>NC_057838.1:16250000-16875000 GCF_910594005.1 Cervus elaphus | reverse complement strand
TTTATCTTTTAATATTGATGTATTTACTTAAAACTGTATATATCTACTTATAAACCCATAAAATGCTGACAACAGTCTACTTCAGAGGGTTGTTGTGAGGGTAAGTGGGATTTACCTAGAGTGTTGATAACACTGGCTGACATAGAGAAAGTGCTCATTTAACGTTAGCTTTACTTGCAATCACTTTCTTGCTGTTATCTGCGATGTAGAACTATCTCTAGTCCTTCACAGTCTCTGAAGCAGACAAGTAGTAGAAGAAGGTTAAGGTTCTATCCCAAATGACAGCTTGAAATTACTACTGGGAATTTCCTGATGGTCCAGTGGTAAAGAATCTGTCTTCCAATGCAGGGGGCATGGGTTCAATCCCTGGTCGAGGAACTAAGATACTGCAACCATGGGGCAACTAAACCTGCATGCCACAATGACTGAGCCCACACACTCCAGAGCCTACATGATACCACTAGGGACCCTACGTGCCACAACAAAGATCCAGCACAACCAAAACAAACCCGAAACAGCAACAAAACACAACAGCTACTATTTAGACTGTCAAAATCTTCCACAAAGAAAACTTCTCAGGCAATTACTTGCTGAAAGGATAATGTACATTTATAATTAATATTGATCCTATTTTAGTGTTTGGGATTTTATTAACTAGGTTCTTGATGTATTTAATCATGCAGTTACCCACAGGTTCAATTTGTTGTTATTATTTATCACTAGTGAATGTCTATTACCCCATTTTTTTAACCTGTGGATTTTTATTGAGCAGAGATGTAAATAAATTCTGTCCAGTGGAGAAGATAACATTAAGGTTACAGTTTATTGCCCTGTTGAACACTAATTCAGTTCAGTTCAGTTCAGTCACTCAGTTGTGTCCGACTCTTTGCTACCCCATGGACCACAGCACACCAGGCCTCCCGGTACATCACCAACCCCCAGAGTTTACTCAAACTCATCTCCACTGAGTCAGTGATGCCATCCAACCATTTCATACTCTGTCGTCCCCTTTCCCACCTGCCCTCAATTTTTCCCAGCATCAGGGTCTTTTCAAATAAGTCAGCTCTTCGCATCAGGTGGCCAAAATATTGGAGTTTCAGCTTCAACATCAGTCCTTCCAGTGAACACCCAGGACTGATCTCCTTTAGGATGGACTGGTTGGATCTCCTTGCAGTCCAAGGGACTCTCAAGAGTCTTCTCCAACACCACAGTTCAAAAGCATCAATTCTTCGGCGCTCAGCTTTCTTTATAGTCCAACTCTCACATCCACACACGACAACTGGAAAAACCATAGCCTTGACCAGACAGACCTTTGTTAGCCAAGTAATGTCTCTGCTTTTTAATATGCTGTCTAGGTTGGTCATAACTTTCCTTCCAAGGAGTAAGCATCTTTTAATTTCATGGCTGCAGTCACCATTTGCAGTGATTTTGGAGCCCAGAAAAATAAAGCCAGCCACTGTTTCCCCATCTATTTCCCATGAAGTGATGGGACCAGATGCCATGATATTAGTTTTCTGAATGTTGAGCTTTAAGCCAACTTTTCCACTCTCCTCTTTCACTTTCATCAAAAGGCTCCTTAGTTCTTCTTCACTTTCTGCCATAAGGGTGGTGTCATGTGCATATCTGAGGTTATTGATATTTCTCCCAGCCATCTTGATTCCAGCTTGTGCTTCTTCCAGCCCACCGTTTCTCATGATGTACTCTGCATTTAAGTAAATAAGCAGGGTGACAATATACAGCCTTGACGTACTCCTTTTCCTATTTGGAACCAGTCTGTTGTTCCATGTCCAGTTCTAACTGTTGCTTCCTGACCTGCATATAGGTTTCTCAGGAGGCAGGACAGGTGGTCTGGTATTCCCATCTCTTGAATAATTTTCCAGAGTTTATTGTGATCCACACAGTCAAAGGCTTTGGCATAGTCAATAAAGCAGAAATAGATGTTGTTCTGGAACTCTCTTGCATTTTCAATGATCCATCAGATGTTGGCAATTTGATCTCTGATTCCTCTGCCTTTTCTAAAACCAGCTTCGACATCTGAAAATTCACAGTTCACATATTGCTGAAGCTTGGCTTGGAGAATTTGGGGCATTTCTTTACTAGCGTGTGAGATGAGTGCAATCGTGCAGTACTTTGAGCATTCTTTGGCATTGCCTTTCTTTGGGATTGCAATGAAAACTGACCTTTTCCAGTCCTGTGACCACTGCTGAATTTTCCAAATCTGCTGGCATATTTACTGCAGCACTTTCACAGCATCATTTTTTAGGATTTGAAATAACTCAACTGAAATTCCATCACCTCCACTGGCTTTGTTTGTAGTGATGCTTCCTAAGGCCCACTTGACTTCACATTCCAGGATGTCTGGCTATAGGTGAGTGTGAGTGATCACACCATCATGATTATCTGGGTCGTGAAGATCTTTTTTGTACAGTTCTTCTGTGTATTCTTGACACCTCTTCTTAATCTCTTCTGCTTCTGTTAGGTCGCTACCGTTTCTGTCCTTTATTAAGCCCATCTTTGCATGAAATGTTCCCTTGGTATCTCTAGTTTTCTTGCACAGATGTTTCCCATTCTATTTTTTTCCTCTATTTCTTTGCAATGATCACTAAGGAAGACTTTCTTATTGCTCCTTGCTATTCTTTGGAACTCTGCATTCAAATGGGTATATCTTTCCTTTTCTCCTTTGCTTTTCGCTTGTCTTCTTTTCACAGCTATTTGTAAGGCCTCCTCAGACAGCCATTTTGCTTTTTAGCATTTCTTTTTCTTGGCGATGGCTTGATCCCTGTCTCCTGTACAATGTCACGAACCTCCGTCCATAGTTCATCAGGCACTCTGTCTATCAGATCTAGTCCCTTAAATCTATTTCTCACTTCTACTGTATCGTAAAGAACTTGAATTAGTTCATAGCTGAATGGTCTAGTGGTCTACTTTCTTCAATTTAAGTCTGAATTTGGCAATAAGGAGTTCATGATCTGAGCCACAGTCAGCTCCCGGTCTTGTTTTTCCTGACTGTATAGAGCGTCTCCATTTTTGGCTGCAAAGAATATAATCAATCTGATTTTGGTGTTGGCCATCTGGTGACGTCCATGTGTAGAGTCTTCTTCTGTGTTGTTGGAAGAGGGTGCTTGCTATGAACAGTGTGTTCTATTGGCAAAACTCTATTAGCCTTTGCCCTGCTTCATTCTGTACTCCAAGGCCAAATTTGCCTGAATATGAACCAATATTCTTATCCCAATGTTCCTTAGAAAGAAAGTGAAAGCGTTAGTTGCTCAGCTGTGTCTGACTCTTTGTGACCCTGTGGACAGTAGCTCACCAGGCTCCTCTGTCCATGGGATTCTCCATGCAAGAATACTGGAGTGGGTTGCCATGCCCTCCTCCAGGGGATCTTCCCCACCCAGGGATCGATCCCAGGTCTCCTGCATTGCAAACAGATTTTTTACCATCTGAGCCACCAGGGAAGACCAATATTCCTTTACAAAATACCTATAGATATTTAGGTTTTCAAATGCACTTTGAACTAGCTTTAAAATGTTGTATGTATACAGGCCCACTCTCCCCACCCCCCACAAAGTTCTTAATCCTTCCACCTTCCCCAACCCTGGAGCACACAAACACAACCTCACTTAACAGCTTTATTTCATCCCAAGAGTTTTTCCTCTAGGAAAATAACCAAGAGAATAATATAATCTTTGAACAGTGTGTTCAGTAGAGAATGGTTAAAAGTACCTATCTCCATACACATTAACTACTGTGATGTTTGCTAGATTTGGACTATTCAGGCAAGTAAACATGCAAAACTGTACATATCTTAGAGAATAAAACAAAAAAACCGAGAAGAAAGGGAACATCTGCAGAAATTTTCCCCCCACACAAAGCACCCATCAATACAATATGAGAGAAGTAAAATCCAGAGGAAGGAAAAGAATTTAGAGCATTTATATACATCTCACGTCAGACACACAAACGCTTAAGACAAAAATCCTTCGTAATTGGTTTCTAAAGCTACTCCTGAAATTTTTATGTAAGTACCCTCTAAATTAAAATTTAGCTCTGTCTTTTAAAGAGGAAATTGAAAATTACTGTATCTCAGTGAATTCTCTCTGACAATGAGACTTTTAACCTATGATATATCTTCCATCCTATATTATATACCTATGTTATATACCTATAATGCTTTTACATGGAAGACTTCTCTTTCATTAAATCTATCATTAGTATATGGGAAGAATTGCTTTCAGTCTTTTACAGCCCCAAGACAAAATGCTTTCTCATAGAAAACATTTGTGACTCTTTTATCAAGCAACATTTTTTTTTTAAATTTATTTTTAAATTGGAGGAAAGTTGCTTTACAATGTTATAATGGTTTCTGCCATAGAACAACACAAATCAGCCATAATTATACATATATCACCTCCTTACTCTCACCCCTCCCACCCTTCTAGATTTCTTAAAAATATAATTTATAATTCAGAAAGTATTACAATACTACCATACATGGAAAACTTATAATCACACACACAAACACACACACACCAAAAAGCAAAGTATGCTATTTCTTGGCTTCCCCTCTTCCTAATTACTCTCCAGACAAGACTTTCCAGTGGAGCAGAATCAAAAAACCCCTGAACACAACCGCTTAACTTAGCTTCTGCTCTGACTAGAGTTACAGGAATTCCAGTCCTTGGCTCAGCTACAAGATTCTGTATTAACAATTATTTCTCAAAGCTAGAATATGCTTTAAACAACAAGAGTGGGTATTTAATGGGCCATTGGTTCTAGTTCATGTCTGAACTCTCACAATGACAAACAGGTACTTAATGCATGACTGGTCTTGTATCCTCCGTGCCCTGCAAAGTCAACTCCTGATGTAGGTAAATCAAGTTTAGACTATTTTTGGGAAGAGACCTAAAAGCACCATAAAGACAAAAGTCATCCATGTAATATACTTGTGAAGATTATATTAAATTACTCTTACTGATGTCTTGTCAAAGTAATGTAAAAACTACTGCCTATAATACACCTTTATACACCTTGAAGAAGAAAAATTATTTCTCAGATAAAATTACTCTTAAACGCACGTTATATTACTTATTTGTGTTCATAAAGTTTTTTTTTTCTTTTTTTTTTAACTACCACCCACAAGTGGAAAGCAAAATCCGATATTAGAGGAAAAAATGTGACCAAGTTACTGAACAATGCCTGGAAATAGACATCTCAGCAGGGTCCCCAATTCTCTTTTCTATATTTTCATTTCCTGTAGCTAGAAGAGATAAAATACTACCCACAGTCAACTTCCTGGGGTTTCAGCTTCTTGGGGGAAACAAATAAATGAACACACTTTTTTACCCTAATTCTTTCCATCTGGGCTGAGTTCCTTCTCCAGCCAGTATGAGAAACAGCTAATATAGCATTGCCAGGACATCTTTTAATATAAAAATTAAACTCCACATCATATCTATAAAGTCACCAAATGTCCTGAGTACATTCTCCAAACACAGCTCAGTCCCAAATAACATCGTGTTTATAGCTGAGAGGGCTCTGCAGTCACAAACAGAAGCCAGTGTGCAACAACCACCCACTTATTATATTTTGAGCTTCCACAACTGAGTTTTACAAATTCATATGCTGTCTATCAACTCTTCAAAATAAGTTTACCCAAACCCATCAATACAGATTTTACGTTTAATTTTTTAAAGAAATAGTCTGTTCCTTTTGTCACTTATTCTAATTCTTAAATAGCGTGGGAGTCATTTGTTGATACCCTTGATTATTCCACATATGAGCCTAATTTAAACTAATGGCATCTTTTATTTTCCAAAATTGAAGAGAAAATAGGGCTATTATGGATCTACTCTTCATGAATTATGAAGACATCAATTCAGTGAGATCTTTCTTTCAAGAATTTCTTTTTGAAGCCTTTTGCTGAATCACCCACTGTGTATTATAATTCAAAAAATACAAGCAGAGACTGAAAATAGGTTCCGCAGTCAATTAACTCCCAGCTAACTCATTTTTCACACGCCTTCCATACTGATTCCAAGACAAGAACAAAGGTACTACATTTATTTAAGGGATGGAACATTATCCTTTCAGCCAATGTGATTGTCTGCCTACTTCTAGATGGCTCATTCATTTTTTGGCATCTGGGGATGCTAATGGGATATATGTATGGCTTTGGGGATCCAGTAGGAATGTGGTGGGACTATCCCTTTGAGAGACCATGTCAACAACTGGGTTCCATCTACAAGAGAAGAAGTCCATAATCCATTAATGTTCTGAAGCATTTACAAATTCATTTTACTAACAAGAGGTCAGGGGACTTCCCTGGTGGTCCAGTGGCTAAGACTCCATGACCCCAATACAGGAGGCCCAGGTTCGATCCCTAGTCAGGAAAACTAGATCACATATACTGCAACTAAAGATCCCATATGCCTCAGCTAAGATCCAGTGAAGCCAATACATGCGCATGTGTGTGTGTGTGTAATATATATACATATATATACACATACATACATAATATATATGTGTGTGTGTATATATATATACGTACATAATATATGTGTGTGTGTGTGTGTGTATATATATATATATATATATGTGTGTGTGTGTGTGTGTATATATACACATGCTTCCCTTGTAGCTCAGTTGGTAAAGAATATTCCTGCAATGCAGGAGACCTGGGGTTCGATTCCTGGGTTGGGAAGATTCCCTGGAGAAGGAAATAGCAACCCACTCTAGTATTCTTGCCTGGAGAATCCCATGGAGAGAGGAGCCTGGCAGGCTACAGTCCATGGAGTCGCAAGAGCTGGACATGACTTAGCAACTAAACTACTACTACTACTACTATATATATATATATATATATAGAGAGAGAGAGAGAGACAGACAGACAGACAGACAGACAGAGAGAGAGTGGTCAAAACCAGAAATAACTGTTTTGGGAAGAACCATATTCCCTTAAAATTCATATGTTGAAGTCTTAACACCTTGCACCTCAGAATATAAATATATGGACAGACAGCCTTTAAAAGGGTAAGGTAAAACCAAGTCCTATGGGTGGGCCCTAAACGAACCAGCATCATAAATTAGGACAAAAGCCCAGAGAGAAGAGATGGTCATTTACAAGCCGAGGAGAGAGACCTTAGAGTAAATCACCCGTGTGACACCTTCATCTCATATTGTTTTATGAGGAGATAAATTTCTGTTGCTTAAGTGCTACTTAGCTATGGCAGCCTAGCAGTCTAACACAGTCCCCTCTTATCCAAAGACAAGTGAGCTTTGGTAAAGGCAACCAACGTGGGACTATCCAGACAAGACTCTTCCTCGAATGCCTGGTGCAGTGATTCTGCAGTGGGTCCCGCCAAGCGGTCAAACAACACCTCCAAGCTCTGTCACCCAAGACCTGTGTGTGATAACCATGGTCACCCAGAACAGACAACTGACACTCTAGAAACTTGTTCTTGGCCTTGTAATCTGGGCATTCTTTTTTATCCCTCCAGAGGTAATTAAGCTCTTGAATCCACACCAAGTAGGTTTCACAAGTCTATTGCACAAAGCAAAATTTCCTTTTAAACTTACAAAGAATACAATATAAGAGTTTCTAGCTGGGAGAATTGAAGAAAATATCCAGGGGGAGGAAGTGTTTAAAGAATGAGCAATTGGACTTCCTGGTGGTCCAGTGGTTGAAAATCCACCTGTCAATGCAGGGGACACGGGTTCAATTTCTGGTCCCAGGAAGATTCCTCATGCCTTGAGGCAGCTAAGCCCGAGCCGCAGCTACTGATGCCGAAGTGTCCTAGAGCTGAGTGCTCAGTAGAAAAAGGAGGCGCCACAATGAGAAGCCCACACACCACAACTAGAGAGCAGCCCCTGCTCGCTGCAACTACAGAAAGCGCACACACAGCAGCCAAGACCCAGTGCAGCCAAAAATTTAAAAGGAATGAAAAGGAGCAATATTTTGACAATCAGAAATGCTGTTTACATGTCTTGGGGATAAGAAAAACAACTGTAAAAAAAAGTTTCTTTTGTAGATCTTTGTATTAGTTACTATTTAGTGAATTACAGGTTCACCAGGATGCCAGCACTGCTGTGCTGCATTTACAATCTGACCAACTTCAAGACAATGATTCTCAGACTTTGACGGGCCCCAGCAACTCTTGGAGGGCTTATTGACACACAAGCTGCTGGGCCCAACCCCCAGAAATACTGACTCAGCAGATACGAGGTGGGCCTGAAGGATTTGCATCTCTAATAAGATCCCGGTGATACTGATGCTGCTGACTGTTCTGAGAACCATCACCTCAAGAAAGGGAATAACATACAAACAGCAAAGCATTTTGCGAAACTCACAGGCTTAGGGAACTTTCCTAAGCCATGGAGAACTATTGAATACTTTAAAACCTGCAAACAGCATTTGATTTTGTTCATATGATAATCTGTGTCGGAAAAGGTTGACTATAAATTCTCCTCAGAGGTTTTGTTTAGTAATATTTTTTCATCTAGTCAATATAATGACAACTTACAACACAAGGACAGAGGCTTTGAAATTTTTGTCAGGGACTTTTGAGAAAGTCCAAAGAAAACACACAAGCAATGTCTATGTAACTCTCTTCTTTTACTTGAAAAAACTAGTTGCAAATTCCTAGTTTGATTGAGTTAGAGTACTAATGTGAACAAGATAACTGGCAGGCAAATCATGATTGTTAATCGGTTAGTGTCTTTGTTGGTTCTTTAATTAGACATGGATGTAAACCTGGAATGGATATACCAGTCCAAAAACGAATGCTTCCAAATTATAAAGCAAAACAAAACAAAAATCACTTAGTTGTTAACTCTTGGGTTACACTTTAGGTTGTATATTTGTGTTGTCAAATTAGAGTATCTAACCTGTCACCTTAAACTAGAGAGAAAGGGATTTCCATGTTAAAAAAATGGCATAGCAACCCCATTCTTTTGAATACTTCCTACAACTGATCATAGGGCATTTTAGCATGCTTAACATCCTGCAGTATTTGTTCTGCTAACGTGAAAAGAGAATGGACTTTGGAATCAATTGATATGGACCTGAGAATTTTAATAAGAATAGATACATGTATAGTATAACTGAATCACTTTGCTTACACGTGAAACTAACACAACATTGCTAATCAACATAAAAATAAACATAAATCAACATAAAATTCCAACATAAAATACAAAGAAAAAAAAATGGACTTGAATCTGACCTGTACCACCCATAGGATATAAAACAACCCAGCACCTTGGAATCTCAGTTTCCTGATCTGTAGAGTATAATCACTAGACCTGCTTCTTGTTTATAGAGGGTATAAAGATGAAATAAAAGTGTGTGCTGACATTCCTAGTACACTGGGTGACATGTTGAAATGTCTTTCATTATCTTACTAAAGCCTGCCTTACACTCTATCACCTATACATTTACTGTCCAGCATACAACAATATCTTGGACAACAACATCTCTTGCTTATGTGACAGAGTCTGCGTGTCCCAGTCCCATGCTTGCAGAGACCCCTTAGGAAGCATACGCTTTAGTGCACATATGACTTCTCATTTACACTCCAAGGCAATTCAGACTTTCTCCTCCACTCACCCCATCTTCTCCTGGCAACACCTCACTCCTCGCTCAGTCTGCGCTCTAAGTTCAGCCCCTTCCACATCTCCCCCATTACCTCCCCAGATGCTTCTGCAGCTAACCTCCCGCCAAGACCCAGTGCCCCACTGACTACCCCAGGCCCACTCATTCCCAAGTCCCCCTTTCCTGGCAAGCAGCCAGTGAGGCACAGCACTTGGGGTCCCACATCTTGACCCTGGCCTTCCTGGGTTCTCACCACTGTCCACTGCCAGCTCATCCATGCGTAGTCAGCTCTCAACAGCATCCCACACTGGGGCCATTTGGTCTTCATATGGGCCCAACCCTAGTCTTCTGTAAGTGGATTTTAGATTTCGGAGATTTTAAATATGTCTCTCACCAGAAACAAAGTCATTGGGTCAGGAACACATGGGTCTCCCCTTCAAAACCTCTTTAATGTCCATCTCTATTTATTTCATTTAGTTGACACTTTTATAACCCTTTCTATGAGCTCTCTATGTAGACCTGTTCTTGTTAGTCATCGCAACCACCCCAGGGAGGCAGGCACTGGCACTAACTGTGTTACAGATGAGGACCCTGAGACAGGGACACCTGAAGTGACTTTCTCAAGGTCCTGTGACCGGGAAGTAGCAGGAAGTAGAACCCCAGACTACCTGGCTCCAGAGCACAGAGTCTGCCTTTCAGCTTGAGTGCCTCCTGCCACCCTCTTGTCTCAAAACAGAAGCCCCGACTCCTCCTTTCTTCTTTTCCAACTCCTCTTCATCCCTGCCGCATCTGCGCCCTCGTTTCCCATACAGTCTCCTACATAAGAACCTTCAAGTTGAGAGTTTTCGAAGATGCAAACGTGCTCACAGAAAGGATGAAGAGAAACAAGAGGAAGTAACTGAAGAACTGAAGAGATTCATAATGCAGGGAATGAAGATCCCCTTTGTTTATTTCAGTAGGCACTGTTACTTTTTGAGGCACAGGACCTGAATGTAGAATGATACAGGAAGGCTGCAGAAGCTGTTCAGAATATAATTCAGTGCTACCATGTCAACTGTGATGAGAGAAAAAGAGACATCACTGGGTGCAGACATCACTGGATCACTTTCCAGGATGGTAGACAGAATTGAAACCAGCAAGGAATAAGAACCTGTGCTATCAACATCAGGTGTGAGTGAAGCTGCAGCCTGCCCTCTGCCTCCTGTTGCCGACGACCCTTCAGCTCCATCACCTCCCACCTCCTCTCCCTCCTCCGTCAGTAACTCTTCTTGTCTGTTCGCTCGATGCCAGCCCCTGTATGCCAGTTGCTCCACTGCACTACTGCAATCCTCAAGGTGCTATACTGTAGGATTAAGCACGTTTTGTTTATTTTTGTGGTTGTTTTTTATGTATTATTTGAATGAAAAGTATAGCTGATTGTGTTAGTTGGGTACCTAGGCTAACTTTGCTGGACTTATGAATAAATTGGATTTAACGAATGTGCTCTCAAAAGGGAATCTGTTCATTTGTAGGAACTTACTGTATACCATCTATGTATTCTGAAACAATGTTTTTCCCCCAACAGAAGGGCATTTTCCCCTCTGCCTTTCCTTAAATACTTGCATATCCTTTTTAAAAAAAATTAATTTATTTAGTTTAATTCGAAGCTAATTACTTTACAATATCGTGGTATTTTTTGCCATACATTGCCCTCCCCACCCCACCCCCAATATACCGACTAGCATCATGTTTCTCTCTTTCTGTTCCTTGAGAGAATGTTCTTGAATGATTGCTCTGCCCATACAATTTCTTTCTTCTCATTATCTAATTTCTAATTACTTCTTAAATACTGACTTTCATTACTGGAACATAACTGAAAATTAGCAACTTCTTTTTTTTAAAAAATGGAGTATAATTACTTACAATGTTATGTTAGTTTCTGCAGTACAACAAGATGAATCATCTCTATGGATACATGTATCTCCCCCTTCTTGAGCCTCCCTCCCCCCACCCCCATCCCACCCTCTAGGTCATCACAGAGCCCCGAGCTGAGCTCCCCGTGCTGCACGGCAGCTTCCCTCTAGCTTCTGCTATTTTATACATAGTAGTGTCTATATGTCAGTGACACTCTCCCAGTTGGTTCCATTCACCCCTTCCCCCTTCTCTGTGTCCACACGTCCATTCTCTATATCTGTTCTCTATTCCTGCCCTGCAAAAAGTTTCATCTGTATACCATTTTTCTAGATTTCACATATTTGTGTTAATACACAATATTTGTTTTTCTCTTTCTTACTTTGTATGACAGACTTTAGGTCCATCTGCATTTCTACAAATGACTCAATTTCATTATTTTTAATGGCTAAGTAATATTCCATTCTTATTAAGTAAAAGATATCAGTTATCATCATCCTTGGGTTCTCACTACCACTCAACTGTCTTGAAAACCTTTCTCTGGGAACATTCTCCTTTGGGTCCCATGCAGCACATTAACCTAGTTGTTATCTTCCTTCCTTGCAGATTATTACTCTTTATCTCCTTTACTTGCCCTTTTTCTTCTTCTAGATTTCTGCAAGTTGGTGTACCTCAAACACAACTCTTATCCCACTTCTGTTTTGGAGCTGCAATATCCATGAGTCTGATAACTCTAAAAGAGCATGTTTCAGAATCATGTGGGTGGCTTCTTACAACTCTGTGTCCTGACATCAGTTTTGATTGTTTGTTGGGAAGGAGGCACAAGAATTTGAATGTCTAACAAACTCACAGGTAAGAAGCAAGAACCATATTGTGAGAACCATGAACTAGAAATCTCCTTATTTACCACACTTTGAATTTCCATTTCTTTTTGTTTCCCTCTCATATTTCTTTCTCTGGATCTGTCTTCACCATCATACCTCAGTCTGGAGTCTCCAATTAGAGTCTCTAATTGGAAAATTAGAGATATTGGATATTTCCCTTTGGAAGTTGGATGGTTACCTCAAAAACACAACAATGTTGAACTCACCATATTTCTCTTTCTCTGAAAACACCTCTGTGGCAGAGGCTAGATGGGTAGTAGACTACACTTATACACAAACAAATACATATATACCATTAATTGAGCACCTGTTATATGCCAGCCAGTACTCAGAGTGCAGCACTAGGCATTTTGTTCCAAATTCTCACAGCTACCAAATAAATTGATATTACTATTCTTATTTCTTAAGGATGAAAAATTAAACTTACATACAGTAAGTGACTTTACCCAATGTGACACAGCTGATGTCACATTGAGTTAATGTGCTTACAATGGAACTCGGCTGCATTTGGCTATAAAATTCCTCTTCTTTCCTGGATATTATACCATTCTTAATGCCTAGTGAAAAAGCTTGGATAAAAGTCAGTCCCCTCATCAGTCCTGGGGCCACAAAAGCATCTGTAGGTCTTTTGTACATGTTGGACATGACTTCAACCCCAAAAGGCAGAAAAATGACCAAAAGTCTTTGGAAATATATCACTGTACATTCATCACGGATTTTTAGAAATCACTTCTAGAGCAACTCATTCCTTAAAGAAGCTTCTGATTTCACAACAAGTGGCCCATTCTAGTACAAATGCGACTCCACAGCAAACTGGAAGCAAAATGGAAGACGTAGCTTCACAGCAGAATTTATACTTGAGAGTGGGGATGAACTAGAAGATTGGAACTGACATATATACACTATTGATGCATGTGTGTTTGCTAAGTCACTTCAGCTGTGTCCAACTCTGTGTGACTCTATGGACTGTAGCCCTCCTGGCCCCTCTGTCCATGCGATTCTCCAGGCAAGAATACTGTAGTGGGCTGCCATGCCGTCCTCCAGGGGATCCTCCCAACCCAGGGATCGAACCCACATCTCTTATCTCCTGCATGGGCAGTCAAGGTCTTTACTATTAGCGCTGCCTGGGAAACCCACACTACTGATGCTGTGTGTAAAATAGGTAACTAATGAGAACCTACTGTACCACACAGGGCACTGTGTTCAGTGCTCCATGGTGAGCTGAGTGGAAAGCAAATCCAAAAAAGAGAGACATATATACGGAGAGCAGATTCACTTTGCTGTGTGGCAGAAACTAAAACGACATTGTAAAGCTATTAGACTATCATAGAAACTGACTTTAAAAAGAAAAGAAAAATACATAGGTTTATATTGAATGGTGTGTTGTCAGACACCAAAACTACTGTTTCAAATTATACTATGAAAATAGAGGAATTCTACCCCTCCACAAAAATTAAAAAAAAAAAAAAAGAATTTACACTTGTCATTTGGAGAGGACATCAAACCTCAGATTCTGAAAATCTTGACATCATCTATTGATTCAACACTATTAAAAAAAAAAAAAACTGCATCACACATGCAGCATATGTGACCATTCTGAGAGCCATGCTCTAGTATCCTTGGAAATAAGCTGTTCAGAGCACACACTTGGTTTCCAGTGTACCTCTTAGTACCACAGCCACCTAATCAGGTTCTCAGGAATGATTTGTGACTAATAAAGTGTGTGCATGCTTAGTCGCTCAGTCATTCTGATTCTCTGCGACCCCATGGACTCCAGCCTGCCAGGCTCCTCTGTCCATGAAATTCTACAGGCCAAGAATACTGGAGTGGGTTGCCATGCTCTCCTCCACGGGATCTTCCCAGCCCAGGGATTGAACCCAGGTGTCCCACATTGCAGGCAGATTCTTTACCATCTGAGCCACCAGGGAAGCCCAACTAATAAGGTATTACTGCCCAATCCTAACATAGGTCACTTTGCTTCTAATTTCCCCCCACATTTTCTCTGTCACTACTCCTCCTCCTCCTCAACTCAACTGACATATTCTCTCTGATGCTTTTTCTCTCTCCCCCAGAAGCTTGTTTTTACTCCAGTTATGATTCGACATGTCATGGAGTATATCTCTATTAGAAAGTACATGTTATCATCAATTGTGTTAATGACAAAAATGCAATACTTCATCAATACTGCATTGTACTGTGCTGCATTGTACTGTCCATGTACAAATTTTGATTCGTACTCATCAAAATTGGTGAGTTCTCCAGCCCAGGTGGGATGCATGAGACAAGTGCTCGGGCCTGGTGCACTGGGAAGACCCAGGGGAATCGGGTGGAGAGGGAGGTGGGAGGGGGGATCGGGATGGGGAATACATGTAACTCCATGGCTGATTCATGTCAATGTATGACAAACCCACTGCAATGTTGTGAAGTAATTAGCCTCCAACTAATAAAAATAATTGAAGAAAAAATAATAAAAGTGCAATATAAAAACTAAAAAAAAAAAAAAAATTGGTGAGTTCTTCGAGGGTAATACATAGATGTTATTTATTTTATATCCCTGGCCTTACAAACAGGGCTTACTCAATAAAGACTTGTTGAATGAATGAATAAAGGACTGAACACCATATATCACATCCCTAACATCAGACAAGACTATCAGGGTGGCAAAGTCAAGTATATTTAAGCACAGATATATCTTCCACTTTGCAGCATGGCAAAGTGCATATCCTCCTGACAATGATACATCACTTTTTGTATTTTATACTGAGCACATTTATTTCATTTTAAGAAGAGAATGACTTTTAATGTCATTCAATAGCCAAAATAAGAAAGAGTTTGAAAGTCTCTGCTGTAAAATGTTTTATGGTTTTGTGTTATTTTAAATTGGCAAAGACACTTGAGAAAAAGAATTGATGTAATATAATGAAAGAGGAATTTCATACAGTAGAGCAGCTACTCTAAGCTTTTTAAATACAAGAATGCTACTGCTTCATTTAAATGAGTCAGAACTTGCAGTGGGAAAGCAGACAAAAGCACGTCATGTAGAGAGAAGTGGCTCCATGAAGCTCACATATACCAGAAAGAGAAAACATGAAAATCAAGTCAAACTTTAAAATAATTCTCATATCCTTAATTTCAAGGCTTATAAAACAAGGAATCCAAGTGGATGAGAACAAAACCATTTTTGTCAATAAATCAATCTCTTCACATAACATTTTGAGAAAGTTATAAACTTTCCTATATACATGTGAAATACTATCCATAAGTATTATATATAATCTAAAATATTATCCATAAAACTTCTCTGTATCAGCCCAATAGATTCAGTCTTTGTGTTACCAAAGCAGAAAACTCACTGACTAATGGATATTAAGAAAATTCATGATAACGTAAGTCAATGATGCAGTCAAATTACTTATGTGAAGATTATTTGTTTTATACATTCACCGCATTATTCATAGTATTTTAAAAACTGAATGTAAAAATATATAACTATCTCACTAGGTAAGTGAGAAGACCTAATAAAAGAATGCATGCTAAACATTCCAGCTTAATGATAAGCTTATAGCAGTAGATTTTCCAAAACAGTAGTTGCCGGGGTGATGCTCAATGTTTCAATTACTTAATAGTCAGAAAATTCAGGCAGATAGTATAAATAGATCCCCAAAACCATAACTAAGGAAGTGAGAAGATTACAAACTGTGTGCCATGCTGTCTGCCTTCAGTCATCAGTGTTTGCTGGTTCATTTACCTCAACCCCCAGGCGAGGTGTGCAGACACACACCTCTGAGTGCATTCCTCTCATTCCGCCTGGAAAAAAGTGTTGTGCATGACAAAGAACACACCTCTGAGATGCTTTTAGTGGATTCCACCTGGGGAGGTCAAGGGCTAAAAGGCAAACACAAGGAAAATTTAGCTGCTTCCCAAGTCAGGAAGACTATTATGACTTCTCGAAGGTTTTTTTTTTTTTTTAACTCGATCAACTCTTATTTAACAAAACTTGAATATATGGTCTCTAATGTCCACTATGAAGCCCCGTATGATGCTCTCAGTGTAACATAACATCTATAGATCACAACCCAAGGCACAGTTTGCACATTTTCTCAAAACACCTATGACCATGTGTGTGGTCTTATGTGTAAGCCCAGATTATATCCCATAATACTGAAGGGGAGACTCCCTGCCTTAAGAATCCATTACAGACACTGTTCACCCCCTAAAACTCTTCATTATCATTACACTGCTTATACAATGCTACTAGACTGAGTTGCAGTAAAAAAAAAAATCCAAGAAAAATTTTGTGCTCTAACAGTCCTTTTGCCTCATGATGTTTTATACACTTCATTTCTACTACATCTGTCAGGGAACACAGCAAGCTAAGTTTTCTTCCCGGTTTCCAGTTTCATCATCCTCCAACATGAGCCCCCAGATCCAACCACGGTGATTTCTGGAAAGTTCAAAAATGTTCACTGCTAAAATGCAATTCTGTCGGTCAACAACTGTTTTCCTTTCCTCCTGCCTCTCTGCTTACAATGTCCTTTGCCTTCTATCTGCATGTCTCCTCCAGAAAAACTTCACTCATCATCTTTCTTTCAGCTGAATTAGGAGTCTTCCCTCTGTCAGGGGGTCTGGTGCTTGCTCCCTGTAGCTCTGCGTGTAAGCACAGGCTTATTCCTGAGTTACCTAAGAACAAAAAACATCTTCTATGTTTGTATTATCCAGACATCACACAGAACACAGCGGAGAGAAGGTGTACAACAAAAGTGGTTGAATAGACAATGATGACGATGCTAATTCCTATGTAAAAAACCTGGTTACAAGAAAACAAACTTGAAACTTTCCTTTTTCTGTTAGACTGACAACATAAGAAATGAGTAGAGAAGCCATGCTTCTTTTTCCTTGTATTAAAAATGGTTTATAAGAATGTTCATCAGCAGCCCCAAACTGGGGACAACCCCAAGGGCCAACAATAATACAATGGATAAACATATTGGGCTTATTCAAACAATAAAATATCACACTGGGATGGGAATGACAAACAAAATGCAGGAACCTTCAATGATGAGCAAAAGACAGCAGATGACAAAAGCACCTATTCAGTTCAGTTCAGTTCAGTTCAGTCGCTCAGTCATGTCCGACTCTTTGCGACCCCATGAATCGCAGCACGCCAGGCCTCCCCGTCCATCACCAGCTCCCGAAGTTCACTCAAACTCATGCCCATCGAGTCGGTGATGCCATCCAGCCATCTCATCCTCTGTCGTCCCCTTCTCCTCCTGCCCCCAATCCCTCCCAGCACCTATTACAAGATTCTAGTTATGTAAGTTGATGTATTGGAAGTCAGGGTGTGACTTATCCTTGGAATGAGTTAGTAACTAGAAGAGGCATGAGGGGTTTGCAGTGCTGGTCACATCTTGCTCTGGAGACATGGGTGTGTCTAGCCTGTGAAAACACACCACGAAACTGGAAATGGACAATCAATGCACTCTTCTACCAAGCAGCATTTTCTGCTATAGAGAGTTTTCCACTACAAATATTTAGAGGATATTAGCATTGGTGGCAGAAGTTAATATTTGTAATGAAAAGGTGCTGCACAGACATGGAGTGGCAAAATAAATTCTTCCCATCCATCCATTCTCTGAGGAAATCTTACTGGTTCCTTTTAAAACTCTAAAGTCCTTAATTTAGAACCACTTGCCAAAGGCTGAATAAAGAAGAAATACACAAACAAAATACAAATAGAAGTGCTGATTCATTGTCAGCAGCATATTGGTTTTATTGTGTTAAGAGACTTTTACCCATATCATAATTTGAAAAAAAAAATTCCTACGGCCCCTGATATGAAACTCATAATAGCAATAAAAATAGTAGTTCTGAGAAGAACAAAACATACACCCTGTATCCCAAGACATATATTTGTTTCTTGCAAATAAGCCTGATTCCATTGCCAGGTGGTTTCCCTTTGAAGCTGCATGATTTTTCCCAATTGGATTAGCATGGGTTTCATTGTACTGCGCTTACAGATGTGCGTTATGCAACGGGAATTCACCCACAAAGAAGATGTAATATATTCTGCTCAGGAGGTAGCCCCTTGTCCCCTTGTCTCAAAGTTAACCACTAGGAAGCCAAAGTAAAAACTGATATGTTTAGATGGTATGAACTTTTCATATGCCATGAGAACATAATTGGTTCCACTTTCCTTAACATTAAATGTAATGAAAAGCCACACTTCAAGCCCATAAAACTGAAATTCTATAAACAGTCTTCAGTCCACTCCTCACTTGAGCACTGACACTTTAATAAGTGATTATTTTTTTCCATTATAGAGGGATATATCTCATAAAATCCGATTTAGAAAATGTTGAAAAAAGCAGAAAGACAGGAATTATTCATAATCTCACCACACAAACTCTTGCTAGGTGGGTTAATTTCCTTTCCTACATATGGGTTTTCTTGTTTATGGGTTTCACATATCACACCACTTATGTGATTTCTTATCCAGCACAAACACTTTCAAAGAATTTCTACGTGGCTTTTAAGTATAGGCAATGCCAAAATCAACGTAGTACAGCGGTCCCCAATCATTTTGACACCAGAGACCGGTTTCATGGAAGACAATTTTTCCACAGACTGGGGCTGGGGAATGGTTTTGGGCTGATTCAAGCACATTACATTTATTGTGCACTTTATTTCTATTAGTACTACATCAGCTCCACATCAGATCTTCAGGCATTAGTACCAGAGGTTAGGGACCCCTAATGTAGTATACAATAGAAAAATTATTTCAGTTCTATTAGAACAGTGTAAGCCACACACAAACAAGCAGATGTGAAAAAGTAGTCATCTTCATTCAGAGGTTTACAATTTATACATTTACAAAGGAATCTTTATTATTATTATTATTAATTAACTAATTATCTAATTTTAGTGAATAATTGTGCCTGCGTGCTAAGTCACTTTTGTCGTGTTTAACTCTTTGCAACCCTATAAGACTGTAGCCCACCAGGCTCCTCTGTCCACGGGATTCTCCAGGTAAGAATACTGGAGAGGGTTGCCATGCCCTCCTCCAGGGTATCTTCGCAACCCAGGGATCAAACCCATGTCTCTTATGTTTCCGGCACTGGCAGGCAGGTTCTTTACCACTAAGGCCACTGGGGACCCCACTCAGTAAATAGTTACCAAGTACCAAAGGATGTCCTTTGGAATTTAAGGGTGAGAGTTTGTTTACTGAATTACTACTGCTTTTGTATATCAAGTACGTCATCTTTCAGAGTATGTCATTTTATCAAGGAAATGCAAAAGAATAAAGGTGTTGAATAGCTGATACCTGCCAATTCATGTGTCTCCTCACTATTTTAGAACTGATATTGCAGCTATTTTTGAGCTAACATTTGCTGCTTCCTCCTGGAAATTATGTTTCGCAAGAAAGGAACGTTAGAAAAAGCATACAAAAAAAAAAAAAAGAAAAAAAGAAAAAGCATACAGATCTGTGTGTTTGTGTGTATGTCTTTGTGTATGTGCACTTATAGAAAGGCCACTTCCTACCATCCCTACAATAGGATCCCTAAGAGTAAAGATTTAATCTTGTTTGAGAAAGAACTAATATGTCTACTTCAAGCTGTCCACATGGTGAGAAAATTCATTAAATGCACATAAGGGACAGGCCTTCCAAACACTCAAAGGAATCTCTGAAACTAGGAAACCAATTTCTTAGTCTATGGCCGTTAAGCATTTACTATCAAACTGAAGTTTAAAGACAAACATATTTTTAAAACTTAAAATATGCATCACTTTCTGACATTCTTTTCTATATTTTACTCAAAAAGTAAATGTTTAGGGATAGTCATGGATTTTTTTATATTGTAGCTTATTTATATCCAAACTCTGTCTTTTGTTTGTGCCAGAATTTAATTCAGAAAATTGAACATAATTCAAATTGAAAATAATGTCTATTTTAATTATATACTGAATTATATAATTGTATATTTTACATAATTATTGCTACATTAAATTATGCATTTCATGAAATAAATATATTAAATTATATATTAACTTATATAATTAAATTAATAAGTATTCATATGTAAATGTGTGTTGAACATGTGAAAGATTATTTATAACATGTGCAAAAAATGTAAACAGGTTTTAGATGAACATACATCACAGAGCTGAAGAAATAAATTGTTGGTTATAATTGTGAAATATCTTATTTGCCTGTTTCCAACCCCACTTCCTGCATGTTCCTCTACAGATAACCACTGGCCTGTATTCTGTAATAAAGCACCCCTTGTTTTTCTCTATGGTTTTTATCATATTATATCTAATTTTACTCATGTTAGAACTTTACTTAGACGGATCACAGTTTACAAGGATTACAGCAACTTATTTATTTCACATTTCAAATCATGAATCCAACCAGGCTGGTGCACAGATTGGGATTCTTTTATTTTCACTAGAGTAGAGTGTTCCTCTGAACAGATAACTCACAATTGCTTATCACAGCCCCTGTCTATGTTCACAGGTTTATCCACACGCATCCCCTCATTTCTGACCCTGTGAATACTGTTGTCATTCACATTTCCACATTCACTGGTGCAGATGTGCAAGAGTTTTATGAGGCCTTATGTTCAGGAGGGGAGCAGCTGTCGCCTGGAGAGCACGTGTTGTTTTTCAAAGTGGTGTATCACCCACAGATGTGGGTTCCCCACAACCCTACCACTGTTCCATGTCGCAGGCTGCTCTAATATTTCCCAAACTATTGAATTTAAAATACCATTGTTTGTGAGTAAAATGCCTGAATTTCACAGATTAGTAAACTGTGCCTTAGTGAGATGTGATGGACTGCATCAGGCCAAGTTTCCCGTCATGCCTTCCAGCTATTTGTGAGAAATCAATCACTGTAATTTTATTGCATTGTGAACTACGTCCAACACACGGTCTGATGTTCAGAAGAGAGAAAATGTTTGCAGTGTTCTGCCTTACCCTGGGTCTATAGTTCACCATGCTTTGAATAAGGATCCTCAATCTTTGTGTATGTGTGTATGTGTGTGCGTGTGTCTCTGAATATAAAACAGGTAGTGTCAGCAACTCAGAATGGCATTACCTAGAGAGCATCCATGTTTCCCAAAATACTTGTTTCTTAGAAGAGTCTTTCTCCACAAGATTTTGGTCGATTTGAGGCCCTTTACATTAGGTCTGGAGATGACTCTTATAGTTTAGAAAAATGATGCCATACAAAATAAATAAATAAATAAACTACTTAAGAGGGCTTTAAAATAGTTCCAACAGTAAATAGCTGACAGTCAACATAAAATCATGCTTCTGGTGTTACCATAGAGGCCAAATTAAGAGCTGTATTAAATGTCCCTCTTATTTCAAGTCATTTCTCAACATTACATAAGCCATTAGAGTACTTTCTATTCTGAAAAGCCACAGACTCAAGTCCTACAAAGTTACTGTATTTCACCAAGCACTCAGTATCAGCCATTTAAGTTATTCCAGATCAGGTTAATGCCACATGATGTTTTCCAAGTGTAACGGCCATATAAAAAGCCAAGGCTTTCTGAAGGTAACACACGGGTCTTACGTGTGGTTATCTAAGATAAGCTGAAGTTTTATTAAGCCACAGGAATTCTGGGGGACCAGGCACCACAAAAGCCAAAGGACATGCAGATTTCTGGTCCACCCCTCCTTTGGGAAGGATGGAAAATTTCAAGAACATCAACAATGTAGCAGGCAGACTGCTGGTGGACTCAGGTTCAGTTAAAAACCACAAAATCAGCAAAAGCTAGCCAATCCGTGGGATTTTTTATGACCTTGAAGTCACTTTCACTGTTGTATGTATTTCTATATAATTATTAATATACAAGACCACATTAGTGTACAGAAAGAAAATAGCTGAAGATATGCGTAACATTTCTTGAAAGGTTAAAAAGTTAGCTAAAAGGCAAAGAGGTTAAACAGTATTTATTCCTTTCCCCTGATAAAGTCCTCCTAGACTTTCAGTTCCTTAAGTTAACAGTCTCACACCTTACATATTTCTGAAGCCTAATCTTCACCTCCAGAAGATGTCTTGAGTTTAATTCTCCTGCTCTGTGATCTTGCTGTTCAGAGTACAATCTATGAAGCATGGCATGGCCACCACCTTGAGATTCCTCAAACAGCAGAATGTGAGACCCAGCTCCAGACCTATTGACTCAGAAAACGTACATTTTAACAAGATCCCCAAGGATTTCGTATACACATCACTGTCGTAAACACAGTGTATAATGGCATCCACACACAAAAGTCATGAAATTCCATGCATTTCTATTGAACCTAGGCACTTAAAGAAATTAATTTTGTGTTAAGAATCAAGGTAACTTGTCCAGTTTCCAAAACTTTGTCTTTATCGAAGCTGATTAGTTGGAAAAGGTAGATTTGAACTCTGTGTGAGACTTCTGTTTTCTTCTTCTTTTCCAACATTTTGTATACTTTCGGCTGCCATGCGCTCACAGTCTATAGCTAATACATGCAGACAAGTCATGTCAAAACTGCAGTGAAAGGCACTTTGGCCTCATCTGGGGAAATCTGTGAAACTTGCAAAGAAACGAAAACCCCAGATTAGAGAATGTGAAAACTCCTTGGAAATTTAATTATATGTTTTCGCATGGCCTAAAATGTCCCCGTAGCCTTTGGTCAAACAATTTGAGAGTAATCTAGTGGAAATGGGATCTGTGTTATCAAGTCTAAATCAATGCCAGCCTTCTGTAAATAAAGACTTAGGGACGCAGAGCCAAATTCCGCTGGCACCCTGCATTAGTATCACTAAATACAATGGTGATAAAATAATTAAGCAAACATTCAAGCTGCACAGAGAGTTAAAATTACAGTGCCATTATTACCTAAATCACAGTTTACGAAAAAAAGAAGGCCAACTCTATCTGTGTATAAACAGTGCTTAATTTGTCATTGTGTGAGCTGGGTGTGTGTGTGTGTGTGTGTGTGTGTGTGTGTGTGTGTGAGCGTGTGCGCCCGTGTCTGTGTCTGACAAGCCATTCAGCCTCCTGCCTTCCTAAGTAGGTTTTACTGTTAAATTATGGCTAGAATTAACCAACATGCCAGTATACCATGATAGTAATCTCCCAAGTGTTCAGTCACCTAACAATAGCACCATTATTCGACAGAACTCCGCTTGCTCATTGTTTGTTCATGTTTTCAGATGTTTCATTAAGAGTAATTCTATTTCCAAAGAATTCAAACCTTGTGCAAATGCATAATCTAAAATAAAGTTTTAAATATTTTATCTTCCAAAAAGAGGCCAAAAAAAAGATAATCAAACAATCACTAGGTTGGTGAATTCAAAACAATGATTGAAAATCAAAGCATCTGGAAAGTTCATGGAAAGGACACTTGAAGAGCGGGGTGTGAAGCAGGGGAGGCCGCTCTCTGCTTTTCACAGAGAAATCACCCCCTTCCAGGTGTGTTTTCTGTCAGTTGCTATAATTCGGCTGTCGTTGCAGCCGCGCCGTGTCCCCTGCTTGTCATATGCCCATGGCCTGTAATCGGCATCTCTGTGCAGAAATGCACCACCACTGTATCAGAGGTGGTTTTCTCTTCAGATGACTGATTCGTATAGCTTACTAAAAGCATTTCTCCAGGGGCCTTGCTATTGGATTTTGACTTCCAGAATGACCACAGAGGAACAGTGACAGGGTTGGGCAGCGAGTGAGGTCCTGCCGTGGAGTCACACTGCTTCTTGAATGACATCCAAACGT
Source organism: Cervus elaphus (assembly GCF_910594005.1). NCBI lineage: Eukaryota > Metazoa > Chordata > Mammalia > Artiodactyla > Cervidae > Cervus > Cervus elaphus. The sequence continues at coordinate 16,850,887 of NC_057838.1, read as the reverse complement.
CGTGAGCCCAGTGTTTCCAGGACCCACTGCTTACACAGCTGTTTAGAGGGCCCAGGACAGACCAGAGTGACCAAAGCTTTCTCTCTCAGTCAACTCCAACCAAATAAAATGAAGACGCACGATCACAAAACACATGTGTAAAACACTCTTCCTGTGATTTCAGAACCTGCAGGGCTGAACAAACACTTAGAGAAACTTCACTTTAAAAAGTCAATAATAAGAATGAGTTACTTTTAAAAAGTCAATCCTCTGAATACCAATGCTTTCCATCTTTAAACACACCTCTTTGGGGACTTTACATAAAGTGTTCCAATTAGAATTTTCACCATATAGATACCTGAGCCTATAAATACAAAGTGTATGTTTCTAAAAGACTTCCAGGCTCAAGGTCTCACTAGATATGCAGGGGAAAAAAATGTTTCAAAGGAAATGATATTCTCCTCTATTCTGATGCCAAATCATAAAGCCTTTTAAAAAAGATAAATGGAGACCACCCAGTAGGCCAGAAATAATAGAAACCATCTCTCTGGAGGTACATATCAATTATTTATTATTAATTATTTAAGGGCTATCATGTTCCCATCTCTAAATATACACTTGTATGTTAGAAGCAGTCACTGAAATGGATAGCCTAACTACTAATGCTGGCACATTACACCAAGAAGCTGGCATGCTTAACACCCATAAATCCATTCGCTGACGTTTATGTCTTTTATTCACGTGACTTGTGCTGTGGCTTTTCAGAAAGCAGGAAAAGCAGCAGCTAGATTTCCATTTTCCATTTCCTGTCCTAAAAACCCTGCCCTGTATTCTGCATTGTCTTTGTGGACTTGGCACACTCTTTTAGAGACGTGAGACTGAGCTACATAGGTAAATAAAGGTGTTTATTACTGTTGTGTACTATGTGTATTTGATAACTATATATCTGGCTGCTTCTGTGTTCCAACCACTGTCCTGGGACTAGAGAGATGAACCAGATGTGAGTTCCGTCTCCAAAGTGCTCAGTGACTAAGGCAGGGTCTCAGACATGAAAATAAATCTGCCCAAAAGAGTGTCATTGGTACCAAGAGGCTGGGGCAAAAGCATCCAGACTAAGACATCCTGAGGAACATGGACAAGCATGGACACAATTTTGCTGGGAATCAGGGAAGGGTGGGGAGAGCTGAGGGAGACAGGCTCACAGGATTCCTTCCCAGAGGAAGTAAACTTGAGCTGAACCTCAGAGCTATGTTTATTTTTGTTTGTTCATTTGTTTTTCCGACAAACACCATTCAACCCGTGATATCCACTGAAAGCCTTGTGGAATCTGGCGGTCACAGAGAGCTCAATCCATCAGCCAGACATTTCCTCAATGCCTTTTAAGTACAACAAGTGCCATAGAACACATTTGGGGAAACAAAAGAAAAAGGTTCAAAGTCCTGGCTTTAAATTGCTTCTAGTTCAGCTGAGGGTTAACTATGGCTTGAATAACTCATTTGAAAGGCTAGGCAGGCTGATAATAATCAAATCTGATCATTTAAAGGAGGCGCTGTGAGTCCTGGAGGCAGAGGAGGAGAGCAACCCTCAGTTGTCTGGAAAAAATAGCCCTTTCCCACAATTTTATTGTTTTTTTTTAATGTTTATTGGAATATAGATGCTTTATAGTGTTGTGCTAGTTAATTTTTTTTTTTTTTTACTGTACAGTAAAATGAATCAGCTCCACATATATAGCCCACCCTTTTCCAAAAATTTCCTCCCCATTTAGGTCACCACAGAGCACTGAGTAGGTTCCCTGAGCTGGAAGGATGTCATCAGTTATTAATATTTTATACATAGTGTCAATAGCGTACATATGGCCAATGGCCCTTTTGACAATCTTGAGCCAGATAAACGCCCTACACATGGCCACTCACCCCCTGTAGACGGGCCCTTCCCGCCTGGGCCCCAGCCTCACTGGCCACAATCTGTAGATGTACTCAGCTTCCTTCATCTTATAGTTCTTTATTATTTGAGAAAGTCTTGGAACCCCAGGTAATGGCCAGGCTGAGTTTCCACTGAACTGTGGTCCATTTTCACATTAAATTATTTAAAGCCTGCAGGTGTTGAAGCAGAAACAAGATCATGACAGACGCTGAAGGACTCAAAGACAGTAACACAGGATGTAGAAAACGGGCCAAGGGCAGCGAGGGGCCCTGACAGGCTGCACGCTGTCCTCTGATGGGGGGAATGGAGGTGGGGCTGCATCCAGCCCCCGAAGAATACAGAGGGCAACAGGACACAAGCTGTTTTGCTGTTTTATTCATCTAGGTTCCTTGTGAGAGTTTAATGTGTGTGAATTAAAGAACATCTGGGGACTTCCCTGGTGCCCCCGTGGTTAAGAGTCCACACTTCAAATACAAGGGACATGGGTTTAATCCCTGCTCAGGGAAGTAAGGTATGCTTTGTATGTGTGTGTATTCAGTCATGCCCAGCCCTTTGTGACTCTGTGGACTGTGAAGCCCAACAGGCTCGTCTGTCCTTGGAATTTTCCAGACAAGAATACTGGAGTGGGTTGCCATTTCCTTCTCCAGGGATCTTTCCTAACCCAGGTATTGAAACCACATCTCTTACATTCCTGCGTTGGCAGGCAGGTTCCTTACCACTAGCGCCATCTGAAAGATATGCTTTGGAGCAGCAGCAACAACAAACAAGCATTTGGGAGCTAGGTTAGGGAGAAAAGGAGGCAGAAGCACAGAGCCCTCACCGCTGAGGATTCCCAGGTAATGAGGTGTCCACTGCACACACTTTGTCCGGGACTGTGGCTCGTGTTCCAGCCGATACAGCCGAGACGAGCGCTCAGGGGCCCTTCTGTGAACTAAGAGCACTTCTGTTTTCAGGCTGTTCTTTAACCACAAACATAGAATCCTGGAATTTTGGTATTTTGACAAGTGGGCCTGTGATCTTTCTGTGACCAAAGGTCCCAAGAGAATTATGCTCCGTGCTCTACTGAAAGGGAGCAGCCGTGAGATTCCAGGCCTGGGAAGAAACTGGTCTGTGAAGGACAATCAAGAATTCCAGCACATTAACTGCAACCACATCAAAGCTCCGTTCCTACACATTTAAGCTCAGCGTTGGGAAGGCTTTCCCAGCAAGGCACGGCTGTAAACAAGGGACATTTCACCATGTGACTTTGCTAATCCCAGATTCTATGCGTTAAGTACATGTGCTCCTCCGGTCTTGACTGACACACCAAATATGCCCCAACATTTACTAAAAGCAGATTAAATGTTAACAGACTGATTTACCACATAGGAGTTCTAGAAACACATATCACCCAAATGTCACTTGTCCTGGAAGCCTCTCCCCAAATCTCCTCTCCTGCAGCTTAAATCAGGTCCTTTTAACATCGACCCTGCATTTTCTTCTATAGCTTTTAGTCGTTTCATGTCCATCCTCTTCTTTACACTTATCATCCTCACATCTGTTCTGCTGCCCTTTGAAGCCCCACGCCTAGCACAGATCCAGTCATATTATAAGCACTTATGGAGATTCTGTTGAATCAGTGACTGAGCTCTGTCTAAAACACCATAGCTGTCTTAAAAAAATAATAATAAAATGGATTGAACATTTCGAGTCCACTCTCAGTTTTATGTTAATTCCTTTTTTTGGAATACAGTTACTTTGCAGTGCTGGGTTAGTTTCTGCTGTATTGAGCACTGAGCATTCTGGAGCACTGAGTAGAGCTCCCTGTGCTATATACTGGGTTCTCGCTAGCTCTCTATTTTATACACAGTTGTTGTTGTCCAGTCACTCAGTCGTGTCCGACTCTTTGCAACCCCATGGACTGCAGCACGCCAGGCTTTCCTGTCGTTCACCATCTCCCGGAGCTTGCTCAAACTCAAGTCCATCGAGTCGGTGATGCCGTCCAACCATCTTGTCCTCTGTCGTCCCCTTCTCCTCCTGCCTTCTATCTTTCGCAGCATCAAAGTCTTTTCCAATCAATTCGCTCTTTGCCTCAGGTATTGGAGGTTCAGCTTTGGCATCAGTCCTTTCATTGAATATTCAGGGTTGATTTCCTTTAGGATTGGTTTGATCTCCTTGCAATATCACAGTATCTATAGTGTATATGTGTCAATTCCAATCTTCCAATTCATCTCCCCCGCTTCCCCCATCAGGTATCCATACATCTGTTCTCTACATCTGTGTCTTTATTTCTGCTTTGCAAATAAGTTAATCTGCATCATTTTTCTAGATTCCACATATAGGCAGTATAATACAACATTTGTTTTACTCTTTCTGACTTTCTTCACTCTATATTACAGTCTCTAGGTCTACCCACATCTCTGCAAAGTGCACAGTTCCATTCATTTTTATGACTAATATTTCATTGTGTGTATATAAATACATATATATATATATGTATACACACACACACACCACATTTTGCTTTTTCCATTCTTTTGTTGGTGGATAGCAACATTTAGGTTCCTTCCACGTACCAGCTACTGTAAACAGTGCTACAATGAACAATGAGCATATGAATCTTTTTGAATTATGATTTTCTCTGGGTATATTCCCAGGAGTGGGATTGCTGAGTCATACTGTAGTCTTATTTTTAGTTTTTTAAGGAACCTCCATACTGTTTTCCACAGTGATCATATCATGATGGTTCCCTTTTCTTCACACCCTCTCCAGCATTTATCGTTTGTGGATTTCTTAATGATGATCATTCTGACCAGTGTGACGTGCACTCTTAGTTTTCTTAAGCCATTTCCTGTTTCTAAGCAAAAACAATAAGTCAGAGACCATATGGGCACAGTCCGTCCTCCTAGCTTGCAGATTTATCCTTCCCAACAACCTAGCCATGGTTGCAATCTGTGAATACACATTTGGCACAGCATTAAAAATAGCTTCATTGAAGCTGCTAAAATAGGAGAAGCTGGGATAAAATAAGTGTTACATTTACTGTAAGGACTGAGTACACGCCGGAAAGCAGAGTCTGTGGCTTCATCCCAGAACTGACATTTCAGAAAAATCAAGGAAAGTGAGGTGTAGCTCTGAGACTGAAGACAGACAGCTGCTCACACCATGGCCCTGACTGCCCAGAAAGCTGAATAATTGGACAATAGAAGTAAATGAGAATAGGTAATGACATCCCCTTACAAGGTGGCACATGACAATGGACAAACAAGAAAGTACCCAGTGATTTATTAAATATCCAGAAAAGACGAAAACTCTAATTTGAAAAGATACATGCACCCCGATGTTCACTGCAGCACTGTTTACAATAGCCAAGACAGATAAACAATCTGAGTGTCTATCTACAGATGAATGGGTAAAGAGGATGGAACATTACCTAGCCATAAAAATGAACGAAACACCGTCATTCGCGGCAACATGGATCAACCTAGAAATGTTCATACTAAGTGAAGTAAATCAGACAAAGACAAATGACGTATGATATGACCTATATGTGGAGTCTAAAAAATGATACAAATGAGCTTATTTACAAAACAGAAACAGACTCACAGACTTAGAAAACAAACTTATGGTCCCCAAAGGGGAAAGGCAGGCAGGAGGGACAGATTAGAAGTCTGGGGGTAACACACACACACTAATGTATATAAAGTAGGTAAACAAGGACCTGTTTATAGCACATGGAACTATACTCAATATTTTGTAACAACCTGTAATGACATGTATATATCTCATATATATATACACATATATATATAAAACTGAAGCACTTTGCTCTACACCTGAAACTAACACAATATTGTAAATCAACTATATGTCAATTTAAAAATAATACTCAAATTGACAACGATGTTAAATGAAGAAATATCACAGACTGAAGACAGCCTCTCCTAAAAGGAAGCTCATATATTTTTTAGATTAATCCTTTGTCTGTTGCTTCATTTGCTATTATTTTCCCAATAGCCAGGACATGGAAGCAACCTAGATGCCCATCAGCAGATGAATGGATAAGGAAGCTGTGGTACATATACACCATGGAATATTACTCAGCCATTAAAATGAATTCATTTGAATCAGTTCTAATGAGATTGATGAAACTCGAGCCCATTATACAGAGTGAAGTAAGCCGGAAAGATAAAGAACATTACAGCATTCTAACACATATATATGGAATTTAGAAAGATGGTAATGATAACCCTATATGCAAAACAGAAAAAGAGACACAAATGTACAGAACAGACTTTTGGACTCTGTGGGAGAAGGCGAGGGTGGGATATTTCGAGAGAACAGCATGTATATTATCTATGGTGAAACAGATCACCAGCCCAGGTGGGATGCATGAGACAAGTGCTCGGGCCTGGTGCACTGGGAAGACCCAGAGGAATCGGGTGGAGAGGGAGGTGGGAGGGGGGATTGGGATGGGGAATACGTGTAAATCTATGGCTGATTCATATCAATGTATGACAAAACCCACTGCAATGTTGTGAAGTAATTAGCCTCCAACTAATAAAAATAAATGAAAAAAAATAAAAATAAAAGGAAGGTCAACCTGATAGTGACGCCACACCCTTGAGAAAGGTCTGTAGAGAGATGGGACTTAACCTAACAAATGAAGCTGTAACTGAGGAATCAGATTAACAGTGGTAATTAGGACAGAGCCTTCTGTGAGTGTAATTCTTTATTTTTGATCATGGTTTAAATTGCTCTGTTTCAGGATGTATTGTTGCCCGTGTTAAAGAGAAAGAAATAGAGATTCAGGAAATGAAGTAGTTTGCCCAATATGTACAAGTCAACAAAGTGGCAGATTTAAACTTAAAATGTTAGGCTCCCTTTTTATAAGTAGACTTCCTGTTTTCAATGCAAAATGTTAAACACTCAGGAGAGTATCTCTCAGAGAAGATCACATCCAGCTCCTACCTACACATTCCAAAAGCTCCTAATACACAACATCGCAGTATCAACAGGATGTATACGCCTCCAATCCTTGTGTGTCAAAGCTACTTTTTGCAACCATTAGACTTTTTTGAAACACTTTTTTGAAGTCCTGTGAGCCTGGGGATGCCATTTTATTGTTGTTATTGCCGTCATTGTCTGCATGGTAGAAGAAGCTTTGAGAGAGGGGCTGGAGGGAGGCTCCTGAAGACCTGAAAAACGTAAGCCCAAGAGAGGCTTTGCATTTAGAAGGGAGACAAGAAGACAGTGAACTGAAAGGCATGAGCGAGATACTGATGTGTGAATCTCTGAAGGCAGAGATGGTGTTAGAGGCTGGAGAAATCCCAACATTGAAGCATTATGATGAACATTCTCAAAGGGAGGCTTCATAATTCTAGGATAAACAAGAAGCACAAGAAAGGAAGCGGAGAAAACTGCACACTTAGGAGAAACAGCAACAAAACGAGAAAATCAAGACAGGACACGGGCTTGAAACTTGGTGTCTAGTTGGAACTGACAGATAAGCACCATTTCTGGCTAATCTGCGCTAGGGATTTCTAGCAAGGAAAATCGCTTTTGGATAGAGAAGTAGAACCCATGATGAGATTCATACATAACAGAAGGCTGAGGCCAAGGAGGGGAAGTCCTCCCCAGGTGAGGTAAGGACAGTGCAGGGAAGACATGGTAACTGAACTGAGATGGGTTTGACCCTTGTTGAGCTCAGTCAGCACAAGTGAGTTTACTCCTGGGAGTCAGACACTCCTCTCTAAGTCCTCCTTGAGCTTCTATTTCTAACCCTGGTCTCCCCTGCAAAGACTACTGCCAATTCTCCAGGTGTCTCCAAAGTGGGCTATGAGGAGAAATTATTTAAAATATTTAATTTGATTTTAAAATATAAAAGGAATCAAGTGTTATACACACTAATGCTATAGATTGACACACTCTGACCCCCATTTAGTTCTCACGTAAACTAGTCAGGTGCCACAAAGGGCAGGGGTCTGAGGACAGTCTCCATAGATCAATAGGTGAAGAGCCTGGGGGCCTATAAGGTGGAATTTATATTAAAACTTCAGTGCAACTCATCCCACCTCAGATACTCTCCATGAGAATCTGGAAAAGAGGGAGGAAGGGAAGGAACAAAATCTGTATTTAACAAATGTTCCAGGTCATTCTTATGCACACTGATTTCCAAGAAACTCTTAAAGTACGAGAAATCTGTTGAAGTGATGTGTCAGAGGTTTAGTTTTATTTTATCTTATTTTATTTATTGTGATTCACATTAAGAAATGATTTTACTACCATATGATATCACTTACATGCAGAATATATAAAGTATAACACAAATAAACTTATCTACACAGCAGAAGCAGAACACAGATATAGAGGCAGAGTGGTTGTCAGGGGGAAAGGGGTTGGGCGAAGGATGGAGCGGGAAGTTGGGGTTAGCAGATGCAAGCTAATATACAAAGAATGGATAAAAAACAAGTTCCCACTGTATAGCACAGGGAACTATATTCAATATCCTATGACAAATCAGAATGGAAAAGAATATGAAAAATAATGTGTGTGTATATATATATGTATATTTGAATCACTTTGCTGTACAGAAGAAATTAACACACTATTGTAAATCAGCTATTGTAAAATAAGCCATTTTAATCTGGGATTCAGTATATACAAACACAGGTGTACAGAAATACAGACATGTACACACACCTGAAATAAACATTTCACGAAACAACAGCTATGCTTACCACGTGTAAAACGCTCTGGCATTTTCTAGTCTACTCTAATCTACTCTTAACTTTTACCCACCAGACTGCTCTTACGACCCATGAAATTATAACTGGAACACTGAGAAAATATTCTATTTTTTACATTCAGAAAGACTTTGGGATGGCTAACAGACTTCCACCAATACTGTATTGATTTTATTTAGCCTGGAGAAAAGACCCAAGGGTGCTGATAATTACCTTGTTATACTTTCAAGGCTGTTATCCTGAAGAAGAATTTGCTTTGCTCTGTATGGCAAGATGTATTTTGACTTGTTACAAGAAAATACCTCACAAACAGAGTTGATCAACGTGACACGAAATACATCAAAAGGTGGGGAGTCCATCTCAGTATAAATACTCCAACTAAACTAGTGAGCCTCCAGGCTCCTGGGTTTTAGACGGAATTTGAGCCTTAGGAAATAGTTTGGACTTGTGTTTTCGTGTCCACTCTAACCCTGCGGTTCTATGGTTCTCTGAATTCTGGATCCTTGCTTCACACTGGCACGTTTATGGTCTATTTTTCCTATCTGCTCTTACTCAAAGGGCCTGTATAATAGAGATACACCGAAAGCAGGAATGTTGTTAGAGGTCAGGCACTCGGGAGTTAGCACGCCGCTGTAATCATTTCTTCTCCTGCGCCCCTTCCCTGCCCCGCCGTTCACCTACGAGGTCCTCATGGGCTGAGTTTGTTCTAAGGGCTTTTATTAATACTACGTAGAAAGCAGTTAACTAACAGGAGCTTATCGTATATCACAGGGACGTGTACTCCATGCTCTGTGGTGACCTCACTGGGGCTTCCCTGCTGGCTCAGATGGTAAAGAGTCTGCCCGCAATGCAGGAGACGCGGGTTCGATTCCTGTGTCTGAATATTCCCTAATGAAGGAAATGGCAACCCACTCCAGTATCTAGCCTGGAAAATCCCATGGACAGAGGAGCCTGATGGGCTAGTCTATGGGGTTGCAAAGAGTTGGACACGACTGAGTGACTAGTACTTTCACTTTCAAATGGGAAGGAAATCCAGAAAAGAGGGGATATGTGTACAGGTTAGCTGATTCACTTTGCTGTGCAACCGAAACTAACACATTGTAAAGTAACTGTACTCCAATAATAATTTTTTAAAAATAAAAATTACATCAAAAACGTAAAGGCTCTTTATTCTCAGCACCTATCACAGCAGCTTAAACATAGCTAGTGATTAGTCAGTTTGCTAAGTGAGCTCCCGACTGAAGGAATGCCTATCTTTCATGATAATAAGCACTGATTCCCAAGAAGTGGGAGGACGGTTTAAAAGAATATAATTTGTCTTTATGACATATGAAACAGGTAGATTACAAATAATGCCATTTTTTATTTTAGTAGATGGATGCTATGTGCTTATGTAAGTGTTCAGCTGGCAGCAGGACAAAAAGACAGTACAAATCAAGTCTTCAGGTTCTAGACGCGCTCTGCCTGATTCATTGCTAATGAGAAGGTCTCCTGCTAACAGCATCTCACCATTCCATGTGCTTTGGGGTGAGAAAGCCATGGTGGGGAGGATGGTGGTGAAGTTCTCAGCCATGCAAATTAGCCCTGTCAATTGTACTTGCTCGAAAAAAAGATGATGTGTGTTTATCAGTGGACCTTGCCAAGTGCCCTGCACATAAAAGAGTGTTAATAACTTCCTTGTCTGTGGAAATAAATGACTGGCAATTTCTCATGCCAGCAGCTCTTTTCCCCCAAAGAGTCAAAACAACTCACCCAAGGCAACGGGCCCCGGGACACAATCTCCTGATTGCATGACTCTGTTCATTTCACCACCCAGGATCCCTCACTTCGTGATATAATAGGGAAATTAATTACAGAGAAACTTTTTAAAGAAGTTGAATAAAAGAAGAAATAGCCCAAACTATTATGAGACATTATATAATAGATTGCCATTTCCTTCTCCAAGGGATCTTCCCGACAAAGGGATTGAGGCCACTTCTCTTGTGTCTCTTGCATCGGCAGGCTGATTCTTTACCACTGCGCCACCTGGGAAGCCTCGTGTAATAGGCTGGGCTTAGCTGAGTATGGTGCTAACATGGATCCCACCCAAGGACTCAAAAAAGACAGGCAACACTCAATGTATATGTTTGGAAAAACCATTTAAACAACAGCTCCTCTTCCATTTGTCCTTCCAAGAACTTTAGTTGGTCTTTCATCATTCCTACATTATGATTCCTATATAATTGAAAGACTTCAACATGAGTAACCATGAACTATGAGTGTATAAGTATGCAATACACAGATAAATATATTTATCTCTGGCTATGGCATGTCTATCCTTCCTCAAAAATCTTCCCTGGCCTGTGTACCCTTTATTATATTCATTCAACTGATGCTGGAAAATACAGAGTTGTAAATAAGATGTAATCCTTGTACATAAGGAGCTTATGCTGTAATTCGATGGTAGGTCAAAGGTTTTCAAATGCAATTATAATACACTGTGGATTCATTCATTTCTCTGTAAGAAATCCATAAGACCATCTGGTCTCATCTAAGAGTTGAGCAGGACTTCCTAGAAGAACTGGTATAGCTGACACCTGAACAGACGCCTAGGAGATATAGAAAGAAGGGGGAGTGCTCCAGGCAGAGGTATAAAAAGCTGTAGTGCGACCTTAGCAACCTGAGTTTGTTAACGTTGACACAGACCGGGCAAGGTGCTGAGTGGTCAGAAGTGAGGCTGGAGAAGGAAAGAGGGAACCTCTTGACCTTGAGAGGCCTTGATGGCAGGCAAGGGCCGAGGGAATGCTTTAAGGACTCTGGGCTTCAGGGGGACCTTATCTGGTTGACTAAGGGACTTTCCCGTAGCTCAGATGGTAAAGAATCTCCCCGCAATGCAGGAGACCTGGGTTCGATCCCTGGGTCAGGAAGGTCCCCTGGAGAAGAAAATGGCAATCCCCTCCAGTATTCTCACCTGGAGAATTCCACGAGGAATTCGGCCCACCAGAGGAGCAGGTGGGCTACAGTCCCTGGGGTCGCAAAGAGTCAGAGATGACTAAGCAGTTAACACACACAAGGGAAAACCGATTCTAGTTGCAGTGCAGAAGACAGGTCAGAGGGCCTTTGCCAGGGCTTTTCAGGAAGGCCTTCCCAGAAAGAGAAAGCAGGACCTGGGTGAGGGCAGTGATAGGCAGGATGTCGGAGCAAAGGATGAACACCCAGGAGAAATTCAGGAGACAGACGTGGCATGATGTGGCACCTGACCGCACATGGAGGTGGAGAAAGACAGAGTCAAGGATGGCTCCCAGCTTCTGAGACCCAGTGAGTTAACTCCCTCCACAGGAACTCACGCCCTGTGCTCCCCACACACAGGTCAGCCCGGACAGAGGTGAGCCCTCAAGTCTGCTCTGTGTCACATTCACAACATGCCCATGCAAGGTCTGTCTCAGATCAGACTCTCTAGGCCTTCTCGTTCTGACGGCATCTTTTGTTGCTGTTGTTCAGTCGCTAAGCTGTGTCCGACTCTCTGCAGCACCATGGACTGCAGCTTGCCAGGCCTCCTTGTCCTTTACTACCTCCTGGAGTTCGCCTAAGTTCATTTCCACTGAATCAGTGATACTGTCCAACCGTCTCGTCCTCTGCCAGCCCCTTCTCCTTTTGCCTTCAACCTTCCCCAGGACTAGGGTCTCTTCCAATGAGTCAGTTCATCGCATCAGGTGGCTGAAGTATTGGAGCTTCAGCTTCAGCATCAGTCCTTCCAGTGAGTACTCAGGGTTGATCTCCTTTAGGGTGGACTGGTTTGGTGGTTTCTGTCTCACACCCTTACGCCTATTGCCCTCATATGAAAGTTATTTCAATATTTGTCTTTTGGGGGTATATGTGATGAAAATTTTATATTCTTAGCAACTTTCAAACAATGCAATACAATATTGTGAACTAAATTCACATGCTGTACACTCACTTATTTTAAAACAAGGAGTGTTCTGAGACCCTGCACCCACTGCACCCCTGTATACTTGTTTAGTTCCTGGGCTAAGTTTCCCTTTACTCCAGGGTCGTCAGGGCTGCAGAGAGCAGACAGATGTCTTATGTATTCCTTATATCACCTTCCACACACAAACACTTGGTTCTTTCATTGAGTGTATTTATGTAAAGATGTAAAAGTTTAAAATTTTTGAGTTTCCTTAAAGACTTACACATTCACCCTATGTGATGAATGCCTTGAAAGTACAATATCCATGTTTTTCTACTAGAAAAAAAAAAATCTATTTCTATAACATGGTCATTACTCTCGTATGAACCTTAGTGAATGCATCCTTCTGGTGCTGTTTGTAGTCCCACAGAAGGTGAATAAAAAGACGCCTGTACAATAGCCAGTGGTACACAGTGGGTTAAATACACTGCAGAGGGAAGTTCCCCAGAGTGGATTATCATCAATTCTACATGTGTATCTATATTCTATTCTGAGTCAAGCTCATTTTTGCTACTGAAAATCCACTGTGCAGAGATTCATGCTCTGGGTGTGTCTTAATGTATTCAATACTTCGTTCATAGTTAATATTGCATTCACTTCTAGAACAGGGAAAATTACAAGGGATATTGAGTAACTTCTACATAACACATGTTTTTGCATGCCCTTATTCTTCTATTGGAATTAAACACTCAAGATAAAAAAAAAAAAAAAGAGTGGATTAGGAATGTTCCTGGCGATCCAGTGGTTAAGACTCCGCACTTCTAATGCAGACTCAGGTTGGATCCCTGTTGTGGAACTAAGATCTTGTATGCCGCGTAGCATAGCCAAAAAAGAATAAGGAGTAGAATACTTAAAAGATAAAATGTACTTCACAGAAACAGACTAGAAGACATACAGAATAGACTTGTGGTTGCCAAGTGGAAGGGAGAGTAGATCGACTGGGAATTTGGGATTAATAGATAAAAACTATTTTATATAGAACTGGTAAACAACTAGATCTTACTGTATAGCACAGGGAACTATATTCAATATCCTGTGATAAACCATAATGGAAAAGAACATGAAGAAGAATGTACATATACATATATGTACATATAACTGAATCACTTTTCTGTACAGCAGAAATTAACACAACATTGCAAGTCATTTATAATTTAATAAAAAATAAATGATAAAATCTACTTCAAATGATGTGAAGCGCCAACTCATTGGAAAAGCCCTTGATGCTAGGAAAGACTGAAGGCAAAAGGGGAAGAGGGCTGCAGGGGATGAGACGGCTGGAGAGCATCACCGACTGAATGGACAGGCGCTGCAGTCCATGGGGTCGCAAAGAGGTGGCGTGACTTAGTGACTGAACACAACAACAATTTCAAATGACAATGTCCTAATCACTACTTATAAAACACCACGCAGAAATGGCATTTTCTATGTCCCACCACACACCCAGTTTGGATCAACAAACTGTTGACTATCAGATTTAACAGGAGTGATACTTAAAGTAGTCCTTGCTTTTCACAGATTCAGTATTTGAGAATTTACTTAATCGCTAAACTGTATTGGTAACTCCAACATCGGTACTTGTGGTGGTTTCCTGGTCATTTGCGGAAATGTGAACAAAGAGGTGAAAAAACGGTTTCCTGAGACGTGTGCTCGGCTGACACTGAACAAGGCCACACTCTGCCTTTCTGTTTGAGCTCATCCTGGAAACAAGTCCTGTTTCAGCTGCATCCTGGAAAGATGGTCCTTTGGGCCATCTATGTCGCATTTTTCACATTTTTGTGCTTTTTTTCCTGTTTAAAACTACTCCCCGCCCCACCCCCATCTTCACATGTACGTACTGTCTAGTGTTCGTTAGTGCAACACACTGTTAGCTTAGCACGCGGCTAAAATAAAGTAGAGATCAGGATTAAAAATCTCCCAAGCAGACAAAATCATTTAAGCCATGGATGTAAAGCTAAACCTTGCTCAGTCCGTGACTCTGAGTGAGGCATCACTTAGGTGATTTCTTGGAAATGCCTATGGTAGTCATAAAAGACACTTATGTCATCTTCCTAAAAGTGCTATAAGATCATCACTTTTGACTAACCCCATGCCTCTGGGAACACCTTCATGATAGCCAAAGATTATACAACATCCTCATGGTTACTTCATAAGCCACCCTATCAGGGCAGGTATCCAAGTTTCCAGTCAGTTTTGAATGTGAAAGCTCCCAAATCATAAACAATGCTTACTTGTACAATGAACTAGTCCTAAATAGAGGTTTACTGATTCGGTAGTTTTAATTTTATTATTTCTGGATTTTTGACAGTGACTTATAGAGGAAAAAAAAACTGTGTTAGGTTAGTTTGCTCAGGCCTGAGTTATAGTGCTTCAGCCATGTGTTCAATATTAATGAAGTAGCAGGATATATTAAATATGTATCTTGAAACTCACGTAAAACAAGATTTTGTACTGACTGGTTGATGCATATGCAGTCAAAGTTTGAAGCCTAACTCTCTGTTAGGAGCGATGGTTCACTATTTGCTAACTCGGTGTTTATAGTACCTTCACAGAATAACTACAAGAAATAGTAAGAATCAACCGTACTTCTGTATCCAGAGACAAAACAATGTTCTTGATGTCAATGGTGATAACTTCACTTCTCTATATAATTTATTGTCCCCAAGGGACTTCTCTGGTGGTCCATTGGCTAAGAATCTGATCTCTCAATGCAGGGGGCCTGGGTTTGATCCCTGGTCAGAGAACTGGACCCCACAAGCCTCAACTAAGAGCCTGCGTGCTGCAACTAAAAGATCCTGAATGCCACAACGAAGACCCAGTGAAGCCAAATAAACACTAAAAAAAATTTAGTGTCACTGGAATTAAAGTGTATACAAATATAGATAAGGAAGAGTCCACTCTTCAGCGTGCTCACCATCTAGCAGGAGAGATGAGAGGAAGCAATGAACTAGAACACAGGGTGACGCATGTGATGATCAACCTATAAATAAGGTGAAATGGGAACACAGGTGGCTGTTTTGGAAATGATTTTGTGAAGATTGGATAAGGTATACGGGATGTGTGATGCCAAGTATTCGAATTGATTTCTCAGGTGTTAACAGGGGCCCAGCAGATAGATAGGAAGCAGACAGAGTGGATGCAGGAAAGCTCTAACAAAAATTATCCAAACAGGACTTCATGAACAAAAAATCAAATGCCAGGATCCTATTTTAACAATTGAAATGAATCTCTACCTAGGAAAAACTCTCATGTATATCATTGTGAAATTATTTTTAAGTGAAATATTCCTTAGTTAAATTAATCACAGATTCTTCCTTCACACTGCGGATACGAGCTTGATTAGTGTGTGATGTACCCAGTTCTGAGGAATGTTGTACATGGTAAATTACAATTATGTGTCCTGGGTAGATGATCAAATAAATAAAAGAATGCCATTGGACCATACTTTAAAAAAGAAAGAGAAATTTTTACAGTTGCAGTAAAACATTGAAACAATAATTCCCATTCTATTTACTTCATCATTTAAAAGTCTACAAATAACAAATGCTGGTGTGTGGAGAAAAGGGAACCCTCTGACATTGTTGGTGGGAATGTAAATTGGTACAGCCTCTATAGAGAACAGTATGGGTTTCCTCAAAAAACTAAAAATAGAGTTACCATATGATTTAGGAATCCTACTGCTGGGCATGCAGAAAAAACTCTAATTCAAAAAGATACATGCATCCCTTTGTTCAAAATAGTACTGCTCACAGTAGCAGAGACAAGGAAGCAATCTAAATGTCCATCAACAGATGAATGAATAAAGAGGATGTGGTACATATATACACTGGGAATACTACTCAGCCATCAACAAGAATGAAATAATGTCATTTGTGGCTACACGGGTGGACACAGAGATTACCATGCTAACTGCAGTAATTCTGATAGAGAACCAAAGAACAGCCATATGATGTCACTTATATGTGGAATCTAAAATATGACAAAAATGAACCTAGTTGTGACAGAGAAAGACTCACAGACATAGAGAGCTGACTTGTAGTTGCCAAGGTGGGGGTGACAGAGTGATGCATTGGGAGGTTGGGGTTGGCTGATGCAAACCATTATATACAGGATGGATGAAGAGCTAGTGTGCTGCACAAGGAACTTGAGCCAATATCCTGTGATAAACCATAATGGAAGAAAACGTTAAAAAGAATGTATATATTATATATATACATATATATATATATATATATATATATATATATATGAATAACGGAATCACTTTGCTGTATAGCAGAAATTAACACAACATTGTAAATCAGCTATTCTTCAATTAAAAAAATAAAGTGATAGATATACTATTAATAGTCATATGCCTGGCTCCAGAAAGTCACCAAATATAATAAAAGACAAGTTTCACAGAAAGCATCCTGTGGGTACTTGTTCTGTTGGTGAGGCGGGAATCCCAGCAATTAAACACAATGGAGTCTTTGGTCCTCTGTGCCAACATTTTCAATAATTCCACCATTGTAGTATACTGCAACTTTCCTGGGAGAAATTATAGGCATCATTTAAAAGATGCTGAGAATTACCCGATGGCTATGTTCAAATTGTCAGGCTTGATCCTGAACCATTCTGAACAGCTCTCTGAGTCCCAGGCAGTCACTGTGGAGGGCACAGAGCTGCAAACTGTAGGGTGGTGATGGTTAGAGAAAAGTGGGGAAAGCATCTTGCCAGAGTCCCTTTGCACACTCACCCCAGCAAAAGAGAAGACGGCTGAGTGCTTTCCAGACATGCTGTGCCCAGCTCCAGCTCACTCAGTGTAAATTCATCAGCAGCGGCAGTAACCTTGCAGATGGCGGCAGACCCCAGGAGGGGAACACCTACAGGCAGACAAAGCCTCCTGAAAAGCTGTGCATCCTCCCTTCCAAAAGGCGGAGATCAAACAAGTTTCAAGGTTCCAGAAGTTCTGGGAGAGAGAGGGAGTTCAAAAGCCCAAGGAAGTAATTTCTTTTTTCCCCACTTTGAAAACTGAGAGAACATTTAGTTAAGACCCTGCTCGCCCATGGCGAACATCACGGTACTCCCTGATCGTGGCTGTATCCCCCGGGCCAATTTCTCTTTCCTTACCTCCTCCTGAAAATTTCCTCTTGACAAGTTTGCTCACCATGTCCCTTAGTCTTAGCAGTTAAAAAAGAAAAAAAAAAAAAAAAACGCACAAAACAGATGCCATCAGGGCCAAAGGTACAAGCCAGCAGGCTCTCGCCTCCTCGCCCCTAGCTAGAGGGGAACACCAGCAGTTCACATGGAGTCTGCCCTCCCCCAGACAGCTCGAGTGAAAGGATGCTCTGACCAGCTCCCCCACCGCCAGGGCCAGCCCTGGCTGCCCACGGCTCCCTCAGCTCTTCGTGGTCTAAAGCATCTTCTCCAGCTCAGGACCAAGCAACCTGCTGGAGACCTCCCTTGCCAGGGCAAAGCCTGCCCCAAGATGAGACGGGAACAGAGCCAGAAAAAGCCTCCAGGGTTCAGTTGCTAACTGGGTTGGAGGGCCTGGCACCAGAGTCAGGGCCCCAGGCACGCTGCTCAGATTCACTGCAATAACCAGCTGCTTGTCTGGACGCTTGTCGCCAAATAGCAATCTTGGCATCCAGCCATGCCTCAGGCTGGCACCATGATGGAAATGCTGTAGTTCAACGATTTTTACCAGGCTGTGCCAACTCAGAGATACAGAGACCTGCCCTGTCTGCAAGCCAGCCCTGTGCTTATCTGTTTCCTGGGGAAGCTTTAAGTCTGAGTGTTTCCTGCCTGAGTGCAGTAAAAGCATTTTAGAGAAAATGGCTGAAAAGTCAATGCTACCTACTAAAACTTCTCTTCCAAATGGATTGAAAGTAAAACATTTGAGATGAGCTAAATTTGGTGGCCTTGCAGCAGCTGCTATTGTCCCAAGACCTCTGTCTTAGCAAGCAAGAGAGGCAGGAAGAATTCAAAGAGCTTTCAGTGAAAATTGCATGAATATGTAGATTTCCTCCCACCTATAAACATATTAATAGCAAGATTACATGTACAGGGTTGCTGTATATTCAAGAATCTATTAAACTGTCTAACAATTTTGAAAACATTTTCAGACTATGTAAATTTCACCCAGAAAAATGTACACTCCAGCCTACTTTCAAAATTTCACATGCATTTTAGTGGCTTCTAAGAACTCAGCTTTATTTCATTTGTTTAATATAAAATGGTTGGTCTGAAATTCTTGAAAACAGGAGTACCAATATATGTTTCTCTCCTTTTCATCACATATTTACTACATGTTTTTGTAAACCATAACCTAGATTCCCTACAGAAAATTGAGCACAGGTCAAATAATTGGGTGGGGCATCAGTAATGGTTTTGGCTCAGTAGATGAACTGCTCCTTCTCTCCTAGGCTGGTTTTGATTCTTTGCACAGCACTTTAAGTTTACTCATCCACTGGGTTACTAACACTGGCTTATGGGCATCCTAGTGTCAGAAAAACTTAACTTTCATCTCGATAACACCCTGGAATCGTAGACCTCCTTTTTGGCAGTTGCTTCAAGAAATCTGAACTTTGCCATCAATTTTAAGGAAATGCCTAATTCTAGACCACAGAGTAAGCTCTATAAGGATGTCCATCATAGAGTCATGTCAAGGGCTTTCAAAACAGAAGGTAGCTAATATGGTAGCTGAACTGAACTTACTCTGCCAACAAAGGTCCGTCAACAAAGGCTATTGTTTTTCCAGTGGTCATGTATGGATGTGAGAGTTGGACTGTGAAGAGAACTGATGCTTTTGAACTGTGGTGTTGGAGAAGACTCTTAAGAGTCCCTTGGACTGCAAGGAGATCCAACCAGTCCATCCTAAAGGAGATAAGTCCTGGGTGTTCATTGGAAGGACTGATGTTGAAGCTGCAACTCCAGTACTTTGGCCACCTCATGTGAAGACCTGACACATTGGAAAAGACCCTGATGCTGGGAGGGATTGGGGGCAGGAGGAGAAGGGGATGATAGAGGATGAGATGGTTGGATGGCATCACTGACTCAATGGACACAAGTTGGGGTAAACTCCAGGGTTGGTGACGGACAGGGAGGCCTGGCATGCTGCGGTCCATGGGGTCGCAAAGAGTCGGACACGACTGAGCGACTGAACTGAACTGAATGTGACAGCTAATAAGCCTCTGGCCTGTCACATCTGAGTTTGTTTCTATTGGTCCAGATTGCAAAGCAGCACATTTATGCTTTGTTTAGGACTAATCAGGTGGCGCCAGTGGTAAAGAACCTGCCTGACAATGCTGGAGACGTGAGAGATGCGGGTTCGATCCTTGAGTTGGGAAGATCCCCTGGAGGAGGGTGTGGCAATCCACTTCAGTATTCTTGCCTGGAGAATCCCACAGACAGCGGACCCTGCTGGGCTACAGCCCATAGGGCTGCAGAGAGTCAGATATGACTGAAGTGACTTAGCACACACGCAACCCACACATCTCTGAGGGGTACAGCATGTGAGCAATGCAGCAGAGAGGGAAATAAGTTGAGACTCAACTAAGAGGACACTTCCTCTTAGGGAGCTAAATATGGTACACCCCACAGCTAAAGGTTACTAACTCCTTCCAGAGGAAAATCCCACGATGTTCCGAGGTCTCGCCTACACATATAACTGGGCATCCTGTGAACACAATGAACACATCTGGATCCAGAAAACATCTCTTCTGAAACACTCATGGCCCAATTTCTCTTTGTTTGCTCAAAATATCCTTAACACTCATTACGCAATTATTTTTCCCTTTTACAGGGTAGACAAAGAGGGGGAGCACACAGCACTCTTACACTTAAGTGAGTTACACCACGATTTGTTCACGCTGTTCACATACTCTGCACCAGCCTGACCGCCGTATGTGGGCAGGGCCTCAGGGAGCAACTTTCCTGAAAAAACAGTTGTGCGTTTCCTGTCTCAGCTGGCTAGCAAAGAACAGCCAGGTTCCTGCGCATCGCCCACCGCAAGCGAGGCCGTAGGCGAGAGTGAGCTGGCACATCAGTAATCACTCTCCATCCAACGCGTGAGAGCATGAAGATGCAAGTGCCCTTCCTCTCACAGAATTTTTGGGCAAAGCCTGCCGTGTCTGCCTTCTCAAAAAGTGAGGAATCCCGATCTCCTTGACTATCTGGAGAAAATAAGACAAAACCCCTCATAAGCTGAGGGCTGAGGGGTTTTTCTGAATATTTTCTTAATTTTCAATATGAAGAGAGTTTTCTTAATATTTTCTTAATATTCAATATGGAGAGAGACTAAACAGCTGGAGGAGACGTCTTTTGACTATTTATTCTCTTCTGATGTCATGAAATGTTTGCCTTTACAGTCTGTTTATTGTAAAGAGCCCAGAGAGGGGAGTTGGCACTGATTTCTGAAAGTTCCTAAGACAGCATCCTGTAAGAATATTACTCAGCCATAAAAAAGAACAAAATAATGCCATTTGCACCAACATGGATGGACCTAACAATGATCATACTAAGTAAAGTCAGACAAAGACAAATATCATGTGATATCACTTAATTGTGGAATCTAAAAGATGATACAAATAAGCTAATGAAACAGAAACAGATACACAGACATAGAAAATGAATTTATGTTACCAAAGGGGAGACACGGGGGGAAGTAATACATCAGGAGATTGGTATTAACATACACACACTACTATATATTGGAGAAGGTAATGGCAACCCACTTCAGTATTATTGTCTGGGAAATCCCAAGGACAGAGGAGCCTGGCGGGCTACAGTCCATGCTGTTGCAGGGTCAGGAATAACTTAGCAACTGAGCACACACTACCATATATAAAATAAATGATCAACAAGGACTTACTGTATGGCATAGGGAACTCTACTCAATATTCTGTAATAACCTATATGAAAAAAAATCTGAAGAATGAATACATGTATATGTATAATTAAATCACTTTTCTATATACCTAAAAATAAAACAACATTGTATTAACAAATCAACTATACTCCAATAAAAATTTATAAAAAATAAATAATAAGAAGAATTTCTTTCTTGTTTAATCCTCACCTGCACCCTTCCGACTACCTAATCAACATTTTGTAGTTATAAAAACTTTGGCCCGATAGTTTTAATATGCACTGGGGTATTAACAAACATTAGTTACTCCATAAAGTCTGATTCTGGAGAAAACCATTTCTTCCCACTCTTCCATAAGGGGTAAAAATGATAAGAGCTTAAGGTAAGAAGCGTTCACAGAGCCCCAACGGATAACAATCTTTCATGTCACACACTGGGACCAGGCCCTGGACATGTGATGGTCACTGAGTGAAATGTTGGGAACTGTGAAAAAGACACCTTCCTTGCTTTCAAGGAAACCATTTCCAAATAGTGAAGTGTTTTTGAACAAAAACCTATAGACACCGTGTGCATACGTGTGTGAGTGTGATGTGCTTAC
This sequence comes from Cervus elaphus, assembly GCF_910594005.1. Classification (NCBI taxonomy): domain Eukaryota; kingdom Metazoa; phylum Chordata; class Mammalia; order Artiodactyla; family Cervidae; genus Cervus; species Cervus elaphus. Next base: position 16,828,862 of record NC_057838.1, on the reverse strand, counting down.
ACACCCTGGCCATGGCATCAATTCTTGCTTTGGAAAATCAGCTGCAAGTGTCCAACTTGTCACACGATTTTTGGGCATATTTAGCACATGCTTTCCTGTTTCACCTGACATGTGACTTGCTTGCTTGTTTTCCATTTAGCACTGTGGTTTAGGGCATGTACATTCCAGCAGGTTGCAAAGTGACCTCTGTGAACAAGGCACACAGAAACTAAAGATGAGGAACACACCTGCAGTCGTATGTTTTAACGATTTCAATGTTTTAACGATTAGCCTGAATGCCAAGCTGTTCTACACACAACATGCGATTCTGAATTTAGGTAAAAACACCGTTGCTAGAATCCAGATAAAACTAATGTCCTACCTGAAGAGACCAATCTTACAACTCACTGAGACTGATTAACACTTTAGGATGTATTGTTCATTAGCAGAAGGCAGGGGTCTCAGAGTACTGGAAATCAAAGAGTTGCGTGTTTTACACAGAAGGAGCCTGGAAGTTCATACAGCTGTAGGGGAAACGGAGGCTTAGGTGATATAAAAAGACTTGCCAAGGCCCTAGAGCTCTTTGGTGGCAGAACTGGGAAGAATTAAGATCTTCCAATCCCCAGTCACCACAGTGGTGGACAACTGTTGGCAACACCTTCCCAGATCCAACATGTGCCTTTCATACCCATCCCCTGCTGCCCCTTCCTGGTGAGTTGGTGGGGGGGTGGAGTGTGCAGTAAGCCCCCTGAGATGAGACCTGCCCCCACCAGGGGTGTGCTGGAGATTCCGGTCTGCTGCAGCTTCTCCCATCCGTGGCATGGCATGGCAGCTGCGGTTCCTCGGCACCTCTGTGTTAGTTGGGTGCCTAAGCTAACTATCTTGGAATTAAAAACAAATTGGACTTATGAACACACTCTCAGAACTGAATTCATTCATATGCAGGGAACCTGCTATATGTTGAGATAAGCTTCCATATCTTACACTAAGATGATGGCCCATTCTGTATTAAAATGAAATTTTTAAAAGCAAATGTGCTAGTGATACTTAAGGCTACTAGATCTATGTGCTAGGAAGACATCATGTACTGGCAGTAGGTGTTTTATTTAGTATCATTACTTAATAAAGTTGAAAGTTGGTAATACCACGCTGCCCATCTCCCATTTTCATTGTGATGACTCATCTAAATTTGAAAGTCTGTGAACTATAAGTAATACTACTCTCCTTAGAGCATTTAGCAGTTCACATGGGCAGAGAATGATAGAAGGAATAAAACTCTACCAAAAGGCATTTATACCTCAATAATATCCAGGAAATAGTAACACCCATTTGAAACATGGTTTGATAACGTCAGATATCATAATTTGTCTAAAGAGTTCTTCATGTTTTTTTAAGACAAGGAAAAGGATCGGAACATAAACAGAACGCATTATGCTAAAGTGTTTTTTACCCCCAAATTAGACACTTAGCACTATTCCTTAAGTAGTTATTATGCAAAGTGCTACAGGACGGTAGAGTACAGGTGTGCTGTTTTGGCAGGACTGGACAAGTCATTAATCAATTTTCTATAGTGGCTCAGAAAGTTCTTCCTTCATGCCCACTGACAGGCATTTCTGAGATTAGAGTTTGTGATATGGTTTGGTGTCACCAAAGAATGGCAGAAAAATAACTGTCCTCTTCTGCACTACCCACTCCAGTATTCTGGCCTGGAGAATTCCATGGACTGTATAATAGTTCATGGGATCACAAACAGTCAGACATGACTGAGTGACTTTCACTTTCCCTACATCCATAGGGAATTGAAGTACTCAAGTTCTGGGATGAATTCTGGTGAAAAGGGTCTACTTCAACAACTTACAGGTTTATTCCAACCTAAACCCAGGAAAAGAATGAAAGACAGCTCCCCTATCTGGGATTGTGAGTATGCGTCAATGACTTTACCTCTCTGGATCTCAGTCCCCTTAGCGGCAAAAGAGAAAACAGTCGCTCACTGGTAATGGAAGAGGTTGGTAATTAAATGAAATTAATACTTGTAAGCAGAGTCTCAGTTTGCCTGGAATCGGAGTGTCCCCAGGATGTGGATATTTATGCTGAAACTGAGAAAGCCTTGACAAGCCAGAAGATGCTGACGATGCTACTTGCAAAGTGCTTGCAGCTGTACTTGGGACAGGGCACTCACTGAGACATCATTTTCACTGTCACTGTTGTTTATTTTGCGCTTCCCTGGTGGCTCAGCGGTGAAGAATCTGCCTGCAATCCAGGAGACGCAGGTTCAATCCCTGGATCAGGAAGATCCCCTAGCGGAGGAAATGGCAACCCACTCCAGCATTCTTGCTGAGAAAACCCCATGGACAGAGGATCCTAGTGGGCTACAGTCCCCAGAGCTGCAGATAGTCTGACAGGCCTGAGCGACTGAGTATGCACACACACACACAGTGTTCGTTTCACTGCAATTCAAAGAACCATGAACACATTCATGGTTCACAGAATTAGCGTGAAGTTGTAGCTTCATAAATACTACCTTTTCACTTCAGAGTTAAAGCAAACAGAGTCACAATCACAGCCAGAGAACCAGGAACTGTTTATGTAAAGGCCCACAGCAAATCACTTTCCGCTCAGACAAAATGATCCTGACATGAAAGCGTCCCCTGGAAATACGCCGTCTTCCCTCTCTCAGAGCTGTCATTCATTATTAGTGCCAGATGCGTCCTCTTTTAAATTTTTAATTTGGGGGAGAGGGGGCTTTCACAATTCTCTGATAACTTCCTTTCTAGTTCTTACTTGAACTGCATACAGCCTTTTCCTGGTTTGTGCTTGCGACAGTATCCTAAGGAGCCTTTATCCAATAAAGCAGGCGGGTAATCACAGCACCACGGAGTCCTCCGTGTATCATGCCCTGGTTCCATGTTGAGACATGCAGATCACCCAGAGATTATGTCCCTGGCTTGCCCTGGGATGTTGAAGCATGAATCAGTGAACCAGGTCAGCTTTTTATCTTAAACTTGGTTGCTTTCCCAAGACTCCTGTGCAAGAATCAGCAACGCCGAGTTCTGCAGGTAACAAATCAACGTGAGCCTCATTGTGTGTGTGCTCAGTGGCCCAGTCAAATCTAAATCTTTGAGGCCCCGTGGACTGCAGCCTGCCAGGCTTCTCTGCCCATGGAATTTTCCAAGCAAGAATATTGGAGTGAGGTGCCACTTCCTACTCCAGGAGATCTTCCAGACCCAGGGACTGAACCCGCGTCTCTTGCATCTCCTGTATTGGCAGGCGGACTCTTTACCATTAGCAGCACCTGTGAGGCTTAGAGCCTTGGCAGAACTGGTGTGGAAGGCAGCAGCTTTCAACAATCATGGTCTGTGTCCCGAATAATAAAGGTAATTGAGTCCACATAGATCAAGGCTACAAGAACTCCAGCTGGTAAGGGCCTGGGGTAGAGGGTTGTCATACAGAGTTTCAGTACAGAGCTAGAAATCATTTGAACAAAATGACCACTTTCTTCCCAAAGAATGTTTACATTGGGAACAAACTAATTTCAGTCTATCCAGTTTAATAAACTATCCTGTTTATTAAGCTCTTGCAAGCATAATATTCTCTAGGGGCTCTCTCTATGTTCGGTCCTGTTTTAGTGCGTCCCATGTATTAACTCATTTAATTCTCTTGACAGCTCTAACAGTGAGGTATCATGACTGTGTCTATTTTATAGAAAGAGAAACTGAGGAACAGAGAGGTAGTGTAACTTGTCCCAGGGCACACAGTTGATAAAGCAAGATAGAGATCTGAACCCAGACTGGTCCTCAGAACAATGTACAGGGGAAAAGGTGACCTGTCACAGGTTCTGGATTTTCTGAGAAATAATGTAAGGTAAGGCAAATCTGAAATGCATCTGAATTTAAATAGTTACAATGAGTACTTCAATGATTGATACTACTTAAGATCTATCTCCCTGATTCCAAATTTAGTGTAACCTTTTTCTAGTAAACACAAAAGGGCTTTCTATAAAACTGTTTAAAAGAAACAGAAAACACTTTTTAAATATATACTTTGGAAGAAAAGTTAGTTGGTAAAAAGCTAAAACCAGCTCACACTATTGATTCAGCAACAGACTCTATGTGAGATCAGAATAACATCAATATACACTCACTGATTAAGATTACCAAATATGTTTTAAACCACTTAATTATACTGAAGAGATACAATGCTTTGCATCAATTTCACTCAAAAACTTCCATTTGTTAAATTACATCATTATGCCATGTTTAAGCACTACAGTGCATTTAGATTTATTTAGCACTATTTTAATCATTTAAATAGAGCTTAAATTGTTTGTCCAGACACTGTGACTGTTTACACCATGACTATATACCACTGCACAATGACTAGCAGTGAAAATACAAAATACTACAAGATCATACAAGAATTTATGGTTACATAGAGATAAATTAGACACAAATAATATAAAACCAAAATGTGTGCTTCTGTTTGAATACAGAACCCTTAAAGTTGCAGGGGAGCTCCCCATAAGTTAGTTCTATTATATATAAATATGAATGACAAAAGCATTTTCCCATTATGTGAGTGAGTAACAATATCCAGCATTTATTAGAGGTTTAATATGTGCGTCTATCGCTGATACGCTCATGCGGGCCACGTGACGTTCTCAGACTTACACAACCTCTGTTCTCATGGTCTCATGCCACACCCTTGCTTTCTTAAGTAGCATGGCTCTAAAGTGCGAACATCTTAGCATGCAGACTGTATTTTTAAGAAGTCTTAAGGGTGATGGAAATCTTTTTGATCTTGATTACTGTGGTGCCTACCCAGGTACATATATTTGTCAAGACTTAAAATGAGTATATTTAACTTTACACCTAAATAATGCTGATTTAAAACTAAAACAATAAACCTATGTATAAAATTTGAGAGGCATATCTAAACCATAGAATGAGGTCCCCATTTGTCAAGAGGCAGCACGTTGTTAGAGATATAATTAATATAATAACAAATAAAAAGTAAAGCAATTTAAAAAATTTTTCTTTTAAAGAACAAATTGCAATCCATCCCCAAATCAATCAACAAGTTACAACACACTGACAGAATAAAGGACAAAAATCACATGAACAACTCAACAGACACAGAAAAAGCCTCTGACGAAATTTAACATCCATTCATTATGAAAATTCTCATCAAAATTGGTAAGAAAGGAAGATAAGAAAGGAAATTTTATGACAAACCCACTGCTAACATCATAGTCAATGATGAAAAGCTGAAAGCTTTTCCTCTAAAATCAGGAATAAGAGATGACTCATTATCAAAAAAAAAAAAAACCCACAATTAAAAAATGGGCAGAAGACCTGGATTGATTGGCATTTTCTGAAGAAGACATACAAATGATCAGTAGGCACATGAAAAGATGCTCAACATCCATAGTCATCACGAAAATGTAAAGCAAAACCACAACAAGACATCACCTTATACCTGTCAAGAGTGGCTATTGTCAAAAACATCACAGATAATAAGACTGCTGTAGAGAGTGTGGAGAAAAGGAAGCCCCAGTACACTGCTGGCAGGAATGTCAGCTGGTATAGCCACCAGGGAAAATAGTGCGGATGTTCCTCGGAAAACTAAAAGTAGAACTGCCAATTATCCAGCAATCCCACTCCTGGGTATATATCAGAAGAAAATAAAAACAGTAATTTGAAAGGATATCTATGCCCCAGTGTTTATAACAGCATTATTTGCAATAGACAATATATGGAAGCAGCTAAGTATCCATCAACAGATGAATGGATAAAGAAGATGTGACGTGTATACAGTGGAATATTGCTCAGTCATTAAAAAGAATGAAACTTTGCCATTTTTTTTACAACAGGGATGGACCTGGAAGATATTAGGCTTAGTAAGTAAACACAGAAAAAGACAAATATTCTCTTTTGGGATAAGGGATAAGACAGGGGCAAAGGGATAAGAGGGACAAAATACTATGTATAAATTAAATAAGCTAGAAGTATATATTGTACACCATAGGGAATATGGCCAGGCTTTCCTGTCCTTCACCATCTCCTGGAGCTTGCTCAAACCCATGTCCACTGAGTTGGTGATGCCACCCAACTGTCTCATCCTCTGCCATCCCCTTCTTGTTCCACCTTCAATCTTTCCCAGCATCAGGGTCTTTTCAGATGAGTCAGCTCTTCGCATCAGGTGACCAAAGTATTGGAGTTTCAGCTTCAGCATCAGTCCTTCCAATGAACACCCAGGACCGATCTCCTTTAGGATGGACTGGTTGGATCTCCTTGCAGTCCAAGCTCTATACAGTCAGCAAAAACAAGACCGGGAGCTGACTGAGGCTCAGATCATGAACTCCTTATTGCCAAATTCAGACTTAAATTGAAGAAAGTAGGGAAAACCACTAGACCATTCGGGTATGACCTAAATCAAATTCCTTACGATTATACAGTGGGAGTGAGAAGTAGATTTAAGGGACTAGATCTGATAGACAGAGTGCCTGATGAACTATGGATGGAGATTCATAACATTGTACAGGAGACAGGGATCAAGACCATCCCCAAGAAAAAAGAAAGGCTAAAAAGCAAAATGGCTGTCTGGGGAGGGCTTACAAATAGCTGTGAAAAGAAGAGAAGTGAAAAGCAAAGGAGAAAAGGAAAGATATTCCCATTTGAATGCAGAGTTCCAAAGAATAGCAAGGAGAGATAAGAAAACCTTCCTAGTGATCAGTGCAATGAAATAGAGGAAAACAATAGAATGGGAAAAACTAGAGATCTCTTCAAGAAAATTAGAGATACCAAGGGAACATTTCATGCAAAGATGGGCTCAATAAAGGACAGAAATGGAATGGGCCTAACAGAAGCAGAAGATATTAAGAAGAGGTGGCAAGAATACACAGATGAACTACACAAAAAAGATCTTCACGACCCAGATAATCACGATGGTGTGATCACTCACCTAGAGCCAGACATCCTGGAAGGCAAAATCAAATGGGCCTTAGGAAGCATCACTATGAGCAAAGCTAGTGGAGGTGATGGAATTCCAGTTGAGCTATTTCAAATCCTAAAAGATGATGCTGTCAAACTGCTGGACTCAATATGCCAGCAAATTTGGAAAACTCAGCAGTAGTCACAGGACTGGAAAAGGTCAGTTTTCATTGCAATCCCAAAGAAAGACAATGCCAAAGAATGCTCAAACTACCGCACAATTGCACTCATCTCACATGCTAGTAAAGTAATGCTCAAAATTCCCCAAGCCAGACTTCAATATATAATAAATGAACTATAATATAAAAAGAATGAAATGTCATTATAACTTATTTGTAATCATATGACTAAATAATGTACATCAATCACTCTCCTGACAATTTTCAGATTAAAAGCTGTCTTTAAGGTGATAAATACACAGATATGCTTTGTGGTTTTTTTCATTAATAGTCTGTAATATTGTGGTCTCAGAAGTCACTAGTTGCAAAGATCAATCTGCGGAAAAATTCCAGAGCCAAAAATTACTAGCAAACACCATTTTATGAGCCCAAATTACTCTGCGTTTGCTCTGGAATTATCAGTCAGTTGGCACACTATGATCTGTCTGACAGGAGAGATCTGACAACTCAGTAAATAGTTATTTCCTGTCTCAGTAGCAATACTGAGTGAATAATCAATGTATTGATCCTTAATTGGTTCTTTAAATACATGTGTTTCAGGTTATCCTAAGGCTTCCTTCCAGAAAGCTCCTTGGTATCTACAGGGGAAAAAAAAACCTTCATATCCAGTTTTATTCACTCCAGTATTACAACTTTAAATGCAGTTTCTAAGATACAACGGTGCTTCCTGTATCTCCTTCTGCAAGCACAAAGTCTACCCTCAAACGAGTTTTATGATTAAATCCAATAAAATCATTTTTACATTACTGATGAATTCAGGCTTTATTCAATCAATAAATATGGATCAGTTATGACTTAAATACTGGGAACTCTTACTATGCACTAGGAGTACAAAAATGAACAAGATTAACATACTGTCTTCCAAAGCTCACAGTTAGAGAAAGTGGGAGAGGAAATTGAGGAAGAGACAAAAGTAGCAATAGAGATAGAGTTAAGAGAGAGAGAGAAAGGGGGAGGGAGAGAGGGTGGGAGTGAGAGAGACAAAGAGAATACCCAGAAGATTGGTGGAAAAAATGACAGGTTATAGTGTGGGCATAAAGGAAAGACGGGCATTTCCACTTGAAAGGATTATCAAGTGATGACCCTGAAGAAAGGCCCACCAATACTCCCTATAAACACCGTCCTGGTCAATCTTGCAAATGACCTTGGCGATGCCACAGTCAAACGTAACTTCTCTACTTATACACTCCTTAACGCTGCAATAGTGTTCTGTACGTCTGATCATTCTGCCTGCTGGAGATGCTGTCTCCTCTCAGCTTCTATCTTAATACACACCCCTGTGTTTCTGGCTTCCTCTATCTCACTGGTTCCTTTATAGACTCCTTCTTGGCTGCTCCTCCTCTCAGAATGTTGAGTTTATGACCACTTTTCTTTTCATGCTATGGGCACACCCTATAATATGAATCAGAGTTAAGAGAGAAGATTCAAACCAGACTCTTCACTTTTTTTTTTTAATCTTTCACTTGGTTTTTTTTTTCTTTTTTGGCAGACCATGTGGCAGACATGTGGGGTGTTAGTGTCCTGACTAGGGACAGAACCCACACCCCCTGCATTAGAAGCATGGAGTTCTAACCATTGGACCTCCAGGGAAATCCACAGACTCCTTATTTTAAACCCTGGACTTAAAATAAATAAATAAACTCTGGACTTGCCAATTATTACTGTGTAAACTTAGGAAAGTCACTTAAATTTTCTGTGTCATATTGTTTTTTTACCTATGAAGTGGGGGTTATTACAAAGTACAAGTGAATTAACACAGGTAATATGAAGTACTTACAAGTAAAATACTTAGAGTAATTCTATCTAACATATTTAGGCACTACGTTGTTTTCAGTATAGTGTGTTTAAATGCTATTTAAAATGCTGATGACTTATATTCTTTATCTTTTACTCTAATCTCTGCTTTGACATGTAGTCATATACTAAGCTATGAACTTGAACTTCTTATCTCATTTTAGTTTCTATTTTTTGGGGGGGCCGGGGTGGGGTGGTGCATACCGCAAGGCACCTGGACTCTTAGTCCCCTGACCTGCGGGAACTGAGATGAACCTGTGCTCCCTGCACTGGAAGCATGGAGTCTTAACCACGGTACCATTAGGGCAGTCGTTGCATCTCAGTTTAGATGCCTCGTAACACCTCAAAAACAACAAACTAATAAGAACACTTGATTTCTCTCCACTTGAAACTATAACTCCCACAATCCTCCCCATTTTAGTAAGTGACTCTTTATCTGGATGCTAAAGTCAAAACCTAAGAATGATTCCTAATTTCTCTTTCCCTGAACTCTCCTGCTACATACAATTCATCAATAACTTCTATCAAAACTCTCTCCAAAATACACTGTGAATCCATCCCACCTAACCTCCTCCACCACTATGATCCTAATCCAAGCAATCACCATCTCCTTAATGGAATCCCACAGTAGATCTTTGCTCACTGAATGCTTCTTCTCTCATACTTCCTGTAAACGACAAATTGGCACTTGCCATCTAACTCTCCAAGGATTAAATCATGTGTTGTCGCAGCTGCTGGCTTTCAATACCCTCCTGAAAGGAGTTCAGAGTAGAGAGCAGAAATGAGGCACTCTGTGCTCAGGGAAAAATTGCCAAGACAGATCTTCAGATATTTAGATATTTTTCAGAAGATTTTATGAGCCCTATTTTTGCATCTTCTTGTATCTAGAAAAACACTAAAATCCTTCATGCTGATGACTAACTCCTCGTGACTAGCAATACCCTTCTGGGGGGGGGAAATACACACACACACACACACACACACACATGTGTGTGCCTGACTGCATGCACTCTTCCTTCACCAAAATCACATCTCCACTGAGGGAACTTCTAACCTTCCAGAGCAGTCTCTCAGAGGTATCTAAAATGCTGTCTCCTAGGCTATAGCTCTCATTTTGCTCCAAATAAATCTTAACTCACAACTCCCATGTTATGCATTTTTTTAAGTTGAAATGCCTTAAATTCATTCTTTACAGAGTTGTCAAAATATATTTTCTAAGAATAATAAATACATTTACATAAAACCCAACCCCTGTACTCTGACTTATAAAACTCTATTGATTTGGCCCTTGGATACTTTTTTTTAAACTTCATCTTTTACCACCCCCACCTCCTCTCTTCACTATTCTTCTGCAATCCCAACATTCTTCATGTTACTCAAAAACACAGAGCTCATTTCCACTTTTGGGGTTGTGTACCAGGTCTCATATTTATCTGTAGTGCTCTTTTCCAGAATCTCATATGCCTGGTTCCTTTTTCAAATTGACATCTCAAAGAGATTCCTCAGTTCATAGTAACCTCCTTGTCATTACTTGTGACCTCCTTTTCATGGTATTTCAGCCTCATTTTCATGCCATATTCTGATGTTTTCTTCTGTATTCATTCATTCATGTATTAGCTCTCTCCTTTAGAATGAAAGTTCTATGTAGAGACTGACCAGTTCTTTGGGGATCTGCAGTGCTTGGCATATAGATATGGGCTATGCTAGGTAGTTCAGTCATGTCTGACTCTTTGTGGCCCCATGGACTGTAGCCCACCAGACTCCTCTGTTCATGGGATGCTCCAGGAAAGAATACTGGAGTGGGTTGCAAATTTCTTACTCCTGGGGATCTTCCCAACCTAAGGCTCGAACCTGTGTCTTTTGCATCTCCTGTATTGGCAAGCAGATTCTTTACAACTGAGCCACATGGGAAGCCCTGGTATATAGACAACATTCCTTAAATACTTTTGAATTAATGAGCAAATAAAGTATGGTGGTAGTGGTGCTTCAGCCGCTCAGTTGCATCCCAGTCGGGCAACCCCATGGACTGTATCCCACCAGGCTCCTCTGTCCATGGGATGCCTCAGGCAAGAATACAGGAGTAGGTTGCCATTTTTCTTCTCCATGGCATCTTCCCAAGCCAGGGATTGAAATTGCCTCTCTTGTGTCTCCTGCATTGCAGGTGGATTCTTTACTATCTGAGTCATCAGGGAAGCCCCAAAATAAACTATGGCAATAGCGAAACAAAAGAGACCAGCAGTTGAAACCTATTTATCTTGGAAACAATTTCAAGGTTGGGAAAAGATCCCAATATTATTTACTTGCATACCCAGATGGATGATGGTGTCATTCACAGAGAAAGAGAACATTGAAGGAAAAAGTCTAAAAATAACTCTTTTTGGACAATGACTTTGATATCTCTAGGGATACGAAATTGGAATTGTACAAAGAATAATGAGAAGCATATCTCTATAGGCTGGAGATATAAACTTAACAATCATCAGTCAATTCAGTCATTCAGTTGTATCCGACTCTTTGTGACCCCATGGATTGCAGCACACCAGGCCTCCCTGTCCATCACCAACTCCCAGATTTACCCAAACTTATGTCCAATGAGTCGGTGATGCCATCCAACCATCTCATCCTCTGTTGTCCCCTTCTTCTCCCGCCTTCAATCTTTCCCAGCATCAGGGTCTTTTCCAATGAGTCAGTTTTTAGCATCAGGTGGCCAAAGTGCTGGAGTTTCAGCTTCAGCATCAGTCCTTCCAATGACCACCCAGGACTTACCTCCTTTAGGATGGACTGGTTGGATCTCCCTGCAGTCCAAGGGACTCTCAAGAGTCTTCTCCAACACCACAGTTCAAAAGCATCAATTCTTCGGCGCTCAGCTTTTTTCATAGTGCAACTCTCACATCCATACATGACGACTGAAAAAACCATAGCCTTGACTAGACGGACCTTCGTTGACAAAGTAATGTCTCTGCTTTTTAATATGCTGTCTAGGATGGTCATAACTATTCTGTCAAAAAGTAAACATCTTTTAATTTCATGGCTGCAGTCACCATCTGCAGTAATTTTGGAGTCCCCCAAAATAAAGTCTGTCACTATTTCCATTTTTTTCCCATCTACTTGCCATGAAGTGATGGGACTGGATGCCATGATCTTAGTTTTCTGAATGTTGAGTTTTAAGCCAACTTTTTCACCCTCCTCTTTTACTTTCATCAAGAGGCTCTTTAGTTCTTCTTCACTTTCTGCCATAAGGGTGGTGTCATGTGCATATCTGAGGTTATTGATATTTCTCCCAGCCATCTTGATTCCAGCTTGTGCTTCCTCCAGCCCAGCGTTTCTCATGATGTACTCCGCATATAAGTTAAATAAGCCGGGTGACAATATACAGCCTTGACATACTCCTTTTCCTATTTGGAACCAGTCTATTGTTCCATGTCCAGTTTTTTTTTTTTTTTGCAGTTTAAAAATAGCACTTTATTTCATTTTTTTCCCAGTAGTTTTTATTTTTATTTTTTTCCATTTATTTTTATTAGTTGGAGGCTAATTACTTTACAATATTGTAGTGGTTTTTGCCATACATTGACATGAATCAGCCATGGATTTACATGTGTTCCCCATCCCGATCCCCCCTCCCGCCTCCCTCCCCATCCCATCCCTCTGGGTCTTCCCAGTGCACCAGCCCTGAGCACTTGTCTCATGCATCCAACCTGGGCTGGTGATCTGTTTCACCCTTGATAGTATGCTTGCTTCAATGCTGTTCTCTCAGAACATCCCACCCTCGCCTTCTCCCACTGAGTCTAAAAGTCTGTTCTGTACATCTGTGTCTGTTTTTCTGTTTTGCATATGGAGTTATCGTTACTGTCCAGTTCTAACTGTTGCTTCCTGACCTGTATACAGGTTTCTCAAGAGGCAGGTCAGGTGGTCTGGTATTCCCATCTCTTTCAGAATATCAGAATAGGTAAAATTATTTAAGTAGAGGAGAGCAGAGAGTTTAGGGAGTGAGAAAAGAGGAGGTCTGAATTCTTAAAACATCTAAAATATTCAAGAGGCAGATAGTGAAGCCAGAAGACAAAATCCCAGGAGGAGGCCCAGGAATTAGGATATGCCAGCCAAGGAGAAAATAAGTTTCTAGAAGAAAGGCAAAGTCAACAGGATCAAGTAACAGAGAGATTGAATAAAAAGTTCTAAAAAGAGCCAGCTGTATTTTGTAATTAGGAGATCATTGGGCAAATTGAAAATCAAGATGCCATCTGAACTTGCCAGAGTCCTGCCCTTGAATTCCAAGTCATCAAACTTTCAAGCACTTAGCAAAATATCTGCCTGGAATTCCATTTCTCCCAGGTCTCTAAAACTTGACTTGGCACATCCAGCTTTTTTGTGCTACTACCAACATAGTAACCTAAGTTAACTGGTGCTTTCAATGGTTTCATTTTTTCCTCTATCTGTGGATAAATGAAATAGTAAGTATCATTAGCTATCTGCAATTTAAATATAAGTAAATCATGGAAATCATGAGTCAGTGGAACATTAATTTCCAGGATGTCCCCAAAATGTTAAAAGATGCTAGTATTTTTGGGGGGTCAGCAAGGAAAAAGTACACATGTAGAGAAGTTTAATAAGAGGAGTCAAAATAGGAAGAACTTCTTACTTAATCATCAATTAAATGCAAAGTTTAAAAACTGAAATATTGAAGAAATGCTTGACTTACGAAAATCATTATTCTTTAAAGAACTTGATTTTTAAGAACTTGATTTAGATGTGCCTAATCTAAAAACCCCATTTTGTGATCAGAAAATACAATTTATCCCCCATAACTATCTTAATAGAATATAAGTCTCTTGAATCACTGATTACTGACTATGCCAAAGCCTTTGATGTGTGGATCACAAGAAACGGTGGAAAATTCTGAAAGGGATGGGAATACCAGACCACCTGACCTGCCTCTTGAGAAACCTGTATGCAGGTCAGGAAGCAACAGCTAGAAAGGGACATGGACCAACAGACTGGTTCCAAATAGGAAAAGGAGTACGTCAAGCCTGTATATTGTCACCCGGCTTATTTAACTTATGTGCAGAGTACATCATGAGAAACGGTGGGCTGGAAGAAGCACAAGCTGGAATCAAGGTTGCCGGGAGAAATATTAATAACCTCAGATATGCAGATAACACCACCCTTATGGCAGAAAGTGAAGAAGAACTAAAGAGCCTCTTGATGAAAGTGAAAGAGGAGAGTGAAAAAGTTGGCTTAAAACTCAACATTCAGAAAACTAAGATCATGGCATCCAGTCCCATCACTTCATGGCAAATAGATGGAGAAATAGTGGAAACAGTGGCTGACTTTATTTTTCTGGGCTCCAAAGTCACTGAAGATGGTGACTGCAGTCATGAAATTAAAAGACACTTACTCCTTGGAAGGAAAGTTATGACCAACCTAGATAGCATATTGAAAAGCAGAGACATTAGCTTGTCAACAAAGGTCCATCTAGTCAAAGCTATGGTTTTTCCAGTGATCATGTATGAATGTGAGAGTTGCACTATAAAGAAAGCTGAGTACCGAAGAATTGATGCTTTTGAACTGTGGTGTTGGGACTCTTGAGAGTCCCTTGGACAGCAAGGAGATCCAACCAGTCCATCCTAAAGGAGATCAGTCCTGGGTGATCATCCTAAAGGACTGATGCTGAAGCTGAAACTCCAATACCTTGGCCACCTCATGTGAAGAGTTGACTCATTGGAAAAGACCCTGATGTTGGGAAAGATTGAGGGCAGGGGGAGAAGGGGACGACAGAGGATGAGATGGTTGGATGGCACCACCAACTCAGTGGACATGGATTTGGGTGGACTCCAGGAGTTGGTGATGGACAGGGAGGCCTGGCGTGCTGCGGTTCATGGGGTCACAGAGAGTTGGACAGGACTGAGTGACTGAACTGAACTGAACTGAATCATTGAAAGCAGGCTGGTAAATCTTATGAAAATTCTAGAGTCTCTGGAAGAGTTAAAACAGAAAATTAACTTATGCTTTCTGGTTAGTGTAGCATTATTTACTTCAGAGATACTCAAAGTTTCTTTGTTTTTTGTTTTTTTTTCTCATAACAGAATGTTTATTCTTCCTGGGGGATAACTGTTTTACAGTGTGGATTCGTTTCTGCTGTAGTACAGTGTGAATCAGCCATAGGCACATATACACTTCCTCCCTCTTGAGCCTGTCTCCCACCACCGCCCCCCATCCCAGTCCTCTAAGGTCACCATAGAGCGCTGAGGTCTACAGCAGCTTCCCACTAGCTATCTGTGTTACACACGCTAGCGTATATATATCAGTGCTACTGTCTTAGGTCATTCTACTGTCTCCTTCCCCCGCTGTGTCCACAAGGAAATTCTCAAACTTTGCTATGTACAGAATTGCCTAAAAGACTTTTGGCTTCCCAGGTGGCTCAGTGGGTAAAGAATTCGCCTGCCAATGCAGGAAACATGGGTCTGATCCAATCCCTGGGTCAGGAAGATCCCCTGGAAAAGGAAATGGCAACTCACTCCAGCATCCTTGCCGGGAAATTCCTGGTAGGCTGCAGTCCATGGGGTTGCAAAGAGTTGCACTCAACTTAGGGACTGAACAACAACAACAACAAGGCATCCTTTTAAGAAATCTCAGTGTATACGCTGACCCCAAACTAGCGAACGGGGCGGTTAAGATCCAGGCATCTGTATTTTTTAAAGCTCTTCAGGGATTCTCCTGGGCAGCCATAGGTTTGAGATCTCAGGACTTAGGCTACCTTTCTCTTCACTGGCACTTTTCACTTTTATGCATTGGAGAAGGAAATGGCAACCCACTCCAATGTTCTTGCCTGGAGGATCCCAGGGATGGGGTCGCACAGAGTCGGACAGACTGAAGTGACTTAGCAGTAGCAATGCATAGCTCAAAGCGGGGGGATATGGAAATGAAGGAAAAAGAAATCTGGCTTAAAAAAAGAGAGCATTACAACTTTTTTGTACCAAGTAGAATGGTGATGTGATGATTTTTCACATATTAAAGTCTATTTCCTACCTCAAAGAAACTGATCACTTCTACAACATGATTCTTAACATCCCATTGAAGCACATTGAAATTACTCTTGGGGCTTCCCTGGTAGTCCAGTGATTTGAGAATACACCTTCCAATGTGAGGGATGGGGGGTTCGATCCCCAGTCCGGGAACTAAGATCCCACATACCAGGGGGCAACTGAGCCCGTGCTGCAAGTACTGAGCCTATGTGCTCTGGAGCCTGCACCCCACATCGAAGACCCAGTGCAGCCAAAAAAAACAAAAAATCACTCTTGGAAAATAAAGCCACTTATTTAACATAATGGACAGAATTTTTAATGGGAAGTAAAATCGCTAATATGTTTCTGTTTTCTGCATCTACCTTTTATCTAAGCATTCTCATCACTTATACATTTTAATTAACACAGTGCTTTCAGAAAGCCCCAGCCAGGTTGCCCTCACCTCAGTCGTGTCCAGCTCTTTGCAACTCCATGGATGGTAGCCCGCCAGACTCCTTTGTCCCTGGTATTTTCCTGGCAAGAATACTGGAGTGGGTTGCCATTTCCTTCTTGGGGAATCTTCTTGACCCAGGGATCAAACTTGTGTGTCCTGCATCTCCTACATTGCAGGTAGACTCTTTACTGCTGAGGCACCAGGGAAGCCCACCTTCTCGTCATTAAATGAATGTTTTATTGCTTATGAGCAAGGGCTTTGAAGTCAGCTGGGTTTGGCATCCTGGTGGCTGTTTAGACTTGGACAAGCCTCTTAATATGTCAGAGCCTCAGTATTCTCAACTATGATTCAGTAACTATCATCCCCACTCTACACCGGGTTGTTCTGAGCATTAAAGAAGGTAATAAAAAACTTTTATTTTTTTATTACATGGTATGTAATACACAGTAAATGTTAATAATCCCTGTAAATATAACAATGTAATATCAATGATAATTATTTATTCATCACAAACCAAATACTATGTGTGGTTTCTAATACATACTTGGCAGCTATAACTCTGCATAAATCTGAATTATCATAGGTAACAAGGTATCAAATCTATGCTGACTCAGGGAATTTAGGCATTCAGTTTTCGCCTCAGAAGCATTTTCTCATTTAAATTACACAAAGGCAGGGTTCAAAGCGCCTCAAACCCACCTCCTCCTCACTCCTGCCACCGCAAAGACACATTACACCTCGAAAGCGGCTGTGTCAGTGGAGTCTGACTTTCAGGAGAAAACTACTCACAAATTTCCTTAGGTTTTATTAGAAGGAACTTTTAAATCTTCATTGACATGGGACGAAAGAACTGAAAAAAAAAGTTCCAGTCACCTTTCTTTTTTCTTATTTATTCAGTTTCTTTGGAGTGGATGATGACTTGTTTTCCTTTAGTTGTATCTGAACAGTTTGACATATTCCTGTGACAAGGTTACTTTTAAATTACTAAAAGGTTTGATTGTGTCAGTGCATTTGTCAAAACTGTCTGACGCCACATATAATGGACCCTGCACTCAGAGCCCCGATGGCACTCGAGTTTCCTCTTACTATTCCGTGTTCACAACTTAACCAGATATCCAACAGGGTTGGGTCAATAGCAGGGAGATGAGCTTGGGCTCACATACTCCTACTTCGTCCCCCTGGCTTTCCACTGCGGGAGTTTCTCCTCTCTTGTTAAATGTTAAAGTGACATTTACAGCTTCCTTCTAAAGGGGGCAATGCTAGGATGTCAGAGCTTGAACAAGAAAAACATTTACCCAGGAAAATGAAGGGTAGGACAGCTGGTTTCCTGGTCCTCGGAGGTGATTGGAAGCGCATGTGCACCTACCCTCTAGTTCCTCTGCCTTTCCTTCACTGTTTCACGTGAGAACAGTTCACTGTACTGCCTGATGCTGGCCTTAATTCCAGATTAAACACTTGGAGGTGAGGGCAACCTGGCTGGGGCTTTCTGAAAGCACTGTGTTAATTAAAATGTATAAGAGATGAGAATGCTTAGATAAAAGGTAGATGCAGAAAACATAAACATATTAGCGATTTTACTTCCCATTAAAAATTCTGTCCATTATGTTAAATAAGTGGCTTTATTTTCCAAGAGTGATTTTTTGTTTTTTTTGGCTGCACTGGGTCTTCGATGTGGGGTGCAGGCTCCAGAGCACATAGGCTCAGTACTTGCAGCACGGGCTCAGTTGCCCCCTGGTATGTGGGATCTTAGTTCCCGGACTGGGGATCGAACCCCCCATCCCTCACATTGGAAGGTGTATTCTCAAATCACTGGACTACCAGGGAAGCCCCAAGAGTAATTTCAATGTGCTTCAATGGGATGTTAAGAATCATGTTGTAGAAGTGATCAGTTTCTTTGAGGTAGGAAATAGACTTTAATATGTGAAAAATCATCACATCACCATTCTACTTGGTACAAAAAAGTTGTAATGCTCTCTTTTTTTAAGCCAGATTTCTTTTTCCTTCATTTCCATATCCCCCCGCTTTGAGCTATGCATTGCTACTGCTAAGTCACTTCAGTCTGTCCGACTCTGTGCGACCCCATCCCTGGGATTCTCCAGGCAAGAACATTGGAGTGGGTTGCCATTTCCTTCTCCAATGCATAAAAGTGAAAAGTGAAAATGAAGTCACTCAGTCGTGTCCGACTCTTTGTGACCCATGGACTGCAGCCTACCAGGCTCCTCCGTCCATGGGATTTTCCAGGCAAGAGTACTGGAGTGGGGTGCCATTGCCTTCTCCATTGAGCTATGCATAAATGGTGCATAACCCAAGTATTGCACCTAGAGTATCCAACTGATAACCCATCCCATGAATATAATTGTAGAATCAATTGGATTTTCAGCTTTCACTATAGTTGCTTTAAGTCCTTTAAATACTGCAGCCACTAAATATTTAATAGTATACTGATGACCCATTGATGACAAGGTAAGAGCAAGAAATTAAACATCAGCCAACTTGGGTCCTCTTCTGTGCTGCTCTGCTGTTTCTTTTGGAGTTCATTTGATCAATTGTCTCTCAAGTCCTTGCTGTTTAATGCAACAATAAATGCACATAAAAAAGGCATCTTTCACTACATACAACTGTTTTCCCACCACAAACATTTATTCTTACACCCCCTTCTGTGACTATAAGTTATTCTGTTTCCAGCTCACTCTTGAACTATCCTATTCTGTTCCTTGACCTTAGAGGGTCCTTTCTATTCTGGAGTCAGAATTATCTCTTTGAATACAAAATCTGACTCTGTTACCTTCCTGTTTGTGACAGTTCAATGATTTCCTTAATTGAAACAAAGCTCCTAACATGACATACGAAGGGATCACCTTATCCCTCCATGCTTCCAGATCATGTTGTCCCAGTTTCCACCCCTCCCTCTGCTGAAACCACCATGTTTTCTCCAGCCGTTGGTCTGCACAGAGTTGCTTCTGCCTAGAATGTTCTTTCCTGCCTTCCTCATTTACTTACACTCATTCCTACTCCTTCTGATCTTAGATCAGAGAATCCTTCCCCCACTGCGCTAACAATGCCTCATCCCATGTTACAAACCCTCTTATTTCCACATTCCTTTCTTTTGTTTTTCACTTGCAGTTGCAATTTTATATCAAATCATACAATCATTTCATTGATTTCCATTTTCCCCATTAGAATATAATCTCTGCTAAAGCAACACCTTTGTCTAAACGATGTACTCACCACTGAGCCTTCAATGCAACATAGGTGCTCTGTGATTATTTCATGATTGAAAAGACAAAGTTTCTTGAGTTTTCTCAAGATAAAGACATTACAAGGTCTTTAACTCTAGTATTTCCTACAAGACACACAAGCCATGTATTCATCCAAAATACTAGGACCTATTATACAGAGTGAAGTAAGTCAGAAAGAGAAAAATAAGTATCAGATTCTAACACATATATATGGAATCCAGATATAACTAAAGAGATTTTCCATACAGTAAAACTATTCTTCATGTCTATGCTTTCTTTCCTTTGAGTTTATTTGTGATCCAACCATAGCAGCTTTGATGATAAATGTGAATGGAATCCCTTAATAAGAATTTGCTTTCAGATTATACATTGAGAAATAATGCAATTTCTTTCCTGTAATATCATTTTCTTGCTGTTCATTAGTATTCATATGGCTATTATATTCTAATGCCAGATAATTTGATATGTTTATGCCTTTTTAATATATCTGTGTTTTCTATTATTTTATTGCTCTGGATATTAGCAAATATTGCATTTCCTCTAATATAAAGAAACAGAAACTCTGCAAGTTCTGGTAATTTCACAGGAATAACCATGAAAAATTGATCCTGATGACAAGATCATGGAAACCTACCAATATTATCTGTTTTGTAGATGAAATTATTTTAAAGTGTTGGATGAGTAGTATGAATGCAAAATATGCAAAATAATTTGAATCTTTAGAAGAATGCTAATTCAAACAGTGGTGCGCACTGTTAGAGATCACCACTGCGGGAAAGGAAACCAGGATTTTACAAGTGCTCTATGAGGGTCACTAGCAAAGGCATCCCCAGCCCTCAGGTCATACTCAGGCAGGCGAACCAGTTCAGGCGGTGGCTCTGCCAACACCGCAAAAGGGAGTTGGTAAAAGGTGGCCAGACTGGGTTTTACTGCTAACTAATGAGAGCCTCAATGAACTCTCAGACTTTTAAACTAAAAAAATAAAAGATTATCATGTATACCATTGAAAAGAATGAAATAAGGCCATTTGCAGCAACATTAGACTTCGAGATTGTCATACTAAGTCAGACAGAGAAGTAGAAATATCCTGTGACATCCCTTATATGTGGAATCTAAAAGGAAATGATACAAATGAACATATTTACAAAACAGAAACAGACTCGCAGACTTAGGGAAGGAACTTATGGTTGCCAGGGGGGAGGATGAGGGAAAGGGATAGTTAGGGCCTTTGGGATGGACATGTGCACATTGCTGTATGTTAAATGGACAACCGACAAGGACCTGTATAGGCATATACAGATGTATAGCACAGGAAACTGCTCAATGTTCTGCAGCAGCCTGGAGCGGAGGGGAGTTTAGGAGAGAAGGGATACGTGTGTATCTATGGCTAAGTTCCTTTGCTGTGCATCTGAAACTATCACAACATTGTTAACTGGCTATACTCAAATAGAAAATAAAAAGTTAAAAAATAAATTTAAAAAACTTATCAGGTACAAACTCATTATTTTATATATGTGCTTTGTCGCTCAGTGGTGTCTGACTCTTTTGCAACCCCTTGGACTGTAGCCCTCCAGGCTCCTCTGTCCATGGGATTCTCCAGGCAAGAATACTGGAGGGGGTTGCCCTGCCCTCCTCCAGGGGATCTTCCCAACCCAGGGATCGAACCCGGTCTCTCACATTTACCATCCAAGCCACTAGGGAAGGGGATTCTGCCTGGCCAAATTCTTAAAATCATCAGGACAGGGAACTCCTTTCTATATCTGTTCTATTTTCTTCCTTTTGGAATAGGAATGTCTGTAACTATTATCATGTGCCTGTCCCACCACTGCATTTTGGAAGCAGGAGCCCTGTTGATGTCTTGTTCCACTGATTCATAGATGCAAAGGAATTTTTCCCCAGGGTTTTTACCTGTTGCTGATTTAGATGATCTAGATCAGATCTGGGACTTCTGAACTGATGACGTTTGGATGCGAGTTTAAACTTTAGGTTTGAGACTTTGGGAAATGTTAGGGTAGGGTGAATATATTTTGCACACAGGACCGACATATGTCCACATCTTAATCATCAGAGCCTTTGAATGTTACCTTATTTGGAAAAAGGGTCTTATAGACATAATTAAGTTTAGGCTCATCACATGAAATTATCCTGGATTATTTCAGTGTGCTTGAAATTACAACAAAAGTGTCCTTATAAGAGAGAGGCATAGGGAGATTAAGTACACAGAGCAGAAGGTAATGTGAAGACGGAACAGGGAGATACGTGGCCATAACCCAAAGAATGCCATTAGCCACCCAAAACTGGAAGAGGCAAGGGAAGATTTTCCTCCAGAGCCTCTGGAGGGAGCATGGCCCTTGATTTTGGACATCTGGCCACAACAACCATGAGAGAATAAATTTCTGATATGTAAGGTCACCTAGTTTGTGGTAATTTATTACGGCAGCCAAAGGAAACTAGTACAACTAAAAAACATTTTAAAGGGTTTCGCACTTTTCAAAACATTCCAAAAAATAAATAAATAAATAAAAACATTCCAAAGAAAATCTGCATAAATCTTCTGTGTATGTGCTTAATCGCTCAGTAGTGTCTGACTCCTTGTGACCCCATGGACTATAGCCCTCATTTTACATATGAGGAAAGCCAAAATTAAGGGGGAACAAGTCACTTGCCTAGGGCCACATACCAGCTGATGGCACAGCCAGAAGTGAAATACCAAACTCTCAGCGCATGTCTAATTCCCCCACATTATCCTACCTGGTCACGTTAGTTCTCTAAAATTCTCCAAGAAAGCAAATCTCAGCAATAAACCCCAGGTCCAGACCACTTTAGTAAATGAAAGAACCCACAAACATTTTTACAATAACAATGTAAAATCTTATTAGCCAGCAAAAAATTAATATGAACAAGCAACCATCACGCTTGGTGCCCTTAGCATACTTTATGTTTCTCAAAAGCACTGAAGAAACACGAAAAAACTTTTTTTCCCTCAAACATAATATTCTTGTGCCACTGCATCTCTTCCTGAGTTAATAATGCCAATGCAGACTTTCAGTAACACTTCCCATTTATACATTTCTGGCAATGTTCTTTGCAGAAATGGACACTGATGCAGAAATCCATAGTAGAATGCTACATCATTAGGGTGTATGTTCATAAACCAGCTCTCAAAAAACTATATATCTAGAATTTTAGAAGTCCTCATTTACAGGCCTTGATGATTCCTGAGATATGAATACTCCCATCATGGCTGATTTCAAGCTACCGAGACTGGAACAAATCATGTACAGAATCTGTGAATATTTAACCACTGGCTCAGGTGCCCTACTCAGAGGCAGCTGCAGCACACCGCTGGTATGACAGGGAACCTAGAAATAACCATATAAGAAGAGACAGAGGCTCAAAGACAAGTAAGTCATTTGCCACAAGATCACAAAGTGGCCAAGCAGGTTTTAATACACAGGGTTCCACCCGCAATGCCTTCAAGTATTAAGTGAGACTTCTTGCTTTAGGAATAGTCAGTGGTCTTTATGTTATTGTAGAGAGACGTGGATGAAAAATGTTCCTGCCATATCAGTGAATGTTTGGACACCAAGCCATCAGCCGCTGTAGCCGCCCTGACTCTGCACACTGAAGGGATTCAGGAGGGAGAGCGACAGGATACTGACCCAGAGGCAAGAAACCTACCCAAGGGGTGATTTCCATGAGCCCAGATTCTTGCATTTTTCCTGTACACAGAAAAACACTACTTCGTTAACATGAGAAGTCTAGTTTTCTGTAATTAACAGTAATCGTTTGATGTTCTGACTCCTGGGTTTTTGCCGCAAAAGCTCTGTGGATATCACTGACTTCTCTCTTGTCTCTTTGGAGCAGCCCTTCAGAGCTACCTGAGAGGCTGTCACTCACCCAGGCTTGAGTCCTCAGCAAGTTCACCAAATGGAACACAATTTTCAACTTTTAGGTTGTGCTTTTTTTTTTTTTTTTAATTCAAGCTGTTCTCAGAAAACCAGCAGCCTCATGACAACACTAGGGAAACTGCTGAAATTCACATTCTCAGGCCCCACCCCAGAACTAGTGAATTGCAATCTCAGGGGCCCAGACATCTGTGCTTCCTTCCACAAGCTCTCTGAGTGGCAGAGAGCAGTAGGAAACAATCTTTCCTTAATACCTACCACTATTTTTATGAATGAGATTCACACACAAATATAACAACCAATCTACTTCTTCACGTCAGTATCCATTCCAGGAGATTCTTCATCTGAAGCTTCTAATGTAAAGTCTATCATTTTTCATTTCTTCAATGACCTTATTTTTCAAAATAGTTTATAGTTTTTTCTAACAGTAGCAAGAAGTAAAAAAACTGTTGAGTGATTTACCAACCAATTCCCAACTTCAACATTTTATTGACCAAAACCTAACATATTTGTATGTCTTAGCCCTGGCATCTTTCTTTTTTAAAAAAACTGCTTTCAAATAAGTATTTATTTTCCAATGTTCTGTCTTACCTCTTTCACAAATCAAGGCAGTTGATAGTAGCCTGGAGGAGGGGGCTTCCCTAATCTACATACTGCCCTGTCAACTGATTATGTATGATTATGTTATGTATTTCTGTTTTGTCTAATCTGCCATTTCCTGTTGTTTTGTATTTGTTCCCAATCTTCAAAACCAGGACAAAGGCAAATAAATACTATCTGCCTTGTTTTCCTCTTCCAATATTTTAGAGGTTGGAAAATTTACAAAATAAATATCCTCTCAACCTTCTTGTAAAAGCATTGCAAAAGAGCAAAAGAAAAACTGAGTAATAGTTTCCCTAATTTAAAAATACCCAGCTAAGGCACAATCAAATAACAAATAGCTGCACTGATACTACTTTGAAAATAATCAGCAATCTAAAATTAAGGACTATGATTCTTAATTCATTATCCATTATTCATATTATTTGGAGGATAAACTTAAAGATGTTTAATTGACTTGCACATAAATAAGAGAGTTAATAACATAAGTGTTGGTAGGTAGTAGATGGATGAAAACATTTTGGAAGGGCATTTAATCACTACCATATTTCTTGGGAAATATAAAACTACTTGGTGACTGTGGTTCTTGGCCTTGGTGAGAAATATATTTAGTGGACTTGGAAATAGATGTTTTCAAGGATACGAAAGGATTAGCCTTCTAATCTTCCAATTACCTGGTCCCAGCTGAACTTATATTTACCAAACGAGAACTGGCCAGAAAAGCTTTGCAACTAGCAAGTGACCATCCTGAAATCTACAACTTCTGAGTTTTTGTGATTCGCATCACTAATACTTCTCTTAAAAAAAAGGAAAAAAAAAAAAAAAGCAGTTTCTTTCATGAGATTCATCAATGATTCCTCTAGCCACAAGGTGTGAGAACTCACCAACCACAAGGTGTGAAGTCCCACCGGCCACAGGTGTGATAACCCAACTCCACGATTGCTCCTCATCGTCCCAGTCAATATGTGCACCTCAGCCAGCACCCCTATGTCCCTCTGCTCGAAACCCTTCTCTTTCAAAGCAAAAGGCAGACAAATTCCACTCCCCCAAATAAGCTAGACTTAGATCTCAAACACAAGTCCCGTTTGTGCCGCAGAGTCTTTCTCGCAGGGTACGTTGGGTACAAAAGCCAGCCCCGCGTGGGTGAGCCCAGAGGGGCGGGCGGGGCTGCGGTGGGAGGTGGCGCAGAGAGGGGGGGCACTTACGGTTGGCACAGCTTGATTAGGTCCTGGTCAGTGGTGCCTGGTGGGAGGCCGCGAATGTACAGGTTGGTTTTACTCAGCTGCTCCCCGCCGCTGTTGCTGCTGCTGTTTGTGCTGGGGCTGGGAGGAGCCATGGGGTGGGGAGCTGGTGCATAGGACTGCTGCAAACAGAAAAGGCTGTTACTGGAAAGACAGAGCCAGCGCCCTACTCCCAGGCCAGCAGAGCCGCTCCTCGGCCTCTCCAATCCACACACGCACACTCCGCTCCGGGGCACTTCTGAGGACAGCCTTTCCTCTTTCCCGCCCTCTGGCTCTGCCTCTGGATCAGCCCAGCACGTTCCCTCCTGGTGCACCAGGGCTCTGCCCCTAGCTCACCTTCGACAGCCAGGCATCTCTGCTTTGCCGCTACTCTGCGTTCCCTCCTTTCCTCCAAAGAAACTTCCTCATATTGTTTTCCTCACCATCACTCTCCACTGTGACCACTCCATGAATAGAAATGCTATGAATCTACCAATGAATGAATGCCTCTATCTTTATCTTGTTCCCCCATTCCCTAGTCTCCTTCTTCACGGTGAACGCTCTGCTTGCGGACTGAGCCACTGTTTTCTTCTCTCGGAGTCACTGTGATCCAAAGTCTTAAGTCTAGGCACTACTGACCAAACTGCCGGGATAAGTCTTTCTCGCGGGGGCTGTTCTGTTCACCGCAGGGAGGTGGCGGCATCCTCGGCCTGTACCCACCAGATTTTAGTAGCATCCCTCCCCCAGCTGTGGGTCAAAAATGTGTCCACACACTGCCAAGTATCCTCCAGGGCAGAGAAATCTTTCTCAGGAAAGAAACATTGGTCTAACTTGTCGCACTATTATGACAAAATGGAAATGATAAGATGACCCTCAATGAATTGGGAAAATACAATGTGAGGATCTTTATACCTATGTATGCCTGAATTAGCAGACACTGTTATTCTTTATTTCCTTTTCAAACAGGCGTATCTGCAAAAGTTCTGAAAATACACTGACCAACTGGGTTTGAGTCCCTGATGTGTCTATTATTGGCTGTGTGACCTTTGGATGGTACCTGAACCTCTCTGAGATGCAACAGTCTCATGAAAATGAGGAGGAAAAATTAGCCACCTCCTACGCCGTAGGGTCTTTACAAAAACTCAGTGAGCTAATAATGCAAATAGACTGGTTCCTGGGCATCATTAATTGAACAGTAAGTGTTAGAAATATCAAAAATGCAAGAATAATAATGACAATCATGATATTTGTGAGTCGTATCTGTCTTTTGTGTGTGCACTCAGTCATGTCCAACTCTTTGCAGCCCGTAGACTGTAACCTGGCAGCCTCCTCTGTCCATGGGATTTTCCAGGCAAGAATACTGGAATGGGTTGTCATTTCCTCCTCCAGGGGATCTTCCCAACCCATGGATCAAACCTGGGTTTGATCTCTTACATCTCCTGCATTGGCAGGCGGGTTCTTTACCACTAGCTCCACTTGGGAAGTCCCAGTGATCTTAACCTTTAAATCTATCCTAGATTCTCTCAACTATCATCTAGAATGCTATATAAATACACAGTGAATGCATCCATCATGATTGCAGTGGGGACACGTTGGAGACTTCTAACCTGAATATTCATCAGCTATTCTATCAGGGGTGAGAGGTGAGTACCTATCCAGCAGCCAGTGGGGGTTTCTTAAACACTCCAGCTACACCGCACAATAAAAGTTGAGTGATCACAGCACTTGGCCCATAAAGACAGGAGGCATTGTGCGGTCTTGTTCCTTGCTATAATAATCCATGCTACACCCTCTAAGATTTCAGATGTGCCTTAGTCTCTATTCCCAGCTGGCTCTAAGACAAGGCCTCTTGGATATGGGAAGGAAGGATATAGCTGATTCCCTTGGGTCTTTGCTCTCCGGTCCCTGCACAGGACCCACTGCAAAGACACCTTGCTTTCTGCCTCGCTGTCATCCTTGCAGTCTCCATGCTGGAAGCCTTGGTGTTAGCTGCATTCAACCACTTCTTCAGTCTGACTTAATCTATAAGCAACATACTTAGCATAGAATTTGAAAGTGAATGGCACGAGAGAATGCTTTCTGTTCTCAATATTTGAATAAAATAACAACTATTCATTGTCTTTTGGAATGTCATATCTGCATAAAGCTGAATAAAGTTTCCTGGCCAACATTAAAAAAAAAATTCCTTCTTGACCTACGAATTCTACTTCGTGCCTCAAACACCCAGGAACAAGTAAGCTCTCCCCATTTACAAGCCCTGCACTTAGTAGGTGCTTAACATGGCCTTGTTGAAGCTGCGTTCTGGTCAGTGTCTCTCACAACCAGACAGATGGGATTTATTTTTTATTTCCCTCCTGTGGGCTAGTCTTTTAAATTTCCCAGCTTTTTTCAGGCTGTGTCTTACCACTTTCACCTCCCCTCTCTCCAAATTCTTTGAATTCCATTCTGTACTCAGGCTTCCTTTAAAATGAGGCTTTGTTTAAAGCACCATTCCCATTGCAGAACCTTTAAAAACACCAGGGAGCCAGAAAAATGTCTCCAGCTTTACGTATCACAGATCAGATGGACCGGTTCAGACCAAGTGAGACCCTGGCTGATCAAGCACCAACTACAGGGTGATCAATCTGTGTTGACTGAATTCTTTTTTCGCCCCAGGGGTCTTTGCGAGCATTTCCATAACTAGACACCATTTAGTAAATTGCATGGTGCTTAACACCATAAAAGTGCCCTCCAAAGGGCACACTGTATTCACTGGGAAAAATTAAAACAAAATGGTCAAAAATGAATCAAAGTGGGAATAAGGAGAGAGAACTTATATGCATGGAAATGAGATATATATAATTTAAAAACAGAAGTAGCAGCACCAGATTCTTGTAGAGAGAGATGTATTTCTAAAAACCTTTGAAAAATACATACAGTGAAGAGTGGTTTTCTATGTCCTATTCTTGTTTGTAAGTTCTAGAAATTCTACTGAAAGATGTAGGCTTTCTCAGTCTTATTGAATCAATGAACACACAGTTTTTTAAGACCCAGTGCCAACACTCTTTCTAATCCTTGATATTCTCATTTATCCACTGATATATTGAATGATTCAGGTAGCAGCCTACATTATAAATCTCTTTTGTTTAAAGAATTATAAATTCCTTCCTCTGTACTCATTTTCAAAATACATATCCTTTAATCAACAAAACGTTGGCAGAAGTTTCCCAGAATGTCTGACAAGTGCACAGGCTTAAATGAATTAATTTGTGAAAAGCAAAAGCGATTTTGCACACTCTGGCTACCAAAGACAAATGACTGAACCACAGCATCTTTAAAAAAAGGAAAACGAGGAGTGTCAATAACCTTTAAGGGTCAATGGGGCAGAGCAGCCACTTTGTTGATTAAAAGTGGGTCTGATTCCATTCTCAATTCTTTGTTTTTAGATGGATTTGCAATTTTATCATTGATTAACATTTAAATCATTTTGAGGCACTAAGAAAGACACTTTAAAATGTTAGGAAAAAAAATTATTTCCTTCAGATAAAATTGGCTTTGCCACCTCAAAGTTACACTTTATCAATCCTCTTTGGGAAGGGTGAGGACTTACAGTCTGGGGATACAGAACATTGTTACTGAGCTGTCCCAGAGCAAGGCCCTGCTGTGAACCTGCAGTGTCAGCTTGTTAGAAGCGACAGCAGCAGCACACTTTCAGAAAAGGGGCTTCAGATGCCGCTCCACTGAGGGGGGCAGAGAGCTTGTCTCGAAGCTGCATATGCTTGGGAAGTAAGCAGATTTTTCTTAGATGTTTTTTATTCCTGGTGGCATTGCTGGAAGGGTCTGTTAGGGATTCTGACATGAGGGCAAAAGCCCCCTTAACCACATGTCAGCCCTGCTAAAATCAGCTGCTCGGCACCAACGTCCTCTTTAGGAAGTTACATAAAGTGACTTATTATCCATTTTGGAAGATGCTATTCTTAATGATTCTAATAATTATAGGTAACATTTGCCATCTGCTTGCTGAGCATGTTATATGTTATCTTCAGAACAATCCAAGGAGGCAAATCATCCTCTTCGCGGTTTACAAATGAGAAAACTGAGGCAGAGAAAGGGCCAGTGACCTTCTCAAGGTCGCACGGCTGGAACCCCAGTTTGATCCTAGGGAGCCTGACTGCAGAAGCCACACAGCTCCCCAGGATGCTCACACAGAACCTTGCCTCTGCAGGATGGTGTCCTACCAGGAGCTCTGGCCTGTCCAAGGACAAAGAGAGATGGAAAGACCAATGATGATAAACAGTAAACAGTCAAACGAAGGTTCACAAGCACCACCCCCCCATCAGAATTTAAATGAAGTTCACCTTAAATTTAATTTCAAAGGGGAAGTGACCATCAGAAGCAAGCATGTTTTGAGTTTTTCAAATAATGTCAAACGAGGGGGTTCATTTGTCAAGATTCATGCTTTGTTATTTAATAACAGGAAAATGAACTGGCTTGTAGATCATCCCAAGCAGCTGATTCATTTAGTGTGCTTTGTTAATATGCCTCATTTTTCAAGTTTGAAAAGTGAATCAACCAGGTCCTCCTACAATCTTGGAAAATGCGTGGCTTGGAAGGCAGCCCGTCTGTGGTTTCAACCCCCAGCTAGGTACTTTGGAGATAAATTGGAGAGGGATGTGAGCTGTGTTTTTCTTTGTCTGCTTGTTTTCCTGTTTGCTTGTACAGAAAGCACTTGGTACCTCAAATAAACATTCACACAACAGAGTAAAGCAAATTGTTAAAAACCAAGTCAAGCGATATTGGATGGATGCCTGGCTGAAGGTGGCGCTGTAACGCACAGACCTTAACCAGGTCCTTTTTAAGCAGGGTCCCCACCTTGACCATCCTGACATGTTGGACAGGAGAATTCTCTGTTGTGAGGGGCTGTCCTGTGCACCGCGGGATATTTAACAGTATCCCCATCTTCTACCACTAGAGGCCAGCTGTGCTGTCCTCCCCCCAAGTTGTGGCAACCAAAAATGTCCCCAGATATTGCCACAGGTGCCCTGGAGCTATGACATCACCCCTGGTCGAGAACCACTGCTTCACACAGATCCATCCCCTGTGCTGGCAAGGCCAGTAAAGCCCCCATTGTGGAATAATGACAATAACTCAATGGCCTAAACCTACTCACTGAACACCCCCTCGTCTCACCGAAGTTCAGCTTCTTACCCTGAAGTGCATACATTGTTCACCTCCCCATGCCTCCCCACTTTGTTACTAACACTCTGCCACATTTACGTTTCAGCAGACTTGGTCTGAAACTGAAACCTACTTCTCCCTTTGATTGAAAACATAACTCTTTTACAAAGAGAATTTTAAATATTTTCTGCATGCAATTCCCCTTGGCTGGGAATCATGGGGTCTCGATGCCAAACTTCAGTCAATTCTCTTTGCAGCGTCTGGCTGCTGGCAGGATCCTGAAGCAGTTGGTCTGGTGGTTTGGGGTAGCCTTGGACTCCATCATGCAGCAGTCTGCTCTGCGGATGGTCTCCCCAATTTGTTTTCATTCATCTCCAGTGCAAGAGAATTTGTACTCTTTTATCCACTCAAGGGTAAAGCCCTGGATAAAGTCTCCTGTGGGACTGACATGCCAACTCTTTTACTCTCCAAAAATGAATACAGACCACATTCCTGTCTTGAATCATACATTATTTAGCCTGCACGTACGCATGCAATCCATCGCGCAGTGGCTGCTGCTGCTGAGGCAGGCTGTTGGAGTCCTCCCCCGGGCAGGGTAATTTCCACGTAACCTCATTTCTGCAGACCTGTCCTCTGGTATCAACACTCCATGAGACATGGGCGTGACGGGAATCATGGCAAGCGCTCACAGTGCCTATGAGAGCCTCAATGAGGGTGAAGAAGAATATTGTCCGTGCAAGCAATAAGAAACACAGCTAAATTAATATCTAAGGCAAGCTATGCCACTGTGGCCAGAGTTTCATGAACCACCTATAGGATGGCTTTGCTATTTTCTGGGAGGCAATTGTCTCTCCATTCCGAAGACTATGACTGTAGAAAACAATCATTTCAATTATGCCTTTTTATAATAGAGTTTGGAGAAAACCTGCCTATCTTCTCTTTTCCCAGCCAGAGCTCAGCTACGGAAATGAGCACTAAAGGATGAAAGTCCCCACAAAAGGCCTTCATCTGTACCTTCTGGGCACCGGCCTTAGCAATAGCTGCTGTCAGCAATGGTACCAGGCTGTTTAAGAACTCCAAACTGGCTGCTTAGAATCCACACCACCACTGACTAGGCACTTAAGCCCCTGGTCACGAGTAAAAGACGGATTATGTTCATATTACTGCAAGGACAGCTGTGAGGCTTTGAAGCCCTAATATATATAAATTATATATAAAACATTTAGCCCAGCGCCTGGCACAGATTTAATACTAAATAATTTCTTTCGTTTTTATCATTTGCATTATCATCATGGGGCAGATCCTTAGAATAAACAGGGATCTCTCAGTCCCCGTTGGAGTTGCTGCTTAGCCACTAAATCGCATCTGACTCTTTTGCAACCCTGAGGACAGTAGCCCACCAGCCTCCTCTGTCCATGGGATTTCCCAGGCAAGAGTACTGGAGTGGGTTGCCATTTCCTTCTCCAGGGGATCTTCCTGACCTAGAGATCAAACCCAAGTCTCCTGCATTGGCAGCGGCTTCTTTATCACTAAGCCACCAGGGAAGCCCCCAAGTTGGACTAACTGACCTTTAAGGGGGAGCTCAAGAGTTAATCTTTTTCTAAGCATGGCTGTCACTATTAGTGAGATGAAACTATGTCTTTAGAACTGGGGGTTGCCACTTTTTATCAAGAAACAAATAGCACTTAAGCAGATGGAATAATCATTGTGGATAGAACAGATGATTAATTTCAAGGTATTTGCTAATCACTACTGGCTACCCACTCCAGTATTCTTGCCTGGAGAATTCCAAGGACAGAGGAGCCTGGCAGGCTACAGTCCACAGGGTCACAAAGAGTCGGACAAGACTGAGCAACTAACACTTCCACTTTTCACTGAGGTTTGATTAAAATTCTGTTAGGTATCAAGTGTGAAACAGATCGCCAGTCCAGGTTGGATGCATGAGACAAGTGCTCAGGGCTGGTGCACTGGGATGACCCAGAGGGATGGGATGCGGAGGGAGGTGGAGGGGGGGTTCAGGATGGGGAACACATGTAAATCCATGGCTGATTCATGTCAATGTATGGCAAAAACCACTACAATATTGTAAAGTAATTAGCCTCCAATAATAAAAAATAAAGGAAAAAAATAAAATTCTGTTAGGATGAGATTCACTTTTGCTCTAAATATTAGTAATATGTGAACACTCCCACAGATTGCATCATAGAAGATTGCTCTGTGCTATTTATAAATAGACAATCTGAAGTCATTGAACTCCATTCAGAGGATTCAATATGAAATGACATTTTAAAATTCATGGTACTTGGATACACAAGTAAAGTAGTAATTGTTCATTTCAAGCAGCTATAAACCAGTTTCATTAATAAACTTACAAACTAGAGATGAGTAACTACTATGAACAATGGAACAGCCATTTATAAAGATTGCTCAATTCTCCAAATGCTAATGACATCTGGTCTCTGCCCCAACCCCTCTTTTAATGTGGCCAACTCTTGATCTTTTTAAGGAAAAAGAAACAAAATTACGACACACTTCAAGTCTTCTTCACTTTGAAAATAACCCAGACAGCTCATGATTCCAATACTGATAATGGTTGGTTCCTCCTGCAAAAGTTCAGCCATGATTGGTTCCTCAGGTGGAGATTACAATGTCTGCTACATTTACCAGTAATTATTAGAATTCCCCAGAAATGCTGAGAGTGACTAATCCCTATATGGTATCTCTATACTCTCTGGGGAATACTTCAGAGATAAACTCAAACCTCTGCTTTCATGATGGGCTAGAATCACGGGGAAAAGAGTGAAAATCTAAAACAGGTCCCTATCAGCTGCTGATGGAGACGTCTGGGAGTACCAATGTCCAGTTCCTCAACTCAGAATGCAATCAGAGACAAAGAGGAGAGGAGGGACTTGGTTTTGTGCCTCATAAGTTTACTTAAATTTTTAGTTTTTCCTCAATAATCTCTAATTTTGATTTTTTTCTTCATTTTTATAATATTCTATGTCTCACAACTTAATATACCCTGTTTCCCTAAAATCACAATTGGTGATATTGCCAAGAATTGATTTTCCAGCATTCTCATGCATGCTGTTCTAAATAAAATAGAGACCAACAGACATAGCTTGAACACCTGCCATAAAATATGCTGACCTGGTTCTTTATTGCAACTCAATCAACATGTTCAAAGTTTTCTGTCGTGAAAACAAAATAAGCCATTTTTCCATGAAACAACCAACTTCCACATTAACGAATCACGTTACTGACTGGGTGACTGGCAGCTAATCAGTAATAACAAGAAAGCATTTTGTTTCAAATGGTGTCTAATACAAATTGTTGCTGATCACAGAAGGCCAATCAGAACATCAAATGGCATGAGGCTTTTTGACACACCAAAAAATTGGTTTTGTCCAATTAAATCAGGGTTTAGTTTTTCTGAAAGTAGATCTGTGATGAATTGACAGCAATGCAATAATCACGAAATATCATGTAAGTCCTATCTCCTCTCCTTGTCCAAGCTCCCACCCCACCTCCATAATGTCCCTGCAGCCCACTCCTGACTCTATTTCCTTCTACTTCCCACTTTCAGGGACCAGGCATGCCTTGCCATAGTCACACATGTATCTCTGCCTTATTTTGTCTTCTTCCCTTCAACTGGAATAACTGGGCTGCATTCCCATGTCTTATTCTGGGGTGGCTCTAAAATGTATCTTACAAACACCTTTGGGACTCTTTAATTTTTTTTTTTTTAATTAGGGGCACTTTTAAGAACAAAAGAATGAGATCTTAAGAATTAAACTAGGACACAATGTATAAACTGAAACCATCCAAAGAAAATTGGAATATACAGTCATCCTATAATTACCTTCTCTACATTTCACATATTCCTCCAGTAAAACCTAAAATTCCATCCCATGTCATGGAATTTTTTTTTGCTTATTGCTTTAGACCTATTTAATTTCTCTCTCTTTTTCATTTTCTACATTCTTAAAATCTACAAAAGTTCATAAAATAAGAAACAAGGATAGCAAAGACTAATGTTCGTTGATTGTGTATTATACGCCAGGCACAGCTCAAAGAGCTTTATACTCAGTGTTTTATTGAACCACGTAAGAACTTTTGGGGTGGGGGGCTTTCCCAGGTGGCTTAGTGGTAAATGAATCTACCTTTCAATGCAGTAGGTACAGGAGACATCGGTTCGAACCCTGGCCCAGAAGATCCCCTGGAGGAGGAAATGGCAGCCCACTCCAATATTCTTGCCTGGAGAATACCATGGACTGAGGAGCCTGGGAGTTACAGTCCAGGAGGTCACAAAAGAACTGGACATGGCTGAGTGACTGAGCATACAAGCACACAGATTTCTTACAGGGAGATCCTATTATTATGCTCATATTGGAGCTGGGAATACTGAGGCTTGGGAGGTTACAGAGCTTCCCAAGGCTGGGCAGTTACTCTGCAGCAGGTCCAGGACCTGAAGTTGGGCAGTGGTCACCCAGCTCATTCCAGATTTAACTCTAGATAATGTGTCGTCCAAGACAGCAGCCCACTAGTCACTTGTAGCTATTTAGATGGAAAGATAATTCAAATGAAATGAAAGAAAAAATTCAGTTCCTCCATCATACCACCCACATATCCAATGGTCAGAACCACTGGTACTAAGTGTTACGTCAAAAAGGCAGGCACAGAACATCACTGTCAGGGCAGGAAGTTCTACTGCACATGCTGGTGGAGATTACCCTTGAAATTCCAAGGTTCTGACTCCCACAACGCTCTGAGCAAAATAAAGGTCACAGATTCTATGTTGCTCTTCATACTTTTAAAAGAGTCACTGATCTCTTTTCAGTATAGACCACATTTCAGTTTTTCCTCAATCATGATTGGGTGTAGA
The DNA here is from genome assembly GCF_910594005.1 of Cervus elaphus. NCBI lineage: Eukaryota > Metazoa > Chordata > Mammalia > Artiodactyla > Cervidae > Cervus > Cervus elaphus. The sequence continues at coordinate 16,793,460 of NC_057838.1, read as the reverse complement.
TTTTGGCATATAAAATCTCTCTTTCAACTAATCCCTCCCCTGACCTAAAGTGGACATCACTAAAAGAAATTTCTAGGAAGTCAAATATAAAATCTGTGGGAAGGACAAGATGTATTTTATCTATTTTTAACTAATAAACGAAGAAGCATCATCTGTATTGCAAAACTGCTAAATACCAAGACAAGAGGGCAATTGAGGGAAACTGCTGGTACAGAATAAAGGTCTCTGGTTTTGGCAGACAAGCTTCATGTCTGTGAAGGAAGTTCTGCATTTTCAATATGATATCATTTACTTTATCTGCATATCGCCCACAAAAAAGCACCCCTACCCCATGATGTCTGTTATCCTACCAATGTTATTTCTCTGTAAACTGGACCAAGGGGAAAAGTGAGAATGCTTTTGTACAGTGAACTACTGGGGCAGTTCAGCAAATTCATAAACAAAAACTTATATTCCATGACATAAAATAATGGTGTTGTTTTATTAGCCAATTCATTCATGTTTTATTGATGAGGCAAAATTAAATTTGAACAGAACCTACAATTTGAAAGTCCTAAATCTAAGAAATTTAGACTATAAAACACAATAATTTCCTCAAGAAGACAAAGCTAGAGTACAGATTAAAAATGTGACAGCAATTAATACCTGCAAAGTAATTGCTACATTATAAAAATTGGAAGAAACACTTGCAGATAATTTTCTATGAATATAATTTCAATATTTATAGTATTTGGGGCCATGAGATGGTAAGTATGAGAATAAATTAATGCTCAAGTTCAAGAAAAAAATGGATGGCCTGATAATAAAAATGAATATTAGACATTTATATCATTATCCCATTTATTGTAATTTTTCAACCAGAAACCTATGAGATATTACACTCAAACTTCTGTTTCTCATCATCATAAACCTCTATAAGGATTACTTTCCATGAATTTTCAGTCAATCCACCTTGTGCCTCAGAGAATTTCCAAAACCAAATCCAATAGTTGATGCATCTTCTTTGTTGTGTGATTACTGGAGATTTTTTTGTGCAGAGATATTCTCCATGATCAAGAGAAAGAACTATCCCGAATGATAAGACAGTCCTGCTTTTCCTTTTCCAAATTACTCTTGCCCTTTTAAAATAAGTGATGATCAGAGAAATGCAAATCAAAACCACAATGAGGTACCATTACACACCAGTCAGGATGGCTGCTATCCAAAAGTCTACAAGCAATAAATGCTGGAGAGGGTGTGGAGAAGAGGGAACCATCTTACATTGTTCGTGGGAATGCAAACTAGTACAGCCCTATGGAGAACAGTGTGGAGATTTCTTAAAAAACTGGAAATAGAACTGCCATATGACCCAGCAATCCCACTTCTGGGCACACACACCATGGAAACCAGATCTGAAAGAGACACGTGCACCCCAATGTTCATCACAGCACTGTTTATAATAGCCAGGACATGGAAGCAACCTAGATACCCATCAGCAGATGAATGGATAAGGAAGCTGTGGTACATATACAACATGGAATATTACTCAGCCATTAAAAAGAATTCATTTGAATCAGTTCTAATGAGATGGATGAAACTGGAGCCCATTATACAGAGTGAAGTAAGCCAGAAAGATAAAGACCAATACAGTATACTAATGCATATATATGGAATTTTAAAAGATGGTAACGATAACCCTATATGCAAAACAGAAAAAGAGACACAGATGTACAAAACAGACTTTGAGACTCTGTGGGAGAAGGCGAGGGTGGGATGTTCTGAGAGAACAGCATTGAAACAAGTATACTATCAAGGGTGAAACAGATCACCAGCCCAGGTTGGATGCATGAGACAAGTGCTCAGGGCTGGTGCACTGGGAAGACCCAGAGGGATGGGATGGGGAGGGAGGCGGGAGGGGGGATCGGGATGGGGAACACATGTAAATCCATGGCTGATTCATGTCAATGTATGGCAAAAACCACTACAATATTGTAAAGTAATTAGCCTCCAACTAATAAAAATAAATAAAAAAGAAAAAAAAAGTTAATGTACATTTACAGGGCATTCACACGTAGAAGAGGCAATAGATACCATCCCCTAGTCTAGCACATCCGTACTCATAACATCTATCTGCTTTGCTTTGTCAAAACATATGAAAAATTATTAAAGTGTTTTAATAAAAAAAAGTAAAATAAAATAAATGATGAAAACTTCAGAGACTGGCAAGCAAAGGGTATTTGCCTGTGCTCAGGAGACTCTCCAAAGATGAAGGAGGAAATGCCACAGTCACACGTAGCCACTAAGACCCTAGATCCTGAAGCCACACCTCCCAGGTTTCAGTCCTGTTGTACCCTCACTGTCCGTGTGACCTTGGGAAAATCACCTAACTGCTTTTGCTTCAGTCTCTTCATCTGTAAAACTGGGGATAAAACTACCTTAGAAGACTGTTAAACATGTAAAATGAGTGATTATGTGGAAAGCACTAAGAATAAAACTCAGAACATAGTAAACCCTCTACAGGGGCTAGCTAGTATTCTTATATCAATCCTGCAGCACTTTTACAAAATGCACTGTTGTCATGAGCAATCATGATCTGTGCTGGTTGTTCTCTTGAGTGGTCTAGTGAACTTGGGATTGCCGGATTTAAAAATCTTCCAATGCAAAGCAAAAAGTCCACGGATGCTTGCCAAACTGAAATTCTCTCAATTAGAAAGCAAGAAGTGTCATTCTTCAACAAGACTCTAAGTTCAGTTAGTACTATTTCAGCTACTGATAATAATTGCCTTCAGATAAACTGATGACACAACCCTCAAAGGAATCTTTTTAAGATAAACTTTCACAAGGGAAGTCGTTCTTGGAGTATACAAATTGTGAGAAAATATCTACAAATTGTGAAAGGGCTCATTAAAAGAAGATCTATCTCATTGCCAGTGGGGGAAAAAAGTGTGGGTTTAAATAACACACTAACTACTAAATGTTCAGCCTCTTACAAGGAATTTTATATACACAAAATAAACTATACCAATTTCATAGCATCTAACACTAAAAATAATTAGGGTTTTAAAAACTGTTGCCCTGCAAGAAGACTGCGTGGGTAAACAATTGCTTAAACTGCTTATTTCCATTTAATTATCTCCTTAATTTCGAACAACTATGATATGTGCCCTAGGGTAACTGGAGCAAATAGCTTATTGTATACAAATGGGGTCATCATACATTTATACATTCCAAAGTACTTACTACACATCTCCAGTATTCCAGAGAATGATTTTGTTTTGTTTTGCTTCAGTTTGGAGAACACTACGTGTAACCTGGCAGAGATAAAAGCCTTTTTCTAAAGGATCACTAACGAGTTTTTGAAAAGTGACCATTGTTTCGCTTCTCCAAAAGAAGCCACAATTCTTGACCTATTCAGTAGAAGGCAAATTGGCTGGAGTGGGGATCAAAACATAAACTGACTCAGATTTTGTACTATGCTGGTATTCCTGGTCTCCAAGGAAAAAGCAATTAAAAAACCCCAATGTGTAGCTTTACTGATTTTGTTCATATACGCAATTTCATTTACCTTGTTTTAACCTACTGACCATTCAACAACTGGCTGACAAGATTTCTGAGAACTTAGCTATCAACTTTCACAAATAGTTCTTGCCAAAGCCAGCACCCCACTGCATCACAAACAGATGTGACCACAGACTAAATGGCCAACATCCTAGAAGACAGAAACAAAGGAGAGGGCTTACATGCATGTAAACAAGGAGCTGGGAATATCCTGGGAAGACAGAATAACAATTTCTCGGTGGTTTTGTCTCAGCACCTAGGACCAGAGGACACCCTAAGAGGGTGTGTGGGCAGAGTGGGTAGACAGGTTTAGTGAATCTCCATGATCTAATGATGTAACAGTACAGAAACATAAGAATTCCTCAGAGAATGATGGACTCAAAGAGAATCTGCCTTTCATTAGCCGACAGAGAACTCTTTGAAAAGTAAGAAAAGTAAGTATTTTTATGTCATCACTTCTTAATGGACACTGAGGACCCATCTGTTCTTTAAGGGCAGATTGTTAATTCCATAAATTTGATCACATTTTTATGCAGCACCAAAAGAGAGACAACCAAATGTAACAAAATCAAAATCAAACTAAGACAACATCCATCACCAAAGGAAAAAGCAGAGCACTATGGCAGCAGTGAAAAATGTGCCTCATTGAAATCACAGTATCTGTAATTTCTAAGTATTCCTTAATTCAGTATATGGGCCTGATTCAGTTTGTGGAGTTAAACATTTTAATAAGCCAGTTTTACATATTAACCTATACACATAAGATAAAACACATATGCGTCACAATACCACTTCTGCTTATAACCAACATCATAGAGAACCCAAAACTTTGGCAGATAATGCATAAGCAATTTGTTCACATTTATAAAACATAGAATTATAGCTCCTCATAGTTTTGCAAATAAGCTATTTCTTTGTATACAAAGAACTCGTGAAGTGACTAGCTTTAAAATTTCTGTCCAGAATTTTGACTTGAAGAAGGGACCTATTTAGAGAAAACTTATATTACATCAAAGAAAGACCAAAGAGTTCTAATTCTTAGTTAATCACTACAAATTTAACCTGTACTATATATGTAAAACAGAACATGAGAATTCACCATGTAAATCCAATAATAATATATAAAACTAAATATTATTATGAGAAGATATTTTAAAAGATAAGATACAACTAGTGACAATCACTCTTTAAGTGCTAAAAAGAAAAAAATAGAGAAATATTTCAGGCAGGTAAAGTTAACATAGAGTTCTGAGCACACATAATTGCAGGACAGAAAGTAAATAAAAGATAGGAAAGTTGATATATACCAAAATGTGGTCTATATTTACATCTATCAAAGTATAAGAGAAAAGAGTGCCAACGCTAATTTTTATGAGAACATCTATTTCTTTTATTGTAAATTACACTTCTCTTAATAAATTAAAAAAAAACAAACAAACAAACCTATTTTACTACTCAGGTGATCATTTTAAGTAATGGAATGAATAGAACTATGAAATGGTCAATTTTATAACCAGAGTTCTCAAAGACAATAAATGGAATAAATTTGATTGCTTTTTCTAGTGGTTTATAGGAATAAGAGAAAATTACTTTCGTAATAATAAAAGTAAAATAAAATGAGAGAAGTTACTTAACCACATGGAACTTTCTCTACCACTGTGGTGACTTTTAGCCAAATGCCTTATGGCCGCATTAGAGACAAATTTTGGCAAAGGGGTACTTTTTAACCAGGGAAAGCCCACATCCACTGGGGCTGGGTTTTGATTTCAAAGGGGGGGCGGGTGTAAAGATGCCCAAAGTGTGGGTTACATCACAGTGACAGAACTCCTGCTTAATGCTCAAAGACCCCCAGTTTAGGAAAACGGAAGAATGAGACCCTACCACATGCACCGCTGGCCAAGAAGAGCTGTTTGAGGCACAGCCTGCTTTCCATGTCCAAGGCTGCAGAGCGCCCAGACACAGAGGAGGGCTGTGTGCCACACCACTCCCACACCACACGAGGAACTTCGGCGTCTGTGGATTCTAGTATCTGCAGGGGCCCTGGAACCCATCCTGGTGGGTACCAAGGGAAGACTTGCCACAGTATTCTACACTGTTGACTGTCCACTCACCCTGAGTGGCTCGCTGTGCTGTGTGCAAAAACGGGCTTCCTTTCGTTTACTTGGATTCCACTAAGCATTCATTTTGATCAGTACTAAGGCATCTGGCTAGTGTCCTACATTAGCAATCTGAGAAAGACAGACAGCCACACCTCTAGTCTTGGCCACCAGTTCCCGCTGTGCACACATATACCATCTTTTGTGAGCACAGAGATAATGACAAAAAGATGCATGTGTTGCATTTGCTTCCTCATGATTAGAAGACTGAAAACGAGGGTGACCCCATGTGTTCCATCTACTTTGAGTTGCTTATCATAAATACCCTGAGGTTAAATAAAGATGAGGCTTGTTTATGAATGGAATGAAAATGAAAACTAGGCTTATAGCTGATACATTATTTCTAGTGACCAGTCAATATCCTCGTGTCTTATCCCTACCTAATCTTACAGATTCTTTTTCGTAAAAGACAGAGGAACTGGGAAAATTCAGAAAGATGATCACTGACATTTCTAATATGTTCATTATATAAATTTTGATTTCAGTGGGTGGCCTTCCTGTGAATTAGAACACATCTTACATATTGGGTTTCCCAGGTGGTTCAAGGGTAAAGAATCTGCCTACTAATGCAGGAGACCCAAGACAGGCAGGTTCGATCCCTGGGTTAGGAAAATCCCCTGGAGGAGTAAATGACAACCCACTCCAGTATTCTTGCCTGGAAAATTCTATGGACAGGGGAGACTGATGGGCTACAGGCTGAGGAGTCACAGCTGAGTGGCAGAGCATGCATAAACTTAAATACCGCACTACAAAGTGACTGTTTTTATTTAATGTTTGTTTTACTGGCAATGGAATATTGATACACAATAGATGATCCCTCTCATTCAAGGGCATTGGTGAACTTTTCACAATACTTTACTATGTGAAACCAGTTATAATTCCCAAAACTCTCTACATGGAACAGTGTTACATTCATACATACATACCTCTCTGACTTTTGTTTATATTTTACTGCAGTTTTGATTTGAACCAGATATCTCTGATTTGAACCTGTTTTAACTTTCTGCTGAAATATATTTCTTAAATACTGTTATGAAGAAAACAGAACTTTTAAAAATTAAATTGGGATATAGAGTATTAGGAAACACTAGTGTATTCCACTAATATATAAACCACTAGGACATCCTTTCATTATAACAGAGGATGAGGATATTATAGACTAGAGGTGAATGACAATGTAAAAACGGTGAACACAGAACTTGAAAGCAACAGACACTGTTAGTCCATTCCCATTGCTTTCACAAATTACCATAGACCGAGTGTCTTATAAACAGCAGAATTTATTTCTCGCAGTTTTGAAAGATGAAAGTTCAAGATCAGAGGACAGCACACTGGGGTGGGGACCCCCTCCCTATTCCCAGATTATCCTGTATCCTCACAGGGCAAAAGAGCAAAGGGTGTTCTGTGGGGTCTTTCAGTTCAGTTCAGTCGCTCAGTCGTGTCCAACTCTCTGTGACCCTGTGGACTGCAGCACGCCAGGCCTCCCTGTCCATCACCACCTCCTGGAGCTTACGCAAACTCATGTCCATTGAGTTGGTGATACCATCCAACCATCTCATCCTCTGCCGCCCTCTTCTCCTCCTGCCTTCAATCTTTCCCAGCATCAGGGTCTTTTCAAATGGGGTCGTTATAAGGGTTTTAAACCCATTTACACAGGCTCCATCGTCATGATCTAAGCACCTCCCTAAGCACCGCTCCCCCTCCCCCGATCTTTTTCAAGATTTTTTTGAAGGAAACTATTTTAAAAGTCCTTATTGAATTTGTTACAACACTGTCTCTGTTTTGCTTTCGCCTTTGGGCCATGAGGCATGAGGGATCTGAGCTCCCTGACCATGGATTGAATGCACACCCCCTGCACTGGAAGACAAAGTCTTCAGCCTCACAATTCATTCATTGTAGTGACTTATAAATGGTTGGGATGGAAAATCTGGGGACAACAATTTGGAAGAATTTTGCACAGGTTTATCCTTTGGCTTCAGATCTTGCAAATAAGTATTTTTCTTCCCATTTCCATATACTTGCAGTGTGGGGTGCCCAAAGCAACTTGCCTACCACACCAGGATCTTGTGGCTCGTGTGGCCACAATGTCCAAGACATCACACAGTGGGTAATCTGAGGTTCTTGGAAACCATTCTTACCACAGGCCAGCTAGTGGTAACACAAACATCCATGCATCTCAACTAAATCGAGACTAAATTCATCTCTACACTCTTCCCCTCAGCAGAATTCCAAAATGCCCACCACCACTTGGGAGAAGTGAGGCTGGGGCAGCTGACATGGAAAAGGATAGAGTCTTAACCAGCTGTTATTAAAATTTTGCAGGACTTCCTTGGCTCTCCAGTGGTTAAGATTTCACCTTCCAATGCAGTGAACACAGGTTCAATTCCTGGTTGGGGAGCTATGGTCCCACATGCCTCTCAGCCAAAACACCAAGACATAAAACAGAAGCAAAGTTGTAACAAATTCAATATAAACATTAAAAATGGAATGGGGGATGAGGGGTTGAGAGGAACAGGACATATGTATGTCTATGGCCAATTCATGTTGATGCATGACAGAAACCAACACAATATTGTAAAGCAATTATCCTCCAATTAAAAATTTTGTTGTTGTTCAGTTGCTGATTCATGTCCAACTCTTTGTGACCCCGTGGACTTCAGCACGCCAGACTTCCCTGTCCTTCACCATTTCCTTGCGTTTGCTCAAACTCATGTCCATTGAATCAGGGATGCCATCCAGTCATCTCACTCTCTGTCATCCCCTTCTCCTCCCACCTTCAATCTTCCCCAGCATCAAGGTCTTTTCCAATGAGTCAGCTCTTTGCATCAGGTGGCCAAAGGATTGGAGTTTCAGCCTCAGCATCAGTCCTTCCAATGAATATTCAGGACTGATCTCCTTTAGGATGGACTGGTTGGATCTCCTTGCTGACCAAGGGACTCTTTGAGAGTCTTCTCCAGCATCATAGTTCGAAAGCATCAATTCTTTGGCACTCAGCCTTTTCATTGTCCAACTCTCACATCCAAACGTGACTACTGGAAAAACCATAGCTTTGACTATAAGGATCTTGTCGGCAAAATAATGTCTCTGCCTTTTAATACACTGTCTAGGTTTGCCATTGCTTGTCTTCCAAAGAACAAGTGTCTTTTAATTTCATGGCTGCAGTCACCATCCACAGTGATTTTGGAGCCCAAGTAAATAAAACCTGTCATTGTTTCCATTGTTTCCTCATCTAATTACCATGAAGTGAAGGCAACATTATATATAATCTTATGTATTGTTTGCAAATCTAGAATAATACAAGGCTTTTACTAAAAAAGAAAAAAAAAAAGAAGATTGCTTTTTGATGCATGTCTGAGTACCTATAACTCAATAAAGGATGCCATTTCCAAACTGCAGTTTCTAGAGTTTGCTGGTTTTCAACCAACAGATCCAACATGACCCAGCATTTATGAGGGCTCCACTGGGTGACACCAGCTCAATGGGTAGGAGTGTACTTGCATGACTCATATTTACAAAGATGCCAGTCCATCCTAAAGGAAATCAATCCTGAATATTCATTGGAAGGACTGATGCTGAAGCTGAAACCCCAATACTTTGGCCACCTGATGCGAAGAACTAACTCATTTGAAAAGACCCTGATGTTGGGAAAGATTGAGGGCAGGAGGAGAAGGGGACAACAGAGGATAAGATGGTTGGATGGCATCACCGACTCAATGGATATGAGTTTGAGTAAACTCCAGGAGTTGGCGATGGACAGGGAGGCCTGGCGTGCCGCAGTTCATGGGGTCGAAAAGAGTTGGACATGACTGAGTGACTGAACTGAACTGAACTGAACTGAGTTATACAGATTTTCTTTAAGCAGGGAGACTGCTCTGCTGTGACCGCTCACATCAAAATGATCTGGGATTGTCCTTGTCAGCATTCATCAGGCATCTCTTCATTTTATTCCATTAAGGGGCATGAGAGAGCAGCACCAAGCTGATCGATGTGCTGGAGAGTCTTATGGCTGTATTTCAGCATGCCCTGTATTGCAGGAGTTAGGCAAATGTAAGAGGAATTTACTACTCACAGAGTGACGGTTCACTGTAGTTTAAGGGTGTCACAAACATGGCGTGCTCTTGCCTTATTTACACCCCAACGCTTGATTGATAATCTTTCTCCTATTTCGCCTTACTTTTGAAAGCATGGATTCTCTTGCCATATTGATCTCTTTATACCCTTATCATTCTCCCCTGAGTTATCTGGTGTGATGGCAGTGGTGGATGCCAAGGCTGATTTAACATCATCCCCCAAGTATGCAGCCCTGAGCTCAGAGCTGAATATTTTAAGACTGAAACATGTAACACATCTGTCAGGCAATGATACAAGTACAGTCCTCTGTCAGAACGAATGAATGAGGTAATCTGGCGTATGGATAAATAGCAGTGAGATGGAAGATGCCGGAAACTGTGTTTTGCCAGAAAACATTTCTGAGTAATTAAGCTATTTGAGGGAGAATGATATTTTGCTTTGGGTTCAAACTCACTTTTTTTTAACTGAAAGACCATGGTAATTTCTGAAGAATGAAAGTGGAACTTCGCTGGCAGTCCAGTGGTTAAGACTCGGCACTTTCACTGCAGGGAGCATAGGTTCAACCCCTGGTTGGGGAACTAGTTCCCCAATCCTGCATGTGTGTGGACCCCTTCAAAAAATCAACAAATAATAAGAAAAAAAGAAAGAATGAAAGTGAGGTGAGAAGCAGATTCAGCTATATACACATAATGGAAAAACTGTGTCATCCTTGTCTGAGCTATCTCATGAGAAGGAATATTTCTTCTGTAATATTTGGTAAAATGTTCTTAACCAGATAATTCCTGTGTACATGACTTACAGTCCCATCTTTTTCTGTATGTATATTAGTATTGCAAAAACCAGACACAAAGATAAATCAAGAAACCACAAAAATGATTCAACGATGACAGCAATAAACACTGGTACCTAACCAAAAACAACCCTGAATACTCACTGGAAGGATTGATGCTGAAGCTCAAGCTCCAATACTTTTGGCCACCTGATGAAAAGAGCCAACTCACTGGAAAAGACTCTGATGATGGAAAAGATTGAGGGTAGGAGAAGAAGTAATCTTACCAAACCCTGCATGTGCCTAGAACCCTAGTGGACTGCTACCATCTTCAAGAATATCTCAATGTGATTCTTACATACAAATAGATTTATAAGTATACATGTTACCGGATCATTATTAGAATAGGACTCTATACCATAGTCTGGGGTCTTCTGAAGATGATACTAGATTGCTCCTTAGTTTTCAAACGCAACTTTGAAGAGGAGAGAGATAATGTCAATGTTTAAAACAGGCCACTTATCCTTTTTTTATACTATGTCATCTAATCTTGGTGTTTGAGAAAGTGGAATCTCTCGTTCTATGTGGGATTCACTCCTTCTGGCTCCCACTGGTAGGAGCAAAACCTGTATATGTGTGTGTGTTCAGTCATGTCTGACTCTTCGCGACCCCATGGACTGTAGCCTGCCAGGCTCCTCTCTCCATGGGATTTCCCAGGCAAGAATACTGGAGTCGGTAGCCATTTCCTACTCCAAACCTGTAGACCCTGACTCAAATTTTACCTCCTCTGAGAAACCTGTATCATAGGCCAATTTATCTCCTACCTGCTTATACATCTATGGGACCTTTTCCTCATATTCTATCCAAATTTGTGCTTCAGTAGCTATCCCTGACCTTGGCTCATGGAAAGTCAAGGACAGGTTGTGGGATGGGGGGGTTCACCCTGACCCTCAACACTTACACATTTACTCAGGACGAGTCTTTCAGTTGGTACTTGGTCATTTGTTGGATGTTGATTTTACCATAAAAATTTTGTCAACAGTGATTATTTTTGGTAGATCCATGGATACTCCAGAAACCTAACCCCTAATTATCTTCTTAGGTTTATGAGATAAATATATGTTGTATTATGTGGTTGTGAAGACATGGCATCTTGAAGAGAGACTGTGCCTGCCTTTCTACCATTGAACAGAAAAAAGAACAGAAAAACAGGAACCTTAGAAAATAGACAATCCTCCTTTCTTCTCCTTCTGCAACTCTCTTCCAAACAAACACCCACTATCCCAGTGCTTATAGACAGAGTTATAGCAGCTGGGCTATGCCAAGAGAAGAAAACATAGTGGGTTATGGAAATATATTTACTCATCACTGTCCAAGAAGAATACAATCATTTTTTCAAACAGAACTGTCACACAGTTCTGTTAGTACTGTGAGGGAAGTGAACTCCATATTCTAGGTCTCATTATATATCAAGTAAATTCTGATTTACAAAAATACATAGAGAGAGCTTAAAAGACTTTTTATAAATATATGTAAATAAGTCTTTATTATAAATTGAAATTATGTTTATTTGAATTAACTCATTTGCCTATCAACACTGAGACTTATTTTTTAAAATTTTAACTTTAATAAGAATATTGAAATAATTGCTACAATGTAGTTTCCCAACTAGTTTGGTAAATAATTTCTTTATTAGTATCACATCCTTTGATGTATATGGAATGTGCACATATATCTTTCTACTTCATATCAGATTTGTGTTTGTGCTTAAAATAATAAAAACTCAATTCAGTTGCTATTTGTGAGTGATGATGGAAAAGAGCCATTCTTTGCTGGAAAAGAAATTATATTTGTCACAAATAGCCACCAACTTCAGTGGAGAAAATTATTTGCACACCGAACAGGGAAACTGCCAATGTGAAGAACTGAGCATCTGCTATGGACAAGGGTATAATTATCTTGTTCATCCAAACACCGCTGGGCATGAAAGTTTTACTCTCTCTCTGGCAAGAGGCTCTGCTCACTTTTAACACAACATTATTAGCAAATAATAACTAGTTTGGAAGTCTTGTCAATAACAACAGTCCATCTTTTAGACCATTTCCTGAAGCATGGAAAGCAGGACCCAAATCTGATGAAATTAACCATTTAGGTGCCAAAATGGTCAAAAGTGTTAGTCCTGTCCTGCTATAAACCTTTCACATGTCTGACATATAACTGTGAAGTTTTCAAAAAGAAGAAACTTTTTATCTTTCTGATTCTAGATTATAATTTACTGTACATTTCTATGAACTATTTTCTTTCCCAGTATGGTGAGGCAATTATTACTTTTATGCCAATCTACCTCCATTTAGAAAGAAATAGGAATGGACCATTCTGGTAGACCAGATGGATAAATGAAGTCTGATTATAATGAATAGTTATCAGTGATCAAAGTTATGGCTGCTTTACTGAATCTGCTGTTGCCACTTCTAACTTTTCTCTTGGGACTTAACTTGAGATGGGAAAGAGACTTGAGTCTGCTCATAAAACCATCAAAACAAGGAAGTGGACCTTCTTTTCCAAGTGCTTACATGTAATCGTTGTGCTTTTTATTTTCTTAAGAGGAAAGGGGATAGGAATCATGCAGCCATTTCAAATTAATGTCTTTAATAGGCAGGTCTCCTGAAATAATGTCATGTCACTGTCTTTTCCCAAAACTTCCAAAATGCTATCAGCAACAACTGACAAGCTCCAGCTAATGTGAAATTGTGTGTTCTCTCCTGTGAATATCAGACCACACACAGTATTGGAAAACATCCAGTGATGATTCCCCAAACAGAGGGCTCATCATGTTCCTTCTTCTATGCATGAAAAAATAATGTGTCCCTTTTATTTAGAATAGAAAACTTTCATATCCATTAAAATTTTAGTTGTAAAATTTTATGCTTTGGGAGAAGGAAGATAAGATAAAATATTGAAGTCCATTCAAAAAAGTAGAAGTGACAACTTCCTCCAAGGTTGGTGATTCCAGACACTAGCACAAATTTACCCATCTGGGTGTCTCAAGGACATATTCCCACATGAGGATACAAGAGGGAAAGTGTCACAGAACTGACAGATGGGCTTCCCTTGCATAGATCAGCCTAATGGAGCTTTTATTTGCATACTAGCTGTCAGTGACACAGGTGTGTGTCAAGGACTTGAGAGCAGCCAAGAGAAGCCTCATGGAAGACATGGCTTCATGACTGATGTGTGTGCGTGCTGACGGGCAAAATTTGTTAGAAGGGCAGTGGTTTGATGGCAGTTCTTTTTTCCCCTTCTGAGTTACTGGCTGTAGCAGTTCACTATAGGGTCACGGCCAGACAAAATAAATAAATAAAAGGTATCCAAATTAAATTATCTGTGGGTTTGATCCCTGGGTGGGGAAGATCCCCTAGAGAAGGAAATGGCAACCCACTCCAGTAGTCCTGCCCGGAGAATCCAATGGACAGAGGAGCCTGGCGGGCTACAGTCCATGGCACTACAAAGAGTAGGACACTACTGAGCAAATAAATAACAACAGCAACATCCAAATTAAAGGGAAAAAGTACACCTGTCACTATTTTGAGACGACATGATGCATTACATAGAAAACCCCACAGTCTCAACCAAAAAAAAAAAAACCTGTTAGAACTGATAAATGAATTTAGCAAAGTTGAAGGATACAAGATGAAGTACATTTTGATCTTTTCATATTCTATACACTAAAAATGAATTATCAACCCCATTTAAAATTACATCAAAAAGAATAAAATACTTGAGAATGAATTTAACTAAGGAGATGAAAGACCTGTATTTTGAAAACTATAAAACACTGATAAAGTAAACTGAACATGATACAAAGAAATGGAGAGATGCCCCATGGTCTGGGCCTTGAATAATTAATATTGATAAAATGCCCACGCTATGCAAACCAATCTATGAATTTAATGCAATTCCTATATCAAAATACCCATGAATTTTCCCACAAAACTGGGGAAAAAATTCTAAAATTCAAGTATAACCACAGAAGGCCCTGAAATGCTGAGAAATCTTAAGAAAAAAGAACAAAGTTTAAGGTATCACCCTCCCACACTTAAGACTACACTACAAAGCTACAGTAATCAAAATGTTATGATACTGACACAAAATAGACACATATCACATATATCAATGAAATAGAAAAGATAGCCCATAAGTAAACCCACACACCTACATTCAATTAATTTATGACAAAGGAGGCAAGAATATACAATAGGGAAAACACATTCTCTTCAATAAGTGATGCTGTGAAAACTAGACAACTACATATAAAACAATGAGATAAGAACACTTTCTCATATCATATATAAAGATTAATTCAAAATGGATTAAAAATCTAAATGTAAGGTTTGAAATCATAAAACTCCTAGAAAAAAAATAGGCAGAACATTCTTTGCCATAATGCAGCAATATTTATTTGAATCATTCTCCTATGGCAAAAGAAATTAAAAGAAAAATAAGCAAATAGGGCCTTAATTAAAAACTTTTTCACAGCTAAAAAGGTTTTCCATACTGGCTCAGACAGAAAAGAATCTACCTGCAATTCAGGAGATCTGGGTTCAATCCCTGGGTCAAGAAGATCCCTAGAGAAGAGAATGGCTACCCACTCACATACTCACATATTCTTGCCTGCAGAATTCCATGGACAAAGGAGCCTGGTGGACTACAGTCCATGGAGTCGCAAAAATTTGGACATGACTGAGCACCTAAAATTTTCACAGCTTAAAAAAACCAAAAACCATCAACAAAACAAAAGACAAACTACTGAATGGGAGAAAAAAATTGCAAATGATATGACCTTCATGTGAAATGCTGGGCTGGATGAAGCACAAGCTGGAATCAAGATTGCTGGGAGAAGTATCTGTAACTTCAGATATGCAGATGACACCACCCTTATGGCAAAAAGCAAAAAGGAACTAAAGAGCCTCTTGATGAAAGTGAAAGAGAAGAGTGAAAAAGCTGGCTTAAAACTCAACATTCAAAAAATGAAGGTCATGGCATCCGGTCCCATCACTTCATGGCAAATAGATGGGGAAACAATGGAAACAGTGACAGACTTGATTTTCTTGGGCTCCAAAATCACTGGAGATTGTGACTGAAGCCATGAAATTAAAAGATGCCTGCACCTTGGAGGAAAAGCTATGACAAACCTAGACAGCATATTAAAAAGCAGAGACATTACTTTGCCGACAAAGGTCCATATAGTCAAAGCTAGTTTTTCCAGTAGTCATGTATGGATGTGAGAGTCAGACCATAAAGAAGACTAAGTGCCGAAGAATTAATGCTTTTGAGCTGTGGTGTTGGAGAAGACGCTTGAGAGTCCCTTGGACTGCAAGGAGATCAAACCAGTCAATCCTAAAAGAAATCAATCCTAAATATTCATTGGAGGGACAAATGCTGAACCTGTAGCTCCAATCCTTTGACCATCTGGTGCAAAGAGCTGACTCATTGGAAAAGACCCTGATACTTGGGTGCTGGGAAAGACTGAAGGAAGGAGGAGAAGGGGAAGACAGATGATGAGATGGTTGGATGGCATCACCGACTCAACGGACATGAGTTTGCGCAAGCTCTGGGAGATGGTGAAGGACAGAATGGTGAAGGACAGAAAAGCCTGGCATGCTGCAGTCCATAGGGTTGCAAAGAGTTGGACATAACTGAGCAACTGAACAACCATGACCAGTGAGGGGCTAATATCCAAAATATATACAGCTCACACAACTTAATATCAAATAAAGTGAACGATCCAATCATAAATGGGCAGAAGAAAGAAATTTGGTAAAAGACCTGAAAAGATGGCTAACAGGCATGTGAGAAGATGCACAACATTGTTAATTATTTAGAGAAATGAAAATCAAAACCATGATGAGATCAACTCACATCTGTCAAAATAGCCATCATCAAAAAGTCTACAAATAACAAATGACAAATGTTGTTGAGGATGTGGAGAAAAGGGAGTCCTCATTTGCTATTAGTGGAAATGTAAATTGGTGCAACCACTATGGAAAACAGTATGGAGGTTCCTGAAAAAACTGAAAAACAGAACTACCATATGATTCAGCAATTCCACTCCTGGCTATATATCTGGGAGAAAACAAAAACACTAATTTGAAAAGATACATGCACCCCAATATTCATAGCATTAGTCACAATAGTTAAGATTTAGAAGCAACCCACATACTCATCAACAGTGAATAGGTAAAGGAGATGTGGTTCATATATTCAATGGAATGTTATTCAGCCACAAAAATTTATGAAATTCTTCCATTTGCAGCAAGCTGAATGGACCTAGAGAATATTATGCTCAGTGAAATAAGTCAGAGAGAAAAAGACAAATACTGTATACTATCATTTATATGTGTAATCTAAAAAAATAAAACAGTCAGAAGTATAGAGCGAAACAGAAACAGGCTTACAGTCACAGAGAACAAACTCATTGTTACTGAGGGGGCGAGAGAAAGGAGGAAGAGTGAGATACTAGCATGGGATTAAGAGACACAAACTACTATGTGTAGGAAAGATAGGCAGGAGGGATATATCGTGTAACACAGGGAAATACAGCCATTATCTGGGGATAGCTTTTAACACAGTGTAATCTGCAGAAATAACCACTGTGCTAGACACCTGAAACTAATAATATAAATGAACTATATCTCAATAAAAAAAGGGAAAAAAAAAGCACTGACTGTCAAAGCCGGTGTAAATATTCCTGTTGCTCATCATATTCTGGAAGGTTTCACCCTAATCTTATGATCTACTGCAGCCATGTGCCAGTATTCACTGACTGTGCACTGAATACTAAACCAATGCAAGAAATCCATTAAGGTAGCATTAGTTCTGTGTTCAATATACTGTGTTCTCACAACTTGCTCTTTCGACCTTGAACACATAAATTATCTGCTACTTTGGTCAGCAGACTCATGGGTAGTTCTAAATGAACCATTATCTTCCATAATTTACACTCTGTAATGCTCTCCCACATTATCTCTGGTCTGGACCACAATACTTTTCTTTGACCAATGGCTATCTACAAGTTACATTTTGATAGCCACTTGCATATTGGGATTTGCTCTTCTGAGATGAGTTGGTTTGTATCACAGCCACCATGCTGTAGGGACATTATTCCACCAGCATTTCTTGAAGTGGGTTTATCCAGATAAGATTTAAAGACAATAATGTGTTCTCATTGAAAGAAAGACTGTACTATGAGTTAGAGCTGAAGGGATTTCCCTGGTGTTCCAGTGGTTAAGAAACCACCTTTCAATGTAGGGGACATGGTTCAATCCCTGTTGAAGAACTAAGATCACACGTGCCACGGGGCAACTAGAGAGCGTGCATGCCTCAAATACTGAGCCGGCATGTTCTAGAGTGTGTGCTCCACAACAGAGAAGCCCACGTGCACCACAACTAGAGAAAGCTCATGTGTCAGCAAAGACCCAGCCCAGCCAGAAGGAAGAAAAAAAGAGTTAGGGCTGAAGGGACATCTCTGATGGTCCAAGCTCCCAATGCAAGGGTCCCAGGTTCAATCCTAATCAGGGAACTAGATCCTACATGCCACAACTAAGATCAGGCATAGTCAAATAAATAAACATTAAGAAATAAAATGAAAATAAAAATTTTAAAAACAAGTGCCATTTTAGTCATGGAATATTCTGCAAAAACAAGACGGCCCATGGAGATTCAGTGGAGGCCAAGACAGCATGTGGAGAAAGAGGCCATGGAAACGAGAACCAAGGTGCCCCAACTGAGGCGGCCCCATGGAGCTCTCTGTGTAAATGGGTCTGTGTAACCAACCCTCGCTGGCACTACGTGGAGCAGAAAGCCTGCCAGGTCGATGCAGAGAATCATGACCTACTCAGTAAATCAACGACTTAATAAGCAACACATCACACTCGGTTTTAGCCACTGGGTCATCCCGTGCTGCAGGAAATGGCCACTCAAAAATGCAACTTGTTCCTGGTATCCTGATGGACAGCTAACTAACTTGCTATGTGATATTTAATCTGTCAGAGGCTGTTTTCTCATCTATAACATGAGCAAGTTGAACTGGGTGACCTCAAGGTCCCTTCCAGCTCTAAGAGTCTACTTCATTCTATATTGGGATTAAAATGAAGGCTGTGAGCCATCAGATTGCAACAGCAAACTAATTATGCACCACTGCAACCATCAAGGGAAGGGACTTCAGTTGACAGCCTTGGTCTAATATAAATCCACCAGATAACAAAACATCCTTTGTGAAAAGGGCTTCTATTTCAGCCTCATTACAGCTGAGCATTTTTGATATAGAGTCTTCAATTCTATTACATATATTGTGAAGAAAACAATAACTGTTTTGTGTTAGTGATTACTCAATATAACAAGATGTGTACTTTTCAAGAGAGCTAGGATCTGCTGATGTAAGTTCATTCAACTATTTAGAAAGAAAAGAAATAAAAATATAATGTATATGATGACATTGGGGAGTCAGAAATTTGTATCTATTTACACGACATCCCCAAAGTTACAAGGTAATTAAAACACCATTATCAAATGTTTGCGTGTGTGCTTAGTCATGTCCCACTCTTTGCAACCCCATGGGCTGTAGCCAACCAGGCTCTTCTATCCATGGAATTTTACAGCCAAGAAACCGGTTTTGTTGTTCAGTCACTCAGTCTGACTCCTCGTGACCCCCATGGACTACAGCATGCCAGGCTTCCCTATCCATCACTCTCTCCCGGAGCTTGCTCAAACTCGTGTCCACTGAGTTGGTGATGCCATCCAACCATTTCATCCTGTTATCCTCTTCTTCCTCTGCCTTCAATCTTTCCCAGAATCAGGGTTTTTCTAATAAGTTGGCTCTTCCCATCAGGTGGCCAAAGTATTGGTGCTTCAGCTTCAGCATCAGTCCTTCCAATGAGTATTCAGGATTGATTTCCTTTAGGGCCGACCAGTTCTATCTCCTTGAAGTTCAAGGGACTCTCAAGAGTCTCCTCCAACACCACAGTTCAAAAGCATCAATTCTTTGGTGTTCAGTCTTCTTTATGGTCAACTCTCATATCCATACATACTGGAAATATCATAGCTTTGACTATATGGACCTTTGTCAGCAACGTAATGTTTCTTTATTAGAATACTGGATTGGGTTTGTTATTTCCTACTCCAGGGGATCTTCCCGACCCAAGGATTGAAACTGGGTCCCCTGCATCTCCTGCACTGGCAGGCAGTTTCTTTACTACTGCACCACCTGGGAAGCCCTATCAAATATTTATTTTATACTAATTTAGTACCAACAATGAGATTATGATTGCTTCTTAAGCCTGAGGGCTTTTTCCTTAACCATCATTTTTATAGTGTTTGTGCTGTGGCATGCATTGTTCCAAACATTTTACAGATGAGGAAATGGAAGCATATAAAGATTAAGTGCATAGTTGACGTGCTGGAGTTGGTCTTATACCCCAGGCAGTCTGGCTACAGATTCTATATCCTTACACTTAAATGCACGGTTTTCGCCCATATGAGAAGTAAACCCAGGATCCCCTTGTGTGAACCAAATTTTGACCAAGTGAGCTAATTAACATGGTAATTACATTTAAAAAGTTAAAGAAGTATGTTAGAATTGTTTAAGGTTATAAAAGTATTACTAACTTAAGCCAAAACAAATCTGAAATTCAGATGCACACTAAACTGAAATATTTAATTATTTTATTTTTTCTATATAATTATTTTTAATTCAAAGGGAAACAAAATGTTTATAATCTAATCAGATTTTAGTCACAACTTAACAAAAGGTGAGTTTGAGTTAATTTTAATGAAAATCTTTTTTTTAAACTTTATTTTGTATTATCATGTAGCCAATGAACAATGTTGTGATGGTTTCAGATAAACAGTGAAAGGATTCAGCCAGACATACATATGTATCCATTTACTCAATTTTCAAAAAGGCATCTATTAGAACTGCTTTCTCTATGTTCTGCAATGTCTGTTAAAGACATTAGTATTTATTCACTAATTTTATTTCCATTAATAATGTGAATTATCCTATCATTATCCACATTAGAATATTTATACACATATCAGAAAATCCAAACAACCTGATGTCATGATATTGCTTTATCAGATTAACTCTGAGGACATGAATTTGTACCCACTGTAAAGAGGACTGAGCTAAGAGCCGTTTCAGCTGCAGAAGCAACTTCAATGCCCGGTTCTAACTCAGTTATGTCTTATGAGGAAGAAGGAAGAGGCTGCAGGAATGCTTAAGTGCTGGTTAAATAGGGACCCTGGAAGCATCTTCCTAGAAGGAGATCTTTGACTCTATGCAACATAATCACACCCAGATATCACATGGGCCTATATAACAATTTTTAATTCTGCATGTGAGTTCAGTTGTAACTAGTATACTGTATCTGCCTGTACTAAGATCATTTGATGATGCATACTTTAATCAAATTATGTTGAGAAAAAAAAAATACAATTATGTTGCGTATACTGATGAGCAAAATTGCCCCTGCTGCAGAGCCAGCAGAAGAGAGTGGGTCCTGAAAGCCACCGAGGTTTGCGTACAAGCTTCCTCAAGGTCATACGGTGCTGGAAAGTTCCTAAATCTCTGAGCCCCAGTTTCCACATTTGAGAACTGAGGTTAACACACACAGTATCCACCTCTGAGGACTGTTGGGTTGCTTCAGTGAAAGGAGCAGATGCAAATGACTTAGAAGGGTCTCTGGGACTGAGCCAGAGGATGTAACTGTTATTGATCCTTTGTATTGTTCTTGCTTGTAAATGTATTTTTGAACTGCTCCAGTATCTGCATTGGTTTTACAGAGTGTACCAGACAGCTCTCCATGTGAAAGCTTCCGCTCAAGACACTGTCTGTGAAATCAGCCTGTGTCTGATTTTCACAAATATGATTTTTAAATGGTGAGCACACTTACAGCATCAAGGTCATTTCCTCCTTGGCAATAGAAACCTGCATAGAGGTGACTATAATACAGTAGCAAATTTGAACTTTACATTTAAATATTCTGCTGATTTTAGCTATAGCTCCACAACTTAAATAAATGAAGTGGGATTTCCAAAGACTAGAATGACATTTTGCTAATTTTGTCAACAAAAAGTAGAAATTTATAAAACAAAATGAGTAAACCATAAGTGTGTGTATGTGTGTGAATACACACAGATGTGACTTTTTTTTAAACTTTTTCAAAATTTTGGACTATAGTTGATTTACAATGATGCGTTAGTTTCAGGAGTACGGCAAAGAGATTCAATTTTCCATATACTATCCTTTGTATCTATTCTTTATCAGATTCTTTTCCGTTATAGGTTATATAGAATACAGAGTATAGTTTCCTGTGCTACACAATACGTCCTTGTTGATTATTTTTATTGATAGTAGTGTGTATATAATAATTCCAACCTCCTAGTTTACCCCTTCCCCTACCTTTCCCCTTTGGTAACCATAAGTTTCAAACACAGTTAGAGCTCCAGTTAAGGGTTATCAGTGACAGTTTAAAATATGAAGCCAGGTTTTCATTTCTGATGCACGCACTATCAATATTTGCTAAAATATTGAGTGACAAGGCAAAGGGGTTGAATTCAACAAATCATGCGTGAGAAATGTTTGGCTTGATTATCCAGGGGGAGCCGTGATGTGGTTTAATGAGCCAGACCACCTTTCATTAGGACACAGAAAGGGCTTAGCATGCCACTGAGGGAGCATAGCTATCTGAAAAGAATGCATTGCTCTGTGTCAGCTTTCAAGATTACAATCACAGCTTTTAGCACAGATTTCATTTTTAATAATCTCCTTAAAAATCACTAAAAATATCACCCCACCATGTAATTTGTTTCCTTCACACTGATGGCAGTCCCACTGCTTAAAACTAATTGCTTTCTTACGTTATCTTAAGGTCAGGCTCAACAGAGTAAATTTAAAGACAGCATAACTGTGAGCCTCAACTGTTTAACAGATCATGATGCTGATTGAATGACTCCTTCAGAAATACGCTAAAGATATTTACTTTAATTTGCCTCTAGGCAAACATCACAATGACTGACAGTGTAACTTAAAGGTTTGCTAAACATTGTCTGGTGTTTATTTGCCTCTCGCTGGAAGATAGTCTAGAAATTACATTCTTTTTTAAAATTCAACAACTGGGATATGCAGCAGGAAAAATTTATGTCTTTGTTCCCTTGGAATTTTTGTGGGGACATTCAAGTACTGATTTAATCAATCTAATCTAACACATCTCTTTCCAAACAGCATATAATTTCCAAAGTTGTCTTCATCTCTTCTGAAAACTGGAAACTCGGAAAACCCAAACCACAAAGTAGACAGTCCAAATCAATCAGTTGCTGACCAGGTACACTTTGAGTGACTGCAAATATAGCTGAAAGGGCTAAATTTCGCCCACTAAAGTTGGTGACAAGTGAAGCAGACAGTTGAACAATAGCCATACAATTTGCCAATTGAGTTAAGCAAGATGTGTTTAAGCAAGTCTCTGTGTGTGTGTGTGTTCATGCGTGACTCATTCATCTAATTAGTACACAGTCCCTCTGTTCCTACCTTACTCAAAATATGTGATGACCACATGTGGCCAAGACTGCGTGTGTGCTTAGTCACACTTACAATATATTAAAAAAATCAATGAGGCTCAGTATGAAAATCACATACCCTGCTTTGCCACAAAACCAATAAAACAAGGATGAGAAGATTTATGGAGTAAGAAGTATCGGTTATTTTATTTTTCTTTTCTTAGAGATGTTTAAGAAAAAATAATTTTTAAAACACAAGACTTGGCAAATAGATTTTCTGTGATATTTTTTAACGTGGGTGCAAGACCATGCACCAAGTCTGGTAGTCAGTGACGAGAAGCACCAACAGTGATTTGCCTGTCTGCAGTGTATGTTTTCTCAAAGAAAGTTTTGACCATCTTGAACTGTAGAAACAGCCATGGGGGTCTTTCAAATAACTTATTTATGAAGAATACCCAACTTTCCCATTAAGACAAAATTTTCTTTTTAAAGACTGTTTAAAATCTGCAAAAACTTAAGATTTCAGTCCTAGAGTTTAAAACACATTCTAAAAACATAAACTGTAGGCATAAAATGAAGAAGTACAATCATTCACCCATGATTATTGTGACTTTTAAGTCTAGATAAATGTTTTCTTCCATTCCTACTTTCCTTATCATTCATTACCATTCAGAGAGGGCACAGGGAGAACCTAGCATTATAATCATCCCAGCGTTGAATGCTCACCCAAGACTACGCAGTTAACAGCTTTAATAGTGACGGTTTTGTTGCCACGTTTGGTATGCAGTTTTCACTACAGGTTTTGGGAAAGAAGAGGCAGTCAGCAACCTCAGGTTGTAGGACATATTGCCATCTGAAGATTGCCTACTTGTAACTCAGTACTCTCACTTCTGTCAGCGGCGCAAACTGAAGTCCCATCACTCAGGGCTGGCCTGCCAGCACCATCTTTATGCCATTTGGAGCCCTCAGGGGACATCGAGGAGCAAATGGGGGGGGGGGTGTCACTAGAAAGTCCACAGCAACTCATGCAGTCATGTCCTTATTCAAAGTAGCTGATCTGAAGAGCCACTACCCTGCAGATGGTGTGACAATTCTGCAAAAACAGAGTTTGTCAACCCTCAGCTAAAACATGTTCTATGCTCATTTGTTTACATGGAGTCTAACAGAGACCATTTAGATAACAGGCTAGATAGCTGACAACTAGTAAAAAGAAAATTAAAAAGGATAGAATCATAGGAATTGAAATAAAACACACTGAAATAAACAGGAAAAAGGATTTTGGAGAGGGAGAATAACCATCCCCAAAACAAACCACAGAGCACTAGAAATGAGTGTGGGTCCAACTGTGGCCTGCGGGCAGGTGCACGTGTACAAGCCAAGTCTAGTATGCCACAGGTTAAGTCACAGAAAGTGAGACCAGATGCTTACAAATGTGGACACAAGCTTGATAAGTTCACAAAGTCAAATGGCTGGTTTTATGCTTTATGACAGCATCGGGCTGCAATGGATTGGAAATTAACAAAAACTCCATGTTCACTGTGGGTCCTCACAGAAGCACAGCTGGGAATCAGCATCTCGATTTCAGGATGTCAACTCCCAGGATGTCAGTGTCTCCAGCACATCTTCTTGGCCTCAATTGAAATCCAGGCTATGACAATACTGCGTAATCCGGTTGAGAAGAATGTTGGTTTCAGGTCTAACTTTATGTCAGTAGGAAGAGAATATGAACATGAAACAAATGCAAATGTCTATTATCCAGAAATTTTGGGTGGGAGAAAGGAGAAATCACTGAGCAGTTTGGGAACTACATCCCTCTGTATTTGAGGTCCGATTTGTATACCTTGTAAAATGTGTTTGATTAGTTTTCTTAAGGTTATAAGTAGAAGTAAGGAAGTTATTTCTTTACCAATACAGATCTTTCACCTCATACATGCAATCACATTTTATCAATGACAGAAAAGGAAAAAAGTGGAGAAAAAAAAAAAGATTTTCCTCAGCTTTATTTGGATTTCATTGCTTCATCCACCTTCCAGCAATCATCATGTTGCCCAGGGAAAAAAGTTTTAACAGCCCTGGAATGTCCTCCTTGAAATCCCATTGCTTCTCCAAGTCTAGGCTTTCCTGTGACCCTCACAAGGGATTGGGCCTCGAGTTGGAGGTATTATTCTCACAAGTCCTAGACCAGTTATCTCCCAGCTCAGGTAACCAGGTGATGGGATGGGTAAGCTTAGCCACTGGAGCGGTTCTACCACTTCTACCTAGAGCAGAACTGGTCGAATACACACAATATTTACTTCCTTCAGCCACACCTCAACCTAAACTGACAGAAATGCTTCAAGTCTATGACTCCAAACGAGTACCTTAAACACATGAGCCCAGTAGCTTTGGGGAAAAGGAATGAACCCATTCACGTCATGTGACTCACTTCCTGCCCCTCTCCTCCTAAACTTCAGCTTGGACACAGCTGGGCACTTCCCTGTCAGGATAAGGGGGTGGATTCAAACACAGCTGCAATTTTGAACAAACTCTAGGAAAGCCGGAGATGAGATACGCTTGTTTGCTTTTTCTGTTGGAGTATAACTGCTTTACAACGCTGCCTTAGTTTACGCTATAGAGCAAAGGCAATCAGCTGCTTTTATACATACACCCCCTCCCCCTTGAGCCTCTTTCCCACCCCCATCCCACCCTCCAGGTGAACACCGAGCCCCCAGCTGAGCTCCCGGCGCTCCGCAGCTTCCCACGAGCTCTCTGATTTACACCTGGTGTGTGTATATGTCAGCGCTGCTCTCTCAATTCATCCCCCCTGCATCCTCCACTGTGCCCACCGGTCTGTTCTTCATGCTTGGGTCTTATCCCTGCTCTGCAAACAGGTTAGTCAGTATCATCTTTCAGGTTACACACACACACACACACACATACATATATATGTATTAATATATGATAGCTGTTTTTCTCTGACTTACTTTACTCTGTACGACAGACCCTAGGTCCATCCACATCACTACAAATGACCTAATTTTGTTCTTTTATATGGCTGTGTAATAGTCCATTATACACACACACACACACACATATACACGTATATATCACCACATCTTCTTTGCCCACTCATCTGTCAATGGCACCTAGGTTGCTTCCATGTCTTGGCTATTATAAATAGTGCTTTTATGGACATTGGGATTGTTTGTTTGAATTTCTAACTTCATAATCTTTTACTTTACTTGGAGACATATCTGATTGATTCATGATCAAGAGCTCAATCCCTGCTCCCTCTTATTCTGCTATTTTGAAACATTAAAGGATGCTCTTAGACTTTTCTTTACTGTTCCAGGGCACTGCACACATTAAATGCTCAGTAAATAAAGCGTGAGCAGCTATTGTATGAGATTATAGGGGCCTTTTCTCCCTCTGGAACTGTGGGGTTACTTTGTGCAACAAAACCATCTTCATAGCCCTCCATCTGAATTTTTAGCCCCAGCTTGACGATCCTCCACCATAAAGTTCTGTGCCACAGGCTGCAAACTCTGTGCAGAGCACTGTGCCCCAATATATTTATAAAATTTAAGCTCAGCTCTAAATCCATAATGATGCTCCATTTTGAAGTCAGTACAGGTTATACAGGAGGGGCTTCCAAAATTTTCTCATCTCTAATTAGTTATACTTCTCTTCAGGACTACTTTGACATCAAACCAATTTAGTTAACTCACACCTGTCATGATGAGAAAACAAAAAAGATCATCAAAGTACGTCTCACAACTACTATATTATGTTACTCACATTTTCGGTTTCCAATGTTAGAAAAACCTACATCACTGCTTAATCTGTTCACTCAAGGAATGTTTATTGAACAAAACTGTCTGCACAGAATACAAAAATAAGTAAGAAGAAATCCCTTGAAATACTCTGCGTGATTTCAAACATGGGCACATTGAGTTGCTTGTGTATTTGGCTTAATATATGATTCTGCTGGAATCTGCAGTCCTAACCTGAATTTTTGCTTATAAATATTCCAGAGAAGCTCTTTCTTTATTAGAATTAGTTTTCTTGCACCCCTGTTTTTCATGATTGTAGGACTGTCGCATTTACTTTTATTTTTTTGGATATATATCCAAAAGTCTAGTTTTCAGGGTATTATTGAGGGCCCTTTCCATCATTGTCAGCGTAGTCCTCACTGTGGTAGAAAGCGGAGGATGCTGAAAGCGGCTACCATGCCACAGCTAAGACACACCAGCCTGGAGTCCGCGCTGTTCTCGAAATTACAGGGTAGCCGCTCCTCTGACGCGCTTGATGTTTAAAACGCTTCACTCTGGAACGACCTGCTCAAAGTTGTCTTTCTTTCATTTGAACCAGTTTCCCCTTTTCCAGTTAAAAAAAATCAACGATCATACCATAACCAGGAGAGAGAAAGGAGTCGTACAAGCTGTCTGAACACAAAGAAGAATAAAACCTCAGCACTGAAGTTTTTCTGTAAAAGGAGCTTCTCTGTTCAACAAAGCTTAAACAAGGTTAGATTCAAGTTCAGTCTTACTTAAAAACCATTTATGGAAGAAGGAAAGATTTCTATCCCTCACTTTCATTTAGAACTTCCCATGATGTCATTATACACATCTATGCTCCTTTATTTTTCCAAGTTTTTCCAGTAGTCATGTACAGATGTGAGAGTTGGACTATAAAGAAGGCTGAGCACTGAAGAACTGGTGGTTTTGAATTGTGATGCTGGAGAAGACTCTTGGACTCTGGCTCTTCAGAGTCTCTTGGACAGCAAGGAGATCAAACCAGTCCATCCTAAAGGAAATCAACCCTGAATATTCATTGGAAGGACTGATCCTGAAGCTGAAGCTCCAATACTTTGGCCACCTGATTGGAACAGCTGACTCATTAGAACAGACCCTGATGCTGGAAAAGACTGAAGGCAAGAGGGGAAGTGGGCAACAGAGGATGAGATGGTTGGATGGCATCACTGACTCAATGGACATGAGTTTGAGCAAACTCTGGGAGATAGTGAAGGACAAGGAAGCCTGGCGTGCTGCAGTCCATGGGGTCGCAAAGAGTCAGACCTGGCTTAGCAACTGAACAACAACGACGATGCTCCTTTATGACATGAAAGTGGTTATCATTGTTTAAATTAAAAGTCAGCCTAGTCTGGTTATATCTTTTCTTTTTAAACTCTTCCCAGTGTTTTAAATAAACAGAAGTAAACATAAGTAACTTAACTCCTTCCTGTAACTCTGCATCCATGAGGGCATCAGATACCTTCTAATGATGAAAAGGTACTTTGTTCTGCAACCCTCCTCCTGGCCTGACGAATGTTAGTCTGAAAATACACATACTGGAAAGGCAAAGGCGCTAGTCAGACTTCCTTTCTCTTTCACATAAGTACACATTCTAGTTTACAACTTATCAGTAACTTGATGGAATCTTGCTGAAATGTATGTCGAAACAGTGTTAAATGCAGAAGATAATACTTTTTAGCAATTTGTAATGAATATGGGCTATTTTTGACAATGAGTGATAGATGTTTCAGGAAACTCTATTTTACTTATTTATATCTAGTACAGTGTATTATTTATAATAGACTTTATCTTTAGAGAACTTTAGGTTCACAGCAAAATTGAGCAGAAAGTACAGAACCCCATGGACCACCTGAACTATACACGCATACCTTCCCCCACTATCAGCCTCCTGCACCACAGTGAAAGATTCGTTACAATCAGTACACCTACATCGACAAGCCATTGTCACCCGAAGCCCATCGTTTACATGTGGGTTCACGCCTGGTGTTCTGCAGCCCACGAGTTTTGACAAGTATTTAATGATGTATATTCGCCATTGTGCTATCACACAGAATAGCTTCACTGCCCCCCAATTCTCTGTGTTCCACCAGTCCATTCCTCCTTCCTCTCAACCCCTGGTAACCACTGATCTTTCTACTGTCTTCATAGCCTGTTTTTTTCCCCAAGATATCATATAGTTGGAATCATATAGTAAAACTGACTTTTCAGATTGGCTTCTTTCATTTAGTAATATGCATTTAATGTTCCTCCATGTCTTTTCCTGTCTTAGTAGTTCAGTTATTTTTAGCACCAAATAATATTCTATTATCTAGATGTATCAGATAATAAAAGTTTATCGATTGTAAGCTCCTTGACAGAAGGCATTTAGCTTTAGTTTTGCTTCCCCGCCCCCACCTTTCTGTCTTATTTTTTTTATGGTAAAATATATGTAACATAAAATTTACCATTTTAACAATTTTAAGTGTATATTCACACTGTTGAGCAACTACTAGAACTATTCATCTCCAAAACTTTTTTATCATCTCAAATTGAAACCCTGTATCAATTATATAATACCTCTCCATCCTCCTTCCTCCTAGCTCCTGGTAACCAATATTCTACTTTTCATCTCTATAAATTTGATTACATGAGGAACCTTATATAATAGAATCATATGATATTTGTCTTTTTGTGTCTGGCTTATTTCACTTAGCAAAATGTCTTCAAAGTTCATCTGTACTGTAGCAT
Source organism: Cervus elaphus (assembly GCF_910594005.1). NCBI lineage: Eukaryota > Metazoa > Chordata > Mammalia > Artiodactyla > Cervidae > Cervus > Cervus elaphus. Next base: position 16,763,854 of record NC_057838.1, on the reverse strand, counting down.
GTGTCAGAATTCCTGCAGCATTTGCACAGTGTTTTAAACTTAGTAAAATAGATAGTCAATAAATATTCCTTGAATTCACTGTTTCAGAATTAACTACAGACAACATATCATTGACTTAGTAGGTTTCTCAAGCTTTTCTCCCCAGAAGAGATGGAAACTAGACATGTTTAGAAAGTTAATCCTTGCTGGAGCTGAGTGTTCTGCTTGTATTGGGTTGCCCAAGAAGTTCGTTCGGGTTTTTCTGTAACATCTTAAGAGAAAACCTAAATGAAACTTTTGGCCAGCCCAATACAACTTTTCTGCATCTGAGTGGGCAAAATTTTTTCTGTCTTTTTGCTCTATTTCTTTTAAATCTAAATATAATAACCTGGTACATGTATAGGAACCCCCATAAATTCTTTTTCCATTTATAATCCATACACCCAACCATTCTTAAACATATATACATATATATGTTCTTATATATGTTCTTATACTAACATACTAACTTCCCTCATAGCTCAGTTGGTAAAGAATCAGCCTGCAAGGCAGGAGATCCGTTTGATTCCTGGGTCGGGAAGATCCGCTGGAGAAGGGATAGGCTACCCACACCAGTATTCTTGGGCTTCCCTGTGGCTCAGTGGGTAAAGAATCTGCCTGCAATGCAGGAGACCTGGGTTCGATCCCTGGGTTGGGAAGATACCCTGGAGAAGGAAAAGGCTACCCACTCCAGTATTCTGGCCTGGAGAATTACATGGACTGTAATAGGGATCACAAAGAGTCGGACAGTCAAGCCTCAATTTTTAAAGTTCCTGATATACATTCTTTTACTTACAACCAAGAGCATTTATTTCTTAAGCAGGAGACTCAGTTAAACTGCATCTAAGCCCACCTTCAAACACAAGTGCTTTACTACCAGATTATTACTGATTTGAGCCTGTGAGATGAGACCGTATGTACAATGTGTGTGTACATTTTTGTGTTGTTCAGTCACTAAGTTGTGTCTGATTCTTTGCGACCCCATGAACTGGAGCATGCCAGGCTTCCCTGTGTATATATATACACACACACACACATACATATGTACAAACATACATACTTAATGCATGTGTATATACATACATACATGAATGCAAGGCCACAGCTTTTTGAGATTTGGGCCTTGTCTATTATTTGTTCCAAGTAATTACGCCTTGCAATTTATGAATGGAAGTTCAAATTTCCAGGGACAAGAAAAGGGGATGAGGCAGTCCTAGAAGAAGCAAAGAGTCTTGATTTGGGAAGAAGTGAACTTTCAAAGCTGGCATTCAGCCAGAAACACTGCCTTGTACCAGCAGCCTGGGAGCCCGGGAAACAGAAACGCCTGAGATTTACATGGCGATTCACACTCTCAACAAACAATTCCCAGATGCACAGCAGAAAATTGCCACAAAAACACCAAAGCCCTCCTCCTCAAAGCTGAGTTCCAACAGCCTAAATCATATTCTCTCCTACAAGTGTCCTCCTGCGTGTTGACACGTCATTAAAACAGACTGGTGTAGACCCCGAGTTCCTGGCTTTATTCGTGCTATGTAAACATCTCTTGGGTCACTTAACAGTCTCAGAAGGCAGGGGTCTTTCAGGCGCTCAGCACAGTCTTTTACTGCATACCCATCTTCACAGCATTTCCGAATCCCAGCTATAAACTGTCATATGGGCAATGGCCATGTGTTCTCTCTGGAACTCTGCCAACACAGAAGAGCTGAGAAAGATCTTTTCATCTCTGATTCAGAAGAATTTGCAAATCACAAAAACCATTCTGGCCCTTGCCAACCCAGGGTCTGGTTATTGTCAGTTAAAAGAAGATCGTGTTTACTCCCATAGCTGGCACACGGTTCTAGGAAGTACAGTTGATGAGTTGGCCGCTGAGATCTCGCTGCCCTAGTCCTGAGGATTGGAGAGAGGGGAGCGGGGTGAGCCTCACTTGTCCGTGAGCTCCTTCACTAACTCCAAAAATCTCTTCGAGCTGGAGACTGAACTCTTCAATAACTAAAGAGGTAACACTGCAGAATAAAACAACAGCATGCCAGCCGAGGCAGGCTTCGTGACACCTGCGTCCTCTCCTTTTATCTCCACCAGGACCCTCTGAATGGTATCGTCATGACCTCCCTTTGATGATGAGGAGTTTGGGTTCAGAGAAGTCAGCTTATGATGCTCACCCAGCTAAGAGAGGTGCAGAAGACACAAATTCAGGTCCGTCTGAGTCTACAGATTTTCCACTCTCGTTGACTGCGCTGGAGTAGTGGTGTGTGTAATTCCCCAAAGGCCATGAGGAGATTTCAGAGCCTCTCCCACATCCTTCCTTTCTCACCACACTCTGAGGACTTGGTCACCATGGAGGCATTCCTTCTGTTTATTCTGTCACTGATCCCAGAGCTAGACCCTGCGGTTATGGGGTTGCCTGCTCGTAGCTCTCTTGTGGCTAAAATAAAGAAAAGCTTGGAAGGGAAGAGCTGTAAGTGGGGCACTTAGACGGTATGCAGGAAGGAGGGAAAGCAGCAGCCACTGAGGGAGAGGACTCTGGGGGAGCAGCTGCCTTGCTAATCGCACGCTTCTCTCCAGGACTAGAGCTAGGCTGCCTCCCTCCTTCCAAACTAGCCCAGGGCAGTGATCGCTTCACACGTGCTGAGCAGGAATGGTCAAAGTTGTGGGCAAGCATTCAACATGGGACCACTGAAGACCCAGGTCAGTTTTTGTGATAGCACTGCCACAGACTGAGGACTGACTCTGATTTGTGAGAACCCGGGGTTGTTATGGAGGAATATAATCAGTATTTGAAATAAATGGACCACAGTTAACATGTTAGTAACGCATGCTATAGCATGAACCTGGAAGTGGATATCTTAGACCACATGGGCAAAGGTTAGCTAATGGGCACGCAGAGCAGCAAATCTGGAAGGTGCCGAGACACCTGGCCGCTGTGTGTGTAAACAGGTGTTTACAGAGCATCCACTGGTTTACACCGTCAGCAGTCCTTCCCTTATAACGTGGTTTGAAGTGCAATATTGCATTTGTGTTCTTAACACATAAGGGGCACACACATTTGAAAATGAACTTTGCACAATTTCATTATTAAACACTCAGCAGGCTTCAAAGACAACGGCATTTCATTAATAATAAATAATAAAAATGAAAATGCAGTAAAATATTAACATATCAAACACCTCTGTGGTGCTATTTTTATGCATGCAACATCTTCCTTTCCCAAGAGATGAAGTCCCTGCCTGATTGCAAGTTAGGTATTTAGTAAAGAAAATAAACTCCTTCAGAGGAGCCTAGAAGTCTCCACTGCAGCCCTAGGTGGTAAGCGAGTGTCTCATTATTTTTTTAATGTTTTTTTTTTTGGGAAGTAATTTCAAGTACAGAAAAGTTGTAAGAGTAGGACAGGAGTTGTAAGAGAAGGTCCGGGAGCCTGCCCTTTCCTCCTTCTCACCTGCCACTTTCACCCTGTTTGCTCTTCTCTCAACCTAGACCTGTCTGTCCATCCAACCATCCCTCCTTCTTAAACATGCGTTTCTGAGCCACTTGAGGGTAAACTGGTAAACTGTGGTCTTCGTGTAAGCTGGGATTGACAGAAGGTGCAGGAGTGGCAAGGGATAGACAGTGTGGGAGAACTGCGGCAAAGCCATGCTTGAGGCTCAGCAAGGCAGCCACCGGTGGATGAACGAGGAGAGTGCCAGGAGGTGTAGTCAGCGAGGTGAGAGGTGGAGAGCTCTTCAAGAGGCTTAGACATCAATGTGAGGGTGTTAGGGAATCATTAAAGGATTTGGGGGCATCAAAGCCACACAAGCTGATGACTTACATTTTAATAGAACAAGTAGGGTTCATAATTTCACTCTCTATGATAAACCTAGTTTTGCTAAATCTGAAAATATTAAGTGGGTATTGGGTAGATAACTGTTACTCTCTCTTTATCCTGATGTTTTTTCTCTCCATAATTAAACTTAATTGTGTGTGTACATGCATAAAATTTGGGATATATATCAAATTTATCACCCCTACTTTAATTATTTTATTCTTCAACTTTGGCATTGGCTCGCACACAATTATTTGAAAAGGTCCATCCTTTTCCTTACTGTATTATTACTCTGTATATGTATATGTGTTGGCATTGTATTGCGGATATAATTTCTTTGAGGGTAGTCCCATGCACATTCAATTCTTAGAACACAATAGCTTCTGGGTCACAGGTGAGTCTCTGAATGTTGAGTGAATGACTACACATAAGTGAAAAGTGAAAGTCACTTAGTCGTGTCTGACTCTTTGCGACCCCATGGACTGTGTATAGTCCATGGAATTCTTCAGGCCAGACTACTGGAGTGGGTAGGCTTTCCCTTCTCCAGGGGATCTTCCCAACCCAGGGATCAAACCCATGTCTCCCACATTGCAGGCAGATTCTTTACCAGCTGAGTTTCAAGGGTAGCCCATAGACACAGGCTATATCTATACATATAATCCACATATTGTATTATAAGTTACCATGGAAAAGCTTCTGTTTTGCTAAATGTTAAATAAAATGCATCAGTATTAAAAAAAAAAAAAACAGATTGCTTTGAGGATTGTCACTGAAAAATGCTAAATTTTAGATCAACTTTCAGGTTTCGTAAAAAGAAAGGAAAACTCTGAAAAGGCTCACCTCTTGTGAGGCTGCATTAGAATGCAAAGTGACATATTCTTATATGAGTACTTATTGGAGGTCTACAGTTCAAAATTTAATGCTAAAAAAAATGGCTCCCATCCTCGGGATGCCAAGACAGCATTTCATGCTCACTGGAGATGCTGCTTCACCGGTGTGTGTAATTTTCACACATAAACCATCAGAAGGTCATTCACTGTTAAGGAATCTGCGGAAATAGTGACTCTTTCAAAAAAAGAAGAGAAACATCATTGGCCTTAGCTTTGGAAGAAAAGTTCTAACAGAGAAAAGAGAAGGTTCTTTTGTGGTTTGTGCACCGCTGACGCCTAGCATGACCTCTGTCCACCTGAGGGAAAGTCACAGCAGACCCTTTTCTCTCACCCTTGCCAGTGTACATGTGCAGTAATAACAGATCACATTAAGTCAATTAATACACACCTATAACATTTCCCCCTCGGTCGTGGCCATGGCTTGAGGTCTAAAATGTTTTATGTGTAATTTTCATAAGTTATCTAAAAGAATATTATCCACGAGACGAAGGTTTACAAGCTTTAAAGAGAACACACTATCTAATTAGTCATAGTAAGTGTGATAGATTAAATGACATCTGTTTGTTCACTCGCTTTGCAAATGTCTTGTAAATATTTATTGAGGGACTCCTATAATCCAGGCACTAACCTGAGAAAGCCAGGATGCAGTGATGAAAAGGACAGTCTACTCTCATGGGTTTTACCTTCCAAATGGATGAAACAGAGATGGAACAAGTGAGCCAAAAATAAGGTAATTCCAGATATGGAAATATACGTTTCCATTTGTTATGAAACCATATGTTTTCATGGTTATGTCTCATGGTTCACTTACTCTTAATTTTTCTCTATATTTCCTCAGTTTAATTGGATTTGTCATAGGTGTAACTCATTTACTCTGCTCAGCATCAGTCTGATAGCTATACTCCGTATTAAGTTGCCAGCAATGGCGAAACGCCTTTAGTTTGTATGCTTAGTTGCCCAGTTGTGTCCGATTCTTTGCGACCCCATGGATTGAACTGTGGCCCGGCCAGGCTCCTCTGTCCATGGGGGTTCTCCAGGCAAGAATACTGGGGTGGGTTGCCATGCCCTCCTCCCGGGGACCTTCAGATACCTGTAGAGAGTTTTACGAACTCTAGAATGGCCGGTATGGCCATGTGACGTGTGTAAGTCACTGAGCACATTGCACGCTGAGGTCTGCAGTGACTTGACTTTGTTCATCTCTCCACTTTTGACAGTTGAGGAAGCAGCAACTGCAGAGCTGAACCTCTTTTTCCAAGGATCTGAACCGTATCTCTCCCTCCTACAAACATGCCCATATAACACCTACAAATACAACTGGGTCACCAACTGGCATCAGATTCAAACAGCATTTCAAGAAACATCCTACCATCATAACTAATATTATATAAATTGCAATGAGACCTTTAGTACCTGTGTCTCTCCCATACACTCTCACCAATCACAAGCTCAAACAACCTTCTTTCTGCCCTTTTTCTAGTTGAACTCCTGTTAGTAAAATCAAAGGTATATTTTTGCCCAAATTCAATAGCTTGTTCAAAATACTTCCCTTCGTGTTTTTTCTATATGTTTAAAAATCGTCCTACTGGACTTGTTGCATGTATTTCCTTTCAAGTTAGTCTTTCTTCTATTTTTCTCACTATTTCTTCAAATCTTTCAATCTGTCTCTGCCATGATTATATTGGATAATAAGTCATTAAATAATTTTTAACAAAATTATGAAGTTGGGTGATATGACAGAAACTCAGATGGCTTAAAGAATGTTAACAGAGAATTTTACTGCAGTACCTCTCAACTGTGACAAACTAATGTATTTTGTGACTCTCCATAAAGGTTGCATACATTTATGTTTACCTTAACTTGAAAACATACATTTTTTTTTCCTACAGAAAAACCTTTGATATGGAAATGCTTCTATAACTAAGTCATTGCTTAATTGGCAGCATTTTTTTTCTTGGCAGAACATTTAAAAGTGGTCTGGATTATAATTAACAGCATCTCAGATTTAATTAAAAAAATAGGCAAAGTCTTGCAAGCTTATTTGACTATGAAATTTTATTACATCACAGCATACCTCTTTGAATATGTGGCAATAGAACATATTTTGGGAAATACCATGTAAAAGCTGTATTTCCTAAATCTATTTATTTTAGAGGAATGACATTTCTTCCTGGATTTGGAAATCCCCAACCTATCTAAAAAGGCAGGAGACAGGGGCAGAGGGACTTTTGTAGTTTTAAATTTTCAAGAGAATTTTAAAAAGCTCCACAGCTTTATTACTCATTCAGAATGGAATCTGAGATATAGCTGTATAAATATAAACTAAAACTTTAGTTTTTAGCAGAGGTGGAACTGAGGTGCCTTTTTATAGGAGTCCCTTAAAATCTTATAATCTCCATAACACTTTCACTACCCATTAGGACCCACCAAAGCAGGACTTCCCTGGTGGTCCAGTGGCTAAGACTCTGCACCTCCAATGCAGGAGTCCTGGGTTTGATCTCTAGTTGGGGAACTAAATCCCACATGCTGCAACTAAGAGTCTGCATGTCACAACTAAAGATACCCATGCTTCAACTAAAAAGGTTTTGTGTGATGCCAACTAAGACCCAGCACAGCCAAATAAATAATTTTTTTAAATAGTTATTAAAACAAAACAAAACACCAAAACCTTGATAAAGGAAACAAAGAGAGTGTGCCAACCAATTTCAACAGCAATCCCCCACTCCTTCCACCAGCCAGAGCCTCGAGTTCCCACCCCCACCCCCAGGGAGCAATTCTGGAGCCTGTAACTGAGTATGGATCAACCTCCCATGGTGAAGCCCCCCAAAGCAAGAAACAAAACACATCCTTCACTTACCGACGAGAGTGGAGGTGGCAACTGCTCAAAAACTCAGAGGGTGGTGTCTCTCACCTCATTTGGGACCTTCTTAGTCCCACCCAGTATCTGTCACTACAGAGCACTTCAGAAGCAAGAAACTTTCACTAGATGCATCTGTTGCCATCCAACTCAGTATGAAATTCATCGATTTGACCAGAGATGCTGAATCAAGACAGGGAGTGGGGCCTGCAGCCTGGTAATCTGACCTATGTCGGTCGGCAAAGCCATCACGTCTGAGGACGCTCGGAGGGCCGTGTCCACCCCTCAGCAGTCCTGTCTCGGTGATGAGACACTCGTTCCGGTGAGTCAACACCAGAGCGCAGGCAGAGCCAAGACAGAGCTGGGGAGCTCTGCAGGGCCTCGAGAGACATTTCCCCCGTTTTTTTCTTATTCAATCTGTAAGCTTGTCTTCTCAGAGATTTGAATTACTGTTCCAGCAAACTCAGAAGTACACTGTTGTAACAGAAAATAAAAAGCCACGCTGAGGGCAAATAGGGGAAATAAGAAGCCAGGCTGGGGGCATCTCTGGGCACTTGGGGGAAGAAAAGCAGAGAGTTGATCTTTTTGCACATTTAAAATTTGGTCTCATCAAGTGGGAGAGTCAAACTGATTCTGTTGTGATCACATAACTACTTTTCCTGAGGCAGAATAATTCTCCAAATGGATTCAATTAAACAATATTTTCAAATATTAAAAACAAAAAAAAAATTGAGAGAGAATTTAAGTTTTAGTTTCATGCTATGTCACCTTAATGCACTTTCTCTCAAATATTCAGACAAGGAAATTGTCTGATGATGTGTTCACATTAAAAGAAAGGGAGAGACTTCCCTGGTGGTCCAGTGGTTAGGAATCTGCCTCGCAATGCAGGGGACGCGGGTTTGATTCCTGGTCATGGAACCAAGATCCCACATGCCTCAGAACAACTAAGCCAGCGCCACCAATACTGAGCCCACATACCACAACAGTGAGTCCACGAACTGCATGAAAGATCTCACAGGACACAATGCTGTAAGCATCTAACACCCGACACGGCCAAAGAAATAAATATTTCAAAAAAAACAAAGAAAGAGACATTCCGTCTGCAGGCCCTTTCCGTAGCGGGGGAAAAAATGGTATCTTGTTGCAGCAGAAGAATTTCAGCACTTTGCAGATTAGGAAGGAGACACAAAATGGTGTTCGTTCAAAATGCTATTTCTTTAATTAGCCTTCCTGGGGGAAAAAAATACTGGTTAAATATTGAAGTGATGAAAAAGACAAAAAAATCAGGGACTTCCCTGGTGGTCCAGTGGCTAAGACTCTTTGCTCTCAATTCAGGGGGCCTGGGTTCCATCCCTGGTCAGGGAACTATTAACAGATCCCTGCAACTAAAAGTTCACACATGCCACAACTAAGACCCAGCACGGTTACATAAATAAATAGTGAGAAAAGAAAAAAAAAACCTAAGTGTCATTGGAAAAAGAAGAAAAAGACAAATATCAAAGCTATGCACAAATATTTGTTAGTCATTCAACACATATTTATTGTGCACCTGCCGCATGCCACGCACCCTTCTAGGGGCCAGAAATCCAGCAAGGAACAAAGCAAACGCATGTATTGTATATAGTTTGGTTGGGGAAGCTCTCTCTGCGGGGTGACATTTGTTAGAAACCTGAACAAATAAACATAACTGGAGGTGGGGGTGGGGTCGAGGTCCCCATAGCACAAGGGATAGGTAAGAGGTCAGTGTAGCTGAGATGCATTAATTAGAAGAGAAGGAGAAGGCAAGGCAGAAAAGTAACAGAGCCTCATAGATGTTTATAAAAAAAATGTCTGCTGTTATTTTGAAGGGGATGAGAAACTTTTGGAAGTCTCGGTGCAGAAAAGTGACATGAAGTGATACGTGTTTTAAAAGGTCTACTCTGAGAAAGACATATGCACTCTGATGTTCATCACAGAACTACTGACCATAACCAGGACATGGAGACAACCTAAATGTCCATCAGCAGAGGAGCAGGCAGAGAAGATGCGGCACACATACACAATGGAATGTTGGTCAGCCACGAAAAGGAGCAACACTGTGCCTTTTGCAGAGCTGTGGATGGACCTAGAGGCTCCATACAAACGGAAGTAAGTCAGAAAGAGAAAAATAAACATCATACAGTAACATGTATGTGTGAAGTCTAGCAAAATGGTACCGATGAACCTGTCTGCAAAGCAGAAATTAGACACACAGTTATAGAGAATAGACGTATGGACCCCAAGGACGAAGAGCAGAGTGGGATGAGCTGGGAGATTGGGACTGGCATCTATACACCTCTATGTATAAAATAAGTAACTAATGAGAACCTACTGCACAATGCAGGGAGCCCTACTCTCTGCTCTGCGTGACCGACATGGGGAGGATGCACAGGGAAGAAGATATACACAGACGTGTGGCTGATGCGCTCTCCTGGACAGCAGAAACCAACACAACATCGTAAAGCAACTATATGCCAATAAAAATTCAAAATTCGAAAAAGTTTTAATTTGGCCGACAAGTGAAGAACAGATCGTAAAGGAGCAGAAACAGGGTCATCGGTTTAAAAGTTACCGTAATAATGTAGGTAAAGGGTTATGCTGATTTGGACTGGGTTTGTAGAGATGAAAATGGTGAGAGATGATCAGACACAGCCATTGATATTTATTGATTGCATCCATGTGCCACGTGACACAGAAAGAGAAACCAAGGTTGTGCCTGAGTTGAGGAGAAGCGCAGAGCTGCCCTTTATGGAGGTTGTACCCTTGTATACAAGAGTTATAAAGATTTCCCTTGAAACCTAAGCAGAGGATGGAGGGATGCGGGGGAATGAGGAAAATGAGCAAGAAAGAAAAAACTACTGAAGCACTGGTTCAGTATTCTTAATGAGACCTTGTTTTAAGTGTTGGAATCAGAATCCCCAGATTGTGAGCTAGAAAATTAGACAGACATGACCCAAGAGGAGGACCACTAGAATTGGGATTATGGAGGGATTTTAGTAATTGGCAATGACTAAAGGTCCAGGATATGGCCATTGGATGAGTGGTTAAGGAAGAAGAGAGATGAAACTCCTTGGAGCAGGAACCACTGAAGTCAAGGAACAGAGAGGCCAGTGTCATAAGGAACGTGGCAGGACTCACGTGGGATGTGTGAGTGACCTGGAAGAGAAGGTAAAAGGCTGAAGGATGGATGGGAGGTGGGTGATATGGTTTGAAGACTCATGAGACTCAAAAGTGGGGTATTTACAGAAAAGGGAGAGAGAATAGTCTGACAGTGGCACCAAGGAAGGCCGTCTGGAGCTAGTGGGGTGTGGGCCCCAGTGTGAGACGGTTTGAAGGGAAGCAGTGTCTTCTGAGATACCTGGGATTGAGTGAAAAAGTGGAAGAAAGACCAAGAAGAGTTTGATTAAAGAGATGTTGTCTCTGACTCTGGAGTTCTGGAGAACAATGAAAAGGAGCTGGATCGGGGTCAGAAAGAGGAGAGGACAGAGCTCTGAGGGACAAGCGTGTCAGCGTGAACCAGACAGCCTAGGGTGGTGTGGACAACCGCGTTAGCCCCGAGGGTCCGGGCACTGCTGTGGTCACTGTAACACACGCTCGGGGCAGACATCGAGCACTCCAGCCCGCTTTTCTCCTTGAGGGGCCGATCTGCCAAACCTGTCCTTCTGAGTGGCAGAGCTCTGTGCTCACAGCTGGAGTGGGCTGGGCTGAGCACTCACTGAAAACCATCTGCTATTAGGACTTTCTCCCTTGACCTCCCTGTCCCCCACAGAAGGTAGAAAGCCCTGTGTTAGAGATGGGGAGGCTTGCTCGGTAACATTTTAAAAATATTTATTTACTTATATTTTATCGAGGGAGAGTTGATTTACAGTGTCATGCTAATTTCTGCTCTACGGCAAAGTGACTCATTTATACTTATATATACATTCTTTTTTGCATTCTTTTCCATTATGGCTTATCACAGGATATTGAATATAGTTTCCTGTGCTACACAGTAGGATCTTGTTGTTTACCCATCCTGTATATAATAGCTTGCATCTGCTAGCCCCGACCTCCCAGTCAATCCCTCCTGCACCACCCCCCCTTGGCAAACACATCATTTCTTTTTTTTTTTTTTCAACCTCGGAAGTCACCAGATCGTATATCTCTGCTCCACAAGCATTGCCTTCGACGGCTGGAATTGTGGTGACAAGGAATGGACGCTCATACTTTTTCATTTAACCAGAACAAGGTAATCTGAGCCACCGAGAAAGCATGTCTCTCCTCCAGGCTCTCAAGTCTAAGGAGTGTTCAAAGTCCTTGCTGAGCCACCGTGGATGGAGACCCCCCACTGGCCCCCCAGCGCTAACCTCTGAAATGCCCCTCTCCTTCCAAACTTTCCCACTTAGACTCTAGACACACGCATAGAATCACACTTGTATGTTAACAAGGTCAAGGCATCAAAAGATTGTCCTCGATTGCAAAACTTCCTTGTGTGTTTCATGGCCTGGGTGGTTTAACAAACGTTCCAGAGCAGACAGCAGTCGCTGTGGGCCTCTGTATCACTCATGACCCTCCTTCAGATCCTAACAGGAGTTACTGAATATATCTGGAATCTTTCTGGCTTACGTGTTTTTACTTTTCAAGCAAATTGAGAGTTCTGTCTCACATTTAGATTTTTCGCCATTGTAATTTCATAATAACCAACCACCTCAGGGTAACAGCTTGCCTCAAAGTTCAGTGGGCATAATCCATATTATATGGTTAAATTAACATGTATTGGGCTAAGTACCCTATTCGCATGATCTTATTTGATTCTAGGAGGTAAGTAATAAAATTGATCACACTTCACAGTTGAGATACTAAAAATATTGATCCCAGGATTTTCTAGCAAGCAGCAGAGCCAGAATTTGAACTTAGGTAGTTGATTCCTGATTATACAAATTCTTCCCTACTACTGCACACCACCAGATACTGAGTTAGGCACTAGGTAGGGAACTTCATTAAGTCAACAGACACGAAGGAGCTCACAGTCCAATATGGAATCAGATATTTTATGCTAACAATATCATGCTACCATTTGACTCCTAGGCACACACCCACACACAACATTTTGAATCACAATAAATGTAACTAGCCATCAACATTGATTTTTAAAGCATCTTTGCAGGCTGAAAGGAATCCTTCTTGGCAAATCAATTTAAGAGTGTCATAAAAGAATCATTAGTGTTATTGAAATAACTTTCTGCTGCCTTTCCCCATCTTAAAGGAGTCAGTATCTTCAGCTAAGAGCGATGGCCAGGAGTGAGTGTGCAGAGTCAGGGAAGGATGAAGCAGGATGCCTTCCACAGCAAACCATGAGCTGTAAGAGGACCACGTGCTATTCCTAAGACAGGATTATTTCCATTTAATGGTTTCACTTCTCACTGAAACATACAAAACTAAAATACAACCTTGACTCATTTGTGAAACCAGAATGTAACAGCTGTCATGGCAGAGATCAGCTTCCCTTTATGAGTAGCATCTTTTACAAGTAGCATCACCAAATTTAAGTCATTGTTAATTTGATGGAATACATCATCTATGCCACGGCAGCCTAGAGACCTGAAGAGAGGTGAAGGTTAGCTTCACTAAGCTACTCTCTTTTGCATTTTGTACATTAACTATTCTGTTTCGTTTTTTCATCATAAGGATCATCTAATAATGAATGTGTGTGTGACTTTTTCTTTTATTGATTAACCCTAGATTTTGTTTGAGGCTTCCCTGGTGACTCAGATGGTAAAGAATCTACCTGCAATGCAGAAGACCTGGGTTCTATCCCTGAGACAGGAACATCCCCTGGAGAAGAGAACGACTATCTACTCCAGTATTCTTGCCTAGGAAATTCCGTGGACAGAGGAGCCTGGTGGGCTATAGTCCATGGGGTCACAAAGAGTTGGACAGGACTGAGTGACTATCACTTTCACATTTTTGTTTATTTGCTTAAGAGGGTTAGTAAAAGAAATAAGAGAATAATAATACAATTCAGAATATCTATCTACACTCTATATTAAAATTGTTCAAGTTTATATTAGTTTGTTTAAATGGCGATAGAATAGAAAGGGGACATAATTTAAAAAAAAAAAAACTGAATCACCACACATCTAGAGTCTATATTAAAATTGGAAAGGTATTTTAGTGGATCACACCGTACTTCAGGTGTTGCCTCCTCAAGTCAAAACTATGTGTTGTTTCCAAGACGCCAGTGAACACAGCAGTCATCTGATGAAACCTGTTTGAGTTTTAGTGCTCCCCAGGGTTCACTGAAGGGTTTTTAATACTTCAGAGGACATCTTTTCATATGCCTTTTCCTCTCCACCATACAAAGAGGGCAAATCTCTTAAGCGAGGCAATTTAGATAAAGCAACAGCTAACTTGCAATCCTGAAGATGCAAGAAGTAATACGCATTCAGGAAAAAATCAGTGAAGTACAGGTCTATGATCTTCCACATATGCTATTATATCTGTGAGACCATTCATGTCACCATGTGCTACACACACTTGTTTCCATTTACTATCCATGAAGCGGGCCACTCCAGGTGAATGTCTGTTCTATAGACATAAGTAGGTAGTTTACTTGAAAAGAAATTTGCATTGTTGTCTTTCTAAGATAACATGATAAGTAAATGTCCTCTAAAAATTTCAATTTCCCTCTGTGTGTGACTTGTTGGTAGAAGCATCTGGACTTTGTGAGTATTGTGAGTCTTCAGAACGTCTTTATTGAGGCTGTGATTTTATTCAAAACTGCAAAGAAATGCTTGTGTAATGGCAACGTTCACTTGTGGTTTTTTTAAAATCACCAGTTTTCCTAAGTCCACAGTTGAAAAAAAGAGAGACAGAGAAAGGAAAAAAGGTAGGAAGGAAGGAGGGAAGGAAGCTAGGAAGGAATGATAGACAAGAGTTTCCCACATAGGCTGTGGGCACTGTTTTGTTTTCTTTCAGGAAACAGAAAGGAATCTGTTTCCACAGCCAACACAGAATACCAAACACATAACATAACTTTAATCACAACAACTAAGACTAAAATGAACACATCCCTTCCACCCAGGTACCGCGTGTCTGATATCTGACCCAGAGAGTCATTAGCTCAGGAACGAAATGAACCTCTCCAGTTAAAGCCGGTGGGGGCGGGGAGGTATGGCTTAAGGGTTATCACACTGGATTAAAAGATAAAGATTTCTGGACATTGATTTGCTGTATAGTGTTAAGAACATCACTATTCCAGTTCCTTTATTATTTTCAAAATAACACATCCCCCTGCCCTCCACCCCATGGAGGTGCATTTCAGGAATCCATCCAAACTCATAACCAATCCCTTGTAACCAGGGTGGGAGGTTGTGCCTGCTTCCAGCTATTGCCTTAGTACAGAAAAAAGTCAGCACAGACCACTCGTCCACTTAACACCGCCTCCTGGACCACGTGACCAGAGACAACCTTCATGAGTGTCCAGCACTTAGACCAACGCTCCTCTCATAGTCTCCCAGATCCTAGAGGGGCTGCAGAATGGTTGCAGGAAGGTGACGGGCACACTCTGGAGCCCAGAGCACCCTGTTCCATGTCGGTGAGGAGCAGAGGGTCACACGACCGCTTCCCCTTCTGGACTTCTCTCTTACTTCCTCAGAGGCCCAAGGGACAGGAAGGAAATAGGATGCGCTTCCACAAGGCAGATGACAAATGACACTTTTGCACGTGATGTACCATGTGGGTTATTAAGAGACAAAAGACAGGAGGTTATTACCGTTATTTCATCTAGGGCAGGGCAGCGTATGCTTCAGATTTGCACTTCTGGGACCACCTGAAGGGCCGTTTTCTTCCCCATCTGTCATGGATGCATAACGTGGACTGTACCCAGGTCATGTGTAAGACCACACAACTTTCATAACCCTTTGTCCAAAGCAACAACAGCACTGATCACACGTGTACTCACTGCAGGCCTAGGACAGGCAGCTCTCAGACACGGGGCGCTGTGTTCAGTATGAGATCTGGAGTCTCACGGCCTGCCTTTGACCATGGCTCTGTGCCTCACTTACCAATACATGTGATGCGGACAATTTACTTAATCCTCTATGCCTCCATCTCCTCATCTGTGCAAAGGGGACAAAAATCGCCTGGGCCTGTGGCGAGGACTGAAATGAGCTGACATCAGCAAAGCCGCCAGATTAACTATCACAGCACCGAGGACACAGGAGCCCCTCAGTGTGAGATTGCATTTTTCTAGTGTGCTTTCAACCAGAGCGCGGCTAGCTTAGACACCTGAAAGCCTTACCAGGCGCAGAGCCACAAATTAGATGGTAGAAAATAAGTAGCCCTTGCCACTAGTCAGAACAAGCCTATTTATGATGAGATAATAGGCTTCTTAAAGCACAAGATATTTTCTATGTCCGTGTCTCTATTTCTGTTTTGCAAACAAGGTCATCTATACAATTTTTCTAGATTCCACATTTATGCATTAATATATGATGTTTGTTTTTTCTTTCTGACTCACTTCACTCTATATGACGGTCTCTAGGTCCATCCATGTCCCTACAAATGACCCAATTTCATTCTGTTTTATGACTGAGTAATATCCCATGGTATATACACCACGGGGGAAAGAGGTGGGGGGGAGAAATTGGGAGATTGGGATTGACACATATACAGTGTTGATACTATGCATAAAATAGACAATGAATGAAAATACACTGTATATAATAGGGGACTCTATTCAGTGCTCTGCAGTGACCCAAACAGGAGAGAAACCCAAAAGGGGGGATATATGTACAGGTATGGCCGATTCATTTAGCCACACAGTAGAAGCTAATACAACTTTGTGAAGCAAGTATACTGCAATAAAAATTAATTTTAAAAATACAAGATATTGTTAAAAATCAACACACCCACAGTGTTGGTGCCTTTCGTCATCTGAAAGCCCATTTCATCGCAATGCCTGTCCTCTGTAGACTGCCTAAGAGGTCCTGTGAGGCAGGACGCCCACACTGGCCTGGCGGCCTCACGCTCCCCCGTTCCCTCTTCTTTCTGGCCCCCTCCCCTTTTACTCCTTCTCATCAGAAATGCTCCCTTCTGGGTTCCTGTAAAACTTACTCTTACTTCCCCAGGTCTCAGATGAAAGGCCGTCTCCTCCGTGTCCTTCCTTGATCACTCTGAATTAAGTCCCCTATATTGAAACGATTTATCATGTGTTTATCTACTTCAGTGTGGATAACACAGGATCTGTGGTCGTCACTGCTAACCCTCATCTGCACCTTGATATCTGACATGTAGTGAAAATTCATTAAAATCCTGTTGATCGATGAGGTACATATCTCTATGAATCTGAAATAAAATTCAGACATTTCCCTTTGATCTTTTCTTCTTGATAACTCTAACTTTTCTCCACCTTCAAAAAATGTATTTTCTGATTCAATCAGTCATTCGGTATTTACTAGGTTGTGGGTACAGATCAGCACCCTTAGGGGCAAGGGGATGGAAAAACACACGGGACACTGCTTTCAAGTCTTAGGGGGAGATGATGAACAAATAAACCACACAAAAACCGACATGTGCTCTATATGTGAGCTTGTGTGTGTATCTATGTGTGTGAGAGAGAAATTCTCAGAAAACCCAGAGGAAAACACAGAGATTGGCATGAGGAATTTTATCACTGTGATTCAAAAAAGGCTACAGATTTGAGGTTGATCTTGAGACAAAGTGGGCTTTGTTGGTAGCTTAGAAGGTAAAGAATCTGCCTGCAATGTCGGAGACTGGCTTCAATCCCTGGGTCAGGAAGATCCACTGGAGAAGGGCATGGCAGCCCACTCCAGTATTCTTGCCTGGAGAATTCCATGGACAGAAGAGCCTAGCAGGCTACAGTCCATGGGGTCGCAAAGAGTTGGACACAACTGTATGATTAACACTCTGAGAGAAAGTATCTAGGCAGGCAGGACAAAGAAGATATTCTTAAATTGAGAAATGGGTGTTAAAGGTGTTAAACCAGCAAACCCACTTCAAAGAAATAATAAAATAAATGAGTGATCTTATTCCAAACCTCAAATGAAGTTATTTGGAAAATACATTCTGTCTATTTCTATATGCCTGAATTTTGATTTCATATTAATATACTTGTGGTTCAATTTTGATGACATACTTACCAGTTAAGAATGATAAAATTAGAAAAAAAAATCATTCTAAGAGTTTCAATAAAATTCTGACTGAAATCTGAAACCAAATCAGACCTGCACCTGAAAGAATATGTATCAGGAGAAAACTTATTTATGTCACAAATAATCATCTGAACACATGCATCTGCATGTTTACTATCTTTACGTGTAACAGCTAATACCACTTGGCCAGCTAGTATATGAATAATACGTTTACAGCTGTAGGTTGAGATGCTTTTCAAAATTATCTCATCAACATGATCTCATTTAATCCCCCTAATACCCCTGTGAGATAAATAGACAGGTATTTTAATCTCTGTTTCACAGACAAGTCAGCTGATAGAGAACTGTTTAGGGACTCATTCAAGGCTGCAAAGTGAGTGAGAGACAGATCAGAGATGAGATCTTCGGAGTTCTTCCACTATAACTTTTGACTTTCCCTGGCCACCAATGCTCAGTAAGAAGAATCAAGATGTCTTTGTGTTACGGTTATAATATCTGAAATGATATTAATCTATTAATATCATTAATTATTAATTAAATCTATATGCAAGATCAATATATGCAAGAAGAATCACTTTCATTCTAGTAAGATCCTCACGGAAGACGAGACTTGAACTGGTAACAATTTTAGGACTACCACCACTTTTTTGCTGATTAGTAGAGTGAAGTCCTTAGAGACTTCCCTGGTGGTCCAGTGGTTGAGAACCCGCCTGCCAATGCAGGGGACACAGGTCCGATCCCTAATCTGAAAGGATCCCACGTGCCTCAGAGTGGTTGAGCCAGCGAGCCACAACTACTGAAGCTCGCGTGCCTAGAGCCCACGTTCTGAAACAAGAGAAACCACCGCAATGAGGAGCTTGCTTACTGCGACAAAGAGTGGCTTCCGCTCATCACAACTAAAGAAACCCCACTCACAGCAATGAAGACCCAGCATAGCCAAAAATAAACAAATAAATATATATATGTTTTAAATGAAGCCTTTAACATGGTGGTCCAACAAGGACCACCCCACGCCAGTGGAGCAGATGTACACAGGTTACTCGGCACCTGTCTTTGGGGGGCTGGACCTGGCATAGGACTGTCACAGGGCAGGGGGATGATCATCCAGTGATTGCTTGTGATGTGAACGCATGGGCTCCAAGCCACAGCCATTCAAGTCCTCCCCGGGGGCTTGTAATGGAACTTTTGGGAAAGACACCCTCTCTGGTTTGGTGATGAGCCTCTCTGGGGCTTGTGCAATCCTGAAACTGTGCCATCGACTCAGAAGTGAGGGAAGAATGACTAAGCAGGTGAACACAAGTGACATAGGAAGGCAGCAGGGAAACCAGAGGAAGAGGACACCCAAAGAGAGGAGAAGAGCAAAAATAAATGCTATTCTCCCTGGACTAGTTAGTGGTTTTCAACCTTGCCTTCACAGAAGTCTCACCTGGGAATCTTACAGACTCCCATTGTCCAAACCTCACTCCAGACTAGTAAAACCAGATCTTGAGTCCTGCCCACGTCCATGGTTCCATCTAAGTTCAGTACGTCTGACCACTGTGGGGCCCAGGGCCTTCTAGCAGGGGTTTTGCGTGGTAACAGAAGTTGGTCCTCAAACATTAAGAAATGGAGCCACTAGGAGAGAAGCCAGTGGAGGGCTGACCAAGAGGCAGATGTTAGCAGACAGCACTACGCTTTTTTAAAGTTGAAGTATAGTTGACCCACAATGTTATGTTCTTTCTGCTGGACAGCAAAGGGACCCAACTATACATATATACATTCTTTTCCATATTATTTTCCATTATGGTTTATCCCAGGATATTAACTATAGTTCCCTGTGCTATACAGTAGGCCTTTGTGGTCCATCTTTTCTATACATAATACTTTGCATCTACCAACCCAAACTCCCAGCCCACCATTCCCCATGCCCTCTTTGGCAACCACAAGTCTGCTCTCTCTGTGAGCCTGTCACCATGATTTGACAAGAAAAAGGAAGAAAAAAAAAAACCCACCAATCAAAAAAATGGGCAGAAGACCTAAAGAGTGTGACTTACACACACTTTGTCTTTTCAACCGCTTTTGTGAAGGCTTCAGAATAACTGCCAGCTACTGCTCTCCCATGGGTGGGAGTAAGGCCTTTGAAGTGGTGAGCAGAAAGCCAATTTCAAGCTACCAACATCACATCGCAAAGTGCAGAGTCAGGAGAAATGAGTCGCTGTACCCCATTTTATGATATTTTAACCATATGGATATAATAAATGCTAAGAAGCTCAAGAGCCCAGATAATAGCAAAATCCTGTAAAATCATTATGAAGTGCTGAAGTTTTGAGTGTTGCCTTTCTTAAATATAATTTATTTAATTACAAGTTTCTATAGTACGGTAAAGAATCCACCTGCAATGTGGGAGACCTGGGTTCGATCCCTGGGTTGGGAAGATCCCCTAGAGGAGGGCATGGCAACCCATTCCAGTATTCTTGCCTGGAGAGTCTCCATAGACAGAGAAGCCTGCCAGGCTACAGTCCACGGGGTCAGAATCAGACATGACTGAACAACTAAGTGCACATGCACAGAGTAGAAGAATGACTATGTTTAAAAGCCATCTTGCAAAATTCCTAGAAAATTCAAAACAGGAGGCGGTCTCTGCAGGACATCACGGATGTCTTTGACAACTTCATGTATGTATTCTCATTATAAAGCAACTCACTAGATGAAAACGGTTATATATAGGATGGATAAACAACAAGGCCCTACTGTATAGCACAGGGAACTATATTCAATCTCCTGTGATAACCTATAATGGAAAAGAATATTATACACACATATACATATAACTGCATCACTTTGCTATACTGCAGAAGTTGACAACATTGTAGATTAAAATATCTCATGGGAAAAATAAAGAAAGCAACTCACTGAAGGGCTCTTGATTCAGGTTGTAAAAGATCCACCTTCACAAATTTGGGGTCTTGTTCTTGCTGACCTCTACCATTTTGGAAGGGTTGTAACACTGGGATGGAGTGCATTCAAAAGAGCTTGAGTCTGGGGTCACACAACTCACCCCAGTACTAAACCATCTTGCCCAGCAATCTGCATAGCAACCAGGTTTCCTTGCCTCCCTGCACTGAGTCAGATGCTCTGATGCTGACCACCCACTTCCAAGCAGAATGTTTAAAGCTTCCAGGGTCACCGGGCAGAATACTATTACAACATATGATTTGCATCATTGTTTCTCCAGCTCCAAACATTCCTCAGTCATTTTTAATGCTAAAAAGGCTTTGATTACTTCTGAGTACACTACCCACTCCTCTCCTCCCCTTTGCAAACATGGAGATCTAGCATTTCATTTCCTGCCAACAGGCGCTCAGAAACCAGCGAGATGAATATCAAAAGTGCATTCCCCTAAATGACAGGCACTCTCCAAAGGATCCCTCAAGGCTCAATTATTTGCCACTTCTTTGCTTGGTTTCATATGTTAGCATTCCTTCCCAGTCTCTAGCAAAAATCATAAGGCCCTTAACCACTGATAACAGTCTGCAAACAGGGAAAGTGGTCATTACCATTACTTTAACCAGCACTGAGGGTTTCCTACCCACAAGGTCCAGGGGCTAAATCTGAGTCTCCTTTCTCTTTTACATGTTTTAGTTAATTGCTTCAATTTGTCCCATTCCCATTCACTTTTTTTTTCCCGCTAAATCACAATTATTCGTCACATATGTGCAGCCAGGAGGTTAGGGAGAACACCCAGCTGGTATTACTGGGAAGCCAGAATGTCTTTTAGGGAAAAGAGCATTCTTGGTATGACCCAGCATTACCTTTTTTTTTTTTTTCCTTATTTCAGAAGCTGCTTACACCCAGAGCAGCAGTGCTGTGAATCCATTGGGTTACACAGAACAGACTCAATGTTAACTCACAAAGGGCCATGCCATCAGCACTGCAGGCATACAGCCTCCAGACAGAAACTCCAACAGAAGAAACCCCAGACACTAGTCCAGAAAATAAGCCCAAGAGGCCTGCCTTATGGAATTAAACATGCAGAGGAAGTTAGGTGAGAAATAGAGCGCATGCATGCTAAGTCGCTTCAGTCTTATCTGACTTCGCAATTCCGTGGACTATAGCCCACCAGAGTCCTCTGCCCACGGGATTTTCCAGGCAAGAAAACTGCAGTGGGTAGCCATGCGCTCCTCCAGGGGATCTTTCCAACCTAGGGATCGGATCCGCGTCTCCTGAATCTTCTACATCGCAGGTGGATTCTTTGCCGCTGAGCCGCTGGGGAAGCCTGAGAAATGAAGTTCTTTCTGCCATGTTAGAAAACAAGGACGTCACAGCCATCAGCGATCCCAGCCCTTCCACAAGCTCTCCTGAGCCGTACGGGCCCTCAGGAAGGAGAAGAATGCCTGCCATCTAGCAGTCATCAGATTGCAGCCTCTCCCTACAGTGAGCCCAAGGGAGCCCGGGATGGGAAGAAAACAGGAGACTGGCCCAGGATAGCTGAGATGCATATGAAATGAATTAATTCAGTGAGCCCAGACTCCTGCACCTTTCTACAGATAGAGAAGTCCTAAATTCCTTAACTTGGGATATCTAGTTTTCTTTAATGAACAATCATCTTTTGAGGTTAAAACCGCCTGCCCTTTGTTGTAAAACTTCTATATAACCTGGCTCCTCCCCTCCTCTCTATGCAGCAGTTCCCTCAAGGTCACTTGAGGTGCTGTCTCCTGGGCTTGAAGTTCTGAAAATTTTCACTGAATAAAACATAACTCAAGTTTTAGGTTGCGAATATTTTTTTTTTTAAGTTGACATAGGTGTGCCTATATCTTAGACTTTCACCTGCTAGTTTTTTTAAATTTAGATTATATTTACTAATGTATAAACAAAAACAGCAGAAGGAACATAACTGAGCTCTTACTATATCCTGGGCACTGTCCCTGTGACTTTAAGTGCATTTTTTCTCTCACTGAACTATCACAGTAAGGCTTTGAGATACATCCTACTATCATCCCCATTTTATAGATGGGTAAATTTGAAGATAAATCTCTTTTATTTTCATGTTTTCACAATAGTAATTCTAGGCCAATTAATGGTTTCTCTTTTCCCATCAGAAAGACAGATGTTCTTCATCTCCCAGAGACAATTATTACTAGAGGAACCATAGTAAAACAGAGTATGAAATGGAAATTCAATAGTCCAAAATCACTACAGTTTTAAAAAGCAAGTAGAATTATTTTGCTACTTATCAGTTCAGGGAGACATTGGGAACTCTGGCTCCTAACAAAGGCAATTTTAATTTTGTTTTCTTTCAATAGTTTCCAACTTAAATTTCTGAAATACTCCTGTTTTGTTATTCACTAGATATTTTCTTCTTTGTCAGAAAAGAAAAATAAGAACCTGTTAGCTAGTTATCCTATTAAAAACATATACAATCAAGAATTAAGAAAGTTTTTAAACAACATATTTAATCTTTTCCCTCAAAACAAAAGTGACAGTTTGCCTGACTTTCACACTTTAACTGTTGGATACACTTTTGTGTAACAGTAGTGATCACTGATGATTATAATGGTTTCGGTGGTGCCATCTCCTTACTGTATACTTTTGGGAAGTGTTTTTAATTTTGTAATTTTGTATGCTTATCTTTGAATCCCTCACACCCAAGAGAACATTGATATATGCACATCATATAAAATGCTTAAAGGATTAATGAATGAAAGAAGGAATCTTTTAAAGGTGATGAGGCTACGGGAGAATATCAAAAAGACAGTTTTGTACTTGGAGCTGATTGAAACAGTACTTGATTCTCCTAACTCTAGATTAGTCGATTTTTCTGGCTTTTCTCTCTCTCCCTCAGAATATCATCTCCACCTTCATGCTAGACCTTTCCTACTGAACCTAGATCAAAGGAAGTGCCTTCCCAGAACCCACCATGGCAAAAGGATCTGTCAACGGCACCCCCTTCTGTATGCTGCACGCACATGCAGACACACACACACACACACACACACACACACACACACAGAGTTAATAATATCAGTCATGGTTTAACGTGGCTTTTGTGTACATTACCTCTCAGTTCCCTAACAGCAGTGACCAGATGTTTGCTCACTCAATGATGTCTGTGTGAAATCATGTTTTCAACATGATTCTATGGAGACAGATTTAAACCCGATCCTCGTGAATAAATTTGCCCAACAAATTTTTTGGCTTTCTCAACACCATAGATTTCACCAGTCCGTTGACAAAACCCATCAAATGTCTGTTGCCATCTCAAATACGGAAGGAAGTATTTAAAATTATCACCTTGCTCCTGCCTTTCTCCCAGTCCATATCCCTGCACCATCTGAGTAAACCCTCCCAACCCCAAAACACTAAGCCTGTTGAGATGATTCTTGGGGTGTCTGAGAGGAACATGGAGATGAACCAGTATGACAGAGAAGACACTTCCTGCTCCACATACAGAACCCAAGTGTTCTGCTCAAGGAGCCATGAGGACACGGCATCGTGGGAAGGCTGCTTCAGCTCACTGCTGAAACTCTGAGCCGACACACGTGGCATGAAAACCAAAACACGAAAGTGGTTTCCGCGATCGTGACATTCAGACATTTTCCTTTCTCTCTTTCAAATGCCAGACGGCTGGATCCGGCCACTGGAGGTAAGAAATGTTTCTATTTGTGACTCCCTCCAGCCTCTGCCACGTAGAAGGATTTCAAACAGCCATCAGTAAACTGCATTCTCATCACTCCAGCCCAGACTGAATTCTAATCAAGGTCTTTTAAATGCCACTGAACAAATCTATATAATATGGATTATTTTCTTGTATGCCTCTAGCCAAATGCTATTCATTGGGTCATTTATTATTTTTAGAAAACCAAAACAATCTACATTAATAGTATAAATCATAATGCATCTAGAAGCAGCACCCAGTCATCCTTGGTAATTTACTAATAGAATTGAAAGAAGCTTTTAATTATTCCTCCTCTGGTGATTTATTAGACAGTCTGAATCTAGGAACTGCATGAATAGAAGATGCAGGTTTATATCACCATTAACCAATAGAAAGGTTCTGGTCTGCAAATGTCCTAAAAACCAAGTACTAAAATCCAAAGAGCATGCAGAGTTGAGTTCGAAGAGAAATAAAATATGGCAATTTTGAAAGTCCAACAGATTATTCAAAGCAGTACCTCTAGAAGTCAGGAATCCTTAAATAGATTACCTAACATGAAAATGAATGTCCAACTTGAAGGGCACATTTGATAAATTATTTGTTTATGTAAATTTTAACTTAAGATGCAGGATCATTTATGATTATACTCCAAATTGGCTCAACTGATGCCCAGGTGAAATCAACAAATGACGTCATAATTTGCTCACCCTCTCTTGAGAAAAGCCCATCAGGAAAACAACAGAGGAAACAGCAGACCACTTAGCTGCTCAAGTTCTTTGCATCTGGAGACAAGTCAATTAAAAAGACTTCCCAGAACCACATGTCATAAGGCCTGTCTGTCCGTCATCTCCGAAAGTATGAAAGGAAAACCACAAAGCCATTTCTCTGGGCTATTTGTTAGAGAGACGTTAATTGTAGGCTTCAAGAAAATGACATCTGAGAGACGAGATGGGCCTGCCTTGTATCCCCAGATTAATTAAGCCAGAGCCCTGGAGGTTTGGCATTGAAGTTTCAGACAGAGCTGAGTTTTTACTGAGCAAAGTTATCTCTGTAAATCAGGGCTGGAATAGGAGTGTGATAGGAATGGCTGCCTTTATAATCCTCATTGTCACCATTTGGGGACCTTATTGTCAGACAGAAAGAATCATTTCAGCTACATTCATTTCCAGCACCAATAGTCCATTCTCTAGATTCCCATATTCCTCTCTTTCCTGCCATTAGGCTCTGGATGCTAGGACACTTTTCTGGTTCTGCTGAAAACCCCTCCTTCCTTGACGCTGCCCCAAACATCACCAGGACAAGACGAAAAGACTTTTCAACAGTTTCCTTAATTTATACAATGACATTTTCTTCATTGCTCCCTCTCTTGTCCCCATCTTTAAACTCTGTGCGTGTGTGTTGAGGTCAGTGGCTTAAGAAGTTTCATTAGAATGAATCGAAAGGCTTGTGAGATTGGGAAAAACTAAAGCAAACTGGGGATACTGCTGATTCAATAAATTTAGATAGTTCTTGTATTTTTGCTGTGTTCTATTTAGATTTAAATGAAGCTTTATTTATTTATTTATTTTTAACAGTTTCTACTAAATCCCTGGGCTTCCCAGGTAGCACTAGTGGTAAAAAAAACCTGACTGCCAATGCCAGAGACATAAGAGATGCAGGTTTGATCCCTGGTTTGGGGAGATCCCCTGGAGGAGGGCATGGCAACCCTCTCCAGTATTCTTGCCTGGAGAATCCCATGGACAGAGGAGCCAGGAGGGCTACAGTCCAGGGGGTCACAAAGAGTTGGACACGAGTGATGCGACCGAGCACGCACGCACACGGTGAATCCCCGTTTTTGGAACTGACTTAAAAGATAGCTCGGATTGAAGCTTTAGAATCCATGAATTCCTTCAACAACATTTACCAAGCACTTACTAAATGCCAGGCAGTGTACCAGGCACTGAGGAAAAACTGATGACAAATCTGTTTCCCAGGCATCCCTCCTGTGAACACAGGCCAACCTGCTCTTTCGGCTTTCCTCATGTCAGTAAAGACACACCCATCCTTCTGAGTAAGCAAGCCAACAGGAGGGTTTGCTTGTCCACAGAAGCTGAGCCAGCTTCAGCCTGTGCATCCTTCCATGGACCCTGGGGGTCTTCTTTGCCAAACGATACAATGTTAGAATTCTTTCTAACTTATAATGGCAAGCTAGTTCAGGCTGAAACTTCTCTATTGGAATAAAGTTAACTCAGCTGATGGCCACTTTAGTATCAGAAATCTACACACAGAGAGACCACTTTGCAATTTTCTGAGGAGCACAGGGTCTGAAGAATGAGTCTCAATGAATTCCAAACTCAAAGCAGTCTCAGTGTCTGCAAGAAATATGTGACAGTGACTCTCTAATTTCCATCCAAGTAGACATCTTGATCACTGGTTTACGGATGTTTCAACATATCATCCTCAATATTTCTTTTCATTTATTGACTTAGAACAGAGGAAGAAACATAATAAAATAAAGTGCACTCTTATCCTTCCTGATTAGTTATAATCTAGTTGTAGAGAAAGTGCATTACTGTCCTTTATTTTTCTAGTTTCACCAAAATAATTGGTTAAGAATGGGGAAATATTATTTGTCTTGTTTGTGAAAAACAAAACAAAAAAATATTTTCTTCTAAGAGCAATACATGTTCTTTATAGGAAAAATACGGAAAATATAGAAAGAAAGAAAGAAACAGTGGTTATATTTCTGTCAAGCAAATATAACCACAAGTTTTAAAAGTTATATATCTTTTAAATTTTCCTATGCTTTGTTGGTGATTAAGTAACATTTTTTGTGTTTTCCTGATTATAAAAGTAATACAGGTCTATAACAGAAAACATGGAACATAGAGAATTCTGTAAAATATAAATTATATTGATTCTAGCAGTGTTACTATTTTGGCACACTGCATTTCTGCATCTACTTAAATATTTGTTTTCTGTCTTGTCTCCCCTCTGTCACTTATCTCTGTCTCTCTCACACACATTGTATGTTGCTTTCTTAACATATCACAACTGTTTTTCAGGTTATTAATGGTTTTCTTGAAAATAAGTTTTAGTGGAGATTCAGTACTTCATCATATAGATATAAAGTAATGGAATGCTTACATATTAGGATTAGGTTATTTTTCATGGAATTTTTTCATGGAATAAACTTCAATTTTTTGAATTATATCACAACTTTATCCATAAACTGGAATACCAAATGAAATTATTAAGCATGAAGTCTATGTAAATATCACATAGTCAACTCAGGAATAGTTTTTACACAATTTTCACCAGAAAATACACACAAGTATATATTCTTTTTCAGCTTTTCCATGTGTTTCCAAATATCATTTTATTTTTTACAAAACATTTCCCCCACTGTTGGACATCTGGGCTGCTAATTAACTTTTACAAATGCTTTTGATGACTTGACCAAAGATCAACATGATTTTCTAGTAAAGACTGACTTCTATTTGCATTTTTAAAGCCACAGGAACAACAGAGAAGTTATCAACAAGTGTCACAGCTCAGCACACAACAGATAAACACTGTAGGCTGATGAGCTTAATTTTATTTCTGTCGAAGTCCTTGGTTTGCTCTGTGGAGTGTTTAAACAATTCTTGACCCACAAAATACCAAATTCCCTCTAGCTGGACTCAGAAAAACAAATTTGGAGGTAACTTTCATAAGAACCCTAGGATTTTAAAGAAATGTATTTCTTTAAGATCTATGTGGTTAAGTAATATCTGCATGGCAGTCATAGCAGAAATGTCACCTGAGTAATTCCAATTTAGTTTATTAAAAGACATAAACCTGAATTCAGTTACATTTTTACAGTGAGCAGTTTCTTTACCTGGCCCAAATTTAGATGCATGTGACAGTGTGGCAAGTTCTTAAATCTGAAAGTTGGTTCAACTCTTATTTCATGTCCTATTTCTTAAAACTGCAATGTAGTAAGAACCACCCACAGCTCACAAAATTTAAGGAAAGAGTGTTTGAGAACTGGAGAAAAATCTGTGGATGTTAAGGCTGCAAGAGTTTAGAAGTAAAATACAGGGAAGTAGTCAGTGGGATAGTCAGCAGTTAACTTTTTTGGTTCTTCTTTGTTTGGGGGGTTTTCACACCCCCTCACATTCAGAAATAGAGAAAATGCAGTAAGTAGCCCACATATTTAAAGGCAGAAGTGGAGGGAAAAATTTTGAGAGGAAGCCCATGACTGTAATATGGCACCCTGAGGTGAAATAAAGGAACACATAGATAGGTAAAACAAAAGTATATGGGCTGGAAGAAAAGACCATATAAAGAGATCTAACACAAATAAATAATATGCCTTCTGTTTCATATTATTGTATTTAAGCATAATATTCTTTCTCCAATTTTAGCCTAGCATTATTTTTGAAGATCCAAATGTTTATTACCACTTAAACATGTTTTTTTTTTTCTTTCCTTCTTTAATACAGAGAAGGGGTTTGATCTATCCCTGAATGGTAGGGAAATGCTGTTATGCTAAATTTCTTTACTGAATGATAATTACTTAAAATTATAAAAGGAATATATACAATATAGTGTACCTTTCCTAAATCTTTTTGATAACCTTTGAAAAAGCAAACCTTAATGGTGAATTTACATAGTATTGCTTTCTGAAGCCTCCGTCACGAATACTGTTCCATTTATAGAAACTGCCATTTAGTATGGCAAGGCCTTTTCCAGAATCTCTCTGTTTGAAAACTGCAATTTAATGCAGTCATTTCCATCCATATAAATAGATACCATCAGATGATCTTGATAGTGGTATTAATGGAAGCTGGGGTCAGACTCTAATACAAAATATCAAAAAGCATTTTATGGCATCTTCCTTTACATCCCTTGTGAAGTCTATTTTCATTAATTAGATCTTATTTTTCACTGAGTTCTTCAGCATCGAGAATAAAGAGAGCTGTGTAGGGCAATGGCAATCTGAACTCCACAAATTATTTTCAGCATCAGTGACTCCATGAACTCATGATGCTGGCAAAACTTTGGAGGAAGGGATAGGTCAGCAATCCCAGGACTTAAAGCCACAGGAAAATGGAAAAAGCATAAAACACATATGCACCTGAAGCTTAGAAAGCCAGCACACAGAGAAGTGAAATTTATTATTCTAATGACTTTCCCAGCATGTGACTCTCACCAGGAGACACATGTCTGTGCATCTAATAAGGCTGCAGAGATCTAGCGATTCCTGAAGGACGCCCACGGCTGCTTCCAAAGCAGCCATTATGGATGGGGGAAAAAACCGAAGTTTCTACGCTGCTCCGCCGCTAGCTACATTCATACATATATCCCCCAGAAATGAGGCCATTTGGGGCCAGCAAGCTCCAGTTAAACTATTCAAGTTATTTTAAATGCCTATTCATATTTTGCTCTTGAAGCATGACAAATCCTAGGTCAGATATGCGGGAACGTCTTGCCTCCATGGCATTTATAACTAGCTCTGAAACATCTAGGTCCCTCCAAGTTCATCCTTCTCCACTTTATCAGCCCTTCTATGCAATTATAATAAGTGTTTATGGACATATACCTATAAATATATTTTTGTATAATAATGTGATTATTCTGTGTGCACTGTTTCGCTGGGTTGGGTGTTCTTTTTTTTTCTTCCTTCATTAAAAGACACAGCTGAGATTTTCAGTGTTCTACATGTATTGAATAGCTGTATTACATTTAAACAAGCCCAGCTTCCACTTTGGATCTTTCGTAGGTTCCAACATGTCTAGACAGGCCATCCCTGTGCATATATCATTTTGTCCAAGTGCACATAGTTTCTTGAAGTAGAAATTCTGAACATTTCCAAGTGACCACCGAAAGGAACTTTTCTGATTTAAACTTAGTTGTCCATGAAAGTAAACATTCTTGGATGTCATCATCCACACTAAGTGATACAGGTCTTTTAAATTTTTATCCATTTGATAACAAAAAAGTTTTCTCATTGTTGTTTTAAATTGGAACTTAAATTAACCTCAATCATTCTTTTAACACCTTGATGTTTCATAAAATCCTAGGTTAGAGAACCTCAGTACAGATGACTTTATACAGTAATCGGGTCTTGCTAATGTGTTTGCGATTATTTGCAATGAAGATCCTGGTCCACAAAGCAGGCAAATCCAAATAAGAAACAGTATGTTCCTAATTCTTTCCAGGCTCATGTCTGCCCAACTGTATTCCAAATTCAATGTATCATGTCCCACTCCTTCTGAATTAAGTAGTAAGCTCCTTAGGGATTACAATGAGGCATTCCCAGATTTAGGCCAGGGCATGAGGATATGACAAGTTCAACCATAGCAGGTAAGAACATAAGCCAGAATTAGATGCTGACAGCGTCCTAGGCAGCACTGGTGGTGAAGCGTCCACCTGCCAATGCACCAGATGCAAGAGATGGCAGATTCGACCCCTAGGTTGGGAAGATTCCCTGGAGCAGGAAGTGTCAACCACTCCGGTACTCTTGCTTGGAAAATCCCATGGACAGAGGAGCCCAGCAGGCTACAGTCCATGGGGTCACAAAGAGTCGGACAGGCCTGAGTGACTGAACAGAAGATCCTGCTCTCTATAAGCCATTATCTGATGTTTAGAACAGACTTGTCTTCTGGGGCAGATGAGAGAGGCATAGTTTCTACGCGGCTCAGGATGTAAAAGCAAGGGAACCATTTACTTATTACTTTGCACATAGTAGGATTTTAAAAAGTATTGATGTTGGAATGATAAGCCCAACAGGACTCCACCCAAAGGACCACCAGACAGCAAATAGGATGGAACTGTTCCTTACCTGGGAGTAAGTTCGAAAGTCAGGGTTGGGGACTTTCCTGGTGGTCCAGTGGTTAGGAATCCACCTTCCAATTCAGGGGATGCGGGTCCCACCCCGGTGCAGGAGCTAAGATTCCCCACGCTGCAGGGCGACTCAGCCCACGCACGGCAGCTCCTGCCCTCCTGCACCCTGAAGCCCATGTGCCAAAACTAGAGGGACGGCCGTGCACGACAGCAAAGCCTGCAATGAGGGCGCCTGTGTGCCACAACCAGGACCCGAGGCCGCCAATGAAGAAAGAATAAAGTCTTCAAAATATCAAAGTCAGTACTAGGATCCAAGTGTACTTACAACTACATGAAAACCACCAGACGTGATTTGTACAGTACACTGTACACGGTGCCGCGTGGAAAATAAGCTTTAGTATTTGGGAAGTAACCATATGATTAAGATTGTGACCAGGGGCCATATACACTACTTTCCCCCCTTTGAAACTGGATATATGTATGTAGTCACTCATGTATAAGATCTTATAAAGGCTGTACCCCATAGAAGATCAGCCCTCTTCACACATTTCCAACAAAGTAATACTCAACTTTTCTTGAGTATGTTATTTCATTTGGTTCTCCAAGGAACTTACTGCCATAAGTGCTATCATTAATGCTCATTTTGGGGGGGGAAATGGTTTCTTATCACATAGGAGGTATTAGGTGTATGAATGCATATACACACTCACTGAAACACATATATATTTCCCAGTAAATATTATTCACCATGGAAAATTCAGACTGATCACAGGAATGTGTACAAATTACTGTTTAAAAGAAAGTCATGGATAAAAATTGATGCACTTAACAATCTCAGCGATTTGTAAATATTTTCATATGCATATTTAGTAAGAGCAATAATGGCTAGAACAATCATGAATATTATTTAATAGAATGAGAGTCATTAAGATCACATTTTGGTTAATTTTCCAAGTGGATGAAGGTTAACCAAACTCTCTGAAACTAAGAGATACTATTATTTTTCCAGAGGACTTTGCAGCCCAATAAATTGTCTTAAGGAAATATCCTCCAAAGTGATAATTATGATCTAACTGCTTGCCAGCTGAGCCCCACAAAATGTGCCATTAGAACAGTAACACAGAGTAAATAGAATTTTTCATCACTATTTTATTGAGAGAGTTGTGAAATCAAAAGAAGGTGAGAGAAACTGTTGGTGTAAGGCCTGCCTCTTAAGAATGATCTCGACTAAAAAGACATGATACAAATGGACTTAGTTACAAAGCAGAAAAAGACTCACAGAGTTAGAGAACAGACTTGAGGTTGCCACGGCGAAGGATGGGGGACAGGGATAGGGAGCTTGGTGTCAATGTGTACACACTGCTGTGTTTAAAATGGGTAACCAACAAGGACCTACCATACCGCACATGGAACTCTGCTCAATGTTATCTGGCAGCCTGGATGGGAGGGGCGTTTGGGGGAGATATATGTATGTGTATGGCTGAGTTCTTTTGCTATCCCCCTGAAACTGTCACAACACTGTTAATCAGCGATACTCTAATACAAAATAAAAAGTTTAATAAAAATAAAAAGAATGATCTTGAAACACCCTTAAATGTTTGTGTTCAACATCACTTGACTTGTGAATTCAATTCGTACTGGTCCTGCTTCACCAGTGTTTCTCTCTGGATGACTTACCTACCATCAAACCAATAAGTGGGCCTTTCAAAACTAAAAGTGATCAGGATAACAGGTCTTTTTAGTAACTTTTGTTTTTACAAGGTTCACATAAAGTTCAAGAAAGGACAGACAGAACAATGATATCCTGATAGAAATTGTATCTGGGCCTGCTGAAGGCTGGGGTACAGAGCACTGCCTGGAAGGAGGAACGTGTGACGTTTTTGGAAGGAAAGAACTGACGTTTTTAGAAGGAAAGCACGCCCGCATGCTGAGTTGCTTCAGTCGTGTCCAACTCTTTGCAACGCTATGGACTGTAGCCCGCCAGGCTCCTCTGTCCATGGGATTCTCCAGACAGGAATTCTGGAGTGGGTTGCCATTCTCTTCTCCAGAGAATCTTCCCAACCCAGGGATCAAACCTGGGTCTCCTGCATTGCAGGCAGATTCTTAACCTTCTGAGTCACCAGGAAAACTCAAGGTTAAAAACTTTTACCAAAAGTCACTGAACTGTAGACATGAGATTTGTGCTTTTTGTTTTATGTCAATTTTCCTTTAGTGTAATTTCCATCAGGATTTCTTCTCTGGGGGAAAAAAAAAAAAAGTAATTGCCGTTTATCCAAAACGTTTCCTTTGAAGTCAGAAACAAAGGAGCACACTGTGTAGTCAGATGTTTTAGAAGACTAAATATTTCTGTAATAAGGAGCATGTTTTTTCTGGGATGTGACATCAGAAGATGACCAGAACATCTATCTTTTTAATGTGCAGATTTTACTGTAAGAGTAAGGTTGTTTGGCTAAAGGAATGAGTAAGGTGTTAGGAAGCTCCAAGCTATGAGAATGGCCATTTGTCATGGACATTCTAAGCACACCGATGACAAATGAGAATTAAGCAGTTGGCCAGATGAAGTATGTGTTAGAAAAACAGGGGGTTGTCTTTCTCTACTGGCTTTTCTGAATCAAATTTCTTCTTTTCAAAGTTTACTATGAAGGCTCTTTATTAAGAGGCATAAGAAAAAAGGTATTACAAATTTTTAACTTTAATTCAGTTGAAAGTAAAACCAATTATGTATTCCCTATATGTGGTGGGAATTGTGGTAACACCAGAAATAGAATGGTAGAAAAGACTGTTTCCTTAGTCAGAGAACGAGCAGTCGAGCAGAAGCCTGGGCCATGAAACAAATAAATACAGCACAGATGAAAACTGCAGCAGAGCTGTCGTGGACAGAAGTATGGGCTCTGGGACCAAACAGTGTGGATCATATTCTATCTGCACTTACTACTTGTATAATCTTAGACAAGTTGCTTTGTGTCTCAATGTTACATCTGAAAATGGAAGGGTTAAATAGTATCTATCTCATGAGTTTTGTGAGGACTAAGTAAATTTATAGATGTAAAGTTCTTAGAACACAACCTGGCAGAGAGTGAGCACTGTGTAAGCAACAGGAAGACACATGGCCTCGAAGGGCACTTCCTCTTCGTCAGTGTCTGCTCCACCAGGTTGATGGAGGCGATGATGTTAGCGATGAAGAATTGTGACTGAAGAGTTGGTCACTGCTCAACAGAAATATCATCCATCCCCTCTTGTGTTAACTCCATGGACATCCCTGAAAACGTGTGTAGTTGATATACACAGACAGAGAGAGAATGAAAGAAAGAGGCAGAGAGATACACCTCTATTCTTAGGACTCTGGGGGCTCAGAATGGCAAAGTATTCGCCTGCAATGTGGGAGATCTGGGTTCAATCCTGCGTTGGGAAGATCTTCTGGAGGAGGGCATGGCAACCCATTCTAGTATTCTTGCCTGGAGGATCCCCATGAACAGAGGAGCCTGGCAGGCTACAGTCCATGGGGTTGCAGAGTCAGACCTGACTCAGCTACTAGGCACAACACAGCACATAATAAACTTTGAAGAGATGAAATTTGGTTAAGAAAAGCCAACACACACACACACACAAAAAGCCAACACAGAAAGACAAGCCTATGTTTCTCTAACACGTGCTTCATCTGGCCGACTGCTTCTGTGTGAGAGAGAGAATGAGGGAAGCACAGTCAGCAAGACACACAGACAGTGAGAGACAGAGACACCAGGAGAAAGGCAGACAGACAGTGTGACGGCGAGAACCAAGGCTATGGTCTGCTTGAGAGCTCCACTTCGCACCATAAATGAATAAAGTCGGATCACGGTGTGACTGCCTGTGGGCAAAATCCCTGTAGACATTAACATGCACACATATGTAAACATGTACAAACACCTTTCACACACACCTGTGCGGAATGAAAGAGAGCAAGGGAGTGTTCAAATGTGGGGTTATTTCTTAATTCTAGAGTGTGGATAAGAACTCTAAGAAAAGTGGAAAATGTCAATGATTGAACAATAAACAGTAAGAACAGCTTTAAGATATTTCCTAAGAAAACCTACCAGTAAGTAAAATTCAAAAACAAAAACACACAAAAAAACAAATGAAAACCCCTCTCGCTTTTCCTGGAGACTGGACCTGATGGCTCAGCCTCTGGTGTCTTACTGATCTGTGTTGGCTGACAGATTTCAAATGCCATCGAGTCCAGAGGAAGCACTTATCTACCTCTAAAGGACTTTGAAAAAAAGCCTGACGAATGTATGTGAAAGTGGTAGTTGCTCA
This sequence comes from Cervus elaphus, assembly GCF_910594005.1. Classification (NCBI taxonomy): domain Eukaryota; kingdom Metazoa; phylum Chordata; class Mammalia; order Artiodactyla; family Cervidae; genus Cervus; species Cervus elaphus. The sequence continues at coordinate 16,728,387 of NC_057838.1, read as the reverse complement.
GTCCTGTCCGACTCTTTGCAACCCCATGGACTGTAACCTGCCAGGCTCCTCTGTCCATGGAGCTCTCCAGGTAAGAATACTGGAGTGGGTTGCCATATCCTTCTCCAGGGGATCTTGTCAACCCAGGGATTGAACTTGGGTTCCCTGCATTGCAGGCAGGTTCTTTACTGTATGAGTCGCCAGATAAGCTGGTCCACACCTTAGGAATTTGTCTGCATATGTTTATCAGTGAGATTTTCCTAATAAAAAACTGCATACATATTAACACACAAGTATTAATCATTTTTTCTGGCTGATAATTGTATCTCATTGAAGTCCACATGCCCTTTGGTAGAAACTTTCAGGCAATAAATAATTATGTTGTTGAAAACATTATTGGCTATTTTGGGCTTCTTAAATTGTGAAGATTAGAATCCCATTAGCAAAATCATCAAGTGAAAAATACATAACTCTATTTGATTTTCTATACAGAGATTCCACGATGAATAATTAAAGCATCCTCACCAGGACTGCTGGTTTCAGATGGCAGAATGAAGCAGGATTTCAAAATCTTCCTTCCCACAAGCCTATTTATAGTAAGTAAAGGAAGAGGAAAAGTGCCCAGATGCAGTCAAGCAAAACAAGAAACTGGTGGCCACGTAAATAAACGCTCCTGTGAATCTATACTCCTTAATCAACACAAGAAAGGCCACAGTTCAAGTCCAGTCGTGGTGCTAAGACAGCCTCAACAATAGAAATATCTGCTTTCTTTATACCAAAAGAGCACACATGCAAATGCATACTATACACAGAGTCAAACGTTGTCATCACTGTTCACAGGGTAAAAAGAATTAGTCACACTTAATTAGAAATATATCAACAATGTGCTATAATTTTATACTTCTTTGTTTGTAGTTTGTAGGTATTAGACAATGTAATCAGACAAAGATAAATAAAAAGTATAAAAGTAGGATATCAAGAGACATATTTATCATTAATCTTAGGTAATGTGATTATGCCTCAAGGAAATATTAATTTAAAAATATATTAAGAATATTAAGAACACTAGAATTCTGTAAGAGTGTGATATGTAAAGCTATAATTTAAATGTAGAAAACAATTAAGAGATAAATCAATTTTTAATGGTAAACAAAAATATTAATTACTTGGTATAAATCTAAAATCAATCCACATCTCTTATGTGAAGAAAACTTAAAATTCCACTAGATACCATGGCATATTCTGGTGAGTAGAGGCACCATGAAAGGAAGACATGATAGTATAAAAAGGACAAATCATTCAAAATTAATATATGGATACAAAGTGGCCCCCCCAAATATCCATAAAACATTGTGTGTAAGCTGGTGAAAGTGAGCAAAATGTTCATCTCAAAGAAAAGACACAAAAACTTGAAAATTTTTGAAATGAAGATTAAGAAAGGAGAATCAACCTAATAATATGCAATTACCAAATTATAATTACTACATTTGTTTTTGGGGAAAAAATTAATTTGCATTATACAGAATGAAATTAGAAGAATTCAAAAATATACCAAAAATATGGAAATAAAATCCATGGTACAACTAAATTTCAAATCACTGTGGAAAGAAGAAGTATTCAATAATTAATGTGTGGACCATAGACCCAGTAGATTGGATTTTTAAAATTATATATATGAACTATAATGTCTGTAAGTATGCATATATATCATAAACATAAATGTGTGCATGTATATATACATGTGTGTTTTTGTATTTTACCCCTTACACTAGTATATGAAAAAAATTCAAAAAGTCTAGAAGAAAATATGATGAATTTATTCATAATCTTTTAGTGAGAAAGCTATTTTAAGAAGTTCTAAAAACCTAGAAGGCTTAAAAGAGAAAAAATGTTAGATTTTGTATACACATATTGTAAACTTCCATATGACAACAATACCATGAAATCAAAATGTAGAAAACAAATTGAGGAGAATGTTCTGTATCAGATATGTTACTTTCTTAATTTACACAAAACTCAAAAACATCAATAAAAAGATATATAATCTAAAATAAAAACCTGGAAAAAGAGTAAGTTGCTAAAAATATACACAAATGATGAATAAAGGTGATAAGAACCTTTATAATGAAAGAAATGTATAAAAAATTCAGGTTGCATATTTCAGCATTCAGATTGGCAAAATATTTGGAAGTTCAGCAGTCAAAATGCTAGAGAGTTATGAGAAAAAGCAGATGTTCCTGGTTAAAGTATAAATGTGTGGATCATTTCTTATAGTCAAGCTGGCAATCTGTGAAGTAACAGAAAACTCAGCATTCCTTTGACCCAGTGCTGAGACTTAGGAATTTATCACAAGATTCATAAAGATATATGCACAATAATGTCCATCACATCCTTGTTTGTATTAGCAATACAAGCAGCCACGAAGAATGCACTGATTGACTATTTTCTGGTACTCAGAAAATAAGGAATACACTATTTTTTTAAAATTGGGGTCCCCTGGAGGAGGGCATCGCAACCCACTCCAGTCTTCTTGCCTGGAGAATCCCCGTGGACAGAGGAGCCTGGTGGTCTACAGTCTACGCGGCTGCCAAGTGTCAGACACGACTGAATGACCAAGCACAGCACATATGTAAAATGAAGAGTTTGTACATGCTATGCTTTTTAAATTTATTTTTTAACCTTTTATTTTCTATTGGAGTATAGCCAGTTAACAAGGTTGTGATAGTTTCAGGCACACAGCAAGGGACTCAGCCATAGGTACACACGTATCCATTCTTTCCCAAACTCCCCTCCCATCCAGGCTGCCACATGACATTGAGCAGAGTTCCCTGTGCTATATATCTGTATATTTTTCTAGATTTCACATACATGTATTAATACATAATACTTATTTTCTCTTTATGATACTCTTCACTCTGTATAACAGACTCAAGAAACGCGGATCAAACAAGGTATACTTACAATGAGCTATTACCTCACCCTGATCAGAATGACCATCATCAAAAAAAAATCTGCAAGCAATAAATGCTAAAGAGTGTGTGGAGAGAAGGAAACTCTCTTGCACTGTTGGTGGAAACATAAATTTGTGCAGCCACTAGGGAGAACAGTACAGAGGTTCCTTAAAAAGCTAAAAAAGGATTGCACTATTGCTATCAAGAAGGATGAGGTGGAGATGTAGGAGAAATACAAAAGGTGAAGAAATGAGGAAAAGAGGAAGCAGCTGGTTTCTACATAGCTCTAATGATAACTTTATTTACACATACACAAATATAAATATATATACATTAAATTCTCTAGGAGAATAGGCAAGAACTGTTAGAAGCGCATAGTTAGATTTGGAAAGAGCTAACACGACACAGGATAGAAGATGCTCACATTTCCTTTCATAGCTTTTCATCCTATTAAAATTTTCTTAACACGCACATATATTTTAGTTTTGTTTCATTTTTGCTTTTTTTTTTTTTTGGCCAAAAAGCATTATTTGTGCAGTGGATTATGGATCATTTTTCTGTTGGTCTCTCCTTATATTCCTTAATACTAAACTTAATATTATGTTTTAAGTTAATTCTCCAAATAATCAATTACTATCCAAACGAAACTAAGCTGGCCCACAGGTGTGATGTTTTTTAAGGCTCATCCTAGGCTACCCCCATGTCCTAGAACAGACCATAAGTTTTGTTAGTTCTTTGCATCTTCCTGGCTCTGCTTATACAAGATGCTCGTTGAATGCAATTTCATCAAATGAAGACATTTTAAGATAGTACTAAGTTTTCATTTATTTATATGTGGTCAATTAATTAAAGCCTATCTATAAAATTTTCTGTTCCATGAATCTAGACCTGGAAACATTTGTAAATATATTAGCAACCTTCAAAGTGTTTCAGTCAGAAAACAACTGATTACTCAATTTATAAAAACACAACAAATAATCAACAGTGTTAATGAATAAGAACACTGATCCCTTAATTCTTAACCATAGTTTTATACTGATAATTTTTAAAAATTCCTTTATTTTCAAAATATTTAGAAATGAAGTGTTAGAATTATATGAATAAACAGGGACCAAAAAGAGAGAATGGAACAACAAATTTCGAAAGCTATCAGAATTTAGATTATTTGTAACATTATGTTAATTTATGGCAGAGAGTGAAGACGAACTACAAAGCCTCTTGATGAAAGTGAAAGAGGAGAGTGAAAAAGTTGGGTTAAAGCTCAACATTCAGAAAACTAAGATCATGGCATCTGGTCCCATCACTCCATGGGAAATATATGGGGAAACAGTGGAAACAGTGTCAGACTTTATTTTTGGGGGCTCCAAAATCACTGCAGATGGTGATTGTAGCCATGAAATTAAAAGACACTTACTCCTTGGAAGGAAAGTGATGACCAACCTAGATAGCATATTGAAAAGCAGAGACATTACTTTGCCAACAAAAGTCCGACTAGTCAAGGCTATGGATTTTCCAGTGGTCGTGTATGGTTGTGAGAGTTGGACTATAAAGAAAGCTGAGCTCTGACGAACTGATACCTTTGAACTGTGGTGTTGGAGAAGACTCTTGAGAGTCCCTTGGACTGCAAGGAGATCCAACCAGTCCATCATAAAGGAGATCAGTCCTGGGTGTTCATTGGAAGGACTGATGCTGAAGCTGAAACTCCAATACTTTGGCCACCTCATGCAAAGAATTGACTCATTGGAAAAGACCCTGATGCTGGGAAGGATTGGGGGCAGGAGGAGAAGGGGATGACAGAGGATGAGACAATTGGATGGCATCACCAACTCGATGGACATGGATTTGGGTAGACTCCGGGAGTTGGTGATAGACAGGGAGGCCTGGCATGATGTGATTCATGGGGTCACAAAGAGTCGGACACAACTGAGCAACTGAACGGAACTGAACTGATGTTAACTTATATTCTTTTAGAATTTGAAAAACAATGGATATACGTATAAGCATAACTGAATCATTTTGTACACCCAAAACTAACACTACACTGTAAATCAAGTATACCCCAAAATAAAATAAAAATTAAATTAAAAAAACAAACAAAAAACACACAAAAAGAAAATAAACTACAAGGATGTATTGTACATCATGGAGAATACAGCCAATATTTTATAACTATAAATGGAGTAAAACCTTTAAAAATTGTGAACCACTGTATTGTACCTGTTATATATAACATTATTCCTCAATTATACTTCAATAAAAATAAATTTAAAGAAGAAGAATATATTCTTTTAAAACTGAGGCACCAAGGTGAAATAGATAGCAGACTGCTGGGTAAGTTGTAAGGCAGACACTACAATAACAATTGCAAAATGTCAGAGCAGGAAGATAGCAAGCTGGTTCAGTTCAGTTCAGTTCAGTTGTTCAGTTGTCTGACTCTTTGAGACCCCAAGGACTGTAGCATGCCAGGCTTCCCTGTCCATTACTAACTCCCAGAGCTTGCTCAAACCCATGTCCACCAAGTTGTTGATATCGTCCAACCATCTCATCTCATCAACCAACCATCAAGTTAGACGGCCTTAAATGTACATTGAGGGTTAAAAGCGATGCAAGTCAAGGAAACCGAAATGGAAGAAAATTTTGTGAGAAGATGTGTTTGGAAAAAATAGTTCTCTGCTAACCTCTCAACTGAAGCAGGAGAGAAGCCTCAGAAGCAGCCCTTGAGGGTTGAGTGTCTTGGCTCTGAGTTGACAAGGCTGTGCGTGGTCCCCACTTAGACAGTGCAGAGAATGGACAGCTAGTAAGTTGCTTTGGGTGCAGGGTCAAGGTGGTGGAAGCAGGCCTGGGGACAGTCTTGCACATTCAGACTTTGCTGGAGCTAAGGCAGGAGATAAATGAACCCCAGCTAAGAAGCTGGGGTTTCTCACCTGTGGACAGATACTCCAAAACAGCAGGCGGGAGAAGAGCTGAGCCCCTGTCCCAATATGAGTTAAAAGACCACATAGTCCTTATTTTCAAAGTCATGAAGACCTCCCTGACTGCACAGGAGCAGAAAGGCTCCTTGGAAGTAAAAAAGGGACAGGGCACCACCTCATAGTAGGTGCTGTCAACCTACCTGTAAGCCTCCTCATGAGAGTCCATCTTGGCTATGAGAGGAGCACACATCTGGGGGGACCCTGAGATAAACCAGTCAGACTCAGAACCAGGCAGAGCACGAAGGCTGATCAGAGGAAACTGGAAAAAATGCCCCATAAAAGTGAGTCAAACTGCCACGAGGGGCCACTCGCTCTCTGAGTCGGCCCATGTGCCTGTTCTCACGTACCCCTTTCCTCTTAATAATGAGCATTTCACTTGCCTCACTGCTTTCCACCTCTATGTGGAAGTTCATTTCAACACAGCTGATGGGCCAGGGCTTTGTCCCTGACCACTGGAACCTGGTGGTCCAGCGGCTGGAAGTCAGTGCTCTCACTGCATGGTCTGACTTCAGTCTCGGGCTGGAAACCAAAACCCTGCTTCAAGCTGCTGTAGGCTGAGGCCACCGGAGATCAGAGCCAAGGATGCCAGTTGCTCCTGGACAAAATGTGGGGTCCAGAGGAGAGGGGGGCAGAGCCAGGGGAAGCATCTCTACCTCCTGTCGAAGCTGGACCTCCAGGGGCTGAGCGGGGAGCAGGGGGCTGGAGAAGAACTGAGTCTCAGTGTCACAGTTGGGCTTTCCAACATTCATGGTGGAGGCCCCTGAAGATACTAGGAATGTTCCCAAGAAAGAGAGTCTTGGGAAGAGAATGCAGCCCTGTCTTAAGACAGGGCTTAAGTGAGACTTCTCTGTCCTTCTCACTCCCTCCCCTCTGACACCAGCAGGGTCAGGGCAGAAAGGACTTCTGGAGGGAAAGACAGACGGAAGCACTGGGCCTCCTTCTTTACTCTGAAGAGTCCATCCGCTACAGACTTGGGCTGGAGGAAGGGATGCAATCACAGTGCATCTACATTTTTATTAAAGATTAATTACAGGATGGGATTAGTATATTCTAAAGCCTCAGTATGCCAAAACCCATCCTGCTTCCCTGCGACCTCACTGAATGAGGAGGAAATTGGAGCTCAGAGAATTTAAGATTTATTCTTCCAACTGCTGCTCAACTGACTAATAAAAAGCTGAGATTCTCAACTACATTTTCATTAATGTATGGTACCCCTTTTAAAAAATAAAGATTTGATTTGACTTTTTTTTAAACTTTTTAAAAACCAATCTGTATGTATGCTGCTGCTGCTGCTGCTGCTAAGTCACTTTAGTCGTGTCCGACTCTGTGTGACTCCATAGACGGCAGCCCACCAGGCTCCTCTGTCCATGGGATTTTCCAGGCAAGAGTACTGGAGTGGGGTGCCATTGCCTTCTCCGAATCTGTATGTATAAATATATTTAAATATGTTGGAGTATAGATGATTCACAATGTTGTGTTAGCTTCAGGTGTAGAGCAAAGTGATTCCGCTATACACATACATATATCCATTCTTTTTCAGAATTTGACCTTTTTTAAAAGAGTGGAGTCAAATGAAAACTTCCCATAGCCTAAGGGCCACCACAAATATGTGGCACTGTAATAAAGCCCGTTGATGAAGTGCATCAGTTAACTTGCATTTTCTGGAGACAGGAAATGTAGCGTTTTGTCTGAATATATGCACCAGGAACAATGCAGCAGTTTATAGTGTTCCTTTTATGTATAACCCCACTTGCATATTATTAATATTTGCTGACTAGATTAAAAGTCTTAGAAATGATTTTGCCTGAAATGTTTTAGTCCAGAGTCCCTTTGGGGGAATTATTTTCTGCTTTAATTAACTTAATTGACAAGGCAACTAAGAGAACTAAAATGAGAGAAAAACAAGAATATTGAGGAAAAAAATAAGGTTTCTTTATTTCTTTATTTATAAAGAGCCCCTGAAACTTGAGGTGTAGCAAGTATGCACAGATCTAGAATGTTCTCTTATTACTGAATTCATTACCATTTCATGTACTTGGTCAGCCTTATACTGTGCAGTTAAGTTCTGTCTTGAAATGCTATTATTACGATCACCCACCAAAACTTTTTTAAAGCCAGTATTATCTAAAATGGGTTGGCGTCTCACAATTATCTAACATAAATGCTCTGCGCTTCACACTGCTAGAAATTTTTATCACAAAAGTATGCATTCTATCCCTCTTAAGGGTGGCCATCACATCGGGTTTTGTTTGGAGAAATAACTGAAAATTTAATTCTGTCCCCACCCTGCACTCCTCCCAAAGCAAAACATCTGAATTGTAATCCAGCCAATCTCCCTTCAGACCTTGGTTCATGAATTTCAGAGGTAAAATCCTGGTCACAGCCTTGGGAACTATGTGGAATCCACATAATTTACTATTTCCTGTGATTCATCAAAATGCCATTCTTCCCAAGCGGCCATTTCTCCCCCATCATGAACACACACAGACACACACACACATACCATAGATAAGTTTAATTATCAAGAATATACAAATAGGCTATAATTAACAAGATTACAAGTGTGTTTAGTTATATTAAATTAAACACATCCCTAGACCACTCTTTCTCTGATGATTTTTTGTCTGCATCCTGTAAGTAAAAAATCGAACCTATTTATTAATTATCTTTAAAAATTACAGACCCGGAGTGAGTGGACTGACCTCCACTTATCTGTCACTTGAAGAACACGAACTTGCATTCAACTTGAAAGTGCCAGAAGTTGACTTATGCGTCATAAAAAATTCTCAAACACTTTCAGATCTTATTTTAAAAAGAAAATGAAATAAATGGCAGGAACTGACATGATGATTACAGCACCCTATTTTCAGTCTCTCTCATCAGTCTCCAGAGTCTTCATATTTCCTTTTGGGCACCAAAGGAATTCCCCACATTCTTGGAGAAACTCCTTTTTCATGTAGCCGAAGGCATTCACTGAAAATCCACCATGAGGTTTTACAGAACACAAAGAGCAGGAAAGCCTGAAGTCTGGCAAGAACTCACTTCTCATATACTTTTTGTTACAAAGTTCCAGTCAACAGCAACTGAGATGTTTGCCGCCTAAAAAGTTTTTTTCTGGTAATCATTTTTTTTTCCCCTGCACTAAAAGCTCCAACCCCATAGTGTCAAACATCAGCCTCTCTGGAAGCTCAGACAATTTATAACTAAGCTGTGTGTGCAAAGAAACCTGAAAATATGGTTCCACTAATGCTCATTAGCAATCCACACACGATGGGTTCTTAAAAGCTCAGGGGTTCTGAACCTGTAAGATGGAACTGCCTTCACTAGAACCCACACAACAGAAAAGGCCAGCGAAATCAAAGCGTGAACTGAAAGGAAAACTTCCATAGTCTTTTCGCTTTATTCAGAAGCGCTGTTCTGGCTGCCTCAGCACACACACAAATATCCAGCCCCTACTACGTGCCAGTCTCCAGTTATGTAATTTTGTGCATTTGTATTCCTCTAAAGTAGCAGTGAGTAAGTATGTGGTCCTTTAGATTGAGAATTAATTTATATTAATATGGGCCAACTCTTTAGGTGCAAATATTCTCTCTGTTTTTGTACCCATCATCCCAGTCAGCAAATTTGCAAAACGGGCTTGGATGAGAGACCCAAAAATTCACAGAAAAACCATCAAGATAAAAATAACACACTTTTTCATTTTGTAGCATCCTTGCCATAAAAGAAGAATGACCTAAGTTGAACATTCGTCATCATTTTCCTCCCTCTGTATTAAAAAGTTGGTTTCCCCTGGCCATATGTACAGTCTGCGGGTAAGCCCAAACCATGTTTCTCATTAGTTTGAAACACTTCTCTTACTCCAAATTAATCATTTGAATTTTGCTGTCAACCTCTGTGTCAAGACTTCCATCAAACTCATTTCCTTAATGGTCCCCTCTGGCCATGGACTGCCAGCCCGTCCCTTAAAACATCAAACCCACACATATGCCTGATAACATGCATTTCCAAGGATATTCTAGTAAATTTCCTTACAGGATGATGAGCTTTATATTTGGATGAGAAAATCATGCAAGTCAAATAAAACACAGAGACAGAAAGGGCTGGGTCCAATGAAAGAGCCTCCTATGGGGAGAGACACTTTATTCTCTTAGTGGAATCCCCATCAAAGAAAGAGGAGAATCTAAGGTTTTAGTAGATCAATCATAACAGAGAGAAAATAATAAAAAAAGTGAAAGAGAAGGAAAGAAAGAAAAATATCCCTGTTTCATCAAAAGATGTTAGAATGTAGGACTTCCTGTTACTAAACATTCCTCAGTCAAGAAAATTTAAACCTATAGCTTTCTGTGATAGAATTAGATAAACCCACAACTTCAGGAGACAATTTATCATTCTCAGTACTTCTTTTCTTCTCACAGGTAGGATGCATTGAACAAAGAATGCAAATTACTGTCTTTCAGTTCATGAGATCATTTACAGTCATAAAAGTCTTCCCAGATGTTTCAGAGGGTAAAGAATCTGCCTGCAACGTAGGAGACACAGGAGACACAGGTTTGATCTCTGGGTCAGGAAGATCCCCTGGAGTAGGAAATGGCAACCCACTCCAGTACTCCTGCCTGAAAACAATTTTATGGACAGAGGAGCCTGGTGGGCTACAGTTCAAAGGGTCACGAAGAACTTAACACAACTGAGTGACTAAGCAAAAGAAGCCTTGATAGATGGGAACATCCAACCAATAGTTTGCTTCCACCATAATGCAGAAGCTATCCTGGAAGGAAAATAGTGAAGCAAGACAGACATTGCTGCCATCACAGCTGGCTGAAATTCTATGTCAGGTAATTAATAATTCTACAGCCTGTTTTGAAAAGACTTCTGGTTGGAGACTTCCCTGGGGGTCCAGTGGTTAAGAATCTGCCTGCAAATACAGGGGATACAAGTTCGATCACTGGTCCTGGAAGATCCCACATGCTGTGGGCAGCTAAGCCTACGATGCCTGTGTTCCCTGGAGCCCACGCTCCACAGCAAGAGAAGACCCCACTCGCCACAACTAGAGAAAAGCCCACACACTGCAACGAAGACCCACTGCAGCCAAAAATTTAAAAAAAAAAAAAAAAAAAAAGACTTCTAGTTGGAGTTGAAGTTCTTCAAGAGAAGTCTTTAGGTCCTGGACTGGGAGTCAGAGACAGTAGTCACTGGGGTGTCTGTATTCTCTTTTCTGAGAAGTCCCTTATGGAAAGAAGGCAAAATAATTTGTTTTACTTATTTTCTCTGTGATTACATGTTGAAAAATTTAAATTATCCTTTTTGGAAAGAGAGAAAGGGAACCACATACATGAAAATTTTGGCTTAAGTTAGTTCCAGAAAAGGTGCCAAACACTGGTAACATACACAAAAGAAAAATGTTACCTTTCTAATCAGTAGAATGGTTGCACACAATAGCTAATTGATTTGGGGCTGCATTTAAGACATTAGTCTCAACAAAGGGAATACCGTTTATAGTCTTTACAAAATTAAAAATAGTAGCTCTGATTGGAAACTTGCTCTCTGTCAGCAGTTTCCAAAAGAAGACTCAGGACTGGTGAACTGAAGTAAAAACAATTTCTAGTTGTTTAGTGAAGGGAAACGTAAGTTTTTAGGAGTGTCTGCTATGCTTTCCAGGAATCAACCAACTACTGTCGTGCGATAAAACGCTACTGATCACATTATATGGTCAAAACTGTTTAGCCTCCCTGGGGCCTAGGACAGCTCTTGGTTTCCGACATGTCATCAAAAATAAAGGATGGCTATCATAAAAAAGAAGGAAATCATGCCATTTGCAGTAACATGGATGGACCTAGAGATAAGCATACTAAGTGAAGTAATTCAAACAAAGATAAATATCATATGGTATCATTTATATGTGGTATCTAGAAAAATGATACAAATGAACTTATTTACAAAACAGAAATAGACTCACAGAAAACAAACTTAGGTTACCAAAGGGGAGAGCAGCAGGGGGCGGGGGAAGAGGGAGAAAGGGATAAATTAGGAGTTTAGGAATCACACTGCTGTGAAATGGGAAAACTGTGCCTTATGCTGTGATGCTGCTCCGAAGCAGTGCATCCTTGGAGTAAAGAATGGGAACAGTGGAGACAAAGCGACCCACTACTATCACAGCCAGCTGGGTTGGAGGTCCCCGTGCAGATCTGGGCTCTACCACTTACCACCGGTGATCAAACGCAGCAGAGAAGTTAAATTTATGCCTCTATAACAGATGCTTTTGTTTTGTCAAGGCACCATTAAAAATAGAGGTGTTTTTGAGAGGCAGTGAGTTAGAATGAACTTTCCTGGTGCTTTGAATTCATCAACACTCCTACCAAGACCTAAGTGCTATTCCAGTGCAGGAAACATCACATTGTACCTTGGAAGTTAGGAAAAGTTTTCTGTGATTTGATATTTTATACAAAAGAAAAACTTGCTCATAAGTTAGGGGAACAGATGAGCCATTTATTTAAGAGAAACTAAAAATACTAACTATACAGATGTGTAAAATAATTTTCAAATCTTAAGTTTAATTTTGAAAGTTTCTCAAATTATTCACTCAAACTAAGCACAGATTCTAAATACCATTGTTTTCTTTTGCCTGTTAGAGTAGTTTATTTAGACTTAACTACATATATCAATGTTGGTATTTAGGCTTAAGTGGAAAACACGTGGTTTCCTCAGGTACTTGGCTACCTTTTAAGAGAAAAAGAAGTCTCAATACAGCATCACTCAGGTCCATTCCCCAAAGATAGCTCACTCATAACAGAAACAATAACCTCTTGATTATTGGACTCACTGATGGACTCATGCATGCTCTTTTTTAAGTTGTGTATATATAGATATAAATATATAACTCTATTAGATAAAAACATGGATGGAGGCACATTATTGAATCTAGTTACATATATAGATACAAACTTCTCAGCTTTTCAGAAATTGTTCTTCTACTGAACAGCCACGATATAAGAAACCAGCTGCACTAAAATTCTTTCCTAACAGCACAACTTTTAAAATAGCTTAAACATATAATATATGACATTCATATGATTAGAATTTCAGTCCCCACTTTAACACAAGCCAGTAAATCAATTTTTTCCACCAGTAAATCAACTTAACAAAAATTTGTTACTGACTTCTCAACACTTTCTTCATCTTACAAACTTAGTAGAATTTTACAGTGAGAAGGGACTCATGGGGGTTGATCTCCAACTCTTCCTCAAATGCATGAGCTATTTCTATAATGTGGGGAAAACTTCCGAATTAAATACAAATTTGTAGGTTTTAACGTACATTTATCTAACTAAGCAATTGGCCAAAACATGAATAGAACATAAGGTCTGATACTATTGTAGTTTTGACAATTATGGAAACAAATTCCTCACACACTTAGTAATAATATCCAGGCACAGTTAACTGATCCACTACATTTCTGTAATCTAAATCTTAGATTAGCTATTTATTGTACTCTAATCCTTAAAGATAAACTTTAAAAGATACTTTTTTTCCACAATGATTCTTAACTTTCAATACCTCAGGCAAATAGAAACTAGACAGCATTGTAGATTAGCAAACAACACTAAAGCAAAGGAAAATTAATTTTTGAATATTCAAAATCCAGAAAAGCAACCAGGTAAAAATATAATACAACCAACAGAAGAGTCACTAGTTTCTATCCATTGGAAATTGTCTTCAAAGTTGATTTTACATCAGTCAGCTTTTCGCTATACCTGTGGAGTGGTAGAAAGAACTAGGGCTCAAATCCCCATGGACGAGCCACTAAGTCCTTTGTAAAGAACACAAGTATCAATTTTCTGCTCACATTTGAAGCCTCCTTCCTAGGAAATAACTCAAAACTCAGTAGAGTCTCTTCTCAATTTATTATACATTATTATTGTGAAAATGCATCGTCCTACCACACTGAAATCCTTCAGCCTTCTATAGAACTCCCAAGTTCCCCCAGTCATATCCCCAGGGATACAATCCTACCAAACAAAGAGGTGAGGTTCCATAGACAAGGGGAAGAAAAAAATGCCTCTGGTTTTAATCCAGTTAAAGGGAATCCAATTAGCAGTGTTTGGCATAGTCCTTAAAATAAAGAGCTGAATTCTACATTTTCAGAATGAAAATGACTAGTTCACTTCCTTGTTTGAGGGTAATGGTTATTTTAGGTGGTTGGAGATGGAAAACCATACTTCTATACTTGTTAACCAGGTGGAGATTTAGTAAGGATAATAAACTACTGAGGATAAATGTATGCAGTTACTAGAGTAGTGACCACAGGAGAAGCCAGGTTGGTCCAGGGACAAGAACCCAGAGCTGGGTCATTGTACAGAGTCCTGGTCTCTGATGGGCTCCCAAACTGAGCAAGTCATACTAGCTTCTTGAGGTTTAATAATCTTGTTGATCAAATTGAATAGTTATTACATGGCTTACTTCATATGGAAGACTAGAGATAAGGAGAGTTCATACAATAAAAATACTTAAAAAAATTCAAAATGTTTTGCTTGAGACTGCGGGTAGTATGGAAAGAAGATGACTTTTAAATTAATATAGACCTGTGTTTTGAACTCTCCAAAGTATGAAAATAGGCAATATAACTCAATTTCCCTGAATCTTTCCTTACTTCAACAAAAGGTAAAAATCGACTTCACAGAACTGTTAGCAATTAAGGGAGAAAACATTTGAAACATTTTGATCTGTATTTCTTAATATCACTCTTTATGCCACTATTAGTTATCAATTTCATTACGTATATTAATGAAAGATTTTACTGCTTTATTTACTTTATACATGCATATGTATAAGAGTGTTGCAGATGGAGGATGGATGGATGAATGGGTAATTTATTTATTTTTCTCTAACAAACCAATAGAAATATTGCCAGTGGTCAGCTCTTCCTATTCACTGCAAGGTGGTGTGGAGCTTGTGACAGCAGTATTTCACAGGCTGCAAACTAATAAACAGACAAATATGATTTAAAAACATCAAGTAAAGATAACCCTTCACCCATTCAAAAATGATTTAGCCTATGACAATTTTTAAAGAATATATAAAATGGAGTAGGATGATCAAAAACAAAATGCCCTTTATCTGCTACCATTTCTGCTACACCACTGAAACACTGTGATATAATCACCTTGCCAAACAAAACAACGAAACAGAAGCACATAAAACAGACTGAGACACCTGATAACCACCAAAGAGAAGGATCGCTTCAAGGTGATTTTGTGATAAAACCAGCTTTGCTGATGATACAATGGATTCAGACAAAAGACATTCCTCTCTTCTAAGGACATGGTTATTGAACAGAAGAAAGGAACTGGCATTTTGCCAAATCTCATTGGCACAAACTTGAAATTAGTGTTAGAAAGACTGTAAAGAAGGGATAGATTTTGAGACATGTTCAACTTTTAACTTACTTGGCCTTTAAAGAATACATAGACAGCATATTAAAAAGCAGAGACATTATTTTGCCAACAAAGGTCCATCTAGTCAAAGCTATGGTTTTTCCAGTAGTCATGTATGGATGTGAGAGTTGGACTATAAAGAAAGCTGAGCACCAACGAATTGATGCTTTGAACTGTGGTGTTGGAGAAGACTCTTGAGAGTCCCTTGGACTGCAAGGAGATCCAACCAGTCCATCCTAAAGGAGATCAGTCCTGGGTGTTCATTGGAAGGACTGATGCAGAAGCTGAAACTCCAATCCTTTTGCCACCTGATGCTAAGAACTGACTCATTGGAAAAGACCCTGATGCTGGGAAAGATTGAAGGTGGGAGGAGAAGGGGACAACAGGACGAGATGGTTGGATGGCATCACCGACTCAGTGGACATGAGTTTGAGTAAACTCTGGAGGTTGGTGATGGACAGGAAGGCCTGGTGTGCTGGAGTCCATGAGGTCACAAAGAGTAGGACATGACTGACTGACTGAACTGAACTGAAAGAATATATTTCTCCATTCTCAAAATCCTCCATTCAGTCAAGAGGGAACTTTCAATATACAATGTTGAAAAATGACTTTACAAAATTGCCTTTTGTCCTAAGATGACACTCCAGTGGCGAGGCACATTGGTCAAAAAAGATGACAAACATTTTGAAAAAAATAATAAAAGAAGACAAACCCCACAGGCACAAGATTTATACACAAGCCTATGACTGAGAAGCACACTCAGCAACTGTGGTTTATATTTCTGCTACTGCTATCTAGAAATTTCTGATAATTTTTGAAGAAGGAGCCTCACATTATCATCTTTCACTGCACTCTTCAAATTATTTAACCAGAACTAAGGGAAGACAGAGAAAATGCTAAAACCTCTCCCTAGTTGGGCTTGAAGTTTCCTGATCTATGACTGACACCTGGGCTTCCCAGGCGGCACTAGTGGTAAAGAACCCGCCTGCCAATGCAGGAGACGTGGGTTTGATCCCTGGGTAGGGCAGAACCCCTGGAGGAGGGCATGGCAACCCACTCCAGTATTCTTGCCTGGAGAACCCCATGGACAGAGAAGCCTGGTGGGAGTCCATAGGCCTGCAGAGATGGACGTGACTGAGGCGACTTAGCACGCACGCACGACTGGCATCTAGGATTGGAGAACTCTGCCTTGACAGAAAAAGAATCTGTCAGTTAAGAGCAGTCCTCAACAGAAACGCAAGACTGTTTATATCCAGCTCTGCCTCATCTTTTTGCACCCCTTCTTCCTTGGTGGGCATCTTCCTGGGGGGCTCTTGGTTCCCTCCCTCCTGCAACCACCACGCTGTGCCCCTTGCCCTACCGAGAGCGTCCTCTGAAATCAGAACTCGGCACTATTCTGTGCTTTGCAGTCAACAGCTGGTCACTTCTCTAGGCATTTCTACTTCAGGTGCTCCTCTAGTTTGTTAGAAGTTCTTTGATCTGAAAGGGAACCCTCCTACACTCTAGCTGGGGATGTAAATTGGTGCAGCACTATAGAAGCAGTATAGAGTTTCCTCAAAATTCTAAAAATAGAGCTACTATGTGATCTGTCAATCCCAATCTTGGGCAAACATCCAGGCAAAACTATACTTCGAAGAAATAGATACACCCAAATGTCCACTGCAGCACTGTTTACAATGGTCAAGATATGGAAGCAGTCTAAATGTCCATTAACAGATGGCTTAGAGCTCACAGCCTCAGAGGATGGGCCTATGGCTCCTGGGGGAAGGGTGCGGGAGGGAGAGTTAGGGAGTTCGGGGCCGACGTGCGCTCGCTGCTACATTGAAAACGGGTAACCAGCAGAGCGCCTGTGCTGCTGCTCAATACTGTGCTCTCCCAATCTAATGGGAAAAGAGTTTGACAAAGAATATATGCATTTATGTGGGTAACTAAAATTTGCATAATGCTATTAATCAAATAAACTCTAATATAAGATAAAACATTAAAAAAAAAAAAAAAGACCAGCTGAAACATGTAAAACCAGGTCAACCAGCAGTTTGGTCATGTAGAATTATGTCATCCTATCAATCAAATATATAATTTTATGTCCTTTCACCAAGAAAATGTGGAATATATATACAATGGAGTACAACTCACCCATATAAAAAAACGACATACTGCCATTTGCAGCAACACACATGGACCTAGAGATGATCAACTAAGTGAAGTCAGTTAGGAAAAGGAAGACTAATATCATACGACATCATCTGTACGCGGAATCTAAAATACAACACAAATGTACTTTTCTACAGAAAAGCAGCAGACTCACAGACACAGAGGCAGACGTGTGGTTGCCAGGGGGGAGGTGGGCAGGGGAAGGGGACTGGGAGATGCGGGTTAGCAGATGAGAATTTACAGACAGGATGGAGAAAGAAGGTTCCTCTGCACAGCAGAGGGAACTCTCCTCAACACCCTGCGATAAACCAGAATGGAAAAGAATATGAAAAATAACGTGTATAAGGGGATCTTTCTGAATCAAGGATCAAACACGGGTCTCCTGCATTGCAGGCAGAGTCTTTACTGTCTGAGTACTGAATCCACACACACACACACACACACACATATATATATATAAATCCATACACAGCTCAAGTATTCTTGCCTAGAGAATTCCATGGGCAGAGGACCATGGCAGACTACAGTCCATGGGATCACAAGAGTCGGACATGACTTAGCGACTAAACCACTATATATCTATATCATATATACATATAACCTTATATATAGATTCACTTTATATAATCCATATATATATATGGACTTTGCTCTACAGCAGAAATTAACACAACATTGTAAATCAACTCTACATCAATAATGTTTTTTAAAAAAATTTCTTTTCTCTGTAACAGAAATTTCTGCCACCTGTGATGTGTCAGGTATGTACTACTCTGGATGCAGCTTCTTGCAGGAACTCTTGGAATTGTAGCTGTGAAGCAACTGCATACTTAACACCACTGGCCCGCTCACTAGAAAGATGTGACTTTACTGACAACATCCTTCTGCTCTTTTTTTAAAAAGTGATAGATTTATGTGAGACCCAGGTATTTCACGGAGCTGCCAGGAGTTAAGGAACAGCCATGCAGCTCTCTTCTGCAAATGCTTAATAATCATGATTCATGACTCTGCTGCGTAGCGCTCTCCAGCCACTTTTGGACAATGAAAGGTCAGCAGTTCTGTATCTGTGAGGAACTGCAGACACTTCCAGGAGCCCCCATCCACACCCGCAACTGGACAGAAAGAACAACTGGTCTCTTATCAGACATGCTTAAGAGCCCTTGCTCCCAAGATGGTGTCATTTGCAATTGCTATTTGCCTTCGTCTTTCTTCCACCAGACAGGGATAATGAAGTGCATCTAGGGCTGGTGAAAGGGAGTCCAGGTCTAGATTCCCTTCTCACCTCCAGAAGAATTATGACCTGGGCTCTAGAGGCAGCAGGTATTCCCAACCAATTAATCCCACTCCACACTCCTGTCCAGGAGGGTCTCAGGTAGGGTGAAAGGGCAACAGAGAGAGGATCCTGGAGTCTCTAGGCTTGCAGTGGCTGGCCTCGCAGGGGCCTTAGCAAAGAGATGCCAGTTACTGGCAAGTGTGGCTGAGAAAAATGGGAGATGTGATCATTTGAAATTAACAGAGGAAACACTGGCCAAGAACTGTATTGAAACTGACGATGCTGGTCCACTCATTCACAAAGGGTGACAAAACTGGCTCTAGACTACATTGGGGAGGTCCAGAATAGTGGCAGACATGGTGGCTGCTTAATAACTCTAGATTTAGAAAGCCTTAATGTATGGGCTTCCCTGGTGGCTCAGACGGTAAAGAAACGGCCTGCCATGCAGGAGACCTGGGTTCCATCACTGGGTTGGGAAGATTCCCTGGAGGAGGGCATGGCAACCCACTCCAGTATTCCAGCCTGGAGAATCCCATGGACAGAGGAGCCTGGCGGGCTGCAGTCCATGGAGTTGCAAAGAGCTGGACATGACTGAGCGGCTAAGCACACACACAATGTATGCAAACCCCAAAGCTAAAGTACTTAAATGTGATAAGAAATAAATAAGGAAGGAGGGAGGGAGGAGGGACAGAGGGAAATAAAAGAGAGGAACTTTGTGGTTCAGGGACCACACTCTGAGAATCACCACTCTAATCTTTTTTAGGAGATATTCTATTCTACAGTTTTTACAAAGGACATATTGTTGGGTGGAAGGCAAGCCAATTACTCTTTTTGTGTGTGTGCCTCGGTTGACGTCAGTCTGCAGAGTACAAAACCTTTTATTTGCTGTTATATAACCCACAGATGAAGCATAAAACATGTTAAGCCTTATTTATGATATTTAAGATGCTGGAATTGATAGTTTATAGCTGGCACATAAAAGAATGCAAATCAAAGACAAAATAGATGTGGTGGCTGTTCAGAACGGCCTGCAAACAGCCAATCAGGACAGGAGAAGGAGTACAGTCCGCGCACATGGGTTTGCTCCACTCCGCGCATCCCTGACCGGCCTTAGGTCGTGGGCCTGTCACTTTTTGCCGTCAGCTTCAGTTTCCTCATCTGAAAAATGGGAAGGTCAGAGCAGAATAACTAAATTTCCAGGATGGGCACCATTCTAACCTGGGTCACTGGCTGCCAGTGGAGCCATTTGTTTTCAGATCGCTTTCCTAAAACACAATCACCAGATACCAGTTTGCACCATAAATGCAATTTGGAAAGATAACCCTTAGCAGACAGGTCCTTTAACTATGCTCCTAGGAACACAACCTGACAGCAGAGACAATCAGTGTTGTGAGGTTGTTTTGTACTTGTGTCTTAGGTTGATAAGGCAGTTTTAGCATCACATCTGTCCTAGGTTCTGTGCAGGAACGAATGACATCAGAACACACGTGGAAATCTGAAATTGAACTTTTCCTAGTATGTCCGTAAAGACGATGGACTGCTTGGGACTCACAGAGACCGTTTCTCTATGATAGAAGAAACAGTTGATTACTGGGGATAATTTTTCAACTTTTTTTAAAAATCATATATGCCTAGAATCATATTTTGGAATGCTGGAAATTAATCCTGTGATACAATGTTTTCATTAACACGTAAACATTTCTATCCCTATAAATGTCTACCAACTTTAAACTGAAATATTTTCCTTCATCATCTCCACAAAACAACAAAAAGGATAGGTGTAGGGGGGTTAAGAATAATCAAAGATATTATTTATATGTTTGTTCCAGGGTTAATTTTAGAATTTCAAGCCTGTGACCACGGAATTATCATGATAGTATTTTTTAAAAGCACAGTTTCAGATTTCCGGAAACTCTGTACTTTGAAACACCAAATAGTGCTAGAAGACTAGGAAAAAGGAAGAAGGTACAGAGATTACGAGCTTCATTTTTTTCTAATTACTTACAAATGGATTTGACCAGGGCTTCCCTGGTGGTCCAGTGGTTGGCGGTCTGCTTTGCAATGCAGGGGACACCGCTTCAAACCCTGGTCCAGGAAGACCCCACATGCTATGGAGCAACTAAGGCCGTGAGCCGCAGGGCTGAAGCCTTCTGCCCTAGAGCCCATGCTCCGCAACAAGAGAAGCCACTGGAATGAAAAGCCCACGCACCGCAACTCGAGAGCAGCCCCCGCTCACTGCAACTAGAGAAAGCCTGTATGCAGCCATGGAGACCCAGCACAGTCAAAAATAGCTAAAATACATACGATTATTTCTTTAAAAACTGGACTTATCCCCAAAGATTTTGTCATTTCTTTTCCTCTTCTAAGGGTAAACTCAGAGGCAAAGAGGAAGGTGTCTGGCCTGGGTTTGAATGTCTTTGCAAGTGTTCATCAGCCAGTTTACCTTTGGCAATTTACTAAAGTTTCTGAGTTTCCTTTTTCTAATGTTCTGGTGTCTAATTTACTTGAATATACTATCATTTAATCTTTATAGGATTAAACGAGAAGGTGTATCTAAGTCCCTTTTGTGATACCTAACTCATGACAGTCAATAAACAAATTAGAGACGTGGCTCCTATTCTTACGAGGGCCCAGTTTCCCCAGAAGCCACCTGTTTGTTGGTTGGGTACCAAAGTCACTGCTATCCGGGATTGTTTGTTGGTCAGGCTGTGAACACAACCTCACAGGCTGGCTGTGTTGTTCTTCATGTAAAACTTTACAACTACATAAGAAAAATCAGCATTGGCATAGGTCAGCAGACCTCAATTGATCATTTCTGGATCTCTGAATTACAGACTTACGTGAAGGTTAACTTATGATAACTCAAGTGGAGCCTTGATAACAAACACTCACTATGTTATATCTTGGATCAGAAATCAACCTTGAGCCAACTAGGTTGCACACAAAAGTACATCAATTCTTAAGCCTGTGAAAATTAACAGAAAGCCTGTTTCCAACTGTGCTTACCCCACAAGACATGAAGAAAATGTCAAAATATTTTTTCCCTACTTGTTGGAGCACTAGTTTTAGATGGTTTTTGAATAGGGAACACACATTTATTAAAGATGCAGAATTCCTTCCAGATGGAGGGCTTCATGGTGCAGTTATGGGATGCAAAAGAGTTGGTTTTCCTTTGTTAAGAAAAACCAGACAGCCCTATCAACTGAAAAATTCAGGTTAGCCAAGCCCAGGCCTGAGAATGTCCATGAATATTTATGATCATTTTTCATACATTTAGAACAGAGCTCCCTTCAAAAAAAAAAAGAACAAAATACAAAATCAGAGAGGAGGGAGGAGGTAGAAAGAAAGGGAAGGAGGGAGGGAGCGAGGGAGGGGTGAAGAGAGGGAAAAAAGGTGGGAGGGAGAGAGAGTGGGGGAGAGAACTTCAGGGTTCTTTGGTCTGATCCGCCTCCGTTTAAACCCTCCCCCATGAAAACATCTCCCTGTTGATCTCTGAGCTGCTGGCTGCATCGCTGCACTTTGGAATGCTCACACATCAGACGTGACAGGCTCTGTACGATGGGCAGTCCCAGAGTTACGAGTTTCTCCCACATACCAACTCCATGAAGTAGCCCTGGAGTGCTTGGAAGAGCTCTGGCTCTGGGCCACCCTGTAACAGGAACTTGCTTGGCACAGAACTGCTTGAAACACATTTGCTATGTGCGTATCTGGAGTCATTTCTTTCCCGTCCAGCCCCTTGAAACTGACATGGGTGGGCTGGCTCTCTGAGGACGTGCACCACTGAACAGAAGACAAATGCCTGACCTAGAATTTGCCCCGTGGGCTGTGTCCATGCTTTCTGCTAACTGATTCTCCTGCTGTCCACAGCCACATGCCTTATAAGCGTACATTCCACATTTTCCTCTGTGGGGAGCTGAGCCTTGAAATATATTAGTAAGCATTCTCGTAGGGGATTAAATCAAAACCAGGAAAGAAGCAAGTATTGCTGGCTCTGTCACAAACCTGACAAAAAAGGAAGAATGAAAACACCTACAACACCCATAGTATAGCCTCGTTGCAGCCATCAACCATTTAAAAAATGCCAAGCATAACTTAGAAGCCGCCTCACTCTCCCATATGTTAACAGCGTGAAATGCGGACCTATAGTCAGGAAGATAATGCCTGCTATTAAAACATAACTGATGAATGTTACAAAAAGAGTATTTGTCATTAAACAATGCTTCCATTGTAAAACAATTTCACCCTATGCATGAAAGACTCCAAATGATAGTACAGCATTCAATTTGATACTGGAGTTTTATCATATTATTTCATGCGAAGAAGACTTATATACTCAATCTGTCTGACAGCTTTGCATATAAAGAACAGTTTCTGCATGACAAATGTGGTGAGCTTATTAAGTTACCAACACACTGCCAAGCCATATTGTCTCAGCGACAGCAGACCCAAAATATTTTCAAATGATTTTTTTTAAAGGGCAGTGCGGGAAAGCCAGAACAGCCACATGTTCTGACTTTAATAAAAGTCACAATTGCAAGAACATTTACCTTATATCTAATTAGAACAAATCATCCATAAGCCTCATTGAGCCCATATTTAGTCTGCCACAGACTTTAATTTTTTGAAGTAGTTGGAAATATTAGTTTTTGATTTATCATTTGCTGTCTCACAGCTGCAAAAAAAAAAAAGCTATTAAACTAGATACAAAAACAGAATGCTTTTTTGTTTCTTAAAAACATAGAGACATGAAAGTCTTTATAAACATTCTCGTATGATGGTAAAAAAACCAAACTATTAAATAATGCCAAAGATTACTTTAAGAATGCATGTTATCAAAATTGGGAATAAAAAATAATTCGAGCAGACTAGCCTCCTAATTTCTTCATATTCTTGAAGACACCTTTATGCTCAATCTTGATATGAACTAAAAATGCTAAGTTATATTTGTACGGCAAACAAGAATTGTGAAAAGCTTAGATAATTATGTATAAGAAAACAAAAAGATAACTAAACAACTAGGACTCTACTATAAATATCACTAACTAGTTCCATTAATAAGCATTTTCTAGGTGTCAGGTACTAAGCTAAGAAATGTAGACACTTTTTTTTTTCCACTCTCATATCAACTCTCTAATTCAGTGCCATTGTACAAATGAGAAAAAAGACAGACTTATACAAGTTGCCTAAGGCCATGGAGCTACATGCAAACCTGAATCCCTGATTCTTGAAGCACTGACCTGGTAACTACTCTTTTACTGTATTTCCTCACACAAATGAAAACTAATAGGGTTGTCAGGGTTGATAGGGTTGTCAGACTATCAAAAATTGTAGCCTAGTCATACTAAAATAACAAAGACAAC
Organism: Cervus elaphus; assembly: GCF_910594005.1. Lineage (NCBI taxonomy): Eukaryota > Metazoa > Chordata > Mammalia > Artiodactyla > Cervidae > Cervus > Cervus elaphus. The sequence continues at coordinate 16,704,270 of NC_057838.1, read as the reverse complement.
TTTGCTTCTCTGTTCTTATTCAACTACAATTTGGTGGAGACACAGCAAGTCACATGCATCACTCTTTGTTAATATTTTAAGTCTCCTTCACACCAATTACAGGGGAAACTGCCAACTAAGAACAGGGGCCATTGCTAATTTGCCTTAAGTGTAGCTTCACTATAAATTTAAGAGTTCAATTTTCCAACAGATTGAAAGGTGTTTTGTTCTGAATCCCCTCTATCCAACATGGTCTAGAGTTCAAGAATGATGGGTTCATGTAGTGGAATGTTGTATAAGTATGTTTTTAATGTAGCCCTATGTCTTTGGGCCACCTCCTCAGCACTGAATGTTATGTGTCCTGACTTCCACTTGGGCAGAAAATCTTGAGGACATCTTGGATGCCAGCAGCCACTCACTATCACACATAAGAATAATGGACATCATCTACCAGCTAGTATCATGCTATGAAAGCGGTAGACAAGTGATTTGAAGATAGTCCAAATTGTAGTTTTGAGGATTTTTTTTAGACCATCTTTACCAAGACCTTAATTTCTCTCTGATGTAAAAGCAACATATGCAAATATTACTATACACAAAGACTTCATATTCATAGCTTCCCTGGTGGCTCAGGTGGTAAAGAACCCACCTGCAATTCAGGAGACTTGGGTTCGATCCCTGGATGGGGAACATCTCCTGGAGAAGGGTATGCCCCACTCTAGTATTCTTGCCTAGAGAAGTCCATGGACAGAGGAACCCTGCAGGCTACAGTCCATGCAGTTGCAAAGAGTTGGACGTGACTGAGTGACTTTCACTATCATAGTCATACACATATGTAAATTTAATTGGGTAGCACCCAAATAAAAAAATACATAGTCATTGAATAAAAGGTTAGGTTTTCCTATTACTAAATTTCTTCAATATTTATTTTTCAGGACTGAATTTTTTCATATTTAAAATAGTAGCTGAGAAGATAACAATAAGCAAAATCATATGCTAGTCTACAGCAAGGGTATGAAGTCATCCTAGAACAATGTCATGATTTAATTATACTTTGAATTCTCATTTCAGTGTCAGCCTGCTAATGATTGCAGGATCATGCAATGTAAATACAACTTCTTTGTTTATTTTTCAGTATTATCAATTATGTATTCAGAAAAAATAGCTTTTTGTGATTACAAGAAGTAAGGTCCCAAGTTCATGTGCTCCTTGCTTTATTTATTCAATATCCATTTGCAAAACATTTATGGAGCTCCTACTGTGTGCGGGACCCACAGAGGAGGGCAGCTAGCTGACGGATTCAGGTGGGATTAGGGTGAGGGAGCTGAGAACAGGAGGCATTGACATCACAGGAAGCGAGCTGTTCTCAGCTTCAGCAACAGCTTCTGGGACAGTCATGAACAGACAGGCTGTCCTCAGTGGCCCCAGGCGAATTCAGCACTGCAGTCAAGTCAGCTCTCGTTCTTAGAAAGATATTCATTTCCAAGATAAAGCATGTTTCTCAGTTAATATTTCTAAACTATTTGAGAAAGAGAAAGAGATGGAAGGAGGGAGAGAAAACAGACTGGGGGAAAAAGTTCTATTTGTGGATAAAGACCTCAGGAAAGAACAGAGGAGGTGAGAGAAGGGTCATGACTGGTTCTTACTCCTTTGTCCCCAGATACATCACTTTTCCTACCTTGCCACTGACCCCTGATTATGGTGATATTCTGACATTTACTTATTGGGGTTATAATTTTTTTTTTGAGTTTCAACTATCTGTGTTCCTTTTCTTACTTCTCTTTTTATTTTTTTAAAATTATGAAAGGATGATAATACATATTTAAAAGAAACTTGGAAAATATAGAACAACATTACCTATAGTTCCACTATATATAACAATTATTTTTTAAGTAGATAAATTAACATTTTCAGTGGAGTTTCAACATCAAATTCTCAAAAATTAATAGAATGAATAGACAGAAAAATAGAAGGATATAGTAGACCTGAAAAGCACTATGAACCAATTCAACATAATTAAGATTTATGAAATTTTCACACAAGAGCAGGATACAAATTCTATTCAAGTTCCCACAGACTATAAACCAGGAGACACTGGAATACAACCAGGGACAGAAAGCAAGGTGCAAAAATCTCACGGTCTAGAGATACTGAAATCACACACAGTCTGATCCTCACCCTAATCCCACCTGATTTCCAGGGACTGGATCAGTTGAGTGGATCACAAGGGAAGCATGCATGAACATCAGACCAGTTATCACACTAGGTGGAGGAGCCCGACTTCACATTCTCAGCCCGTCATGGTACAGCGACGGCTGTCTTGAGTCTGGTTTCCCCCAGGAGCAAAGTCCATGAGGAGGATGGCATGATTTATTGAAGAAGTGCTCCCGGGACAAACTGGCAAGGGAGCAGGGAAACCTGCCAGGGGAAGGGAGAGGAACCATGCAAGGCTACTTCCCTAGTGAAATGCTACAAGAAGTAGTCAGTTTGAGCCCACTGGAGGTCTGAGGACTTCAGGTTGCACGTCAGGGCTTGTCCCAACTAAAAGCAAGGAAGCAGGGCTTTCACACACTCCAGGGGGAAAATGAACTCCCAGGCACCTCAGCCCTCCAGGAGCCCAAAGGCAGCCTGCTAAACAAAGTCTTAACTTCTGGCCCACACAAGTGAAGCTTTCAGAGTCCGGGTGATGGGAGCTCAGAAATGGCAAAAAGGAATTCGAGGAGATGTGGGTTCAGTGCCAGCCCTGGGTAGGACAGGCAGATGAAAAGATAAGCGAGGAAGCACCTTATCCAGTTTCCACATCCAATTCTTTCCTGGGATGATCCCTGGGCCACACTCTCCTAGGGCATGTCCAGCCAAAGTCCTTTTCCGAGCACAACCCTGTGGTCATGACACGCCAGGATAGCCCCGAAATCTTTGTGTTCATCTAATGCAAAAAAGCAAGAGAGTTCCAGAAAAACATCTATTTCTACTTCACTGACTATGCCAAAGCCTTTGACTGTGTGAATCCCAATAAACTGTGGGAAATTCCGAAAGAGATGGGAATACCAGACCACCTGACCTGCCTCTTGAGAAACTTATATGCAGGTCAAGAAGCAACAGTTAGAACTGGACATGGAACAACAGACAGGTTCCAAATAGGAAAAGGAGTACGTCAAGCCTGTATATTGTCACCCTGCTTATTTAACTTATATGCAGAGTACATCATGAGAAACACTGGGCTGGAAAAAGCACAAGCTGGAATCAAGATTGCCGGGAAAAATATCAATAACCTCAGATATGCAGATGACACCACCCTCATGGCAGAAAGTGAAGAGGTACTAAAAAGCCTCTTGATGAAAGTGAAAGAGGACAGTGAAAAAGTTGGCTTAAAGCTCAACATTCAGAAAACTAAGATCATGGCATCTGGTCCCATCACTTCATGGGAAATAGATGGGGAAACAGTGGAAACAGTGTCAGACTTTATTTTTTGGGGTTCCAAAATCACTGCAGATGGTGATTGCAGCCATGAAATTAAAAGACACTTACTCCTTGGAAGGAAAGTTATGACCGACCGAGATAGCATATTAAAAAGCAGAGACATTACTTTGCCAACAAAGGTCCATCTACTTAAGGCTAAGGTTTTTCCAGTGGACATGTATGGATGTGAGAGTTGGACTGTGAAGAAAGCTGAGTGCCGAAGAATTGATGCTTTTGAACTGTGGTGTTGGAGAAGACTCTTGAGAGTCCCTTGGACTGCAAGGAGATCCAACCAGTCCATCCTAAAAGAGGTCAGTCCTGGGTGTTCATTGGAAGGACTGATGCTGAAGCTGAAACTCCAATACTTTGGCCACCTCATGCAGAGAGTTGATTCACTGGAAAAGACCCTGATGCTGGGAGGGGTTGGGGGCAGGAGGAGAAGGGGACGACAGAGGATGAGATGGCTGGATGGCATCACCGACTCGACGGACATGAGTTTGAGTAAGCTCCAGGAGTCAGTGATGGACAGGGAGGCCTGGCATGCTGCGATTCATGGGGTCGCAGAGTTGGACAGGACTGAGCGACTGAACTGAACTGAACTGAATGCTACAGTTAGAACACACAGGAAGGGTGGAACACGACCGGCAGTGAAATTCACATCTGTGAAGCAATTTCATGCCAGTGGCACTAACAATTCAGTCACCGCCCTGGGTGCCAGATTTCATAGCTTCATCTTCTAAGGACTGACAACATCCATCTTAGCAGGCTCAGAAGAAGCCTGTACAACATGGCGTTCAATGCTGTGTGCCCCTTCCAGAAGCATCCATGGGATGGGTAGAGAGGAAAGGGTTAGTGGGGGAAACTTCAGCACGGCTTCAATATTTACAGACCAGAAGGTATCATTACAGGATTAATAAGCAAGGCTAGTTCAGCAGTAGGGAAGTTGGCCAAAGAGGCAGTGGAATTGTTATCACTGGAGATAATGAAGGCTGAGAATAGATACTCACCCAGAATGGATTTTATAGACAATAAAAATCTATCCCGCTCTTCAGCGGAAGGAGATGAGCTGTGTGTTTCACTGGAGATCTCTTACAGCCCAAACGATTTCATAAATTAGATAAAGTCATTGAGTTTAAAATAGCACTTATTAAGTATGACTTATCCCAAAGCTTGTCCAGCACAGTGGTAGTGGGAGGCAGAAGCAACTGAGTGACACATACCACTGGAATGATAAATGGGGGCCAGCACCTAGAAACAAACGCCCACTCTGGAAACAGGACCAGGAGAATCCAGGAAGGCAGGTTTTTATATTGCAGAAATACAGACCAAAATACCGCATCATGGCAAATTTGAGCTTCAGGTATTTAGAGCCTGCAGTAACAATTTTGAGTGTTGAGTCGATGCTTTGTTCAAACACTGTGTGATGTTTCTTATGTAGACGTAGAGCGCTGAAGACCTAGTCTGTCCTGACAGAGCCTAGTCATGTCCTAGAGGGCAAGCTGAATTTCACGAAGATCAGAAGGGTTGCAGAGGACACACCGTTCTGGAAGGCAGAGGAATGAATATGCTTTTAAAGCATTCTGGGAATGTGAGAAGGGGTTCAAATTTCTAGATCTGATCATGGTCTCCTTAGGAACAAAACTTTAAAATTCCATTAGAGAGGGAAGGACCAGCTCCCCACTAAGACACTGGCTCTGAGCTCAGCACACTGAAGCACTCAACTTCCTTTGAACGAGTGAATTGAGACAAAGATAAATCTACCTATTTAACTCACTGTGGTGGCCTCAGGCCAAAAGAAGAGCAGAGACTAAAAGATTCTCTACATTTTACCCACTTTTTCTATGATGCTCTGCTGTGATTCAACTCAATAAATTATTTCTTTCAGTTTCATTCTAAATCTTTCTCTAAATCCTCTTGCTGGGAACTAATTCTGCGGCTTTCATTGTATATATGCATTGGATGCATGCTAAGTATAGAATCCACAGTGATTTTTAAATTTTTGATTCTGATCTTAAGAGCCACACAATAAATTACTGAAACCTCTCAGCCACCTGCCCTTCCAAATTTTAATTACACTATGAGCTCTGGAGAATTGTATATATATTTTAAAGCCCATATGCTTATACTGGTAATTGGTTCATGAAGATGTTGATGTGATGATGCCCTGAAACCAAAAGGGTTATATTCAAAAACCTGGAGAAATTTTAATTTTGTCGTAGGGAGAAAAGATATAATATATTCTGGAATTAAAACCCCAGAATACTTAGAACGGCTAAACAACAAAGTCCTACTGTGTAACATAAGGAATTATATTCAATATCATGTGGTAAATCATAATGGAAAATATACACACACACACACAACACACACATATATATACATATATACATGTATGTGTTGTGTGTGTGTGCGTGCACATGTGTGTGTTGTGCTAAGTTGCTTCAGTTGTGTCCAGTTCTTTGCAACCCTATGGACGGTACCCTGCCAGGCTCCTCTGTCCATGAGATTCTCAGGGCAAGAATACTGGAGTGGGTTGCCATGACTATCTCCACAGGATCTTCCCGACCCAGGGATCAAACCCATGACTCCCATCTCCTGCATTGGCAGGAAGTTTTATTACCACCAGCACCACCTGGGAAGCCCACATTAAATGCATATATATATATATATATATATATATATATAATATACATACATGTATATAAATAAAACCTGGGCTCAATCCCTGGGTTGGGAAGATAATTTAGAGTAGGAAATGGCAACCCACTCCAGTATTCTTGTCTGGAAAGATCTTATGGATAGAGGAACCTTGTGGGTTATAGTCCATGGTATTGCAGAGTTGGACGTGACTGAGCAACTACACATGCATGCACATACGTAAATATTTGAATCACTTTGTTGTCCAACAGAAGTTAACACAATATTGTAAATCAACCATACTTCAATAAAATAAAATTTAAAATATACTTATATTACCTATATACTGGCATTGAAAACAACATCAAGTTACTTTTCAGAGTAAAGAAATGATCTGAATTTCAGAAAATTGATAAAATCATCACTCGGCATACATATGATAAAGAAACCCCAGATGATAAACCCTAAATGAGTATTTTTAGATCTGAACTATCTTTCATTTTTCAAAAATATTGATTCAGTGCCTATTATGTGCAAAGCCCTAGACTAGGAACTGATGATATGATGGGCAGCTGAAGACTGTCCTCAGCTTCACAGGCCTTAGACTAGTGAGGAATCAAATAATCATGTAAATGAGTGTGAACTTGAGGCTGTGAACGTGCAGTTGTGACAAGTGCTAGGGAGGAAGCAGTGCTCTGAGTCCCACACTGGAGAATCTGCCCAAGCCAAAGAGGGCAGGGAAGCTTCCAGATGCACAGGAGACTCGGCTGAAATGAGAAGGACAGAGATGCTCACAAGTGAAGGAAGGGGAGGGCACTTTCCAGCCAGTGGGCACACTGCTAGCACTAGCTGCCAGGACACTTCCCTAAAGGTTGAGCGGAAGGAAGACAGATTCCAGAGTTCTTAAATCATCTAACGACTGCATGGAATCTGTGGAAAGCAACAGATCAGTCCTAATTCTGGGGTGAAGAATTGAGTGGTGGGGGGGTGATAGACTTTTAAAAGAATAGTATAGCACCAAATATCCATTTTGTGTCAAACTTATAAGCTTTGTGTTTTCATTTCCACTTGTTCACACTCACAGTAGATACTTCTAACAAACCCCTGTAACTACCTCTAACAAACCATCACCATCGCGCTGTTCCTGCAGACTTTTCACTGCAACAAACGCATGTCCCCTGTCATGTACACCTGGTTTTGATTTTTAAAAAATGCTCATCTAAAAATCTTATGACAATAAGCCAAAGACTTCAGAGTACAATGAAACTATTCGAATGTGCTCATGGTTTCGCTGAAGAGGCACTGTGAGAAGCCCTGAAGCGCAGGGCAGGTAAGGGACATGGGCCAGACGCACTATAATAGACCACATCAGAGTGGGTCCCGCCAGGTGAGCACACCGCACATCGATGCCGCTCTCCCTTCTTTCTTTGTTCATCAATCGTCCTTTACCGATAAAAGGAGGAGGAAGGCACCCAAAAACCAAGATGCAGGGATGTGCGGAAGTTAACAAGATGGCCCCAGGCATGCTCACTCGCCCCGCGTTCTGTAAGCAGTGACTGCGCGGATTACAGAGTGGCTGCGCTCGCTTACAGCGCTGCGCATGCGTGCCACGCGGTCCCCGCGCGGTTGCGGGCTCCTCCGAGCAGTAGGCTGCCTACATAAGCTTCACGTGGAAAAGCCCGGAAGGGTCGTGTGCGGTCGAGCTCTGTTATGTTATGTCGCTGCTATGGCTGCTGTGCCACCAGGAGGGCATAAACGTGTCTGCAGTTCCCATGGCTCCCCGCGTTTTCTTCCAGCCTCTTACCTTGCACCTTGCCTACCGTGGGTTCAGTGGTGTCAGGAGCAGGATCGGCCGATAGGAGGCACTGATAGTACTTTCTCTCAACCTCTAAAACACACTCTCAGGTGATGAATGATAGTTCTTTTGTGCTAATTCTGATTAACTGCAAAGGCAATAGTGAGCTACACACAAATATTTGCTTTTATTAATGAGCTACAAAACAGGGAACCCAACCAATCCTTGGGTGAGAAAAAGATACAATGACCAGAACAGTCTCTGGCAGTAAAACTTTCCAACTCTGGGCATCATGTAGTAATATACCTGTGCAATCAATAGGACCCACACACTAACAAAGAACTCACATCCTAGGAGAGGGGCTACTTAACGTTTTTTTCTTTTTTTTAATAAAGGTAAAAGTCCCACTTAGACAGGCTAGGCTAACAGGTTATTATTTTTCCAGATTAAAGAAAATAAAAATGATAACAATAATATTAAGTATCAGAAAAGGAAGGAAAAGGAAGAGGGAGAGAGGTAGGAGGAAGAAAACCTCTCATTTATCCTCCACTCAAAATTTTCAGATTTATTTCTTTGGAGAACACACAGTTCTGTTTATGGTCTCAAAATAGCTGAATTTTTTACAATATTAACACAGGCCTTCAAAATGACAGGAATAATCAATTGACAAAAAGGCATAAATACCAAAAAGACTCAACACAATTCATATGACTTCACTGCTTTCATCATCATCAAAATCATCACAAATATGAAGCAAAAGAGATGACCAAACAGAGCTTTTAGATGACATTAAAGACTAAATCTTGACCTTATTGCAAATAGCAAAGAATGGGAGCATTTGCCATAGACTTTGACCTTCAGGCCATAGTGGAAAGGCACTTCTTTTCTCACACCAAAGATCATCCAGAATATTAGTCTCCATCTTCTTAAAAAAGATTTTTAAAGAACTTCTTCCTTACAGAAAGGGTGAAAGGCTAAAGCATTGCTAAACATGCCAATATTTACTAAGCATAAAACTACAGACCAGATGCTGGGCTGAGCAGAGAGGGTACAGGGTACATTAGGACCTAGGTCTCTGATGTCAGAAACTCACTGGTCAGTAGCAGGACATCACAAACAAATATCTGGAATATACTCTAATAAGCACCTTTACAGGAGTGGTAGGTATGCAGGACCATGGAAATATAAATAGGAGAAAATTAATTTTGGATGGCTGGGGTCAGAGGTACAGAGAGAAGACTTATTTGTGTAGAAACTTCACATGGATGTCTGAAAGGCACAGAAGTTAGAGAAGGTCCTTTTTGGTAAACAGAACATCATTCTCAAAGTCGTGACCTTTGGGGGAGTGCGACCTGGGCAAAGAACAGGTATAGAGTGCCTGTGAAAACAAATCAGTTGGGGAGAGGTGAGAATGGGGCTGAGTTGCATGTCTTGCTAAGGAGTTGAGTCTGTGAACAGTGAGGAGAGAGAGGATGTGTGATGGTTAATTTCATAGGTCGAGTTGCATGGAAGAAGGAACGCCCAGAGAATCGGTAAAATGTCATGTCTGGATGTGTTTGTGTGGTGTTTCTGGGAGAGATTAGCATCTGATTCAGCAGATTTGAGTAAAGACGATCCATCCTCACCCATGCAGGTGTACATCATCCCATCCTTTAGGTCCAGAATTGAACAAAAGGTGGAAAAGAGGAAATTCTCTCTCTCTCTCTACTTGACCTCCATGTCTCTCCCCCAGCTGGGAGTTACATCATGGGCTCCCCTGATTCTCTGTATTCAGATTTAGACTGAACCATCATACAGGTCTGCCTGCATCTCTAGGAGTTCTTGGCCTCCAAAACTGCTTGAGCTAATTCCTATAATAAATAAATCCCTCTTATGAATTTCTCTCCAAATACTATTGGCTCTATTTCTTTAGAGAGCCCTGACTAATACAGGATGAATTCACTCAGGAGAAACATGATCCAAACTGACCTGTTGGAAGACAATGTGGGGACAGTGAGAACGCTGGACCCCACAAGGAAAACCTGGAGTTCAGAGTGGCTTTTCAGAAGAAGGCTGTAATCCCAGTGGTAGATCATGAGGGCTTAACCTACAGCTACGTGCAAAGTTCATAAAGCTTGGATAGAAGGTAATTCCTGAGAGGAAATGTCCCACTTCACAGTCCTACCCAGGTGGCCCAGCAAAAGTAATGAAATAAGACTCCAAGGGTGTCAAGAGCACAAACACAGAAGAGAAGTGAAGTCATACTTTAGGGGCATCACAGCACAGGCGCTCTGGTAGCAGCTTTTGGATGCCTTAACTAAGATTAACATTCTATTCAAATATATGAAGTTGCCAATATTAAAGTTTTTTCTTGGTCTATGGAAATTACAATTTTACATGATTCAAACCATAAGCAACCAGGAGGCCAGCAGCGCACCCTAGAGTTTGGACATGTGTCCTCGACATGGTAATTTGTTATTATTATTATTCTTTTAGCATTAGTGGGTGGTTAGTAAGATTCATTCAACTGAATCTTACCTTGGTTTTGAAGTTTACATTATTAGATTTTATTTTTTGAATTGGTTATTAACATGTTCCAAAAATTTTAATAAATACAAAAAGTTATAATAATGAAGTCTCCCCTCACTACTTCCCAGCTGACCCATCCCCTATCACTTATGAGAAGCTTCCTGTGTTTCCTACAGAGATTTTTTTCTGTGTTTACTAGTTACAATAAAAGAGCAAAAGTAGAATCTGATTCCCCACCACGTTTTCTCACAAAAGGAAATATAAAATCAGAATTGTTCTGCACTTTTTTTTTCACTTAACAAAATGTCTTACAGATATTTCCAGAGCACTTTCTGATCTTTCTTCGAGTTACACAAAGTTTCATTAGCCAGACATTTATTGTTTACTCCACATGTCCTCTGCTGATGGGCCTTTGAGTTGTTTGCCATCTTTTCTATTACAAATCATGCTGTCGTTCATAATCACTAGCATGCAACCTTTCACCTGTGTGCAAGTAGATCAGTGGGGTAAATTCCTATAAGTTGGGATCTCATTTTCATAATTAATAAGAAATGAAAGTAAAAGAAAGAGCACAACAGACAGAAAAAAGGAAACAAAAGACGTAACGAGAGGAAGGAAAGAAGCCAGGCAGGCAGACGCGGAAAGACAAAAAGAAGAAAGGAATGAGAAAGTAGAAAAAAGAGAGAACACAAGAAGGAAGAGGGGAAAGCTGTCTAACTTCGGCAAGCTCTTAGAAAGAGAGTGATTCGGCTGCAGTGCGGGGCGAGGGGCTTCATGGGAAGCTTCAGGGAGTCCTACAACGCCGGGAGAACAGAGCAAGGAAGCCACTCTTCCTGTCCAAACAGCCCACCCACTATGGCAACGCAGGGGAAATACGCTCCGAGGCTAAAAATACAGCCCACAAAGCCCGGGACGTGGCCAGTCCAGGTTATCCAGCAAAAAGAGTGAGCCTTCCAGACCAAAGCAAATGTTTTAAAAAAAGAACCAACTGCATGTGAAAACCTGGCTCTAAAGGTCAAAGTGAAACATATGAGTCAAAACTCTGCATAAGCTATAAATAGTTGGGAGGCTTTATAAGAAGCTCACAGGGACTTTCCTGATGGTCCAGTGGTTAATAATCCGCCTGCCAAAGTAGGGGACAGGAGTTCCATCCCTGGTCTAGGAAGATCCAACATGCTACGGAGCAGCTAACCCCATGCACCACAGCTGTTGAGCCTGCCCACCACAGAGCCCGTCCTCTGCATGAGACACCACCGCAGTGAGAAGCCCACACCCCACAACCAGAAAGGGGCCCAGCTCACTGCAACTGGAGAAAGCCCGCACGCAGTAACGAAGACCCAGCAGGGTCAAAAATAAATAAATAAATTAATTAATTAAATTTTAAATAAATTTTAAATATTTTATTATTATATTATTTTTATTATTTATTTTAAATAAATTTTTAGATAAAAAGGTGCTCACAAGCATCTATTCTTTAGATACACGTATAACTGAGTCATTTTGCTGTACACTTGAATCTAACACAGTATTTTCAATGAATTATACTCTGATATAAAATAAAAAATAACAATAATAATAATGAAGTATGGCATATGGAACCAGAAGTTTAGTTCCAATCTCACTAGTTCCACTGTCTCATTGGTTCCAAAACCACTAATATGTTCATCTCCTACTAGTAACTCACTTACAAGCCATGCAGCCTTTGAAAACTTACTCACTGTTTCAATTTTCTAAAAAAAAAATAAAAGAAGCCCACAAGAACGGTGCACAGAGAAAAGGATAAAGGAGAGGCTGAAGAAGAAGAAAGAACCCAGACCAGAACAAAACGCTGTTTGCTCAGCATCAGTGAGTAATGCTTCCAACTAGGCCCCCCAGAGGCAATGAGAGGGTGGAGGCAGCGTTCATGACATGCTTTATAGAAGTGAGTGCATTTAAGTTCAGCGCATGGTAAAATCTACATCTTCCTCACACCACTGAGTTTCTTTGTCCTTTTAATGAAGACCAGAGTTAAAAATAAAAACAAAAAAAAATTTTTAAAAACTCTAGGTATTGTTAAAGACAGTGATTTCTTTTTTTTTTTTTTCTTTTTAAAGAGCAAAACTATTTCCACACAGACCAGGCAAATCCCTAGAAAAACAAGGCCCGTCTTAGAACCCTGTTGGAACAAGGGTAACCTCTGACCGACTGTGCTATTTCGTTGGCTTCATTCACATTTTTCCAAAGTGCCTTCAACAGCATAATGCCTTAAAAAGTTTATTTCATGCCTGAAATTGCTGCTCTGCTTAAAGCCATGGGGGAAATGACAAGGAAGGGTGTGAATGATGTTAAGAGACACTAAAAAGTGACTTAAAACATTTCATCTCAAAGTCACTCGGCTAAGAAGAGGCACACATTTCAGCAGAGAAAGGAAGAAGGGATCCAATAAATAACAAACATGTTATGAGTGGCCTCCAACTTTCATTTCCTTCTGTCCTTGATTTGACTTCAGCACTGGAGTTAAACACTCATTTCAGGTCATGTAAAGATCAGTAGAACATTAAAAAAACAGAAGATTCAAATCTCAGCGTTTTCCAACTTTCAGTTACCCCAGCCCCTAGTTTGTCGAAAGATCAACACTGATCTGTCCAAAAACTCAAAAGATCAGGCAGTAACATGAGCTAGTGTACAGTGATTTCTTCACAATGGTAATTACAGATAATTCTGCAATTATTGTAAATTCCATTGTGTCACACATGTGTATTACAAAGAATCAACTTTATGTCAAAAAATAAACTGAAGTATATTTATTTAGAAAAATAATTTCTATATCTATATCAATTGTATGTCTGCTATTTGATCATCATTTTGACCCATATATAAGTGAATATGGGATTCCCAAGTGGTGCTAGTGGTAAAGAATCTGCCTGCCAATGCAAGAGACACAAGAGACTAAAGTTTGAGCCCTGGGTCCGGAAGATCCCTTGGAGTAGGAAATGGCAACCTACTCCACTATTTTTGCCTGGAAAATTATATGGACAGAGGAGCCTGGTGGGTGAGTCCATGGGGCTGCAAAGAGTTAGACATGACTGAGCACACACACACAAGTAGGTGAATATGAATATATACACACACATAGGTGGATTCAGCTATGTGTGTGTGTGCATAAAACATCTGCACATTGAAAATCAGATATTTCATAAGTGACATCCAGTCTGAGCCTCAGTCCTTCTTGACTTGCCAGTACCAACTCCTGTGTGGTTCTGAAAAATTAGACTAGAATTTGATGGTTTCCATAGCAATGCCAAGTCCACTTCCTGGCACATGGTATGCTCTTAAATAACATCTATTAGAAGAATGAATGACTTTTAGCAAGAAACATCAAAAACATAATCTTTGAACAATGGGCTGCTCCAGAGTTCCCAAGTAGTCCCAACAATTCTGCACACTCTTCATTCAGGGGCAGAGGGTGCTACTCTATTTAACTTAAGTCGCTAAAGAGCTTATGGCAATCATTTATAAACCCCTCTGCCTGGCTTGAGGTTTAAGTACCTTCTAATGTCCATGAAAATTAACTCCAAGGAACTATCTATAAGTCCTTTGCGTACAGTGGGATTGCCTTATGTGACATGTTTCCTGAAATACAAAGACCAGTGACTAGAGTATGGCCGTTTTTGCACACATAAGGAAAATTATTGACAAGGGAACTGCCTTGATTTGGACAGGGTGGTTTAAGAGAATTGTAATCAAGAAATTGAAAGACTCAGATTTTCTACTCATAAAATGTACCTCTTAAAATCACTAGTTCTATCTGAATGTTAAAGAACGAACTTTCATTTTTATTGTTGTTGTCTTTTATTTTTACGTTTTAAAGAATGAATTTTCGATTATGTCTATGGCATGTGGAGGCTTAACTTACATTAATTAAGTTTCCAAAATATTATTGCATTGTAAAGTATCCAACGTGATTATAGTTTAATTAGAATTCATATGTTTATATGTAAATAAAGACAACTTCTGGGTAAATTAAAAACAAAGAAACAGGAAACATTTTCCCTCAATTAGAAATTCTAACTTCTCATTTCCCTGGTGCCTTATATGATGTCTGGCTCTTGGTGAGGACACAGTAAATATTGCTTGACTCGAAGAAGAAAGGAGGCAAGAAAGAAGGGAAGGAAGGAAAGAAAAGAAGAAAAGGAAGAAGAACTCTTCACAAATGGAATGTCCTGTAAAAAATGCTATAAAACACTAGTGATGGTACCTGGCAAAATCACTGCAAACTTGGTTTATCACTGTAAACTCCATGGTTTATCATGTGTTCCTGGATAATCTTGTAATTAAAACCACTATTGGGATTCATAGTAATATCTAATTATTAAAAATATCAATAAAATAATGCTTTAAATATGCTTTTTTACCTTAAACCATGCAAGATCATATAGCATTACTGAGTAGGATAAAACGGTTGACAAAGATGGGAAAAAGGTGCCGGATTCAAGCTGTAGTAGTTGTTGCCATAAACTGAACACTTCAAGCCCCTGTGTGTGTGGTTTGACCTTGATAAATGTATAAATTGCTTTCATTTCTAGCCATGTAACTGATCATTTGTATCCATGAAGGAGCCTAGTTACATGGCAGGAAGCATATGGAATCAGTATTGCTGCTGAGATACAATTTGCTTTCATCTTACATAATATTAATAGATCAAGACGGCCCTACTGGTTCCAAGATGGATCTACTGGTTCATAGTCAACTGCAAGAAGAAACAATGCAGGTTGATATGCTTCTAATTTGGATCTTCATTTGTAAGGAATCAAAAGCTACATATGCATTTACAAGTTAAAAAAGCTCACAACCTAAAATATGTCCCTTATCTCGTCATTTAGTAACAACTTGTGAAACTTGTAGCATTTAGTCTTACAAAACCTATTACAATATGAAATCTGTTTTGGTCAAGTTATTACTATATTTTCATATTTTCTATACATTTAAAAATTTTTTAACTTTGAGGTAACTGAACAGGGTACATCATTAGTTAAATGGGAAACAGTAAAAAATTGTCTTGTTGTTTCATTATATTTTGCCACAGACAATAATGTCAAAATGATTATTTTTAATTCAAAAGGAAATTCTTAGGATCATTTATTCAAGGAAATGGGCTA
Organism: Cervus elaphus; assembly: GCF_910594005.1. NCBI lineage: Eukaryota > Metazoa > Chordata > Mammalia > Artiodactyla > Cervidae > Cervus > Cervus elaphus. Next base: position 16,688,754 of record NC_057838.1, on the reverse strand, counting down.
CTGTATTAAAACGTCTGGGAAACTTTTATCTTGTGCAATAAAATTTTTAAGGCAAGTGACTGTTTGGTGGCTATTCAGGTTGTAAATGAGAGAAAAGCTCAAGGGGATTCTCTCTGCAGATTCCTGCCCTAGGACATGAATAGGACATCTAGGGGTCATTGGCACCTGCACTGGCTAAATATTTTATATCTTAACTCAATCTATTCTTCAACACATACTGGTAGTTCAGGACAGAGGAAAAAGCTCAAAGGTTTTCCCAGGGTCTTAGAAATAAAGAACACCAGAGCCTTCGTGTTTATATTCTACCCTCTCTGCTTCAAAGTCTATTCTTCTCACTGTGTCACATTATATTTACCTCACCTTTCTATGAAAGGCTATTTTTATCTGGCATTTCAGAATCTCTTAAAAGCCTCCCACTAAAAAAAAAAAAATCTGTTCAGTTGTTTATTCAAAGTCTTAATTCTTAACTGAAAATAACATCCTTTCTCCAGTTCATTTCAGATAACTCCAAATTGTCCAAGCAGCAAAATAACGACTGATAAGAAGCAGCTAATAAAACAGAAAAATCTACCTCTTATCAAAAGTTTCTTTTAAAAATATTCCCTTATAAGTGACTCAAAATCTCTCTGATTATTATTCCCAGGGATTAAGCATCTTCAAATGATGCATGGCATGTCTGTAAATTTTTCTCTGTGATGGTATAAATGTCTCCATTTATATGCCATAGAATATTTCTAAGAAGGAAGATGATCCAGTTTATTAAGCAATGAATGGCTCCTTTCACCTTTGGAGAGAACATTTTTCATGAAATAACTTAAGAACATTTTTTAAGGAGTTTCATATTTAAGAGTTAAAACTAGGGATTCTGAACCTTTCAGAGAACTCTGACTTCACTAAGTCCTATTATTCTGTGGGTTTCCCTGGTGGCTCAGATATAAAGAACTCACCTGCCCTTGAAGGAGATGGTGGTTTGATCGCTGGGTTGGGAAGATCCCCTGGAGAGGGAAATGGCAACCCACTCCAGTATTCTTGCCTGAGAGATCCCACAGACAGAGGAGCCCAGTGGGCTACAGTCCATGGAGTCGCAAGAGAGTCAAACATGACTGAGCGACTAAACATCAACAACATTATTCTGTGGAACCCCCCATCCCTTCCTACCCACAGTCAACTGAAGACCAATCTTGGCATGAGATTATCTCCTTGTTACCTAGCATCTTGTACAAAGACGATCTAGATAGCCAATCAGATGTCTCATCTGAGAAAACAAAATCCATGGACTTAATGAGGCAAGTCAGTTTCTTTCACACAGAAGGGACTGAAGTCCAGAGAGCTTCACTGACTTGAATCCAATTTCAGAGATTGTTACAGGCAGTGTCAGATTTAAAACCTGAGTCTTCAGAATCTCCAAACTGATTTTTCTGACCATGTGCCTGCCAGAGTATTTGTTTCAGAGGACAGGGTTTGATGGGGACCAAGTCATTACCTCCTAGACCTAACTGATGGCATCTCTGCCCCCTTTTCATATATAGTCAAATGAGTACCAACCAAGGGAAATTCAGGCAGGCAGGGTGGCCCCCCAGAGCTCAGCTTGAGAGGAAGATAAAAGTGAAATGAAAGAAAGAGCTCTCAGCAGTTGGCTGTGAATTCTATTTAGGGAGAGATCTGCCTTTACTTTGAAAGTCAGACCCCAGATCCCGAGGAAACGCCCTGAATGAGGCGAGGGAAGAGCCCGTGGCTCTGGGGTCCCCATGATGCCTGGAAGGGGCAGGGTGGCCTCTCTCAGCCCGCACACTGTTCCCAGTTACGGGAGCGTCCCCCAGCCAAGCATCCCACCCTTTTGGGATCCGGCCTCGGGCACTGCCCTCAGCTTCCACACCCATCCTGACCTTCGGCTCCCACAGTTCAAGCCCAGTCAAAGTGTTTGCCATCCCTCAAATGCAGAGAACACTTTCCTGTCTCTTCACTTTTTGCAGGTTTCAGGGCTGTCCCATGGTTTCTTTAACCAGAAATTTCAGTTGTGCTTCAAAATTCAATCTAAATGTAGGTTTCTTGCTGATTTTGATGCCTTTGCGCTGTTCTAGTATTCTGTTCCTACTTCTATTATAACTTGCATATTTATTCCTGTATGCCTCTGGAGGCTTGGGATCATGCCTCATTCAACTTTGCATCCCTGGCACGCAGCACCATACATGACCTGCAGTTGGCACTTGACAAGTGATGAATGTGTGAATGAAGTAGTGAAATGTCCAAAGGAAGAAGCTGGTCTGTGAATGTCTGTTTGTTGTGACTTTGGGCAAGTCACAAACTCTATATGATCATCTATAGGTAATTATTCAGAAATAATTGTGAATCCATGCCAAGGGATGACATATTTCATGGGAAGGGGTTCTTATACTTGAGGAGCTGAAACAATGAGGACCTTGTATTTTAAGGGCTTTTAAAAAGTGTGATGTCGGCCAGCCAGCTGACACGCAGGGCCATCCACCTTTCTTGCACAGCACATCTCCCTCTTCTAATGGTGCTGTTTCTGATACCAATGTGAGGACCTTCTGCATCTTTATGCATCTTCATTTCAACTTGCAATTGATGCCCAAGTAACCTCACTTCCTATAGTCCTAATTCACAAGATTCCTGACTATCTATTTTACAAACCTAAAGAAAAAGCTAGCCAAATTAAGCCAAGAGGGATGAGTATAGTATAAAATAGAAGCTTTGCCTGGGATCTCGTAAAGACACCAAACTTTTATGAATGTCTCAAATGCCTGTTTTTTCTAGTTGGATTGACATGAACAGAAGAAAAAACAGGAAATTAATGCTGAAGATTCTCAGGACAAAGGAAAAGTGTTTAACGCGATCCCAAACAGGGTAATTTGATCCTTCCCATTATTATCTTGTATGTACCTACAAATCAGAACAGGAAAAGGAATTCTTGAAAAAAATTGACTAAGATGAAATAAGATACTGCATTCATTCATCACTGAAATTCAACTATAAAGAAGTTAAAGTCACCCTGTAAACTCCAGATAAAAGGTTCATAACTCATTTCCACTGGAGGGTAATAAGACTAGCTGTTCTTTCCATGAGTGGAGGGAACAAGTATGGTCTTGTAAGAAGAGAACTCAAGGTGAATAAAACATAGTCCCACTGTTTCTGGGAGATGAACTCTGTAGTTTAAGTGATATGACATCACTGTGTTCGTGACCTTTTATAGTCATTAGGGAGAAGTATTCCTTCTCCAATCTTTAGTACATAAAAACAAAGTCTTTTCATGTTTCCTAATTTCTTAAATGCCTTAATTATTTATGTCTAGCTTCCTTTATTTTCAGGTATTTCTCTGTGTGTGTATATTATACATATTTGTTGATTCTTGTCTTTTCTACCCAATTAACTTTAGTTTATATATGTTGTCTCTGTGGCTTCTGAATGGTTGCAAATTCATTCCACATTCCTTGGCTTATTGAGCTTCCCAGGTGGCGCTAGTGGTAAAGAATCTGCCTGCCAATGCAAGAGATGCAAGAGACATGAGTTCCAGCCCTGGGTCCAAAAGATCTCCTGGAGGAGGGCATGGCAACCCACTCCAGTATTGGTGCCTGGAGAATCCCATGAACACAGGAGCCTGGCGGGCTACAGGCCGAGGGGTCACAAAGAGTTAGACACAACTGAAGTGACTTAGAACACACACACAGCTTATCACACCAGGATACAACAGTTGGGATTTTCCACTATACATCATCTATAGCTTTTAGACTCAGACAAAGCCTAAAACCAGAGAGACAGAATGAACAAAATTCAACATGCTACTGTAGTTCTCGTAACAGACATCCCATTTTACCCTTTGAAATACAAAGGTAAAAAAAAAAAATTCATCATGTTGCATTTGCTTTCTAAATATATCATTGTTTTTTTTTTCTAAATATATCATTGTTAAGATGTATCACAACTTAGTTTAGATAAGCCAAAAACAAATTAGTAACCAACCCACACTTTTCTAAATAAGAATCAATGTTACCATGCTCAAACTGAATAGGCCATCTTCAGACCTATTATATTTTGATTTAGGGCTTCTATCAAATGTTTTATGAAATGTTTTCTAAGTTTCTTTAATAAAAAAATTATTATGAAAAAAGAGCAAATCTCAAAGAATAAATCTGGCACATGAGCAAAGGAGCAATAAAAGCATAAAAATCATACACCAAAATAGAGTCTTAGACAAATTTTATTTTGGTGTGTCAATACATCAATATTCATGGTTCATGTTAGAATCACTAACATTTCTACAGATGAGTAATTTTGGCATTAGTATTTTTCACTCATTCAATAAACATGTCTTGAGTGCATAGGGATTAAATTTCAATTCACACAGCCATTTACACAAACCTCATTTCCAAGAATTGCATGGTTCAGAATAAAAGATAATACTGTATTGTATACTTGAAATTTGCTAAGAAAGATCTTAAATGTTCTTATCATACACACACAGAAATAGAACTGGGTGAAATGATAGATAAATTAATTAGCTTGATTGTGGTAATCAGTTCATTTTACATATGTTTACTATATATCTTTATGTATATATATGTCATATTTTCATATATCACACTATACATAGAACTTTATATATACCTCAATAAAAAACTGGGAAAAAAACAGTGGTTGAATTATGGATAGTAGAATTGCACTAAGGAACATTTTGATGTTTTATTATATATATTCTTGTTTGACTACTTTTAACTATGTCTAACTAGAATATTATTCCTTAGCAAGGTAGAGAGATAACAGATATGTAGATGATGGATGGATGGATAGATAGATAGATAGATAGATAGAATATAAATGCCTCCTCCCTACATATAGGATAATTAAACAAAGGCTTATGAACATTTTGTTATATTAAATATTGCCACATTGCTTTATTATGGTGCCAGTAAAGTCTAATTTGTATGTTTTCTTTTTTAAATCAAACTTCAAGTTAGATTTTAGCAAGGACTGTGACTAGACCAGAGATGGCCTTGCTCCGAGGCCTAAAAGTTTCAGAGTATAAACATTCAAGCTCTGTATTTCTGACTAAAGGCATTTAGAATTTTTCCCAGTCCTGGATTCCCCAAAGTCAAGTGCAGATAGAGAATTCAAGGCTATGTTGTTATATTTTTTGCTCATCTCATATGACAGCTACAGAAATCACTTTCCCAAGTAAAACCCATGTCTTTTGTGGCACTTTAGGAAAGAAAGACTCTAATTCAGAAAAATGGAACATAAGACAACATTTGCGGTTGATACACGGAGTTAGATTTAAAATAACCCCTCCAGGTCATAAAACTCATTCTGAGATATAACCTGAAACTTGAGGCCCCTCACTGAGCCAGCTCAGGGCTTGTGGGCATCTGGTTCCCTCCACCCTCATGCACCTGGGGAAAAGCAGAACGCAGGGCTGAGACACAGGGTGTCTGTAACGAGGCCAAGGTCAGGGCCATGGTCTCCCGACCCTTAGGCAACAACTATACCCCTAGATACCCTTTATAAATCTCAGGCTGTACCCTAGTGGTGGAAAACGTGGGCTCAGGAGCCGCACCGACTCAGCAGGCCCCTGCCTTGTAGCTCTGTGAACTGGGAAAGCTACTTAAAAAAAAGCTACTTAAACCCTCTGGACCTCGGTCTCCTCAGCTGTAAGCTAAGGGTACCAATAAGATAGTAAACCCCTGCCATATGACGGGTTCCAAACATTCAATCCAATAAAATATGAGCCGGCATCCTTATGAGGTCATGGGATGACCAGTTAGCTGGCTGGCTGAGAGCGCCAAGGATCCTGGAGCCAACCCCCTACCACACTAGGTCCAAATCTGTAGGGTACCATGTCACAGCAGCGAGTCTGCTGTGAGGACCAAGTTATATTATTGACGGCAGATGTATCAATACATGTTTAGAGAGTGAAACAATTAATATCACTGTGCGAAGTTGTTAGAGCTTAAAATTGATCAAGGATTCATTATATCACTTATGACTGGTGCTATTATTCACATTTTGGTCTGTTAGGTTTTTTTTCCAATCTTGTGTACATTATAAACACAAATTTATTACTGTAAAATTTTCAAAAGTGATGAATTGGAAATTTTTGAGTAAAGAAGAAATTTTTGGTGAATTTTATGCAGATTCTTTCTCTGACTGAGCAACATATATACTAGTGTCTCAGACAGCTCTTCAGAATTAGTTCTGATTTAGACAATGTGAATATTAGACCAACAAAAAGAAAAAAACCTAGTGACTGATTCTAGTACGGAAAGTGAGAATGAAAGTCATGGTTCTGGAGAAGACTTTACAGGTGTTTCAGGTGTAACTATTGAATGTAATAACCCACAAAGTGTTAGTGAAATAACTAATTTTTGGCTGGCCAAAATAAACTGCCAACCACTAGCATTAGCCTCTGCAAAAATGCCCTGGACAATAATGAGTTAATACGGTTAAGTGGTAAAGCGGGAGATCTGGATTCAGTCCCTGGGTTGGGAAGATCCCCTGGAGAAGGGAATGGCAACCCACTCCAGAGTTCTTGCCTGGGAAATTCCATGGACAGAGGAGCCTGGTGGGCTGCAGGCCAGGGGGTCACACAAGAGCTGACATGATTTAGTGACTAAACAACCACAATGTCAAATGCCTAGAGCAGGACCTGCTACTGAGTCACGGTACAGACAAGGCTTGTTACTATCACTGTGTATGCTCTTACCACGATCATGACCCTCACACAGCCGCTGCTACACCACCCCCAAGCAGACAAAGGGAGAGAATGTGCCAGTGACCTAGCAGCAAGATGGCAGTAAGAAGGAACAGAAAGGAGATTTCCAGCTTCTGTTCAAGGTCTCCCCTCTAGGTTTCACTGACTGTTCCCCACTCATTCTGAATTCTCCTTTTTGCCAAAAACTAGAAACCAATAAGCTCTGGGGTGGGGAGGAGTAGGGCCAAGACTTGGGGCTGGCATTTCAAAGAGAGTCTCTGTTAAAGAGATTGGATGGATATTAAGCACACTGTCCATCCATAAACCCATCACTCGCTTGTTACCCGCTGCTCACTCTGAAGACAGAAGCTCTCCTTCTAATGGGCATCGTACCTTTCTATCAGCGACAAAATAACATCTTCCTGATGTCTACGTACCAGCAGCTACAGATATTCCCATGAGAGAGTTATAGGATCCCTGCAGGGAAAAGTACTGCTTTGTGCCTAGCAAATTTGGGAGGTGGTGATGGTTCACATCGCCCTTATGAACGTCATGACATTTAACGTGACACCGTTTCAAGTGAACCATGCCCCCACAGATGTCTGTGACCTGTGCCCCAGCCTTCCTTGCTGCCGGCAGGGGACCTAGACGGGAGCCTAGAAAGCTGGCCACACAGGGCTTGCAGGCCACAGACACAGAAATGAGTCTTGGTTAATGTCATGGCCATAGAATTAACTTCGTTTCTCTTCAGGAGGCAGTTAAGTTTCACAATACAATTGCAGAAAGAGAAGACATCAGGGCTGAGGGCCTTTCGTGCTTCCTACCTCTTGCTTGTCATACATTAAACAGGACCAGATGTTTCAGCAAAGAAATGAAACCAGTCACCCTGCACTTGATTTGTGGGACCACCCTTACGTGAAATGCCAGCGCGTCACTCCGAAGTTTTAAAAATGATATGTGTAACAAGCGAGATAAGAAATGTAGACATTCCTTCAAGAAAGTCATTAATTATAGGATCCACAGATGGTGAGAAAATGCCTTCCAGGTCAGTGTTGAGAAATGCAGAGATTATTTGCAAAGGGGTGAGAACAAAGGCAGTCTCTTGTCCCTCTGGTGCCTCTGCCCTGAATCGGGAGAATGACGCTGTAGGATGGCGGGGAGGGTTGGTTGGGGGAGTGAAGGTCCAGGAAAGCAGAGCCCAGGAGAGGAGGCAGATCAAAGGCACGGGGTCTCGGGATGACCTAGAAGAGCCATAGGTTTTAGGGAAGAGCAGTGTGGCCAAAAGGAAACACGGGGGGTTAGAGCGCAGGGCACTCGGCTCCATGCTTGTGAACGTGCTATTCTGGGGGAAAGAAGAACACGGAGAGAGAGGGAAAGGGCTTGAGAGAAGGAGACGAAGAGACAGAAATAAACAGGATATGGAAATATACAGGACATGAGACAGAAAAGGCACACAGATGCAAACGCAGAGAGAGGAAGCAAAAGGAACGAGGGCGGATTAGTGATCTACATTTGTGGTTACTTGCTACATATGGCCAGACCATAATGAACTTATAACAGAGGATGAGCTCCGGTCCTGGGAGAGGAATTTCTCTTCCCCTGGTCATCCTTGGTTCCCTTATGTCTCTGTTTAAGTGAACCTCTTGCCAAGTTGAGCAGAGCAGGTTTCTAAAAATAGAGCATATAATATGCTGTTCAAAAAATGGGTTTCCTAAATACAAGTTAATTACTTTATCTTATGCTCAAAAAAAGAAATAGAATTCTAGAGGAAAAAATTAGCTGGTGACTTAGGATTTTAAATTTCTTACCATTGCCTTATAATTTAGAATGTGACCCGTTAGACTATAACCCTGGGGGTCTTATTCTGCACAAGATGATGGGGAAAAAACTTTAGGAAAGAGTGGGTTCACCCAGTTGCAACAGGCTTCCTTCCTTCAGCCTTTCTCAGAGCGGGTCATACACTGATGGACACTGACTTCTCCGCAGAGTCGGCCGATGAATGGGGCAGCCGTGGCCAAACAGCTTAAACAGAGAGTCCTTTCTTCTTTGAAGTACTCCTCAGGGTATAAGTGCACTGCGGAACACACTTCGGGAAACTCTGATCCAACGCAAGCCCTCTCATGCCTCCTTTCCTTGCCGTCTACTAGCCAAATACACATGCCGTCATCAAGCTAATCCTCCCAAAGGGACATTTCACTGCATGTTCCCAGGCTTCTTACACTGTTGGGGTTTCCAGTTGCCTAAAACTGTACATCTCAAACTTTCCCCAAATGCCTAAAATAACAGAGAAGCCAGCAGCACACACCATACCTATTCCCTGGCTCCACAAATCTTGTGGCTCAATATCAATCTCCTCTGATGGCTTATATATTGTGATAGGAGATGCGCATTCAAAATATCAAGTCCACATTCCTCAATCAATCAGCAGGCGCCCATCATACTCAGACCTCAGCCCGATTTTCTGTCCTACCTGTGTCCCTCCTGCCTGAGTCTGGCTATGGGGCATAAACCAGTCTATGGAAAATGTCATTACATTCTTCCAACCCAGAATGATCAGAGATCTCAATTTCAATTCAGAGAAGAGCCACTCTAGAGAACAGGTCCGGCTCTCAAGAGATAAGAGAACCCAACAAACAAATGCGCCTCCAGTCTGTTTGCACGTAACAGATCACGTCTGGCTTTGCTTATTGGCTCTGCCAATCAACCAAGACCACATTCGGCAGCCTCCTTAGCCTACAGAATCAGGGATGGGATTTGAAAAGAAATGCCCGTGTCTTGGGCCACAGAGATGGCAGCACTCAGGAGTTTTAACACAGGGGCACCGTCGAGATAGGACAGCAGATGTTGACTTGGACTCTGGGAGTCGCATTGTACAAAGTCAAAGGTTTTATACTTTGTTTTGCTTTGCTTCACTCTTATCTAGTAACAGAAAAACTCACTGGAATAAAGCACTCGTTAATTTATATAAAACAAACAGAATAACACAGGACTGTCAGAGCCATAAACACGAGCAAATATACCAGATGCTGCTTCTGGAAATGTCACACGACAGTAAATTTTTGTCGCATCAGTTCACCCCAAGCAGTCTATCTTGAGGGATTTTCCCTCCAGGTTTAGCCTAAAAACAATGAGAGAAGGTGTGGCTGGGGGAGACGGTTCCTGTGACTTTCCTTTGTTTCATTTCCCGAGGAAGAGAAAAATCTTCCCATAACACAAACAGACGTAAAATAAATCTTAATATTAAAATATTCACACACACATATGGTTTCTAAGTCTCTCATTCATAATCATGGTTTTGAGAATTTCACTGAAAATAAAGGCTTCTTAAAAAATACAGAAGGTTAAATTCTTGGAATCAACTGTTTTTTAAGAATTTCAATGGAAAGGATCCAATTCCACCACACGCGTTTCCTGTGCACTTAGTAACAGTTTCCTCTGTTTGAAAATTCCTCAATTATTGGAACTGTAAAGCGAGAAGTTCTACTAGGAAGAAAAAGTTGCCTTTGCCTCTGCAGATATGACCTCTCCCAGGCCCTCCTGGCTCGCTCACAGAAGATGACCTACTTTTTCTGAGATTAAAGTTTTCAGACACGATCTATTTCCACTTCGTCCAAACGCAAAATTCATCTCTGTCCTCATCTACCCTCTCTGTTCTCCTTTCTTGGAGGAAGAAGTGATTATAGACTAGGTTTCCAAGGCCAGCTGTCCCACCGGTGCCCTTCATCTGTGCCATATCTGCCCCCTGGATTCAGAGTGTGTGTGTGTATAACTAGTTACTTTTCCCACATAATTTTTAAAAGTTGATGTGTAGTATTTTCATCTTTATTCAATTCAAGAAATTTTCTTTTTCTTGGCTGCGAAGCATGCAGGATCTTAGTTCCCTGACCAGGGATCGAACCGCGCCCCATGAAGTGGAAATCGGGAAACTTAACAACTGGACCACCAGGGAAGTCTCAGGATGTGTTGAATGGCATCTCTTACACACTTCCTGACACCTCTAATGCCTCCCGGCTCCCTCCTTCTTTCACTGAAACCACAAATACTCTCAAGCCTCTTGATTTCAAAAACTTCTTCTGTTTACTACACGATCCCAGTATAGGGTCTGCCTATCTCCCAATGTTCAATCTTAAACTTCCAGAAGGGGTGGGCTATACTAACGTGCCTTCCACTAAATATCCAAAGCGTTCTTCACCTGCCTTCTGGCTGAAAATGTCTCCCTGAAGGTCAACAAGGACTTCAAATTGCTCAGTGCAATGCACTGTTTTCCGTCTTCAAATACAGTTGGCCCTCCATATTCAATCAAGCTTGGATAGAAGAAATTTAAGAGAAAATATTGGCTCTGAGGTTGGTTGAACCTATGGATGTGGAAACTGTAGAGACGGAGGACTAACTAACTAAGAGCCTTGAGTGGTCAAGGCATCCACGCCTGGGGGGAGACGGGGAGGCATTCTAGAGCCTATACCCCTTGTGTACAGAAGGATAATCACACCTTACACACTTTCTATCACATTAACTAAATACTTTTGTTTATTGACAGCTTCTAATATCTCTATTGATATCTCTCCCAGCAATCTTAATTCCAGCTTGTGCTTCATCCAGCCCAGCGTTTCACATGATGTGCTCTGCATTTAAGTTAAATAAGCAGGGTGACAATATACAGCCTTGTCATACTCCTTTCCCAATTTGGAACCAGTCCACTGTTCCATGTCTGGTTCGAACTGTTGTTTCTTGACCTGCATACAGGTTTCTCAAGAGGCAGGTAAGGTGGTCTGGTATTCCCATCTTTTTAAGAACTTTTCAAAGTTTGTTGTGATCCACACAGTCAAAGGCTTTGGCGTAGTCAATAAAGCAGAAGTAGATGTTTTCCTGGAACTTTTGCTTTTTTGATGATCCAACAAATGTTGGCAATTTGATCTCTGGTTCCTCTGCCTTTTCTAAATCCAGCTTGAACATCTGGAAGTTCATGGTTCACATACTGTTGAGGCCTGGCTTGGAGAAATTTGAGCATTACTTTGCTGGCGTGTGAGATGAGTGCAATTGTGTGGTAGTTTGAGCATTCTTTGGCATTGCCTTTCTTTGGGATTGGAATGAAAACTGACCTTTTCCAGTCCTGTGGCCACTGCTGAGTTTTCCAAATTTGCTGGCATATTGAGTGCAGCACTTTCACAGCATCATCTTTTAGGATTTGAAATAGCTCAGCTGGAATTCTGGGCTCCCCTTGTGGCTCAGCTGGTAAAGAATCCGCCTGCAATGCCAGAGACCTGGGTCGATCCCTGGCTTGGGACGATCCCCTGGAGCAGGGAAAGGCTCCCCACTGCAGTATTCTGGCCTGGAGAATTCCACGGACTGTATAGTCCATGCGGTCGCAAAGAGTCAGACACGACTGAGCGACTCTCACCTTCACTTTCAGCGGGAATTCCATCCCCTCCACCAGCTTTGTTCATAGTGACGCTTCCTAAGGCCCACTTGACTTCACATCCAAGATGCCTGGCTCTAGGTGAGTCATCACACCATCATTTCTACGTCTTGCATCTCTTTCCATCATTCTTTTTTTTTTTTTTTAATTTGGCGGTGTCAAATCTTAATTGTGACATACAGGGTCTTCACTGCATCATGTGGAATCTTTTGTTGCAGAGCACTGGACTCTCTAGCTGAGGTGTGAGGGCTCAGCAGTTGAGGAACGTGGACTCATTTGCTCCGCGGTATGTGGAATCTTAGTTCCCTGACCAGGGATCTAACCCATATCCCTTGCACTGTAAGATGCATTCTTAACCACTGGACTGCCAGGGAAGTCTCTAACCAATTCTTTTCTAAAAAGCATACTTTTCTAAAGTCCAGGTGATTTACAATGTTGTGGTAGTTTCCGGTATACAGCAAAATGATTCAGTTATACATATACATCTGTACATTGTTTTTCACATCCTTTTCCATCACAGTTTATCACAGGATACTGGACACAGGTCCCTGTGCACTACAGTAGGACGTTGTTGTTTCCCCATCCTGTATATAATAGTTTGCATCTCAAAGAACCTGTCCTCCATAATGTTTTTACCGATGGTTCCAGACTGACATAATCATTAAACTCGGGCCCTGGCAGGTTTCTGTAGGACTAAATCCATTCTATATCACACACAAGACAATAGGCTCCTGTCTTCAATCCTTTCCCAAATTATACAATGAGGTCTTATCTAGTAATTCATCCCCTTTGTTCATGTAATGCTGATAGAATACTTTCCATGACAGACTCTGGAAATGCAGTATGAAAATCTGACTCCTCCAATGAAACAACTCTTTGAACCAAGCACAACTCCTGGGACATGACAGGTGCTGAGTTAAAAAGTGTAGAATGGAACTGTCCCCTGTTCTGCTCAGGCTTCCCCTTTGCAGTGAACATCGCCATCCAGGGAAATGCAAACAGTGCAGTGATTAGTAACCCTGAGCCTTCTGGGTTTCCCTGCCCTTTCCCAGCACAATCCTGACCCCAGAAAACCCCTCTCCCTGTATAAACCACAAAGACGTGTGGAAGAGACTGGGAGCTACTTTATAGATACTCACATGCCTACTCATATCAGGCCCAGCTGTAAACGCATTACTCAAAATAGGACTAACACGCCCGCACAACTGCTTACGAGCAATGCAAAAATACTGTCACTGGAGAGAGCGTGACCTTCCTCCAAACCTCCACCTGTGATTCCTTCAGATAAAGCACATCGATTAGATAAAGAGCATCGATTAGCTCCATGAACAGTCGTGGAAAGGAAGCAGATACAGGTGGAAACACCTGGGGAAGGGCATAGAGTCAGAGAGAGAAGAGAGGATGCTCTCAAGCTGCCAGAGTTTGATGAATGAAATGGAAAGTGCGGCAGCGGAACCAGCAGTTATTTTCAACAAGGTCAGCATGTAGAGCAGCAAATATATTTTTAAAAAGAATGAGTTTCCTCTTAACTGTGCGTTTTTTCTTTATTTAACAGATTAAGTTAAAATGTGGCTTTCTGTCTGGCAGCAAGACACAAGGCCCATGGCTGTGCACTGTACCTGTTACAGAGCAAATAAGACTTGATGGAGGGCGGAGGGAGGAGAGAAGGGCAGGGAAGGGGGGATTTGTTTTTGTCTCTGGAGCTGTATTTCTCGGAGGTAGGATGTGAACAGGACTTGGAAGATGGAGTTGGGGCCAAGGAAGATTCCAAACAAGGGAGATGGTATAGCAAAGAGCCAGAACTCTAGTGTCATCAACTGAAAGGACCCTTCTGGTAAGGAAGAGGCTGACCCTTTGTAAGTAATGTCTGCTTCTTCCTTATGTAAACATTCAATCACAATCACGTGGCTCTGGTTTAGGCAGAGATGCAGAAGGGAGGGAGGGGAAAATCTCAGGTTCTGCTCTATTTCCCCATAATATTAAACATCAAGTCTTTGTCTTACCATCAGTCAACAATCATTAGATACTTACTCTAAGTGAGTTAGGGTTCCATGGTTGCAAGGAACAATGATTGATTATTATTAGTCAAAGCAAAAACATCTGACTGACGAAAGTCAAACATAAAAAAGCAAATGTCTGAGAAGACAGGGCCCAGAGAGGCTGCAAGAATCTAAGCTGACGACACTGATGGACAGTTAGCTAAAGTCAACAGAGACAAATTAAGATGCCTTTTCTCAGGAAACATCTGCTGTTCTTAGACTGGGTCAAGAGTCCACCTTACTCAGATGTTGTGCCCCTTTGATAAGTAATTTGAACAAAACCGTATCCAATAGCTGAGTTTCCCAACAAGAAGCTCGGGTGAAATCGTAAAAAACAAGGAAGAATGGGTGCTGGGCTGGCAAAATCTGATGGTTCACACCATGCAAATTTCAGAAGAGAGAGCGAAAAGAAGTGTCCAACAGCACACAGACATGTGTGTGCACACGTGTGTGCCATTGCTCCCTCATGTTTTTAGACTAGCTGGTGAACACCCCCTGGTCTTCTGAGGTTCATGCTGTCTTTGGACCACTCTGTCTTCTAACAGGACCCAAACTCCACATCTCTGCATTTTATCTTTCCCTAAGTAGCTTCAGGTGGTTTCAAAATAAAGGACAAACTTTCCCTAAACAACTTCTTCTAAAAAACCAGTTTCCTTAAAAGGAATGTGTATATGCTGTGCTATAATAAGTCAATAAGTCATATCAGACTCTTTGTGACCCCATGGACTGTAGCCCACCAGGCTTGTCTGTCCACAGTATGTTCCAGGCAAGAAGACCAGAGCGGGTTGCCATTTCCTTCTGCAGGGTATCATCCTGACCCAGGGATGGAACCCAGGTCTTCTGTGTCTCCTGCATTGGCAGGCAATCCACTGAGCCACCTGGGAAGCCACAGATAATCCACTGTAGGTACCATCAATCCAATTCTGGTAGAATAGAAACCCAGAAGCAACTTTAAGAATCAAAGGGACACGGTGTTTGGATTTCCTGCTCCAGTCGGCCGGCAGTGTCTCCTGGGACATGAGGGGGGACCCCAGGAGGTGGCAGAAACTGCTGTGAATTCTCAAAGTCTTGCTGGCTGAGAGGGATGGGATGGTGAAGCTGGCCAATGTATCTGAGGTACACAGGTACACTGTTGTCATCAGACAAAGGAAACAAGATCTTGGCATATAATCCGGCACAGGCACTGGGAAAAAGAGCCAGATATAAAAAGAAACCTAATGGGCAGCTGATTCCTCACTCAATAAATGTTAATGGAGCACCTTCTATGTGGCATCCCTTGGTTCTAGGTTCTGGGGACACAGCACAGAGCAAAGTAGAACAGATCTCTGTTCTTGCAGAGATTTTTAATAGAGAAGGCAGAGAGTAAGGAAAGAAGAAAATAAATCAGAAAAATATCCAGTAACAGTAAGCGCTCTGTGTATCACAGGGAATAAAAATAATGTGAAGCAATGAAGCCTGATTGGGGGATGCTTTTACACTAGGTGGTCAGCAAAAGGGCTTAAACTAGGACTTGACCAGCAAGAATACACCATTCCTGTTCAGACTGGGCAGAGTTGAGGTGAAGGGGACGGCTTTTGCCAGGGCCTCGGTGTGCGGGAGCAACAGAAATGAAGCCACTGACGCCAAAACAGGAAAGGGGGAGGGGGAGGGGGGATGGGACGGGGTCACAGGTGGGTGGCTGGTCGTAAGGGTGGTTTCTACAGGGCAAACTCAGAGGATGTTTCCAGAAACAGTCACTGTGAATGTTCATTAGGTGGGGTGGGGGGGAAATAAGGTCAAGTCCTTGGAGGCCATATCTGTGAATCTGAGAGGTGAGGTAAGGGAGGGCCGGGACCCTGGGATGCAGTAAAAGATGAGATTTCCATAAGGAGGACGAGGATGCATCTAAACTTGCTGGGGATCAAGAGCCTCCCCATGAACTGCATAGCACCCTAGGGGGACAGGAAGGTTGGGTAGAATAACTGGACACCTATTTGGGGGGTGGGAGAGGGAAGCACACAAATATGTAGACTCTAACCAGAGGTGGTCTCGTGCGGAAATCCACAGCCTTGCCAGTGCTGCGGTCAGTTGACCCCAGCCCACATCTGGGTGAGCAGTTGATTTCCAGTATCCTCCAAGCGGTGAGCCAAGAGCTGTGACAGCCCTCTTAAATGAATCAAGAGCAGGGCAGGATTGTCTGTGGGGTTCTGATCTCCATGGATCCAACTGTAAGATGCTGAAGAAGGCGGAGAAGGCACTAATGGGTGGTGAGTCTCACCACCCATTCTAAATACCAACTTGCTTGAAAACATCCTCCTTAAGAATAACTACCAGTACTCAAGTACATGCCAAGTACCAAATACTAGGCAAGTGGCAAACATTATTCCTCATTCTTGCATCCAACTCTTATAGACAGGAAATAGACCAAAACCCAAAAATGACGGAGAATGTTTTGAATCAAGTGTTTATGATCACTTTGTCCCATTATACATGCTAAGTAGCTTCAGTCTTGTCCAACTCTTTGCAACCCTATGGACTGTAGCTGGCCAGACTCCTCTGTCCATGGGTTTTCCAGGCAGGAATACTGGAGTGGGCTGCCGTGTGTCCCTCCAGGGGCCCTTCCTGACCCAGAGATAGAACCCACGTCTCTTACATCTCCTGCACCGGCAGGCGGGTTCTTCACCACCAGCGCCACCTGGGAAGCTGTATTTTCACATGGTAACAGAACATAAAAGCAAATGAATATGGAGTCCCTATGAAAAGAAAAAAGACTTACTCTGTTCTCCTCTATCAACTAATGCATATTTGAAAGTATAATTTCCAGTGTCTAGACTTAGTACAATAAGTCCACAATCCATTCAACCTTATTTGGGACACTGATGTATATTTTCCCTCTGGTACATTCTGAAGAATATATTCACGTCAACAGGATTTATTCTTTGAGGTTTCTATCAAAAAGTGTCATCCTGTGCTACAAAGGTTAAAAAGAGTAATTCTATGAAAGGAAGTTCACTTTCAAAGGTAAGCAAAACAGACAGGTTTTCTAATGCAAATATGTGCTTCTTAAATTAAACTCAGGAAGGGGCCTTGAGGTTAAGGTTTGATGGATTCTCGCTCTGACTTTAGCACCGAAACCCAATGCCAAACACTACACTCCAAACTAAGACACCACAAAGCAGAAACAGCCCACAGGCAGTAGAATATGTTGACAGTGAACCCAGCCTTTAAATGCTGTCAACTGCCAGGTTTAAGAGATAACCAGACTCCAGCGGGAGGAAGAAATGAAAGGGCTGGCCCTAATGATTTCAGCGTTCTTTTCAGTTTTATGAAATGATCCTGATCTGTTTCCTACTAAATGAACAGACGCACTGCTCAGAAGTAAACTGCTCAGAAAAAAGCTGAGGAGTTTCCATTTCGGCCTGCACGTTGGCTGTTCAGAGGACTCACCATTTTGCTGTCTTGGTGAATTTAGGGTAGAACACAGTTGTTCCCCCAGCCTTGCAGATTTAGGAACTGGATTTTTTCAGCACACACAGGGATGACCAGAATTCTGGAGACAGATTCAACCTAACTCAACTCACAGGAAACTAATGTACAAACCAGAAGGCCAATTTATCTTACATAACACACATATTATGATCAGCATATTCACAGTTTGCAGAAATAAAAACATGGGATGTTTGCTAATAAAATGCAGCTTAAAAATGGAAAAACAAACAGACAAAGGGGATTTTTTTTTTTCTCAGACCAGGCTGAGTCACATAGCAGAGATCCCTTCTGTATTGGCAAGAATGCTTGGATTTCAGAATTCAAAGTCCCTGCCCCTTGGATAGGCAACACACGTGTACTCAACTGTTATTCCGTTCTGTAACAGTTTTTTTCTCTAGATAGCTTTGGTAAATCAGTGGTTAAACAAGAGATTCATATGTACTTGAATGAATATTGCTTTTCTATATGTACTGGGAAGATCAGTTAATTTTAAGTATCAGAAGGAAAACTAATTTTTTTTTTTTTTTGCCAAGATCCTGGGGATAACCCACTGTGTCCCCCTTGAAATCTCTTTCCAATCATATCATGGATATCTGAAGGCACAAGGGTCAAGAGAGCACAAAAACAATTTGCATTACTTAAATTATAGGCAAATTTAAATCTGAATAAATGCCTATAGAATATAAGAATCAGCAAGTGCCACCATCAGTAAATTTCAACAGAGTACTTGGTGATTTAGTCAGATGGTTCTATGTGAAAGTTTCAAAGTGAAAATGAAAGTGACTTCAGAATCATGTTTCCTAGAACAGTATTATTCAATGTGCGGTCTACAGGCCAGCAGCATCAGCTTCACTCAGAAGACCGTGAGAAATATTGCTTGGGCCCCACCCTAAACCCACTGAGTCTGAATTGAAAGAAAGAAAGGAGAAGGAAGGGGAGGAGGGAGGGAGAATGACCCACCAGAGGATTTTTTATGTATGCAAAAGTTTGAGAAACAGTGCCCTAAAGTACAACTTGAGAAAGAAATTCCATACAAAATAATCAGTTGGTCGAACAATGAAAATAAACCAATAAATAAAAAACAATAATCTAAGCAAGCACACAAACAAATGAAACACCCCCAACTGTCTCATTATCTCTAGATAAAACTTTTCAAAAATGAGCCCACATGAAAGGGTCTCGGCAACAAAATCAGAAGTGAGTGGCCAAGGACAATTGCGTGTGAGGATACAATCAAAACCTGGAAAAGATGATTTCAGACTTGAAGATGGTTTGCGTTTCTGCAAGCCCAGTTTTCTAAACTCCCTGAGGTTTATTCCTCAAATACTCTTGATAGTAAAGAATTCTTTGCCTAACAAGAGCTTCACCATACTGAAGAGGATCTTAAACCAGAAGTCCCCGCAGGGCACAGACGGGGTGGGAGGAAGGAAGGACACCAACTCTCTTTAGCATCCCCCTGCCATCGCTGCGGGTCCTCACTCCCATTTATCACACTCACGTGTATCACTTCAAGTGTCACCTCACCTAGATCTGTGTTTGCTGTCGGACGTATGCTCCCCACTCAGCTCCTCTTCCTTGCCCACAGCACACCTTCATCTAGGAGCCCAGGGTCACCCCAAAGTTAGGTCCCAAACTGGAGGTCTGTCTATTTTCAGATCCTTCTCTGCCCCTCCCTCCAGCCTCTGCATCATCTACTGCTCTGGCCTTTTTCTAGTCCCTGGTATCTTATGCTTTCCTGTCTATGCTCACTCAGGTTTAGCTTGACATCCTAAACGCTACCTTTCTGCACCACTACCCCTTACAAAATACTAGTAATCAATCCAAACATTTCTTTCTATGTAGGTTTCTTCACTCCCAGTGAAACAACTCGTAATTGCTTCCTTCTGCTAACTGAATCAAGATACTGACTAGTTTGTGTGGCTTCCTCTTCACTTGTCATTATTGTTTCTTGGAAACAACTAAACATCCAGTGTTAATTATTTGAGTGATCATCAGCTTACTCTCAAAAGTATTTAAAAATATATGTCACTTCAAAAACCCAGAAAAAAATCATTCCTATGTTTTTCTAGGAACAGGTAAACATAGGACAAGCACTAACATGCACACATAGACATATACGGGTTTTAAAGGCATGTTTGGAATGATATTACAGCACTGCCTTATACCTTACTTTTAAAACTGAACAATATGCCATTTGCTATGTTCAATACATCTATATGTATCGATTTCATGGCTGCATAGTGGTTTTTTGAAAAGATAAACCAACATTTATTTAATCTACTCCGAATATTTTATTGCTCAAAATCTTGCCTATTAAACACAATGCTGCACCTATGTACAAATATGCTTTAAGCCCTTGGCAGCTACTTGAATTGAACATACTGTATAACAAGGTATGCACATTCTTAAAGCTTTTGATACATCCTTTCAAACTGATATCCAAAAGTTACTTATGAGTTAATATTCCCCAGAGCATGAACAGTGTGTTGGGAGTCGCTATCTCCCTGTAACTCAATGTACCCAGGCTACTAAGAAATGTTTTTGTAAAATAATCTCTCACTATTATTTTCTCTCACTGGTCACCATTTCTTCAATTATTATTGATGTAATTTTGCGTGCCTGTTAGCTATATCTTTTTTTTTTTTCATTTGTGAGTTTTTATCCCTTTTATTATTGGAGTGTTTTCTTTTTGTCCTATTGAATAGTAGGAGCATATTTTATTTCCAGAATGTCAAAATTTTGTAACATCATGTTGCAAACATTTATTTTTTTTTTGCAAACATTTATAAGACTGTTTACTTGCTTTTTATTTTATAGAATTTTTCTAAATGAAGATGTATAAATATACCTATAGTCAAAAAGTGGGAATTACATTTAAAATAAAGAATTTTAAGTCTATCATTCATTTATGGTTTACGCCTTGAGAATGAATCTTATAAATCTACTCCCTGTACAAAGATTAAACAATGGTTCGCTTTTTTTTTTTTTTCCTGCCCTCAAAGGCCTGAAGTTGTACTGAGCTCTGGGAACCCAACCAATTCCATCTCCCGCCCATTCTCTATTTCAGCAAAGTCTGACTCTTGACTGTCTGGTCTCCCCCTAGGCATACCTCACACCTCTGTCATGTCCTTGCTCTAATTCCAGCAGGAATGCCTGCCCATCCTTCCCCAACTTCGCCAATAAGCCAAATGCCCGATTCCTTTGTTCTCCTTCAGACGGACCCCAAAGTCTCTTCTCCCTTCACAGCTCTTCTTGCCCAAACAGCCCTTGCCCCTCCTCTTTAAGTCAATGCCACACAATTTAGCATCTAATTAGCTTTGTTCCATGTGTCAGCTCTGTTTTCTTAAAAAAAAAAGAAAAGAAAAGATCAGTGTCTGAAGAGCAAGAATCACGGTATAAACCTCCTTCTGTCCTGAACTAACTGTTATGACCTGGGTCCTTAGACTCTCTAATCAGCAGAAATTGATGAGAAGCCATTGAAGAATTTCAGGCAAGGCCATAAGGGGTCTTGGGCCCAGGCTCAAGCCCTGGTGGTTCAGATGATAAAGAATCCGCCTGCAACATGGGAGACCTGGATTTGATCCCTGGGTCGGGAAGCTCCCCCAGAGGAGTGCATGGCAACCCACCCCGGTATTCTTGCCTGGAGAATCCCATGGACAGAGAAGCCTAGCAGGCTATACAGTCCATGGGGTCGCAAAGGGTTGGGCGTGACTCAGTGACTAAACACAAGGGCCCAGGCCCAAGGCAGCTGAAGCCAGAGTCAGGAGAGCACGCCCCTCCCCTGCTCAGGTCCTCAGGCGGGGTGACAGCAGGGCGCAGGTTCAGCGGGGCAGCAGAGGCAGCTCGGGGGGTCTGCGCACCCCTCAGTGGTGCTGCGTGCGGGCATCATGGGCAGTTCCCTGCTTTGGCTTCCAGCACCTCAGAAATGGCCTTGGTTTGTGGCCTTTTTGTATCTTCTTGCTTGCAATTTGTCCTAACTGCACATGCACACCATTATTTTTTAGCCACGTATGGTTTCTATGTATCCTGTGGCTTAAGGAGACCTTTCTCCAGGTGCAAGCACTGCAGTAAAATGTCCCTGGTCCCAACTGATCTCAAACCGCAGCCCCCACCCCCCATACAGAGCCAGCCGAAGGAAACGCTCCATGAGCATGCACTGATGGACACCTTGGATTTCACAGTCAGAATTCCCAGGTTCCACATCCCTCCTTAAAAGCTATAAGGTGTGGAATAAACTGGTATAGCACTGGGATATAAGATACTACAATTCAACCATGCACAAACACTCAAAAATCTTATTTCCTTCTTTTCTAAAGAGTCTTCAGACCAAACATACATAGAGGTGTGGGAGACGCAGGTGTAAACAGACACTTGTTTTTTAACTAAGTCAATGTTGACTTGAGAGTAAACACGAGAATGAGCGAGAATAAAGCAAATACTTCACAGAACAAAAAAATGCCAAACACACAGAGGAGAATTTCACCTTTACATTTCCTTCCTAGTTTTTGTGTATCTTTTGAATTTCAAGTACAATATTATTTTGAAATTAAAAGGGAACAAGGAAAACTGCAGCAGAAGCACAGATACATATGGAGCAGTTTCATTCAACTTTTCAGAAGGCTGTGCCATCAATTAAAGGATGCTTTGAGAACGAGAGCATCAGTTCCTCCCTCGTGGGAGACTGACCAGCGCTGCCATGCAGAGGTCATTGCTGCAGGTTCTGAGAGCAAGATGAGGAAGAAGGGGACAAGGATTCTTTCCCCTGGGGGCTGATTTTTTTGTGAAAACCAAAAGAAAGAAAAGTGGTTCGGTGCCCGGAAAGTGCCTATCAGTAAGTGTTACTAGAGTGCAGGACATGTAACGACTTCCACGCCATTAGTTGACACTTATCAAGCACCTATCAGATGCTGGGCAAGGACTGAGGGCCATGCAGCTGCAAGACCATTGAGATGGTGCTTGTGTTTTGAGCATGCAGATGCAGGTGAGAGAAGCTATTACAGTTGGGAGAAGATGAACAAATAAGCACAACTTAGTTCAGAAATGTTATGTGTGAGCAAGTTTGAGGATATTTGAAAACTCAGTGTAAACTGGAGAAACTAAGAAACCTTAATTCCTTCATTCCACAGTGAAGAGTCTAGAAAATTATCTGGTTCAAACCCAACACCACACCCAGAAGCCAGCGCAGGCCTCGCTCAAAGTGTTTCTAAACACGAGCTACGGCTCTCAGAAAGCAGGGGCTGGTTCTCTATAAGCTGGCTGGAAGAAAATAGCACCCCTCCCTCCTCTAATTTAGTTACTTTGGGAGACAAAAAGCATCCAGGGAATGTAAATGGGGAAAGTGCAAGTATTGTGAAATACAGCAATGTAAAAACCAGGCAATTTCTGAATAGATTCATCTCAGACTGTGCAGTGAGTTTTCTATGAAGCGCCGAAAAATATCTGCATTGCTTTCCAAAACAAAACCACAATAAAAAAAAATTCATGGAAGAAGTATGAGAAATACTGAAAGCAAATCTCTCTACATAATTTCAGTCCAACTGATGGCAGAGATGGAGACCGGGGAAACATAATGGATGTACAGAGAAATGTTTCAAAGAAATGCATTGATCTGAATTCTCATAAGGATTTGTGGTCCATTATAATCATGGATCAAGTCAATTTCAGGCCTCTCAGTCCCCCTCTTCTTACCATTATCACTAATAACAATCTCTTGGAGTTAATGGTTCTTATTTATATTTTATCATCTTCATAATATGTTAATATATTGGCATTCTTCGCAGAACCCCAAAACATATTACTACTAGTCTAATACTAACTGTCAAGACATTTCTTATCAAATAACTAAAATATTCTCGAGATGAGAAGAGATGGCAGGAAACAGAAATATAAAAAGGTGAGGGAATCCCAGGGAAATGGTTTAAAGTAAGTCCTAGAATCAAAGACTTAGACCTCCCAGGCCACTCAGGGTCCTTTCACCTAACCGAAGTGCTGTTTTCATTTCTGATTATTAGATTCCTTTTCCAGACTTGGTTAAAATGTTTCTACCTGCATTAAATATATAAGAAGTATGGTATACTGTTGATTTTTAAGCATGGATAAAAAATGGTCAGTATTCTAGTTGTAGAAAGAGCAAATGCTCAATTTGCCTTCCTGTGCTGAACTAAGTTCTCCATCTCTTCTCATACACAAAGTAAGAGAAAAAACTTCACTTTTGCAGGTCTGTCTTTAGGAAACTCCCTGAGTTTCCCAAGAAGCATGTGGAATTTGGCCATCAAACTTTGTAGGATGTAATTAAATTCTAAGAAATAAAAATCCATGAAAGAGAATTGTAATTAGAAATGCATGTCCTTGATCTACCTTTTTTATAGGAAGAGCAAACAGTTGAAGCTTTGTGATCTACTGTCTTCCAGACAGATTTGTTGGTAAATATGTCTCTATCAACCCAGCAGAGATATTCTGCAGGTAAACTTTTGTTTTATGTTTTTTTATATCCACATTTTAACTTTAATTAAAACTGATATTGGCAATGAAAAACAGGACAAGTACACGGGAAGAAAAGAAATACAATCAGATTTCACCAAGGTTCATTAGAGTTTTCCAGAGTCAGCTTCGCCAGCTCAATTAAAAAACCATAATATTTCCCCTTATGGTCAAGTAACACCAAATCCATCCAGTAGATGAAGGCTATCAAAAAATACAATCTTTCAGTATTCCCAAGATCATGACATAAAAAGGAAAATCCTGATGTTCAAACCCTTGGGGATAAAAATATCTGCTCAAGTACCAAAATGCTTCAGTGGGATTCTAACCACTTAGGAAGATTTGGGCTTCTTACCTGCTGTTGCTCTTTCAACTTGGAATATGAGTGGCAGACAGATGAGATCAATCTGGAAACAGAAGAGTGACCTCACGGGATGGACAAGAAGCAATGAGATGGTAGCCCTGCCGACCTCAAGCTCTGCTGGGATCCCCACGAGAGTGCCACCAAAAAATGAGACATTTCTGCTTCTGCCAACTGACAGAGGTTCCCTTTCAGCTGAAATATCAGTCAGAAGGTTCACCTTCTCACCAAAAGCAGTAGACTTTAATAAACCTTCTTAGCCCAACACAAAAGGGAGGGTCAATCCCACGGGATGCAGACTCTTTAGGTTAAGAATCTAAGTGCTGATTTCAATCTTTGTATAATAAGGCATTTTTCCAGAGTTTAAAAGGAAGCAACCCTGCTCAGAAGATCAATGATTTAATTTTCAGCATTTGACATGAATATCTTGTACATATATTATAGCATTATTCAGAATGGAAAAACAGGGGCAAAAAAATTCATGCTCATCGATGGGCAACACTTGCGTAAAACGTGATATAAACATGCTAGAAACTGCCCTGACCAAAATAAAAAGACAAGCTTAGTGCCCTGTGGAGAATGCACATATGCTTATCATTGAAAAGGGAGTAAAATAACCTGCTCAGTCTGATCTCAGACACTGTAGATCTGATAGTATGTTTGTATGAGCATAAAGAAAGCTATAGAAGAACACATATGACCTTGTAATTACCATACATTATTTCTGAGATCTCATCACAGAATGATGTGGTATGCAGAAGAAGATTGTTAATATTTTCATTATTTTTCTTGAGTTGTTTCACTAGATAAGATGAGGCAGGATTATTTTGCAATAGAAAAATTTAACAAATGTGGTGGAAATTACATATATAGAAACTACTGTTTCAACAAATGATAATAAGAACCTTGACGTAAAAAAAGAACAAGAGAGGGAAAAAAAAAACCCTGCCAAACAAACATAAGAGACTCAGCACAACTTGGAAAAATCAAGAGGCATCCAAACCAAAAACGCAGTTTGTTCTCGCAGCCACAACTGGGCCATTGTCTCCATAGATTCCTCAATGAGGAAGGCTTTGAAGTTGATCTCAGAATCCCATCTTATATCATCTATCCTTAGACATATTTTTATACGTGTTTAGTTAATTGTAAATGGAAACTAGGGCTTTCTTTTCCCCAAAATAGGAATTTTGTCATTCTTACTTGATCTCTGAAACTGTCTTTTCAAAATGTTAATTAAAATAAGAATGTTCCTGTGGATACTTACATGGTATGGGGGGATAACAGATGACTATTACAGTCAAGATCATCTGTCTCATTTTGTTTTGTTTTGGCCACACTGGGTGGCATGCAGGATCTTAGTTTCCTGACCAGGAATCGAACCCAGGCCCCCTGAGATGAGAGTATGGAGTATTAACCACTGGACCACCAGGGAAGTCCTCATTTGTCTTGAATAAGAAAAAAAATAGACCAAAAGATGGGCCTAGTACTCAACCCATCTCCTAGCTGCATCTGCTGAGTTCACCTCCTGATACATCCAACTCTCCACCAACCCAAGGAAGGAAGCCACATATATGAGTGGATATTCTTGGCAGGTGTTCAAGAATGGCCTCTCCAGTTCCCTCAAACCACCACCACTGCCATTTACTCCTGACCTCCTTGCTTTTACTCATCCCAAATTTCCAAATACTGGCTAGGCTACTTACCCTGTCTTTGAAATGCACATCTGCCCTTCCAAGTTGGCACGTGTTCTGATGTTCTTGCCAGCGTCTTGGGAAGCAACACTGCAGCAGCCTTTCCCTTCCCTTCTCTTCTCTTCTCATCTTTTCTACTAGTTTCTGATTCAGCTCACCTGCTAGCTATCACAGTAGGTTCATTAGATAGGTATACAACCTATCTCTAGCCAACAGTCCAGGGTCCACAAGTTTCAGGGGGAAAAGGTGGAGTAGGGTACATCAATTGATGTAAGTATTGAATAAAAAGAGGTTCTTTAGTAAGACTGACTTCTGGTACACAAAATGCCTTTTGACATAAAGCACTGCAGAGGTGAAAGCAACATTCAGCATCTCTGGTTTTGAATATTACTTCCTTCAGCAACAGAGGACTGCATGAGACACATTGAATGATGTGGATTAACGCATATTAAAATCCTTCTGTCATCCACTCGGCCTGCACCAGGCACTCTGCCGATTCTGTGGGGGCATTCATAGATGAAGACCCTGTGGTCCTAGTCCTCAGGGGGTTCACAGAATAACCCTGACACA
This sequence comes from Cervus elaphus, assembly GCF_910594005.1. Classification (NCBI taxonomy): domain Eukaryota; kingdom Metazoa; phylum Chordata; class Mammalia; order Artiodactyla; family Cervidae; genus Cervus; species Cervus elaphus. Next base: position 16,662,026 of record NC_057838.1, on the reverse strand, counting down.
AAGCTGATCCTGATGAGCAAAGGTACATTTGAAAGCCAGAAATAAATTTGCAACCAAGCAAGAAAACAAAGTCAAAATCCAATCCAACTCTACCTTGGAAACAAACAGAAAAAAACAAACAACAACAACAACAAAACCAGAAAGCAATAATGAAAATGATAAGAGGGAACCGAGAGGAAAGAGAACCAAAAGAAACAAACAAGTTTCGGAGTTAACGGCAGGGAGCCAGGAAGGCAAACCCACAGCAGTGAAGCTGAGAAGGGGAAAGGGCTGAGAGGGAAAGTAAAGAGCAAGGGCGCTGGAAGCTGTGACACAGAAAGAAAAGGGGTAGTTTCCCAGGGAGGAGGGTCTGGGGAAGGCAGGGAGATGGAGAGAACGCAGTGTCAACATGAGGTCACTGCAGGCAGACATCCTAAATGGAGTAAGGGTGGAGAAATCAGTACAAGGGACTTGGCAGAAGAGACAGACCATGAATAATAATAGCAGTACCAGCCAATCTTTCTTGGACCTCTACTGATCTAAACCTCAATGACCATGTTGAAGTCTAGACACTCTTTCAAAAGGACCTACCCTGTAACCTACAAACGTGCTGATAGCCAGGACACTGAAACATCACTGCCTCCTGTCTTCAATCCGATGGCCCCATGGGTCCCGGGGCACATCGTCACCCTCAAACAGCAGGCCATGCGGCTAGCACTTTGCATTGGATGCTTCTCATGCCAACACAGTTGTGCCGGTTTTATCACTTATGCTGTTGGGTTACTCCACTCAAAGCCAGATCACTTCTACACAGAACAACATAACTTCACTCATGGTTATATTTTTGAGCAGATAAAAAAAATTTATGTGAATGGTTTATATACAGACATTCCAAAATACATGCACAAATTTTTTTCCAAAATACTTCTAAAAACACCCTTGTATCCAGTCCAAAGCATCAATAAGGCTTTTATCCAGGGCATCCGTGGGCATGAGTGATGAGTAAATCAGAACAAGAAAAGCGGGTGCTGCATGTTACCAAGTGCATGTGTATGCGCCGGCAGAACAAGGCACTAAGCTGTCCTCAGAAGCACTGATTTTTCACTTTTTCACAAGACACCAAAAATCTCAGCTATATGACTCCCCCAAGTCTAATTCTATTAATATAGTCATATTACAGTGTTTTTCTCCCCCAAGGATGGTTCTTCGATTCCTAAACTATCACTTCTTTGTCAAACAGCCCTTACCCTTTGCCTTTGGAAAGGAAAATAGTCAGATTCTAGAAATGTCCAAAAATAAATTAGAGCTTGGTAATTTCAGCCTTTTATTTTCTATTTCTTCTTCTGTTTTACCTTTCTTGGTGCCTCTCATAAATCACTTGTAAAATTAAAATCATGAAACTGACGTTTTTTTCTACCATACCGTTGACAACCTCATCAGTACAAGCTCTGAGGATCATTAGAATTTCCACGATATAACCAATAATTATGAAATAACTGGGGGGGGGGATTAGAGTCAATCTGTCAATGATATTTCTAAAAAATTCTATCACAAATAATGGAGAACAAAGAATTTATATCTATCTTGCATAATATATTTTCAATGTATCTTATTATTAGATCAGATGAATATACCACATTTTTGAAAGAAAGTGAAGACTGTTAGTCATCCATATTTTGATGAGACTCATCTCTCTCTGCCATCCACTGGTAGCAAAAAAAAATTTACTAGACCTGAAAAGAACAGGTATATATCTCCCTATTTTCCCCTCCATATTTCTCAGTGACCATCTAGCCTCAGAGAAAAGCAGAACCACTGTAGCAATTCTTAGACCTTCCAGAAATATGTGTGTGTCTTATGTTTGTGAGAGAGAAATCTAAGCTTATTTGTTGAATCTGCTGATGAAATTTGGTGAGATTCTGGCTAGAATGCCAGGAAAGAAAACTGAATGATTCAGTGGAGAATCAAAACATTGGGTGATTATGAGAATTCGTCCTTCAAGATTGTGGAGGGGAGGGAGTTTTCAGGTGTGAGCATATGCAGGGGGCTGAAGAGCCAGAGACAACTCCTTCTTGACTGAGGTGAGGGGAGAAGGCCATGCTCTGGGCCTGTTTTATTGTTGTTGTTGTTTTTGCATTACTGAAAACAGTAAAAATCAGAATAAAATTGAAGGGAGTATCACATGTGGCTTAGGGCTAGAGAAGCAGTGTCTTCAGGATGCCCCCACTTGTAAGGGTCATGGGGCTTCTGACTGGGGCATGCAACTGTGCAGGCATGTCTGCTTTCAGAGGCACATAGATGCTGTAGGGCTGACAGGGGCCTCCGGAAGCAAACTAAAAAGAAGTCATTCAGGGTGAATGACCATGGACTTGGGGAACAGGAGGAGGTGGCCGTTTCCATGCATGTAAAGATCCCATGATCCTGTTTAGAGACAGAAGAAAGATTATGGTTATTTAGAAAGATTATGCCATAAAATAACTATTGTGCCAGGGACCTGCCTCCTGCTTGGACCCTCAGCTGGGAGCCCATGGAAATACCTGTACCAGTCAAGCTGGCTTTCTTTCCAATTGATAAACAATTCCACCAACTACATAATGAAAAAACTCTGTGACCTAGCACCCAGATCTGGAACACTCAATTGCTGTCACTGCCAAGGGTCAATGCAATGTGTCTGCTTGTGACATATTTTAGCCAAAGAATGTTAATGACATTTTCCAATAGACTGTGTTGTTTAAACACATGTCCCTCCCCAGAAATTTGGGATTACTAAAATACAGAGATACCTTGAATGTCAAAAGGTCACAGTAGGCAGAGATATGGCCAGCTTTTCAGATTCTCTGAACACTTTAAGGACCTACAAAAACACTGGCAAGATGAGAAAAATATCTTGCCTCCAAACAAAAATGAAAACTCTAAAACCAGAATCAGCAAACAATTGTTTCTACAAAGCATAATACACTGTCAACTTTATTCATTGTTCTATTTAGTAGAGGCCAAAATAATCTTTCTTTGCACCTCAAGAAAATCTATCTGTAGATTAGATTTTTCCATTTTGTAAGAACACCTGCATATGCAAGATGATAAGTGCACATAAATTCACAAGCACACATAAACTAATTTTCCCATACCCAGAGAGTTTCAGCAGCAAAACTACAAAAACTCTTTCAATATTTTATTGCAAAAAATCTAATTTGATGTGGAATGTGAGTACATTTTAATATGTTTAATATATCTGTTGAGAAGTGGGGGCTTCCTAATGTGTTCAGAGAATATGAAGATTTTAGAATGATCCTTCACTTCTCTCATTCTTAGAGGATATCTCTAAACTTGGAAAAAAAATTCTTCCCTGTTCATGGATAAACAACAAGGTTCTACTGTATAGCACAGGGAACTATATTTAATATCCTGTGATAAACCATAATGGAAAATACTGTGAAAAAGAATATTTATGTATAACTGAACCACTTTGCTATACAGTTGAGAGTAACACAAACGTGTAATCAAATACATTTCAATAAAATTGTTTAAAAGCATCAAAATTCTTCCCTGTTCACTGACCTCTCCCTTTGCACTTTTTCCTTATCTTTTTCTAACTTATCAACAAAGTTGAACAGAGAAATTTTCCCTTTCTGGCCAGAAAGGGAAATTTTCCTATTGCTAACACAAGCCCAATTGTCTCCTAACAGATGAATGATAGAGTTTAGATTCAATGGTTAACTTTTTGGAATAAATTGAGAAAAGGACATCAGAAATTTATTCTTTTCAGATTTCCCTCTCTACCTAGATTACAACTCAGCATCCTTATTTCTGAAGGCACAGTCTTGACTGGTGTGCCTGACAAGAGACCCAGGGGCTCAAAGCCAAGACCAAGGCTAACCCAGGAGCTGCCATAGCCCTTCAAGGGACTAGCACCAAGCTAAAAAAAAGAAAAGTATTTTTCTCATATCTCAAGAAGAAATTCAACATCACGGATATGTCATAGGTTTTCCTTGTATGATATCCTTGAAAATGGTCTCCAATTTTCCTCTAAGCTTTGTGCACACTGCTTCAAATACTTCATCTACTCAAATCTATTTGGGACTATTTGCTTGGGAGGAAAAAAAATGAAATTACAAAATAAAGAAGAAGAAAAAAGAAGTATATTTGCTTGAATTTTGAGTTATCTTATTTCTAAGTGATATTCAGGGTGCCACCATCCAATCTCTGTGAATATGTTTCAAAAGGGGCAACTGAAGCGTATACGGACATCAGTAATAGCCTCAGATATGACTTGCCTACATAAAAAATGCTTTTAAGAAATCTTAAATAGTTCCAGAAAGCCAGATAGTTAGCATTCTGTTTTCCATTTTCCTTCTCACTAAATTGTCATCCATCAGAAATATGACTAAGATAAAAAGACAGCAGTCCCCAGATAAAAATAGGAAGAAAAATCTCCCAAATCCTCATTAAATTCTGTATGTGATCCATACTCAGCTTGAAAACTACCAATTAAAGATGAGACAATGAAAAGGTCCCCTGCATCTGGTAATACATGCCAATGTCTTAACCCTACAGTATAATGATGGGAAAGCACAATCTAGAACAAGTTAAAAATCACTTGCCCAAAACAATTACCACCAATATTTCAAATATCATAAGATTCCATTTTCTTCTGTTTTACTTTCCACACAACAGGGAAGAACATTATCAAAGTTGCCTTGACTGTGTATGTAGTCTAGCTTAATTTTGGTGTTTCTTAGTCATTCATAAGGGCTACCCTGGTAGCTCAGCTGATAAAGAATCTGCCTGCAATGCAGGAGACCCCGGTTCAATTTCTGGGTCAGGAAGATCCCCTGAAGAAGGGATAGGCTACTCACTCCAGTATTCTTGCCTGGAGAACCCCCATGGACAGAGGAGCGTGGCGGGCTACAGTCCAGGGGGTCTCAAGGAGTCGGAAAGGACTGAGCGACTAAGCATAGCACAGTCATTCATAAAAACAAAATTCAAGGTTCCATTTACTTTCATTAATTCAGCTCACAGGGACTTGGGGAGGACTCAGAAGGGTACCCAGTGAGAAGAGGAAAAGAGAATGTTTTTGTTTATGTGTCCTGGAGAAGTTATGATTTTTCTCCTATGATACCATGCACTCTGATTACTAAATCATTTTCCCCTCATGCTTTAAAGTCTACTATTCAGAAATTCAGGGACTGGCAAACTCTAGTCAAAATAGTGTTTCATCTATCGATTGTTATTTCCACATGTACAGGGGCTCCTAGATTCATTCATGAAACTAGGGCTGTCAGGATTTTAATGAGATCAACTGATGTAGCCAAACATGCATAACCATTCAGCTCTTATGATACCTGGAGAGAGCAAGTCTTTGGATATGGCCTAATTTTATGCACTCAAGGAAGAAAACTTGAACCACAACAAAGCCAACAATGGTGATTGAACAGTGCCTGTAGCCTGGCCCCACCCCTGGGAACTGCTCTCCACCCACTCCTGGGTGACGGTGACAGGGGTGTTTCTCTGGGCTCTGGATTTAGATGTGGTGAAGGATGAGGGTAATTACATGTGCCAAGGCTCCAGAGTTGACAAAGCAGCAGCTGATCTGCTCTGTAGAAAGCACCGAGGATCTGAACAAAAATCAGTGGCACAAATCCGAGGTCATCTGCTAAACGCCCCTAACACATCGAAGCAGTCTCATCTGTCTCCAAGCAAGAGTCACAGACACTAATCCTAGAAGGGATCGCAGGGAACTTGTCCCCGAAACCAACTCACTGACACACAAATCAGAGAATCCCCCAAAGAAAAGCAGGAGGAATGTCTTAAAATTCATTCTCCGTTCTCTGGAATTGGAGGTACACTAAAGGTTGATGTTCTGAAAAGCAAAAGTGCATTCAGTTATGATTCCACGTGCTATGTATTTCCTGATCAATAAATCCACACACAAAAGAACTGTTAGGTGAACGAATTCTCTGCCAATACCACCTTGAAAAAGAAAACTTAAAAACCAAAACAAACAGAATTCAACTTATCTCGGTCCACCCCTCTTTTTGACTTTTCAAAACTGCTTTTGAATGTTTGACATATGAAAATCAACAGCCAATTCTATAGGCTTTTTTGAGGCCCTGAAAATGATCACTTAACGTAGTAATCTTTTATTAGTATTGGTAATCCTGTAGCTTGATAATCTCTAGAAGACTAGAGATTAAAGTTTCCATGAACAAACATTCTTTCAAAAACTTTGTAGTTAAAGCCTCTTTACTGTAACATATCTGCTAAAGAAATAGAAGCAAAAGTTGTGTCTCCTTGTGTGACTATGTAATTTTTGACACCAACAACAAAAGATTAATATTCATGCCTTAACCTCAATTTTTCAAACATCTTAGAAAAGAATCACACTGCCACCTATATTGTTCTTTGTTGAGGATCCTTGCTATCACTCTTTAGTTTAGGGATAAATGGCTTGCAGGTTTTCTTACAATAGTTCCATAGATTAAAAGTAGAAAAAATAAAAGAAGAAGAAGAAGAAAAGTATTTATTATTTCAAAACAGAAGGAAAGCTTCTTCACTTTTGCTTTTTGAATGTGTGCTTCACGGGAATAACTTTTATCTTCCATTTGCATTGCTTTCAGATCCATTCAGTAACTATGCATTTTGCGATGAAATGACATTCCATATTTAAAGTTGGTATTTTATGTCAGTTTCCATTTTCAAAGAGCATATTTTTAATCACATCCAAAATAGTTCAGCATTTTTCCCACTGCTGCCAAAAATAGCAGCACGTACCCTCCACACACGTATCATAACTCATATCCTCCACAACACACTTATCACAACACACGAGTGCGTTTCTGCTCTTGTCTCCCCTCAGCCCCATCTGTACTCTTGCTGTGAACAGCTATAGCATAAAAATGTCTCTTTTCACATGCTTTTGATATTACACTATTTAATCACATACAGCTGTGGCTTATGAGACTGTTACAAAACACAATTTTAATGTAGTACTCGAAGCCAATTTTGGATAAACATCAACCATTTACTCTGAATAAGAAGTCCAACACTCCAAAGATTTTTCTTTTAAAGGAAAAGCCTGGTTTTCTTAGAATCTGGCATGGGCATCATTGTGACTGAGCCCTCTCTCTGCCAAAGAGACTGATAATGTCAGAAAGGATTGTGTAAATCATATTAGTACAAAACCAAAGCTTTTCAGAATTCCTGGAGCCAGAGAGACCTGAAATGATGTGTATCGTCCCTTCTCTTTGGCCTCTTCCTCACACAGCCTCTACCTCCAACGCTCAACTACATTTTATTACTTCATGGAAATATTTTTGAGTTGAAATTCTGTTTTTTCTTTTTTCCAAATTGAGAGAAAGTGAAAGGAAAATGTGTTGGAAAGATACTGTTCAAAGAAATATACATGGTGTTTCTCTTAAGTTTGGGATTAATCTGGAAAAGAAAAAAACATCAACTTTCTTACCTTTCTACCCCTTTTAGTAGGCACTAGACTTAGTGTTGTGAAAATGGTGACTACATTAGAGAAAAGAACTTCAACAATAACAAAGATTTGTAAAAGTAAGAGAAAAAAAAAACTGAAAAGGGAGGGTAGCTTCTTATTACGTTTCTCTCATTTAAAACCAGTTACAATAGTATACACTCTTTTTAAATCAATTACAATAGTATACATTCTAACACGAAACACGATGGATCATCATTTCACACTATCGTATCACCCTCCTACAGTGAAAGAAATTTTTGGAGTTATTCCTAAAAATTCTTTCGCTGGAAGATTTTTAGAAAACCAGTTTTGTACATTTCAGCCTCTCAAAGGAAAACAGTACTTGGGAGTTTTCAAGGCTGAAATGTACAAAACTGGTTGGTAACTGGCAAGTTACCAACTCCAACTATCAATGCAAATCTGGGACAGGAAGTACGAAGGAAATTCTAAACTCCTTCCCTCCCTCTGCAAGATTTTCTGTGTTTTCATGTGCAAGGAATGTGTGAAGAAGGGTTGTTTTGTTTTGCTTTTGCAGGATCTGTACGTTCACATGGGTAAGAGTATCTTGGCCCCACAGGAGCCTCCCTCTTTCTCTGCCGACCCCCTGAGCCTTCTGTTTTCAAGGGTCTGCTCTTTTCATGGCACCACGGGGCTCCAGCTAGACTTTCAGAGCTGGGCAGCTGTCCAGCTGCAGATGGCTGGAAATTCAGCTTGAGGTCAGTGTGCTGGTGGAGAACGGCTCCTCCACCTGACCCCGACTTCACACCAGGCTCTGAGCAGAATCTGAGACCCACCAGTTAGGAAGCCCTTGTCAAGGTACTGCAGTCTGAACCCCTTTCTTCAAGGTCTTCTCAGGAAGCAGATGGCCAAAGGCAGGGGGCAGACTGATGAGAAACTGCACTAAACTGGGAGAAACGTAGTGATTCGGTGTAAGTGTGGAAAAGGAAGAAAAGACAAAAACTTTCTGTGTGTGCCTGAGTGAATTTTAAAGTTTCACGATGACTAAAGTTTTCCAAATATCACATATGAGAGAAATATTTATGTCTCAACTACAAAATATCAATTGACCAGGTCGTGACCATGTTTTAACTCTTTTTAGTTTGCCCCATTCAACTTGTTCTTCCAAGAAACCCCCTCCCACAAAGTACCTCAAATTCAGACTGAAATTCACCCTGGACCATAACAGAAGAGCAACAGGTTGGCTATTGGAAATAGGGTGTAACAAAATCCTTGAGAAATATTACAAGACAACTTAATCACATATCGTTACGTATCACTCAGCTAAGAAACAATTTTTTTGGTCTCTTTTCTCTATAACTTAATTATTCTGGGTGGTCTTCCGATAGCAAATTTGGCTTCCTGAAACTTTTTTTTTTGGAAATCCAGTTATGGAAAAAAAAAAAAAAAGAAATCCAGTTATGACTCTTATTTAACTATAGTGACCTGTCACCAAGATTTCTTCATTACTTCTAAATAAAAGTAATGTTCTTTTTAGAAGTTGCTTCTTTGGGTAGGAAAAAAAAACTGGTCAAAAAGAAAATTGACAAGTGACAACTTTAAGTGTAGGTCTGGGAGAGTAAGTTATAGCTACAAGTCAGCCATGGGTTTTCCTTTTATTTGATTGACTCATGTTTTTCTAATGTAACATTTCAAGCATCTGGAAATTTATTCAAAGAAAGAAAAGCATAAATATCTTCTTTCTTTCTTTTTCTCTAAGCAACAAAGTGAAGAGATTGACTCTAATGTAATGGGTAAGAAGTGGAACAGAATAGGCAGGGAAGTATCACAAGTTTTTTCTACAACTTTAAGTGCATTTGAGCAAATGGAAGACAAATGCATTTATTTCAAAATCCATTTTCATTTTCTTTTATCATAAGAGAATAGTAGCTGCATCTGACATACATATTTAGGTAGAAAACGAAGGCTCAGTATTTTGGCATTTTCTAAATGAATACAATAATAAACATTTAAGTTCTGCAAAATCCCATGAAGATTTTCCACCCAAAACTAATGTCAGCAAATGGCTTTTGTGCCTGAGTTAAAAGCACCTGCATTTAGAGAATAGTTTAAGGCATGGTGTCACCATAATATGATTTTTGTTGTCAACCATAGAATTCTAATTTTCTCAAGCATAAATGTTCTTTATGTATCAGCGTGATTTTAAATAGCAATGATTTTAAAATTATATTCTACCTACAAGCTAAGGCAGGAAGGACAGTGGATTTTATGGAATTCCACCTACGTTTACCAAATAAATCTAAGATGCATGCAATTCCTTCAGAATTACTATAGATTATATTTTGGGACATACGTGAAAAAGGAGCAAAAAGTGCTACTAAGATAACCCAATTATTTTCACACTATGCTGGAGCATGATGAGACTTTACTACACTGCGTTCACACTATCAGAAAGTTCCCGTATTTTACAATACTGTACATTGATCATCCCCCCCACCGGCCGAGTGCCCACGTTTCCATAGAGGGCATATTTTCATATCTTCAGCTTCCAGGAATGTCATTAACGCCTGTCATTTCAGAGCCTCCGTCATAATACTCGACAACTTCACAGCTCTGTCAGAATTTTACAATGTAATAATCAATATGAACCACCAAGATAGCCAGAGTAACTGATCTTACACACTCTACCACCCTGACCTGATTACCCAAATATCAGCTGAGGTCACCTAATGGATCTAACTTCTCTAAAAATGTTCCAGAAGTTGATGGCTTTGACTCGCTTGAAAGTAACAAGATCCAGATGCTCCCTGTCTACACAGCACTACACTGCAGAAGACCCCAAAACAGATTATTTTTTTAAACTCCCTCTCGATTTTTCTGGATCTCTTTTCCTCAACACCCCATGTTTCCTTTTTACCCCAAACATACATGCACACACATACGTACACACATACTTCCCCCCAGTGTAGCTATGTATCTTTATTATAAGGTGCCCGACATTATTTCTTGCTAGTAATAGGTTAAAAGAAATCTTAAGTCAAAAAGCCACCATTCCATTTATTCCATTCATTTTGATGCAAAGTTTCTTTTCTGAATAGACTTCATGGTAGAAAATAAGAACCAAAAAAGAAAGCATGAATTTTGAAACATTTGGAAAAATTTAGCCAAATGACTAAAAGGGATGGAATGTTGGATATTTTTCATGCAACCCTTGAGTGTGTTGTTTTTGTTTCTTTGGGGGATGAGAAATGACTATAAATTTCCCCTTTGTAACTTGTCCTTGCTTTGCCATTTCCTTAAGGAATCCCCCAAAGGGTTAAAACTCCAGCCGATGGAGCAGGAGGGCTGGTCTATTTATTTCAGCAGCAGCCCAAACTAAAGGCTCACAAAGGCAAAAAGCAGTCGACCTTGCAGGGGCAGGGCAAATTATAGAGCGACTGAGGAAGGAAGGGAAAAAAGAACAATCTTTAATATAATACTGAAAGTCTGCTGCCCGCTTTGGTTTACAAATCGGCATTGTTTGGTGAGAGAGAGTAAACGAGAGTTAACCACAGCATGATTACCAAACCCTAACCAGGGCACCCAGACCCAGTGACAGCTCAGATCACTCAGGCACGCCTTGTTCACTCCCTGCGTGTTTATTTATTATAAAGAGCCCAGTAGAGTACGGCTAATGCAATGCAAAATAATATCATGCATAAAGAAATACACTCCATGCATTCAAGGGGGAACAAGCAACCTCCCCACCCCTCCCCCAAAATCAAGTCCGATGTAATCGACAAATTGGAGCAGTGATTTCACACCTGAGAGTCTACCATGTCTGAACTGAAGGATAAAGTTCATGGTTGGCACGATCCACTGCTCAGTGACGTGGGCTTACCACTGGCCCCCTCATGATCGCTTGAGCACACACGGAAAGCCTAAACTATTTAACCAATTCATGTCTAATTATCATCACTTATTTCATCCCATTTCAAGCCCCAGGCCTTCTGATGGTAGCCAACACAGAAACACCAAGCTTCTAAAAGTAAAGAACATCTATGGTGAAGCTCCTAAATTTACTCTCTGGCATTCTGACCATCTTCAATATCAAATAAAATATTTGAGGCCATAGAAAAACCAAAAATGCGCCCAAACAAACTCTGAGACTTGAGTTAGCTGCTGTATACCTTCCCATGCCTGTCTTTCATTCTACACTTAGCGATTAAAAGTTTGAGTCCCCCCCCCCCCCAACCCCGGTATGTCCTATCCAGTGGGAAGAACCCTTTCAGAGCCACAAACAAAGAACAGCTCACCAGAAAAGCCCCTGAAATTGTATTGTCGTGCCCGATCATCACTATTATGATCTCCTTTTAACAACCCTGCCCATCTGCCGAGGGCTCGGCGAGTATCAGGAACATCGAGATGGCCAAACAACAACAAAGGAACTCAAGTGCAACTATTATCTCTCCTTAAAGAGGAAGCCCCGATTCTGGGCTTGCTTTCTTCTTACATCCTTCTCTGTTTCATTAACTCCATTGCTATGTTACTAATTTCAAAGAAGCAGGAAGAGCTGGTGGGAATAAGGGGAGGGGGGCGGTAAATCATAATTCACACGCCCGTCTGCTTCCCACCCCAAGTGCAGAAGGACACCCCACTGCTGCCAGGCTGTGGGGCACGCCATACCTTGGTTTGGAGGTAATGAGGGTAGTAGTAAGTGTACTGGGGGTACATTTGTGGCTGATCCAGGCGTTTGCCCATGTAGCTGGAGTCGCTATCTCCGAGGCAGGGAACTGGATGACAGGCTCTGTGCCCCAGGCCGAGCTTCCTCTGGAACCACTATTCCTGACAGTCCCGATGACTGATGAGGCTTCCGAGAGTCTTCCAGCACTCGCTAGTTCCAACACAGCAAGAATTTTAAAAAGAAACACACCAAAAAGAGAAAGAGGCGGGGATCCGTAGGAAAAAACCCCACACAGTTTCCCCAGATCACGCCTGGGGTCCACTTGGGAGGAGGCAGTTTGTTCTCTACCCGGCTGTCCGTAGTGATGTCAATTGCCAGCGTTTGTAAAGGAAAATAAAAAAAATCGAAGTCCTTTTAGCAGAACTCGGAAATCTTGCAGATCAGCTTCCTGTCTCCTGGGTGTCTCTTTCCCCACCTTAAAGAAAAAAAAAAAAAAAAAAAAAAAAAAAAAAAAAAAAAAAAAAAAGAAAAAAAGGGAGGGGGAGAAAAAGAAAGAACGAAAAAGAAAAGGGAAAAGAAAAAAAAAAAAAAAACCCTTGCACAGCTCAGTTGCCGCTGCGTCCCTCCCAGAGTGACATGGTGTTCGGGGCTCGTCCTGTCCTTTCATTCACGTCCCCTCCTTCCAGCCAGTGGGTGGGACCCGGACAGCCCCTCCAGGGAGCAGCGTACGCAGTCCACAAGGCTGCAGTCTTTCCTCCAAGAAAAAAAAAAAAAGGCTGCTTCAACCCCTGCTGCCAGCAAAGTTGCGATTCCCTCTGCTGGCTATCTCGAATAGCAAAGCGGTTTTTGTAGCAAAGCTGCTGCCGCTGCCGCTGAACCCAGGGAACTCAAATGTGGGCGGTGGATGATTCCTTATCCTTCCCTCCATCCACCCCACACAAGGGCACAAGAGCTGCCTTCTCCGCTCTGCCTGCCAAGTTTCAAGGTAAGCCACACTGCGAAACCAAACACGGCAGACCCTGGGAGGGACCGGAGGACGCAGGGAGGAAGGGAGAGAAGGGGGAAATCCAGGCAGACGGACTGAGCTCGCTGGTGAGAATGGAAAAAAGTGCGTCCCGGAGGCTTTCCAAACCTGTGAACACACTACAGCCAAATGAATCCGAGACCTGCTTTAGAAACTAACCTTTTACTTAGGTTATAGAGGACGGTAAGTACTGAGGAAATGTTGGAGTCTACTCCAGGACTGCTCTTCACAAGCCAGGCACCGTCAGATCACCATGGCCAACTTATCATAGCAGATACAGTCCTTCTGATCCTTACATCCATTTTCTAAAAATCAAAAGAGGCGTCCCTTTCAGTTTATGATTGTCTTGATAAATAAAAGCACTGTTCCTCTTACTGTGTATCTCTTTATGATTCACGGGTCCTTTGCTCACTTTCCTGATAACATCACACACACACATACACACACAGAGAAAAAAGAACGAAAATCATCATCATTTGGCAGAGTGTTTCTCCACCAATAGCAAGTAGTCTTCTGACATGTCTATCAGCTGCTACATTATAATACAAATTGTTTCAGAGAAAATATATTTCCTTAAAGGGTCCCTTTTCAAGGCAGGCAAGGCTAAAATTAGACATACCAGCTGTGTTTTGCTGAGGGCTCACGCATGCCCAGAGCGTGGGCAGACAGACCAGCGCTGAACTCCTCTCGACTTTGTCAAGCCCGCTCTCTTCTCCCCAGCCCAGAGTCGCCTTTTCAGAGAAAAGATTCCTGGTACCAATCCAGCTTCCTAGACAAGGAGATCAGAGGATGTGGTCCCACACGCAATCCGGGGTCCATCCACTCACAAGCCCTACCTCCCTGTGGGCAATGAGCTTCCCGCGGGGGTCTGGCTTCTGGGAGCCGTGTGAGTGCACACAGGGTCTTTGGAGGCAAAATCACAATCACGATGGTGTATATAGAAGTTTATGTTTGACTCTGGACAAGAACGACCATAGGAAGGAAGGAAGGGGAGAGGGTGGAGAGTATGGGTAAGAGCCCTGAAGCTTTTAGAAAGCATTGAGAAGCATTGAGAAAATTAAATCTCTGCCACTGTTTATACGTTCTTCTGGGCCTCACTTGTCCCGTCTAGAAAATGGAACTTCTTCCAACTCACCTGACTGCAGACAGGTGGAAGAGAAATTCTGTTGACAAATACTAAAGAGAAATTCCATTGATTTCAAATTCCTTTGCAGCATCTCACTGCTGAGACAATGGAGTCCTGACTTCTGGTATAGTTTTCAAATCACTTGAAAACCCAACATCTTCTCCAGATGCAAACAGGAGACCCTGCCCCCTGTTCGATGCCTGAGTGACACTGTCTGGCTTTCAGGACTGGGCTGGGCCCTCGGGGCCTTTGATCATCGCCTCTGCCGGGGAGTCTCCTAAGATCAAACTCCACCAGACCCTCTGGCCCCCTCTTTAGACACAGCATGGATAGCACCTGCCCAGTAGCTTTCTGTGAACCCTGGCTTCCCCACTGCACCTGGTATTTGCCCTAATTTAATGTTTATCCAATATTGCTGCCTATGAACTGCTGTTTTTGTTGTTTTTTTTTTTTTTTCCTGTGATGCTCGAAAAGCATCAGGGAAAGCAAGAAAGAAGAGGGGTCTCATCATTTTTGTTTACTGTCATCTTTTAAAAACTGGCATGGCATCTGGGACCAAATGGAGGTTCCATGTCTGAAGAATGAGTGCATGCATGCTAAGTCGCTTCAGTCATGTCCAACTCCTCCTGACCCTGTGGGCCATAGCCCACTAGGCTCCTCTGTCTGTGGCATTTCCCAGGCAGGAATACTGGAGCGGGTTGCCAGTCCTTCCTCCAGGGGATCGTCCCAACCCAGGGATTGAACCCCGGTCTCTAAGGCCTCCTCCATTGCCAGGCAGAGTCTTTACCACGAGTGCCACTGATAAGACATCTTAAACACGAGGAGCAACTCGAAGCCAAATCGTATCCATCTCGAAGAACACTTCTGGGTTCAGGGGAGGTCCTGCTACAGAGACAGAACGAGGCGCCTCATCCCTGCAGTGCCACTGCCCAGTTCATGCTCTGATCACGCGAATTCACCAAGACAAGCGTGTGAAGCACTGACATCACCGCAGCACTTACTGGATCTGCTCAACAGAGATGCAGTAAGCCTGCATCTAGGGAAGAGCGTCTTAAGCTGAGAAACCAGCAAGAACAGAAAGGCTGGCAGCGAGCATGTGTCTTTGGAATGTGCCGGAAATCGTGCAGGGGCTGAAAGGGAGCAAGTGAGGAGTGAAGACTAGGGAATGAGGCTGGGGCCAGATCTACAAGCCTTGGTGGAATTTGGTGGGGAAAGTTAAATATGACAGTTTACACTACAGCCGGGACTCTACCCAAATCTGCAGATTCTAAACCTCGCCATCTTCAACTTCAGAATGATAGCCTCCTAAATGACAGGCTGGGGCTCCTCCCATTGCAAGACCCATAAGACCAGGATTCTAGAGGACTTCTGCCAACATGGCCACTTTGGACAAAGGACAGCAGTATTCTTTCATTCATAATAAAATGCATAGATGCTCCTTAAAGGGAAAGGACTGTTGTCTTATTTATGAATAAAAGACCAAATAGATAAATCCTCTCAGTGCAGGCGATAACTCACTGATATGCAAAGTTCCCAGCACATGTCAATACTATGAGCAATTTCCACACAAATTGCCACTTTCCAAAATCTATTCTATTCCATCGGATTATTGGTATTTTCTGGGCATCAATTGTCATTAGCTTAAGAACATTCATTGAACATTTAAAGCTTTTCTTAAATAATGCAAGAACAGTTTAGCCCTTGGGAGATTGCTAAAATCTGTGTTGTGTTCATTTCTTTACTTTTATTTTCCTTCAGAGATCCCAGTAGCCATGGCAATTCGGGAGGCAAGATAGTCATGTCAGAAATAGTTTTTTATATCATGTCTGCTCTGTTGGAGCTGTAGCACTTTCCATTTAAATGATCAAGTTAAGGTAGGAGGTAACTAGTTTAAAGCACTCTCTAAATCAGAAGCCAGCTGTGTCCCATTTGCCAACTACCAAACAAATTTTGTACAAATCCAAAAGCAGCAAACTGCATCAAAGGGCATGGACTCTTATAGATGCACATGATTCACAGCACAGACTAGAGACACTCATTTAAGACAACCCCTTGGCTAAGAGAATTGAGAGGACGCTTCAGACACATGTCAGAGGCAGAGAGTGATGGTACTGAAATAAGGGTCAATCGGGTACAGACACAGACCCTTCTGGTTTACCCTTGACCTAGCCACTCAGTGAAGAACTAGGTCCTCTCTCTGGATGATTTATTTTTATAAATTACAAAGACTTAGTTAAAAATAAGAGAACAGTAGAAATATAAGGAAAAATCATAATCATACTATCTACAAAAGCAAGTATTCTGTTCTTCCATCTTTAAGAAAAGCATCCATGACCTTAAGTAAAGCCTAAACGAAAAACATTGTGGCATTTCCTGCTGTCTTTATTCAAGTCTGTGAAATACCTCTCCATCCCAGCAGCTCTCAAATGCATATGAAACATACAAGTTGTTTTTTTTTTTTAAAGACAAAACCCTCAATTGCAAATTCCAACATTAATATTACCGCTTTCCTCTCTCCCACTGAATCCTTACCAATGACTTAAGAAAATGCCTAAGACAAATTGGAAGAAAGAGACTACCAGTCAAGTGTGCGTGGTCCAAATTTAAAGTATAATTGCATATAAAAATATTGATGTGGATAAAGACAATTTTTATTGTCTTTGGAAGAAAGACAATTTCTTCCACAATTGGCCGTGGAAGAAAATTTCAAGACTCAAGACAAAACTATAATGGACTACAGTTCAAGATTAGATTAGAAAAGCAAGAACAATTTAAAACAATGAACAATACTAACTTCAACAAAGTTTTATTGAGCCTCTGTTCCAAGCCTAAGAAAACTGTACCAGTATAAATACAATCCATTGCCCTTGTCCTCAAGTAGATTTAACAAGTCAGTATCTATCAAACTTAAACCACTTAAAACAACCTTACTGTTTTGTCTCATAACTGGGTACCAGTTTGAAACAATACTTAATACAAATTTTTAAGCTGACTCACTTTTTTCTGAAATCCATATGAACTTTATGAGAATTCTAAGTGATTATATACATAACGTTTATGCTTATTTTGCTTCTATTGTCTTTTAAGAAAATGCACACTATGCACCAGCTTTCAACATATATTTTTCATATCATTCAATACTGTGTGGGCACGCCTGGATCTCCTTTACCACTAGGATTAGCAAGTCTCACATTTCTCCATCCCATTAAAAGTAGGAACAACCACAGGACTTGCTATGGACAATAAAATACGAAGCACAAGTGACGCTCATAAAAGCTGAACTGCTGTGGCTGATTCTGCAGCTGATTCTGACTCTTCAATGGGGCAAGCAAGTGCCGATATGGAGGCAGCACTGCAGACGGCTGAGAACAGCTGCCTTGGACAGTCACCTGGGCCAGCCACTGACTTGTCATGTGTGAGAAGTAAACCTTGGTGAGATTATACTATTGAGATCTAGTAACTTACCAGAGCATCACCCCGCCTACCCTAAGCCCAAATTACTTGTAGCTTGATTCTATACTCATTGGTTTCTTTGTTTGAGTATCCCCACTAATAACTAAGCTCCACAATGGAAGGGATATATCTAATTCATTCACTGTTGTATCCCCAGCACCTAAAACAGTCCTTGGAATTTAATACACATTTGATAAACGTGTATTAAATAAATGAATAAATGTTTACCTGAAAATTTACCTATCAGTGGTTAATGCATCATACTATAGGAAATCATAGAAGGGGATATGAGACATATACACAAAAAGTAAAAACTGAAGTTTCATAGGGAATCCTCCTACACTGCTGGTAGGGATATAAATTGATATAGCCACTATGGAAAACATGAAGTTTCCTCAAAAAACTATGATCCAGCAATCCCTCTCCTGGGCATACATCCAGACAAAGCCATAATTCACAGTACATGCACGCTTATGCTCATAATAGCACTATTCACAATAGTCAAGGCACAGAAGCAGCCTAAGTGCCAATCAACAAATAAATGTATAAAGAGGATGTGGTGTATGTATTTGTGTATATATACATATACAATAAACAGAATATTACTCAGCCATGAAAAAGAATGGAATAATTCCATTTGCAGCAACACTGTTGGACCTAGAGACTATTACACTAAATGAAATAAGTCATAAAGAGAAAGGCAAACATTATATGATATCGCTTACATGCAGAATCTAAAATATGACACAAATGAACTTCTCTATGACACAGAAACAGACTCTACGACACAGAGCAGACATGTGGTTGCCAAGGAGGACGGGGTAAGGGATGGGTTGGGAGTTTGGGATCAGCAGATGCAAACCATTATAT
The DNA here is from genome assembly GCF_910594005.1 of Cervus elaphus. Classification (NCBI taxonomy): domain Eukaryota; kingdom Metazoa; phylum Chordata; class Mammalia; order Artiodactyla; family Cervidae; genus Cervus; species Cervus elaphus. The sequence goes on along the minus strand of NC_057838.1, from coordinate 16,643,473 downwards.
ACAGAACGGATAAACAGCAAGGTTCTACTGCATAGCACAGGGAACTATATTCAATGTCCCATGATAAACCATAAGGGAAAAGAATGTGAAAAAAGTATACGCACACACACATATATATTAATACATATGTGTGTGCCACTTTCTCAGTCATGTCCAGCTCTTTGTGACCCCACAGCCTGCAGCCCACCAGGCTCCTCCGTCCATGGGATTCTCCTGGCAAGAGTACTAGAGCAGGTTGCCATTTCCTCCTCCAGGGGATCTTCCCCACCCAGGGATCAAACCTGTGTCTCTCCATGGGAGGAGAATTTCTATCATACTCAACATTCAGAAGAAGGAAAGGGTTTTTTCACTGATCACTTGGGTGCTGGATTAGCTAGTTAAGAGAAAAAGATGGTGAAGAGGTGAAAGAACTGAGATACAGGTGGCCAACTACACACTAGACTTTGTAAGAGATGCCGATAAATGTTTCCTCAGTAAAGACTCACAAGTACCTGGGAATTGGGTATGACTTTTCACACTATACAGTTGAGAAAATTGAGAGGGAGCAGGTTTAACTGCCTGACCCACACTCAGCCAGTTCTCACATAGTACAAGAACACTCTTGTTTCATTTCTGTATAAGCTTCAAACTCAGGCTCTTTCCTCAGTGTCTTTGATGGAAATCTCACATGCTTTATTTAAAAACTGGATGAGAAAAACTTTGTGTTTAAAACATAAAACCTGCGATATACAGTAACACCCTAAATAAGTCAGATATGTCTTCTTAGCAAACCAGAAAGAAAGAGCACGTATGTCTATCATATAGCATAAAACCTACTGGGATGACAGGTGTGATTGTTAATTCAGTTATACGTGTCAACTTGGCAAGATTATGGGACCCAGTTGTTTGGTCAACACCAATCTAGATGTTGTTGTCAGGTATCTTTGAGATGCGATTAACACTTAAATCAGTAGACTGTAAATAAAGCAGATTACCCTCCATAATATGGGCCTCATCCAATCAGCTGAAGACTTTAAAAGTAAACACTGGGGTTCCTCAAGAAGGAAGTCTGTCTCCACACTGTAGCTGAATTGGAGACCTAATACCAGCTCTTCTCTGCATCTCCAGTTTGCCAGCCCACTCTAGACTTTTGTGCTTGGCCAGATCCCACAAGCATGTCAGCCAATCCCTTAAAATACATTGCTTTCTCTTTCTATGAGATGTTGCTAAGTCACGTCTGACTCTTTGAGACACCACGGACTGCATGCATATCAGCACATCAGAAGCAGCACAACAGCCTCCACGTCCTTCACGATCTCCCGGAGCTTGCCCAGGTTCACGTCCACTGAGTGGGTGATGCTATTTAACCACCTCATCCTCTGCCGCTCTCTTTTCCTTTTGCCTTTAATGTTTCCCAGCATTAGGGTCTTTTCCAATGAGTCGGCTCTTTATATATATACTATTGTTCAGTTGCCCAGTTTTGCCCGACTCTTTGCAATCCCATGCACTACAGCACACCAGGCTTCCCTGTTCCTCATCATCTCCCAGAGTTTGCCCAAGTTCATGTCCATTGCATCGGTGATACCATCCAGCCAACTCATTTATATATATATATATACACACACACATACATACACACACACACACACACATATATACCATCTCATAACATCAGTCGCTCAGTCATGTCTGACTCTTCGTGACCCCATGGACTGCAGCATGCCATACTTCCCTGTCCATCACTGACTCCCAGAGCATATGCAGACTCACGTCCTTCGTGTTGGTGATGCCATTCAACCATCTCATCCTCTGTCATCCCTTCTCCTCGTACCTTCAATCTTTCTCAGCATCAGGGTCTTTATATACATGTACACACACATGCCATCCAGCTATCAATATATATATTGATATATATATATCAATATCAGTTCAGTTCAGTTCACGCTCAGTCGTGTCCGACTCTTTGTGACCCCATGGACTACTGCACGCCAGGCGTCCCCATCACCAACTCCTGGAGCTCACTCCAACTCATGCCCATTGAGTCAGTGATGCCATCCAAGTATCTCATCCTCTGTCATCCCCATATCTTCCCACCCTCAATCTTTCCCAGCATCGGTGTCTTTTCAAATGAGGAAGTTCTTTGCATCAGGTGACTAAAGATTTGGAGCTTCCTTTTCAGCATCAGTCCTTCCAATGAACACCCAGGACTGATGTCCTTTAGTATGGACTGGCTGGATCTCCTTGCTGTCCAAGGGACTCTCAAAAGTCTTCTCCAACACCACAGCTCAAAAACATCAATTCTTTGGCACTCAGCTTTCTTTATAGTCCAACTCTCACATCCATATATGACTACTGGAAAAACCACAGCCTTGACTAGACAGACCTTAGTTGGCAAAGTAATGTCTCTGCTTTTTAATATGCTGTCTAGGTGGATCATAACTTTCCTTCCAAGGAGTAAGTGTTTTTTAATTTCTTGGCTGCAGTCACCATCAGCAGTGATTTTGGAGCCCACAAAAATAAAGTCTGTCACTGTTTCCACTGTTTCCCCGTCTATCCGCCATGAAGTGATGGGATCAGATGCCATGATCTTAGTTTTCTGAATGTTGAGCTTTAAGCCTACTTCTTTACTCTCCTCTTTCACTTTCATCAAGAGGCTCTTTAATTCTTCTTCACTTTCTGCCATAAGGGTGGTGTCATCTGCATATCTGAGGTTATTGATGTTTCTTACAGCAATCTTGATTCCAGCTTGTGCTTCCTCCAGCCCAGCGTTTCTCATGATGTACTCTGCATATAAGTTAAATAAGTAGGGTGACAATATACAGCCTTGACATACTCCTTTTCCTATTTGGAACTGGTCTGTTGTTCCACGTCCAGTTCTAACTGTTGCTTCTTGACCTGCATACAGGTTTCTCAAGAGGCAGGTCAGGTGGCCTGGTATTCCGATCTCTTTCAGAATTTTCCACAGTTTCTTCTGATCCACATAGTCAAAGGCTTTGGCAAAATCAATGAAGCAGAAATAGATGTTTTTCTGGAATTCACTAGATTTATTGATGATCCAATGGCTGTTGGCAATTTGATCTCTGGTTCCTCTGCGTTTTCTAAATCCAGCTTGAACATCTGGAAAGTCACAATTCACATATTGTTGAAGCCTGGCCTGGAGAATTTTGAGCATTACTTTATTAGTGTGTAAGATAAGCGTCTGCCTGCAATGCAGGAGACCTGGGTTCAATCCCTGGGTTGGGAAGATCCCCTGGAGAAGGAAATGGCAACCCACTCCAGTACTCTTGCCTGGAAAATTCCATGGACGGAGGAGCCTTGTAGGCTACAGTCCATGGGGTCACAAAGAGTCGGACACGACTGAGTGACTTCACTTACTTAAGATGAGTGCAATTGTATGTAGTTTGAGCATTCTTTGGCATTGCCTTTCTTTGGGTTTGGAATCAAAACTGACGTTTTCCAATCCTGTGGCCACTGCTGAGTTTTCCAAATTTCCAAAGTGCTGGTATATTGAGCGCAGCACTTTCACAGCATCATCTTTTAGGATTTGAAATAGCTCAACTGGACTTCCATCACCTCCAGTAGCTTTGTTCATAGTGATACTTCCTAAGGCCCACTTGACTTCACATTCCAGGATGTCTGGCTCTAGGCGACTGATCACCTATATATATACACACATACATATACATATACATATATATATGCAAATACACATCTTGCTACCTGTGTTTCTCTGAGGACTGTATTAACAAAATGAAAGGAAAAATGGCAGCTGTGAAGGTCAGTGAAACATACACTCTTATACATTCTTAATAAATGTTGTATAATGCTTTCTATACAATGCTTTCTATAATACAGCTTAACAAAATGTAGAGCCTTAAGAATCTCCATCACAATGAGGTACCATTTCACGCCAGTCAAAATGGCTGCTATCAAAAAGTCTACAAGCAATAAATGCTGGAGAGGGTGTGGAGAAAAGGGAACCCTCTTACACTGTTGGTGGGAACGCAAACTAGTACAGCCGCTATGGAGAACAGTGTGGAGATTTCTTAAAAAACTGGAAATAGAACTGCCATATGACCCAGCAATCCCACTTCTGGGCACACACACCATGGAAACCAGAACTGAAAGAGACACGTGCACCTCAATGTTCATCGCAGCACTGTTTATAATAGCCAGGACATGGGAGCAACCTAGATGCCCATCAGCAGACGAATGGATAAGGAAGCTGTGGTACATATACACAATGGAGTATTACTCAGCCATTAAAAAGAATACATTTGAATCAGTTCTAATGAGATGGATGAAACTGGAGACCATTATACAGAGTAAAGTAAACCAGAAAGAAAAACACCAATACAATATACTAATGCATATATATGGAATTTAGAAAGATGGTAATGATAACCCTATATGTAAGACAGAAAAAGAGATACAGATGTATAGAACAGACTTTTGGACTCTGTGGGAGAAGGCGGGGGTGGGATGATCTGAGAGAATAGCATTGAAACTTATAGTATTGTATATTATCAATTGTGAAACAGATCGCCAGTCCAGGTTGGATGCATGAGACAAGTGCTCGGGGCTGGTGCACTGGGAAGACCCAGAGGGATGGGATGGGGAGGGAGGTGGGAGGGGTTTCAGGATGGGGAATACATGTAAATCCATGGCTGATTCATATCAATGTATGGCAAAAACCACTACAATATTGTAAAGTAATTAGCCTCCAACTAATATAAATAAATGGAAAAAAAAATATCCATCCTTTTCACCCAGTGTTGTTTCAGTTCTAAGAATCTACAACAGATCATCATTAGCATTTTAATAGTAAGTAACTGGAGAAACCTGAATGTCCAACTAGATGATTAAATAAATTAAAATATAAAGCATGATTCCACCATTGAAATGATTCTTAGAAAACATTTTAACAATATGGAAAATGCTTAATTTGAATAGGTAATAGAAAAAGTCAAAATTCAGAAAAAAACAGAACACTATATATGCAGGTTGTCAACTACGAAATATAAGCCCATAGACAATAGAAGAAATGCATCAAAATTACAACCATGAAACTTTCCCTGTCTGGTGGAGCTATTGGTGATGTTACTTTTCTTTTTGATTGGCATTTTCCAATTTGTCTTAAAATCAGCATATATTTCATTAAGTGAAATAAACATTGTTTTAAAAAAGTATATTCCTAAAGACTTTTTTATTAGTTGAGAGGAAATTTTCAAACACAAGTGACAACAGCAAAATAAATTATGAGTGTATTTTAAGTAGCCATTTACTCCTTACCTGTGACATTAATTTAAGAAAAATTTAAGTCTTTTAAAGTCCAGAAGCATCAATTCTACACTAAAGAAAGTCAAAACTCTCACTTAAGATCTAAAGACATATTATCTTATCCAATGAGAATAATGAAAAAATAACAGCAACCAATGGCAGAGGACATAGCTTCAAAAGGATCAAAATTAAACTTCCGCGTGTCTAAGACTTTATGTTTAACTTCAACAAATTCTGCCTTTTTATTTCTAAGTTTGTTATTGAATTTATTTATAAAAAATATTGACGCATCTCTGCCAACTTGTGTACATAATGTTGTAGAAATCTAAACTTTTTTATTATTATTTTTGGTTTACCATTATGCCTCCCTTTATACTTCCAAGCAAAGAATGTCACTATTTCCAACCCATTGAGACAATCTGGTCATGATATAGCTGGCAGATTCTGGTGGCCCTTCTTAAACGTACAGGGAACACTGCTCAACATTTTGTAATAACATAAATGGGAAGAGAATTTGAAAAAGAATAGATACATGTGTATGTACAACTGAATCACTTTGCAGTACACTTGAAACTATCACAACATTGTTAATCAATTATGTTGTTGCTGAGTTGTTAAGTTGTCTCTCTTTTACGATCCCATGGACTGTAGCCTACCAGGTTCCTTTGTCCATGAGATTTCCCAGGCAAGAACAGTGGAGTGTATTGTCATTTCCTTTCCCAGGAGATCTTGCCAACCCAGAGATCGAACCTGCACTTCCTGCATTGGCAGGTGAGTTCTTTACCACTGAGCCAGCAGGGAAGCCCATTAAACATTTATACTCCAGTATAAAATAAAATAGAAATTTTAAAGTACACTCTCAGCCATGACTTTTGCCATTGGTGGTACCAGAGCTTTCAAAAATCCCAAACTAAAAGCCTCAAGGTACAGAAAGACAAGTAGCTGCTTTGTTTCATGGGGAATACATTTTTCTAAAAAAAGATCATCATTTTGTATTGACCATCCACTTTCTAGCTGCCAATAGCTAGGCAAGTTGGGTCGATATGGCCAGATTTGATTGGCTGGACTGATGCTTCTTCCTAGAAAAACCCAGAGTTGCAGAAGTCCAAGCTGAAAGGCTACTGCTAATTAGAGTTATCATATACATACAGGGCTCCCCGGTGGCTCAGCTGGTAAAGAACCCACCTGCAATGCGGGAGACTTGGGTTTGATCCCTGGGTTGGGAAGATCCCCTGGAGAAGGGAAAGGCTCCCCACTCCTGTCTTCTGGCCGGGAGAATTTCATGGACTGTATAGTCCATGGGGTCGCAAAGAGTCGGATACAACTGAGTTACTTTCACTTCACTATAACATACAACACCCCCATTTCAATTTGAATTTCAGACAAATGGTGAGTATATTTTTACTAGAACTATACCCCAAATATCACATATGATATGTCATAAGGCATATTTATGTCACACTTATAAACATTTTTCATTGCTTATCTGAGATTCAAATTAGCTAGGTGTTCTATATTTTAACTTCCTAAATCTGACAAACGTACTCCTAATGGGATGCAGTGACACAGTTCACAGGCCTTTCAGAGGACACAAGAATTGATAGACAGTTTAGATTTAATGACAACTGGTATGCCTAATACTTTCAATCCTCTTTACACTCAAACCAGGTTAAACAGACATGTCCCCAAATTAAGTCTCCCTTCAAGAGATTTAAACCACAGTTCTGTTCCCAATATGAATCCATACAGTGTTCTAATATGAATCCATACAGCATCACTGCTTCTTTTTTTAATAATTCTGAACTTGTTTCTTTTTAATGTAAGGGCATATTTATTTTTCCAAAATTGTTATTCAACACAAGAAGTGCCTGTCCAGAATAACACATGCCTAAACCCCCATCTTTGATAACAAAAAGGTACAATTCAGAGAAATCAGACCACTGTGCAAAATACAAGGGAAAAGGCAATGATGGACAAGGTTATCCAAGTGTGGTCCCTAGACAAGGACTGACGTGCAAAACCTCCTTGTCTGCGACCTGCAAGCCCAGGGCTCAAGCTCAGTGTCCAGCAACTGTATAGGAATGTGTCAGAAGAATCATGTCTCATCTCTAAGAAGTAAGAAGTTTGGACTGGTAGTTTGAAAGTCTGCTTTTTGCATTTCATTTTTCTAGTAACTTGCAGAAATATCAGCTAGTCAGTTAGAAATAAAAACCACTCTCTCACTAGAGATAGTTTGAAAAGTGCTGACCCAGGAAATGCACAATTGTCTCACATCCTTTCATTTCTATCTGCACATTTCTGTGGTGAAAACGTTTTATTGTCGTCTTTTCTGATTGTAATTATAACGAATACTGAAACCCACATGAATTACAAAGGAAAACATTCCTGCAAATTTCCTAACTCACTCTCTTTCCTTTATCTATTCCTTACTCTCTACCCTATGCCACTTTCCTGACCCCAGGGACGATGTTTAAGAGTACCAAGAAAAAGCGAGGATGCACAGGGCTTCTGGGCTGTGAGTGACTGACTCTGGAGAAATGGGCTTTCAAGCTGGAGCCCCAGTTTTCTCAAGTATTAAATGAGTGTTGTAATTAGGTTGTTTAAGGTCCCTTACTTATTCAGATCCCACAGTGCCAGGATGCACTTGTTGAATTAAGTTGAGACTGCATATTTTTTGACTTCAAGAGAAGCTGCACCAAGGTGGATGGGATCACACCAGCATCACACCTGAGGTTGACCCACCTGCATCGTGGGTTTTGTATGGTACTCAGCTATTCTAAATGTAAAGAAAGAGAGGAAAACAATAGAATGGGAAAGACTAGAGATCTCTTCAAGAAAACTAGAGATACCAAGGGAACATTTCATGCAAAGATGAGCACAATAAAGGACAGAAATGGTATGGACCTAACAGAAGCAGAAGATATGAAGAAGAGGTGGCAAGAATATTTCATGATACAGATAATCATGATGGTGTGATCACTCACCTAGAGTCAGACATCCAGGAATGTGAAGTGGGCCTTGGGAAATATCACTACAAACAAAGCTAGTAGAAGTGATAGAATTCCAGTTGAGCTATTTCAAATCCTAAAAGATGATGCTGTGAAACTGCTGCCCTCAATATGCCAGCAAATTTGGAAAACTCAGCAGTAGCCACAGGACTAGAAAAGGTCAGTTTTCATTCCAGTCCCAAAGAAAGGCAACGCCCAAGAATGCTCAAGCTATTGCACTATTGCACCCATCTCACATGCTAGCAAAGTAATGCTCAAAATTCTCCAAGCCAGGCTTCAGCAATATGTAAACCGTGAACTGCCAGATGTTCAAGCTGGATTTAGAAAAGGCAGAGAAACCAGAAATCAAATTGCCAACATCCACTGCATCATTGAAAAAGCTAGTGAGTTCCAGAAAAACATCTACTTCTGCTTTATTGACTATGCCAAAGCCTTTGATTGTATGGATCACAACAAACTGTGGAAAATTTTCAAGAGATGGGAATACCATACCACCTGACCTGCCTCCTGAGAAATCTGTATGCAGGTCAAGAAGCAACAGTTAGAACTAGACATGGAAAAACAGACTGGTTCCAAATAGGAAAAGGAGTCCGTCAAGGCTGTATGTTGTCACCCAGCTTATTTAACTTATAGGCAAAATACATCAAGAGAAATGCTGAACTGGATGAAGCACAAGGTGGAATCAAGATTGCCAGGAGAAATAACAATAACCTTAGATATGCAGATGACATCACTCTGATGACAGAAAGCGAAGAGGAACTAAAGGACCTCCCGATGAAAGTGAAAGAAGAGAGTGAAAAAGTTGGCTTAAAGCTCAACATTCAGAAAACAAAGACTGTGGCATCTGGTCCCATCACTTCACGGCAAATAGACAGGGAAACAGTGGAAACAGTGACAGACTTTATTTTTGTGGGCTCCAAAATCACTGTAGATGGTGACGCAGCCATGAAATTAAAAGATGGTTGCTCCTTGGAAGAAAAGTTATGATCCACCTAGACAGCATATTAAAAAGCAGAGACATTACTTTGCCAACAAAGGTCCATCTAGTCTCAGCTATGGTTTTTCCAGTAATCATGTATGGATGTGAGAGCTGGACTATAATGAAAAAAGCACCGAAGAACTTATGTTTTTGAACTGTGGTGTTGGAGAAGACTCTTGAGAGTCCCTTGGACTGCAAGGAGATCCAACTAGTCCATCCTAAAGGAAATCAGTCCTGAATATTCATTGGAACGACTAATGCTGAAGCTGAAATTCCAATACTTTGGCCACCTGATGTGAAGAACTGACTCATTGGAAAAGACCTTGATGCTGGGAAATATTGAAGGCAGGAAGAGAAGGGGATGACACAGGATGAGATTGTTGGATGGCATCACCAACTCAATGGACATGAGTTGAGCAAGCTCTGGGAGTTGATGATGGACAGGGAAGCCTGGTGTGCTGCAGGCCATGGGGTTGCAAAGAATCTGACATGATTGAAGGACTGAACTGAACTAAACAAGCTATTCCTAGAAGCTGAGGAAATCCAAGAATAGCCCTGTCATGGAGAAGAACAAATCTATTCCACACTCAATCTGTTTCTTTTACTTTAACCTTTGTATTTAACCTTAACTCAAACCTATTGACTTTGCTTTGAGTTAAGAATGTTGCCTATAGCCTGAAATAGACAAGACAGTCCACTCTCAAGGCTCTGACCTTTAAGGGAGTAACACTTTTCTGTTCATGTAGAGATTAAAAGTTGTAGAACAGAAAATAACACTTGTCTTGTTGGAGGTTTATTGGAAGATTATCACTGGACCGACCTGGATGAACACAAGAACCAAACGATTTTGACATTAAGAATTTTGCAACAACTAACCATGCCCCTCCCTCACCTGTCCTTTAAAATACTGCTTTGCTGAAACCCTTCAGGCAGTTTGGGGTTTCCTCCCATTCTTGTTGCATAACCCTGAAATAAGCCTTTCTTTGCTCCAGACATTTCAGTTTGTTTGGCCTCACTATGGATCGGGGTACACATACTTGCCTTCTGTGACAGCCCCATGTGGATTATGACCTCTAGAGATGACATCCCTGAGTGGAACTAAATTAAGGCCAAATGGTTGCCTGACCCTTTAGCCAGTATCTCAAAAATATCAATAGTTTAATCCCAGAAAGTGGAGATGTGCCATCCATCTACCCAGAGACTTTGACTCTTCTGGATATTTATGCTCATTCTGCAGTCAGGAAACATAATTATTCGTTTTTCTTTAAGCAAGTTTATGACCGAAGGTAATGGGTGGAACATAAATGTACTGACTGTTGACTGAGACTCATAAATGCTAAGAACACAGACAAATAATTGCTGCTCAGAGATTTGTTTTTGTCGTGTAGAATCTTCATTTTTAGCAATTTAACTACTAAAAGTTTCCCCACCTGGAGGAGAATTATTTAGTCGGAAATAAAACTTAGCCCCTAATTCATTCCCTGCTGGGACAACTTTCATCCTTTCAGGAAAGAGGCTTTCACATAAAATGCGCAAAAGGTAGCTTGTTATATAGGGCTAGTAAAACTCAGAGGTAATTAGTATAAGCTAAACCTCTAAATAATAATGCCAAGTTTTTAACTTTCGCAGAGCTCTGGGTCAACATTTACTAATAAATTCTATTTTCCTTTGTGAGAGATAAATGCTGTTACAAATTATCAAGAAAGAAAAAAGTAGAATTTAAGAAATCTGTTCTACCAATTAGTTTTAAAAAGTGGTTAAAGCTCAGGTGAGAATTTAGCAAGACCATGAACTTGCCTGTCAATGCAGGAGATACGCGAGACACAGGTTCGATCCCTAGGCCAGGAAGATCCCCTGGAGGAGGAAATGGCAACTCACTCCAGTATTCTTGCCTGGAGAATCCCATGGACAGAGAAGCCTGATGGGTCACAGTCCATGAGGCTGCAGAGTCGGACACGACTGAAGTGAGTTGAGCACACATCAAATACCTACCTACACATCTTCAGAGTTATGAATTTAAGAAGAGTGCTCATTTATGACTGGGATAGGCCATTGGTCAGTGCAGGCTCTTAGGAGAATTTCAGGGTGGAGAAAAGTGTGAAGACCCTGGGAGGTTGGGACCCCTGATCTCCTACCCTAATTGCTGCAGTAACAGGTAAATGGTGCCATTGTGTGCTGGGGGTGTGGGGAGGGGTGGTGACGCAGAAATGCTGCGATTAACTCGGCGTGTCAGGCCGCCCGTGGGACTTTCCTCCCATGGTGGAAGCGGCAATAAACACGACAGCTCACTACCTCAGCCGCCTCCAGCCTCGGCCATCTCCCCGTTTCCCCAGATCACTGTCTTTACAAGAGAGAGTTAAAAGTGAACCACTCCAACAAAGGAAAATTTTTCTTTAAGTGCTGAATATGACCCCTTACTGGGTGATCTCTCTCTTCCTCTCTACATCCAATGGGGAAGAGACGTGAGAGCTTTTCAGGGTCAGCAGTCCCTTGCAGGGAGGATACAGAGATGGCTTGTGGCACCTCTCTTTGGAAAGAGGATGGGGAACACATGTAAATCCATGGCTGATTCATGTCAATGTAAGGCAAAAATCACTACAATATTGTAAAGTAATTAGCCTCCAACTAATACAAACAAATGAAAAAAAAAAAAAAAAGAAAGAAACCGAGGGAGGGCACATCTCTGCAAAGCAGTGGCTGGAAAAGGAGACATCTGGCCCAGAGATGCGGCTCCATTATTCCTCCCTGAGGCTGGAAATGCTGAGTTCTCAGTCCACAAAGAGAAGAAATTAGTAAGAGGAAAACAGGGAAGCCGGTTTCTCTCAGGGTGATGGATCAACCAGATCTAGTGTAGGATGCCTCACCCCTTGTCTCTATCTGATGAGGGTGTAGGGAGCATGTGTCCATGTTTGCATTCATAGAGGCTCTTCTGTTCTCTCCAGGAGAAAGACATACGTGTTACTTGGAACGGGGAGACAGACAGGGGGCCTGGTACTGAAATGGACTTGTGGATTCCATGGTTCTGATAAGGAACCATCACACTGTAGCCATTAGAGGCTGCTGTCCACCCCCAGCTTACTCATTTTTGCTGGAAATGCTAAAAATGAGTTTAGTTTCTCGGTAAAGAGATAGTGCTATGTCAAAATCCCGAGAAAAATCATATAGTGTTGTTCCATAAGCTGGTAATGGAAGGGTCTGTCCATTACGACTGGGGATAAATGTATTGGACTCAATATGTTTGGTTTGGGAAATCTCTTTTTGTCAGTTCCAGAATAAACCAACTGTTGTTGCTAAGAGGTGCTGATGTAAAAGCACTTCAATTCTCCATCCATAAACACTTCTATCCTCCCAGAGCAAGAAATGGTTGATTTTCTCAAGACTTTAGTGTCGTTTCTTTTTCTTTCCCATTAATTATTTATTTTGGGTAGGGGGGATGTCACTTTTTAATGTTATCTATTTTTGAATGAAAAGATATGATTTTTATAACAGATACGGTTTTCCTTTAGTCTTTAAGTGCCTGCCTTTAAAATGACTCCTAGAATTGAGACCCTGACCACTTGCCCTTGTTAAATATCTGGTGATCCTTCTCCCCAACAGATGGGAAGGGCCTCCTGATATGCCTCTGGCCTCATTTCAATGTGGGTAATTGCATTCTGTCAACTTGAAATTTCCCCACCAGTTTCATCTGCCTGGGCTCTGATGTCTCACCCTCAGCCCTGAGCTGCCTGGCGTGCCGTTGGAGGCTGGGGAGCAGCTGGCGCTTTCCACCCAGAAGTGGACACATTTTAGTGGCAGGTGCAAAGGTTTTCTTTGGCTGAATACAAATTCTAACCTAGGAATACGCTTCACGGATGCTCTTTATTTTTTCAATGGATGCAAGTAACTCCTGGGAAACCAAAAATACAAAAGTATCTAAGGCATAAATTTGAACTGGAAGAAAAATACACGTTCACTAAAACCAGTCTATTGTGTGATCATTTTGCACTCCATGAATCTTGCCATACTTCTAGATTAGACAGTAAGAATAAATAACATAAAGTAAATAACCATCCCCTTTCTGAAAGGAAGAATTTTATGCAAATCTACACACACATGCATATACACACAGACACACATAATACATGTATATCCCAACTGTTGACCTCTCTCTGGAGAGTCTTCCTCAGTTTGGAAAATAAAAGCAACTTTCCAAGTGAAACTGCAATAGGCACCTATGCACACCTCACTTGAGAAAGTGACATGTTTAATTGTTGAGAGCTTATCTCCTGCACCAAACCGGAATCTTACAAACTGTCTCAGAGACATCCCTGGCGGCCGGGTGGTTGAGCCTTCACCTTCCAAAGCAGTGAGTGCAGGTTTGTTCCCTGGTCAGAGAGCTCAAGAGCCCACAAGCCTCTCAGCCAAAGAACCAAAATACAAAACAGAAGCAACATTATACCAAATTCAATAAAGGTTTTAGAAAAAACAAACTATCCCATCCATTTTTATTATGCCAGGACCAAAAACATAATAGGTTCTTAACAAATTAATTAAATACAGACCGCAGAGGCCAAACCTAATTCCTAAGCTCTGACCCAGAAAACACTGCTTCTAAGGGTTGTGAAGCAAGGCATGTTTGTGTTCAGGTTCACACACCTGATGGACCCCTGGGCACTTGGGGGTCCAGGCACACGGTCATGGCCACCTCAGCTCTGGGGGTGGTTCCTGCCGGCACAGGCTGTCTGCACAATGGCTGGGTACACCACGGCCGTGCCGAGTGTTGGGGGACAGGAGCTGGTAGGCACACATTCCTCCTTTTCAGCCTCCAGGGAGAAAATTTATAGGCTGTCTGTCCCTTCTCAGGATGCCGCAGGGAAATGGATTCCCACTGACCAACGTCAGTTTTTGTTTTTGTTTTTTTCCTACAAACATGTTAGCAGTGACCTTGATGACACTGGACTTTCCTCCTTCCACTGTCCCCCTGCTTCGGGGGGAATCGACCCCAGACACACTTTCTGCACCCCAGCCCCTGCCTCGGGCTCTGAGCTGGGGGGAACCTGAGTGGTGACACCTCGGGACAGCCCTACACTGACAGTCACGCCATCCACACGTGGCATATGACTGACAGCAGTCCCCAGCCGTTCGGGCACCAGGGACCGCTGTTGTGGATGACAGTGTTTCCATGGACCAGGGCAGGGGGATAATTTCAGGATGATTCGAGCACACTACATTTATTGGGCACTTTATGTCTATTATTATCACATCAGCTCCACCTCAGACCGTTAAACAGGAGATCCTGGAGATTGGTAAGGTATACCTGTTGCCCCACCCTCTGTTTCCTTTCCCTGCCCTAGGACAGATAAACAATGCAAGGAGCAGCCCAACATATATAGGCTGACAGATTACAGGAAATGTTGATGCCAGGAAACAGGGAGGATCACTAAGACTGCCTTGATGTGTCTCCTGAAATATTAGATTTCAGCTCTAAATATCCTGTCTAACCAATGACGCAGGAGTCATTCCCAGAGTCTCATAATGGTGGAACAGTCCAGATCCTGCCTCATTTCAGCCTCCGCAGGTCACCGTAAATTAGCTTAGAGGCCCCAAGCCTTCGTAATGACTCAAGCTGACTTGCATCCTAATTTTGACTCTGCAGTGAGCTTGCTGATGCCATCTGCATGCGTGCACTAGTCTCACGCTACCCTGGCCCGTGGGCTGGAGGAACATTTACGCAGGAGGATCAGTCACTGCCATCACGCTTTGTGGGGATCATCAGCGTGTATGGCCTCACCAAAGAGGGGAAAAGATGAGCCCAGAGGCCACCACCATATGTCCAGGCAGTCAGGGAAACCAAGGACAGAGAGCTGTACTCTCTTAGGGCTAGCCCGTATGAGACAGAGAAAGGTAGTTTGCAAAGAATGCTCATCGGTTTTGGAGGCACTGGTGCTTTGACCCCTGCCCTGCCTCCAAATTGGGGTTGCAAAGAGTAGGACTGAGTGGCTGAACTGAACTGAACTGCCTTCAAATGGAGGCAAGAGCTCTATGTAGCAGCTAGATTGAAGCAAAGCTGGACTGAGGGGCCAAGAGGCTCTCAGTTCATGGGAAGGACTCCTACACTTTAAAAGTTGCATTACAGGGGCTTCCCAGGCATTCCAGGGGTTAAGACTCCATTCTCCCAATGCAGGGGGCTTAGGTTCAATCCCTGGTCAGGGAACTAAGATCCCTCATGCCATACAGTGCAGCCAAAAACAATTCCTTTAAAGTTGCATTAGAGAAGGCTAACAAAGACACATGAATCATACTTTGATTTTTGTAAAATTAATAATTTTTATCTGACTATGAACATTCTACTTTGTCACTATAAAATGATGAAATGCAAAATTATTCAAAAATAAATACAAATACACATATCTAACCTCAACTGGTTCTATTACTCAGAGGTAACTGCTATTAGTATTTGGTTTATTTGCTTCTGGATTTTTTTCTCTATGGATAATGAAAATATACGTCTCTTCAACCCTCTCTGTATCTGTCTCTGTCCATTTCTGTGTCCATCCATATATGTGACATCTGGAGAAACTATCATATTTATATTTTCTTGTCTATTTCTTCCAAGAGCATATGGTGAACATTTTCTTTGAAAGCAACTCTTAGGACATAATTTTTAATTATAATATTTTATGATTCTATATAGGTGGCTCAGTGGGTAAAGAATCTGCCTGCAATGCAGGAGATGTGGGTTCAATACATGGGTCAGGAAGATCCCCTGGAGGAGGGGATCCCCTGGAGGAGGAGAATACTCCAGTATTCTCACCTAAGACATCTCATGGACAAAGGAGCCTAGCGGACTACAATACATAGGGTCACAAAGAGTCAGACACGACTGAGCAACTAAGCACGCATTGACAGATACATAGGTTGTATCTTATGTTTGTTATCACAGTATATAACATGTATTCTTGGGGTTAATTCCCTTTCGGTGTGGATTCTGGAACTCTTTTCTGCAGCAAAAGGCAAGAAATCCCCATCAGTGGATGGTGCCAGGGTTAATCACATAACCATGCAAGCCATCCTCAGCATGTTGATAGCTATCCTCATGGTCACAAGATGGCTGCAGTAGCCACCTTATGTTCACTCGCCAATATCTGGAATTCACTACCTTTTCATACTGCATCTTTTAAATAATCTTTATTAGAAGCTCCTGCCCCAAGCAGTCTTTTCTTCATGTTTTATTGGACAGAATGAAAATGGAATTAATATGATTTGCTCAAACTACACAAGACATACTACCCTCCTGAGCCTGGAGGAAGATCATTTTCTCAGAGCGAACAGCTGTGGCTTAGGAATGGAGTATGTGCATGTGTGTGTGCTAAGTCGCTTCAGTCCTATCTGACTCTTTGCAACCCTGTGACCTGATGGACTATAGCCCACCAGATTCCTCCGTCCATGGGATTCTTCAGGCAAGAATACTAGAGCAGGTTGCCATGCCCTCCGTCCAGGGAACTTCCCAACCCAGGGATCGAACCTGCGCCTCTTATGCCTCCTGCATTGGCTAGCAGGTTCCTTACCACTAGCGCCACTTGGGAAGCCCCTGGAGTATGTACTATCAACCAAAATTTCCTCCAGGAAAGAAAGAAGGAATTAAGGGAAATTAATTAGGGTAGGCAAAGCACAACTGTCTCCAACATCAAATTAACTTGTTACCCTCTCACCCACAGTATCACACTCTTCTGATAATGTTATCCCTCCTTAATTTACCACCTAGACACTTTATTTTCCTTAAATCAAATCTTTGCTGGTTCTCCATGAATCTTCAATGAACATGACAGTGAGAATGACCTTGAAGTCTCGGTCTCCTCGGGGGCACTTCTACTC
The DNA here is from genome assembly GCF_910594005.1 of Cervus elaphus. Taxonomy (NCBI): domain Eukaryota; kingdom Metazoa; phylum Chordata; class Mammalia; order Artiodactyla; family Cervidae; genus Cervus; species Cervus elaphus. Next base: position 16,626,373 of record NC_057838.1, on the reverse strand, counting down.
TAAGAGGAAGCACTGGAAGATAGAAACATACTCAAGATCTATAAGATCTTGGGGTCTGGCAGGCACAGAAGGGTGTGTGGTCCACCTAACCTGACCACTGCCTGCTCCTCTGTGCCCTGCCCTTCTGCTGATACGCCAGCTGACTCTCATCCTGGAGCCTCGGCCTGAGACACGCTTTCTCTGGATGGTCACTTGATTTAATCCCTCACTTCTAAAGCTCTCTGCACATAAAGAGGTTTTTCGTAACCATCTTATAGAACATAGCACCTTCACTTCATCCTATTACCCACCTTTATGGGTGTTAAAGGCACTTAAAACCACCTGAGATGGTATATGTGTGTTTATTGTCTTTCTCCTAAGCAGACAGTAAATTCCATGAGGCTGGATTTATGTTTTGTTTACTGTCACTTCCTCTGAGCCTTGAACAGTGTTTAATAAATCATATGCATTCCATTTTTATATCTAGAATGACTTGGTGGTTGGATGGATATGTTGGCAACACGAAGCTTAAATGGTTATGTTCTTCTTGCTTAACCTGGATCAAAGCAGAAGTCAATAATCCTATACAGGCATCTTTTTCTGTCATAATAAGTGGTGCCTGTAAGTCCAGGTTAGTCAATATTTCCCTTATTTCACCTCTTCCCTCTAGGAAAGGCCTTCATTTTCTAGGATGAGCTGTGTATGTTGAAATTTAAACAGTGTGGATCTGAAATTTCATCTTTCTAACATGAAATAAAAGGTGAGCTCCAACTTAGAGAAACGAGACACATCATACAATTGTAATACTATCTAACTAATAAAATGGGCTTTAATTCTGGCTAAAATTTACCTTGCATGCCAAAAAGTAATCATATACCAATACCTCAAAGCCATGAGAAATGTAGTATGTCTGCAATAGTAATTCAAAAAGTTACTATGTGAATTGGAGTTTCCATTTGATGCTATATTTGATGCACACAAACACAATCAATGTTTCAGAGACATGCAGGCAACAAGAGCATGTGGACATGATCGCAAACGTGAAACTATGAGAAAGCCTGTATTAGCAGAAAGGGGCTTCCCTGGGGGCTCAGATGGTAAAGAATCTGTGTACAATGCGGGAGACACAGGTTAGATCCCTGGGTCAGGAAGATACCATGAAGGAAATGGCAGCCCACTCCAGTATTCTTGCCGGAAGAATCCCATGGACAGAGGAGCCTGGTGGGCTGCAGTCCACAGGGTCACAAAGAGTCAGACACAACTGAGCGACTAACAGCACAACGGAGTTCAGAAAAGGACGCACTAGGAACCACAGCTACGTACCAGAGAGCAGAAGTGACCTCTGTTAGTTGTGGCATAAATGTACCAGATGGACAGAAGGCAACCAGACTGCAGTGACAGACAAGTGAGGGGCAGCCTGTCTGAGATAAATACACAAGCGATTCTGGCAGAACCATGTACCACCACCATGCTGCGCATGGGGACAGTGGTGGTCAGCGCAGACCTAGAACCCACCAGCATCTCTAGGGAGACTGCAGGATACAGAGGACATGAGGAATGGCCTCTCCTGGGGTGCATTAGGTGAGGAAAGCCCAGTCAGGGTCGAAGAGGGATCAGGTAACCTCCAGTTTAGAGCAAGGGTACTCTTGCCTGACAAAGAACAGAGTTCTGCCCAGCTAACACCGAATTCAGAGGTGAAATTCTTGATGAATCTCCCAAGCTAAGGAGCTCGGGAGTGACAGGAGGAAAGCAGAACAAACCAGAACAGGTCCCTTTCTCTGAGAGACTTCTGCCCACTGCTCCTCTAACTCTGACAGGACCCATCCCAATCTCAATTCTGCATATTGGGTACTTAGTTCTATTTCTGTGCATGCTTGTGTGCTAAGTTGCTTCAGTCCTATCTGACCCTTTGTGACCCCGTGGACTGTAGCCCAACAGGCTCCTCTGTCCATGGGATTTCCCAGGCAAGAATACTGGAGTGGGTTGCCACGCCCTCCTCCAGGGGACCTAGGAAACCCAGGGATTGAACCCATGTCTCCTGTGTCTCCTGCACTGGCAGGTGGGTTCCTTACCACTAGCACCATTTTGTTTTAAATATAATATTCTCAATTAACATTTAAGAATGTAGAATATCCTTATGTCATGACATATATTAAGCAAAAAATCCATACACTACTAGGTGGTACAGAATTACAACCATAAAATGTTTTATATAACTAGCACAGCAATTCATACAAAAGTACTAGATAAATATATTCTATTATGTTAACAATGCCCCAAAGCTTGAAGTTATTTTTATTCTCCTATATCATATGTAATAGGAAAAGAAATTTACTTGGCCCTTTACTCCAAAACATATCCAGAAGCCAAACACCATCACCACTGCACCCACCCTGGTCCAAACCACCATCATTTTCACGTAGATCATACGGTCCTCATCACATCCCTGCATCCACCTCCTGATGGGTTACCTGACTTCTCTCCTGCCCACCCTACGCCCCATCGTCTGCTCTCCACAGAGCAGCAAGAGTGCCCACTGAAGCGTGAGCCAGATGCTCTGCTCGGGACTCCCCAGCGGCTGCAGCTCAGCTCCTTGCAGGACCACTCTAGGATTTGCCAGACCCCATCTCCAGCTGCTGTCCTTGTCCGACTCTTGTCCAATCACGCCGGCTTCCCTCCTGGGCCTCACACCTGCCAAAACCCTCTTCTCTTTCCATAGGCTGGACTCCTGCAGCCTGGAACCCTCTTCCTTTAAAAAGTACCCCTTTCAAGGTTTGCACATCATCGCTGGAGCGATTCTACCACTGCCCCCAAGCCCCGCCTCCTCCCTCTGCGCGCACCTCGAATCCTCAGCCAGCCTTCCTACAGCCCTGTGGCATCGGTCCAGAAAACGAGACTCCCACAGAACAGGATGCAGGTGGCACCCTCTGTATCTATATGCAGTGTGAAGACCTCCCTTCCCTCTTCTTCACCACTCTTATCCCCCTCTAACACAGGGCACCCCTTGCTCTGGTTGCTGTCTGTCTCCCCACAGCACTGTCAGCTCTGGGAGGGTAGGAACCCCTATTGCATTTATTGCTGTGGCCTCACTTCCCAGACCAATGCCTGGCACATCATACATCAAATGAATGAATAAATCTCAGGGTAGTAGAAATAAAGTGATATTTCTTTTATTCTGTCAATGATTATATGTTCTTTATTATTTTTAAAACCAGAAAAAATATAGAAAGAAAAATGGATAATGTTGATCCTTTTTCTTAGCCTGGAAAATAAATTTCCTGAACTCAAACTAAAGAATGACTAAAGAATACCTGTTTAAACTATTGTTGAGTCAAACTCCCAATAAAACACATCTAAGCTCTGTGGTTATTTCCATGGGTTTTCCCAATCCCATTGACTTTGGTGTAGTTTCTGATCAATCATGATGGTGGGAGATGACACAATTTCATAACATCTAAAGCTATTCAATTTTCCTATAATACAATTCTATCTTGAGCCAACTCAGAGTCCAGTGGAGAGATGCTCTCACATTCTCTTAAAAGGTTATCCTTTTGGTTTTCTTTGAGATATTGTTTCTTAGATGGGAGAAAAATTGAAACTTATATCTGAGAACAAAACTATGAGATGAAAAGTTTTTCTCTGATACCAATCCTCCTGCATTAAACCAAGGTAGAAACAATTCTCAAGACTTACACATTCAGTCCTAAAAATATTAATGATTGCAAGTGAATCTGAACCCATCTTTAAATCCACTTTTAAATACTATTTTTATCACTTTAGACATGAACCAATCGAAGTTTTGTTAATTCATAAAATATCCCTAAGCTGACTGTCTGATAATGGTAGATAAAACCAAGCCAAAAAACAGAAAACAATAAATGAGATTTGTTTTCTTGGCTGTTCTTAGCTCTATTTAACATGGCAGCAATTTTCTCTGTAATAACAACTGAAAACCAAGCAAAGACATACCAACTGTAAAGGAGAAAATAAGTCTGGCCAACAGAGACTTGGGATCCACTGCTAATCCTTTAACAATGGTCCAGAAAATGATTTATCTCTTGCTGTTATTTTGTATCTGGCAATTCAACCAAAGCCATCATCTTGTCCTCAGCAGGAACAGTAATTTTGATGCTAGCCTCGGTGAATAGCTGTGTATAATTGATACAGTTTTTAATTTTGGTAATAACAACTAGCTGGCTAAGGCAATGAGCCCTTTTTAACACAGACTAAATAAAGAAATCTCTCATATTTCAACTAACGAATGGAACCAAACCATAATGAGGGTGACTGTTTCATTTCATTTGGCTGTTGCTTAAAGAGGTTCATTTAAAAAATGATTCATTGTTAATATTTATAATGTTCACACTAATATTATAATGTTCACACTAATATTGGAGAATTAGAAAAACATCAATCTGCAATAGAATGACCCATTACATCAGCCAAAAAAGTCTTGTTTTTATTGAATTAAATGTGTTGTCCTTGGCTCTTTACCTCCTGAAGTAAGACAGGTGCCAAGGAAGTAATATGCAAGGACTGAAGATGGTGTGGCATATGAGGTCATGTGCTTGAGCCCCATCTTTTGAAGTTGTCAATAGCCTCTATGGTTTTATGGTTTATGCTGAAGATTAAAAAATATATGCATAGCTAAATAGACATTTATCCAAAGAAGACACACAGATGGCCAAACGGCACATGAAAAGATGCTCAATATCACTAACTATTAGAGAAACGCAAATCAAAACTACAATGAGCTATCACCTCGTAACAGTCAGGATGACTATCACCTAAAAGTCTTCAAATAATAAATGCTGCACAAAGTGTGGAAAAATGGAACCCTGCTACATTGTCAGTGGGCACGTAAATCGGTGTAGACAATAGGGAGAACAGTATGGAGGTTTCTTAAGAGACTGAAAACTGAGCTATCATATGATTCTGCAGTCCCACTCCAGGGCATACATCTGGAGAGAAATACCATACTTTGAAAGGATATGTGTACCCCGATGTTCATAGCAGCACTATTTACAACAGCCAAGACATGGAAGCAACCTAAATGTCCTTCACCAGATAAATGAATAAAGAAAATATGTATACATATATACACACACTGGAATGTTGCTCAGTCATTTAAATGAATGAAATAATGCCATTTACAGCAACAGGGATGAACTTAGAGATTAACATACTGAGTGTAGTAAGGCAGACACAGAAAGACAAATATCATATGATACCAATATGGAATCTAAAAAAAATTATACAAATGAGCTTATTTACAAAACAAAATGAGACTAACAGACATAGAAAACAAACTTTCAGTTACCAAAGAGAAAAGGGGGAAGGGACAGATTTAGGAGTTTGAGATTAACATGTCAGTCAGTTCAGTTACTCAGTTGTGTCTGACTCTTTGCGACCCCATGAATCGCAGCACGCCAGGCCTCCCTGTCCATCACCAACTCCCGGAGTTCACCCAAACCCATGTCCATCAAGTCGGTGATGCCATCCAGCCATCTCATCCTCTGTCGTTCCCTTCTCCTCCTGCCCCCAATCCCTCCCAGCATCAGGGTCTTTTCCAATGAGTCAACTCTTCGCATGAGGTGGCCAAAGTATTGGAGTTTCAGCTTCAACATCAGTCCTTCCAATGAACACCCAGGACTGATCTCCTCAGGATGGACTGGTTGGATTTTGCAGTCCAAGGGACTCTCAAGAGTCTTCTCCAACATCACAGTTCAAAAGCATCAATTTTTCGGTGCTCAGCTTTCTTCACAGTCCAACTCTCACATCCATACATGACCACTGGAAAAACCACAGCCTTGACTAGTCGGACCTTTGTTGGCAAAGTAATGTCTCTGCTTTTTGATATGCTATCTAGGTTGGTCATAACTTTCCTTCCAAGGAGTAAGCATCTTTTAATTTCATGGCTGCAATCACCATCTGCAGTGATTTTGGAGCCCAGAAGTATAAAGTCTGACACTGTTTCCACTGTCTCCCCATCTATTTCCCATGAAGTGATGGGACCAGCTGCCATGATCTTAGTTTTCTGAATGTTGAACTTTAAGCCAACTTTTTCACTGTCCTCTTTCACTTTCATCAAGAGGCTTTTTAGTTCCTCTTCACTTTCTGCCATAAGGGTGGTGTCATCTGCATATCTGAGGTTATTGATATTCCTCCCGGCAACCTTGATTCCAGCTTGTGCTTCATCCAGCCCAGCGTTTCCATGCACACACTACTATATATAACACAGATAAACCACGGGGCCCTACTGTACTAGCACAGGGTCAGTCGTGTCCGACTCTTTGCAGCCCCATAGACTGTAGCCCACCAGGTTCCTCTGTCCGTGGGATTCTCCGGGCAAGAATACTAGAATAGGTAGTCATTTCTTTCTCCAGGGGATTTTTCTGACCTAGAGATCAAACCTGAGTCTCCTGCATTGCAGGCAGATTCTTTCGAAGCACATATATATATAATGGAATCACTGTGCTGTATATCTGAAAATAGTACAGCATTGAAAATCAACTATATTTCAGTTAAAAATATTAATATATGCACAAGAAAAAACTATTTTCAATACTGTACATATAATTCTAGCAAATCATGACTTCCCTGATAGCTCAGCTGGTAAAGAATCCATCTGCAATGCAGGAGACCCCAGTTCTATTCCTGGGTCGGGAAGATCCCCTGTAGAAGGGATAGGTTACCCACTCCAGCATTCTTGGGCTTCCTTGGTGGCTCAGCTGGTAAAGAATCCGCCTGCAGTGCGGGAGACTGGGTTTGATCCCTGGGTTGGGAAGATCCCTGGAGAAGCGAATGGCTAGTCACTGACTAACTTTGGCAAATGTCATTAATAACCTCTTCTTATATATGATATATAATGATTATATATGACAATATCATATACTTATCATTGACAAGTAAATTTCAGAAAAACATATGCAGATCCTATCAATAGTCTATCCTTGTGATCAACTTACCAGAATAGTAACTCTTACAATGACTTGTATGTACTAAGTTACTTTTAAAGTCATTTTAAATAACCCATTGTAAATTACTTTGAGATTAAATTAATAATCCAACTATTTTAAGAATTGAAATGAAGACTTCTTCTTACTTGCCATTTGGCTATCAAAATTTGTGTAGTTTCAAATTTCATGCGCACTTTTGTTTTCGCATTTGAACATCTCTGAAAGCAGGCTGTGACATGTAATGGAAGCTAAGGAAGTCCTGTATTACAATTTAATAGGAATTATTGTGTTTTCCTTCCTAGTAGAAGAGTAGAACATAAAACAAAGACATGTTTTACAATCAGTGCTTCTTGAATTGAATGAAATACAAGAATAGACATTGTTTTCCAACTCGGTAACTAGATCTGTTGTACGATATTATCCCTAGCTGAAAGTTGGTTAAATAGAATCCAAGCTAGACCAAGCCTCACACTTAAGTCACTCAGCACAGCACTTGGCAGAAGTTGTGATCTCAATGCATGTGAATTATTGCCCTCTTTGATTTTCATCAAATATTTGAGTATGAAACAGTTCAATTCAGTTGCTCAGTCATGTCTGACTCTTTGCGACGCCATGGACTGCAGCACGCCAGGCTTCCCTGTCCATCACCAACTCCCGGGGCTTGCTCAAATTCATGTCCATTGAGTCAGTGATGCCATCCAACAATCTCATCCTCTGTTGTCCCCTTCTCCTCCTGCCTTCAATCTTTCCCAGCATAAGGGTCTTTTCCAACGAGTCAGGTCTTTGCATCAGGTGGCCAAAGTATTGGAGCTTCAGCTTCAGCATCAGTTCTTCCAATGAATATTCAGAACTGATTTCCTTTAGGATTGACTGGTTTGATCTTGCAGTCCAAGAGACTCTCAAGAGTCTTCTCCAACACCTCAGTTTAAAAGCATCAATTCTTCAGCATTCACCTTTCTTTATGGTCCAACTCACATCCATACATGACTATGGGAAAACCATAGCTTTTACAAGATGGACCTTTGTCAGCAAAGTAATGTCTACTTTTTAACATGCTGTGTAGGTTTGTTATAGCTTTTCTTCCAAGGAGCAAGTGTCTTTTAATTGCATGGCTGAAGTCACCATCTGCAGTGATTCTGGAGCCTATGAAAATAAAGTCTGTCACTGTTTCCACTGTTTCCCCATCTATTTGCCATGATGTGATGGGACCGGATGCCATGATCTTCTTTTTTTGAGTTGTAAGCTAGCTTTTTCACACTCTTTTACTTTCATCAAGAGATTCTTTAGTTCCTCTTCGCTTTCTGCCATAAGGGTGGTGTCTTCTGCATATCTGAGGTTCTTGATATTTCTCCCAAAAACTTTGATTCAAGCTTGCACTTCATCCAGTCTGGCATTTCACATGATGTACTCTGTATATAAGTTAAATAAGCAAGGTGACAATATACAGCCTTGACGTACTCCTTTCCCAATTTGGAGCCAGTTCATTGTTTCATGTTTGGTTCTAACTGTTGTTTTTTGACCTCATACAGATTTCTCAGGAGGCAGGTAAGGTGGCCTGGTATTCCCATCTCTTGAAGAATTCTTCAGTTTGTTGTGATCCACACAGTTAAAGACTTTGGCAGATGTTTCTCTGGAATTCTCTTGTTTTTTCTATGATCCACCAGATGTTGAAATTTGATCTCTGGTTCCTCTGCCTTTTCTAAATCCAACTTGAACATCTGGAAGTTCTCAGTTCACATACTGAAGTCTAGCTTGGAGAATTTTGATCATTATTTTGCTAGTGGTGAGATGAGTGCAATTGTGCAGTAGCCTGAGCATTCTTTGGCATTGCCTGTCTTTGGGATTGGAATGAAAACTGACCTTTTCCAGTCCTGTGGCCCCGTGAGTTTTCCAAATTTGCTGGCATATTGAGTGCAGCACTTTTATGGCATCATCTTTTAGGACTTGAAATAGCCCGGTTGGAATTCCATCACCTCTACTAGCTTTGTTTGTAACGATGTTTCCTTAAGGTCCACTTGATTTTGTACTCTAGGATGTCTGGCTCTAGGTGAGTAATCACACCATCGTGGTTATCTGGGTATTAAGTTCTCTTTTTTATGGTTATTCTGTGTATTCTTGCCACCTCTTCTTAATATCTTCTGGTTCTGTTAGGTCCATACTGTTTCTGTCCTTTATTGTGCCCATCTTTGCATGATTTGGTAGAAATTTGATATCTTTAATTTTCTTGAAGAGAGGTCTAGATTTTCGCATTCTATTGTTTTCCTCTATTTCTTTGCATTGATAGCTTAGGAAGGCTTTCTTACCTCTGCATTCAGATGAGTATATGTAGCTGATGCTGCTTCTGCACACCCCCCAGATCTCCTTTATGAAGCCTGTGTTCTCACACTCCCACGTTTTTGGAGGTTCGCCTTCAGGCTACAGGAGGCCCCTTCCCCAGGGTTGCTGGGCAGTTACATCTACCCCTCTTTCTGGGGTGACCAAAGGCATAAAAGCCCAGCTTATTTGCCTAAAGGCAGGCAGCACTCACTCATGACTAGAGACTCCCCTGGGGCCAGGCTGAACAGGAACTCCTGAAACCATACCTCCTCGCAACTCCATCCCTTACAGGTTTCTCTTAAGAGCCTGCCTTCAATAAATCACTCATGAAGGAATTGCCCAGAGTACTTGGAGAGAGTCCCATGTAAGGGTCTTTCCTCAGGTTTCAGCTGGGTGTAGGATTTCTACTGGTTTTCACAAGAAGTTTGGCCACCATAATCCTGTGAAAATAGCGAGTTGAACACTGGGGATCCCAATGTGTTTATAAGTTTGCCCTCAGAGTCTCAGGGGAGAAAGAGATGTGTGGATAAACAGACACAAATAGTAAAATGCACACATGCAAGAGGTGCTATGGAAACATAGGGGAAACAGTGGCAACACTGCCTGTGACACCACGGAAAGCCGAACTGAGGAGGTGGAACCAGAGTCCAGTCGTGAAGACATGCAGATGGCTGAGGCTGGCTCAGGTAGACAAGAGAGGAAAGGCAGGATCAGAAAATGCCACGTGGGGACACTCAGAGGGCTGAGGAAGCAGCTGTGTCCCCAAATTCACGAGCCACTTGGAGAGCAGGGTGTGAGGATGCGAACTGCTGTGAGTGTGTGGGCACACACACACACACACACACACACACAAATACACAGAATTCTGTCAATTTATGATCAGTTACATGATGGAATTGATCTTACAACGAAATGTAAGTAAGAAAATGACATTATTTGACGTTTTCAAGAAAAAACTCAAGAGGTGCAAAAAGATATAAAAATTGGGTTTGATGAAGAGGACTCTGGTGCAGCACAGAGAATGTGTGGATAAAGAGTGGCTCCTGTGAGGATAGAGATCCCCAGACCTCAGGAGGGAGGAGCCCCAGGCCCCCAGGGACTAGTCTGTCCTTCATTCTGGTCCCAAGCATGCAGTGCGTGCTGGGGCTACTCTGCCTCTTGTAGGCAGTAGCTAAGCAGGCAGGTACAGAGAGAAACATGCTGTGACACACACGGCCAGGAGAAAAGGGCAGAATACGTTCTCAAGGAAGAGATGGGCTTTCTTTCCCAGCATCAGGGTCTTTCCCAATGAGTCCTCACATCAGGTAGCCAAAGTATTGGAGCTTCAGCATCAGTCCTTCCAGTGAATACTGTAATAAAAGTTACGTGGATGTGGTCTCTGTCTCGAAATATCTTATTGTACAGACTTGAGGTCTTTCTCATGTATGGATGTGAGAGTTGGACTGTGAAGAAAGCTGAGCACCAAAGAATTGATGGTTTTGAACTGTGGTGTTGGAGAAGACTCTTGAGAGTCCCTTGCACTGCAAGGAGATCCAACCAGTTCATCCTAAAGGAGATCAGTCCTGGTTGTTCATTGGAAGGACTGATGTTGAAGCTGAAATTCCAATACTTTGGCCACCTCATGCGAAGAGTTGACTCATTGGAAAAGATCCTGGTTCTGGGAGGGATTGAGGGGAGGAGGAGAAGGGCACGACAGAGGATGAGATGGCTGGATGGCATCACCGACTTGATGGACATGGGTTTGAGTAAACTCTGGGAGTTGGTGACGGACAGGGAGGCCTGGAGTCCTGTGATTCATGGAGTTGCAAACAGTCGGACACGGCTGAGTGACTGAACTGAACTGAACGGAACTGAAGGTCTTTCTCATCTTAATGGAGCACTCACCACACGCTGCGGCCATAACTTTTGCAGCTTGTGGTGCAACAGCAAAACTAACACAAATTTCTTCTTCTTCCTTTTTCACAATCGCACAAGGAGATTCATTCTTACCATAGATTTAGCCACCTCGGCATATGACTTCTTTCCCTTTCCTTATATAGTTGAGAGCTTTCACCTCTTCACTGAAAGGAAGCATTTTAGGGCCTCTCTTTGGCAGAATCCAGGCTGTCAGCATCACTACTCTTGCACGTTGGGACCATTAGTAAAGAAAAGGCGGGGAGAAATCACAAGCACCGCAACAGTGAAACAGTGGATCTGGTAACCAAGACTAAGTGACTAAGGGCAGGAGAGGTGGGCGCAGGGACATTCACACACTGGGGGGGACAGAACAGCTCAAAACTCACCTAAGTTAAAACTTATGAGCTGCTTATTTCTGAAGCTTCCCATTTGCTATTTTAGGAATATGGTTGACTGTGGGTAACTGAAACTGAGGAAAGTAAAACCATGGATAAGGAGAAATGACTGTATTTTCATCTTTTCCTAGGTTAAAAAGACTTGTATTTTTTATTTCTCTATGAATCATCATTACTCCTTTGACAAGCCTGTAGCAAGCTATTACAACAGCCCAGAGAAGAAGTGATAGTGATACGGGTCTAAATTAAGACAGTGATCGACAGAAGGAGAAAGGGATGGAAGTGTAGGGGGAACATAGAAATATTTGTTTGGCAAAAATAAAATAAATGCAAATTGACTATCATTTGAAAGAAAAATAAACAAAAGCAGCAAATATCAATTTATACCATCTTTAAAATTTGAATGCCTAAAAATGAAGTCAGAAAGAGAAAAACAAGTATCATATATTAATACATGTATGTTGACTTTAGAAAAATGGTACATGTGAACCTCTTTTCAAAGCAGAAATAGAGACACAGACACAAAGAACAAACATACCAAGGGGAGAAACAGGGATGGGGTGGGAGGAGTTGGGAGATTGGGATTAACCTATATACACTATTGATTCTATGTATAAAATAGGTAACCAATGAGAACCTACTGCATAGCTCAGGGACGCCTACTCGTTGTTCTGTGGTGACGTAAATGGGAAGGAAATCCGAAAAAAGAGGGGACACGTGTACGTGTGGCTGATTCACCTTTCTGTACAGCAGAAACCAATGCAACTAAAGCAACTATACTCCAATGAAAGTTAAAAAAATGCCTGTGTTCACCCACTAAAATGACGCTAAATAGCCTAACATTTGTTAAACCACAAAAGTATGTCATCTTACAAAACTCCATTCAAGAGGGACAGATAAGGAAAAGGGAAATAGAACAAGAGCCATCTACCTATGCTGTAAAAGCAAGATACAAATGCATAAGCTATACTGGCAGACTAGTAAACAAACAGAAGGATATTATTTTTTCCCATACAAAATTTCATTGTTAAACTACTGGTGTACTAACTATAGCTGTAAATCATGGTAGGGGTAGAGTAGCTTAATTAAATGGTCAGATTAGAAACCCTACTAGGAGGTTAAGGACAGAAAGATAATTTTAAAGGAGTTTGGGAGACTGTTGTAAGCTAATGACCACTCAAGAATCCAGTAACCTAGCAACAATCTACACTACTTTGAAGGAAGACCAGGTGCATCCAAGTGCCAGACACACTTAAGCCACAACCCCTGATAGTTAAAACACAAGACGACAGATATGGGGTCTGAATCTTGTTACATGAAGTCAGGGAGTTAATAGTCCTTGAAGAGAAGCATTTCTGCCCGTAGCCTAGACAGGAATATAGGTGAAAGGGGAAAGAAACGCAGTGAAAGGGGACATTATATCAAAACCTGAGATGAATTATCATATTTAAGTGTATGTTACCACCCTTCTGCTAATACACGTATGATTTAAATAGCACCGTGATAGTCCTGGTTAGACCCTATAAGAGTCAGAGGAGGAACTAATGACAGAAACCTTGACATCTACCTAAAAATGAGAAAGAAGGCGGTCTTCTCCCCTCCCCACTTCTTCTTTAACTATAAAAACATAACACTCTTTGTTAGAGCTGCAGTCTCTTGCCTGCCCACTTCTATTAACATCTCTCACAAGCGTCCTGTGCAAATAAACTCACTCTTGGCCTGAAGCTTTGCCTCACGCTAAATTCTCTCTGTGACGAGACAAACGTGAGTTCAGTAAATCCTGTTACCGGGTGAGCAGTTTCAAACTAAAGACAGTGGGCTCAAGTCACCTCCTAGACAGGGATTGTGGGTTCAAGTCCTAGTCTGAGTTTTGGCTGGGTTCAAGTCCCAGACAGTGAGTGAAGTTCCTGCTACAGAGCATGGATGTTCCTCCACTGTCCTCTTGGTGAAGCCATATCCCAAGACAGTTATGAAAGCAGGTCTAAGCCCAGCCAATGGCTAAGCATCGTCATAAGTATCCAATGACACATATCCTCCTGCGAAAAGTAAGCAGACTCTGCTAAGAGCACTTTTTGTTAGAAAGGAGGTTTGCTGGGGAGTGAAAGCTTTTGTTGTAAGGACAGAGCAAGCAAGACCTGTCCTCCCTTTGACCAGAGGCCTGTGCCTGGCCATGACTCAACCTCTGAATGTCAAATGAGAGTTGACTGTTCATTGCTGGCCCAGATGCCTTATATGGAGCTGGTAACCCCAGGATTAGCTCCCTGCATGTCATCTGCTAAAGGCTCATGGCTGCTAAGGTGTGTATACCAGCCCACAGGTGACATCTCACTGTCAGGAAAAAGGACTTTATAGTGAGACTTAAGCTCTGGAGTCCTCTGACAATGAGGTCAGGGCTTACTATTCCAATCCTTGACACATCCTTGTTAGACTCTTTCCTATTCTGTTATCCTCACTTTTTTTAAAGTAATTGTTTCTTGAACAACATTCTTGCCATAAATCACTTAACTGCCTCAAGATCTTCTAGGAATTCTGACATAAGACAAATGGGTTAAAAACAACATGGCTGGTTTCAAATAAAAATTGGCAACAGAGATTTTTAGCAAGAAAAGAGAACACTATTTAGTGCTGATATTCATAATCCTAACAATACTGGAAGAAAAAGAGATGCTTCTGTTTGATTAGGTCTAAAGATAACATGATGGTCCAACTGAGAAGTGTTATGTACTAATTATCCAAGACAACAGCAACTTCACATCAGCAAAGCCAACGAACAATTACATGTTGTTTTCCTTTGCAACTGTATCTCTAGTAATACACCGCACCATCATATTTGCATGTCATTAAGTACGTGACCTTGGAAAAAAGTTGCTTAATCTCTCTGATCCCCAGTTTCCCTATCAGTAAGATAAGAACACCTTCCTCCTATGCTCAGGATGAATACTAAATAAGAGGGTCCCAAAATCCAATTAGCACAGTGCCTGGGTCTCTGCAAATATTAATTTCCTTCCACTCTCCTACCTTGTCACCATCAATTAATATATCTTTTTAATGTACTGGCTTACTATAGCTTAATCAACACTAATATTTAACCCAAGTTTATTCTTTCATCATTGCTCAAGATGTGATCAGCACAAGTGACTAATTCTCATGCTTCCGGGGGAAAAAATATGAGAAAGAGATGGGATTAGCTTAGTTACTGTAGTGGATTCTTGTGTTTTTACTTGCCTATTTATTTTATTTTTTAATTTTTTAGTTTGCTTTGGTAATAGAATGCTATTTTTCTCTGGGAAACAGTGCCTTTTCATTTAAAAATTTTTATTACACATGGCCTCTTACTCACAGGAAGGCTGATCACTGACTCAACTGAACCAATCAGATTCAGTTCTCAAAAATGCTTGTCTCAGGTGACCTGATGATGGTATTTCTTCCTGACCACCATAATGCCTAGAAGAGAGTCCTTATTATTTCTTGTTCCTTGATCTCTGTTTCAGCTTCCCTTTGACAGGTTCTCAGTTTTCCAACCTAAATATAATTTCAATAAATTGTTTCTATTTTTATTAGCCATAACAACAGATAGTCTCTGTTGTCTGTGACCAAAAGACCTACATAAAATGACTCTAATGTTGACTCTAATAAAGAATCTAATATTTTCAAAAAGTCTTGGAAGAGAGACTTGTGAATTTACATTCTAAAGGAGAGTGGCTTAAAGAAAAGGCAATGAAGAGACCACTCTTAATTTTACTTGAAGGGATCAATATCATAATTATTCATAAATGTATATGACGTATAGAATCCCTTGCCAGTTTTGATGCCAATGGATAATATATCTTAATTAAACATTTTTGACACTAGAAATACATTACACAAATATTCAGATACTGCTTTAAGCTCCTTTCATATTTCACTGATGTGTTTTATAACATAAGCCTCTGCTTAAACTAAAAATTAAAATATTAACAGACTTTATATCCCTACTTTTTAGGTTGGAAAAACAAACATGAACAGTACTGTCAAAGTATAACAAAGTTAGGTAGAATGGAAGACTATCCCAGATCTTTGGATTACAGATGAATTACTACGAAGCTCACAATGCACTATTTTATAGTGTATGTCTTGTATCCATTGTTAATCTGCCAAACAGGAATTAATATGGTGCCAGCAGACCCTGAGCAGTAGTGGGATGATTCTCACAGTTAAGAGAAGCATCCTTCTAGACATGCCCTCCATCCATCCCGCCCTGATCTCCAACATGCAAGGCCACCCTTCAGCTGCATGCGAATACGCTTACACTAGACGAGCAACAGAGACATCAGGGCCTTCAGGAACGTTCAGCAGGAGTGTTCCTGACCCACGGAACACTGTAGGTCTTCTACACTGATGTAGAAGCCTATGGTATTCTGGCGGCCACGTGGTGCTGGCGCTGGGGTGGCAGTTGCACACTCTGGAGTGACTGTGAGGAGGTACCCCACGTCCAGGGGCAAACGGGACGCCCCAGCAAGACGGCAGGAGCGGTGAAAGCACGTTTAGCATCAAACCCCACACCTGCCAGAGACGCTCGGAGGGCTCAAACATGCCTTGTGCGCACCAGGACCCAGAGACCCCGCAGAGCCTGAGCCAGAACTGTGTCTGCCTGCTTCCTGAGGAGGTACAGGTCAGCAGTGGCCTGCCGCAGGGGCAGAGGCTCTGGGTGCAGCAGACCTGGGTAAGGCATAAGCCTTCTTGGAGGAGGTCATATTAACCACACCACAGAGTGGTCAGAACTCACAAAGGACTGAGGTAACAGACTCTTGCAGGGCACAAACAGAACCTTGAGCGCAACAGGACGCAAGAGAAAGGAGCAGTGACCCTTCAAAAGACTGACCCAGACTTGCCCGTGAGTGTCCAGGAGTCTCCAGCAGAAGTGTAGGTCGGCGGCGGCCTGCTGCAGGGCTGGGGACACCGGGAACAGCACTGCATGCATGGGACCTTTTGAAGGAGGTCACCATTATCTTCATCACCTCCACCATAATTTGGCTTCAGGACAAATAACAGGGAAGTAACACAGCCCCACCCATAAACAGAAAATGGGATTAAAGATTTACTGAGCATGGCCATTTAATCAGAACAAGACCCAGTTTCCCCATTAGGAAGCTTCCATAAGCCTCTTATGCTTCTTCATCAGAGGGCAGGCAGACTGAAAACCACAATCACAGAAAACTAATCAATCTCATCACATGGACCACAGCCTTCTCTAAGTCAATGAAACTATGAGCCATGCTGGGTAGGACCACCCAAGACGGACGGGTCATGGTGGAGAGTTCTGACAAAACGTGGACCCACTGGAGAAGGGAATGGCAAACCACTTCAGTGTTCTTGCCTTGAGAAGCCCATGAACAGTATGAAAAGGCAAAACATGGGACAATGAATGATGAACTCCCCAGGTCTGTAGGTGCCCAATATGCTACTGGAGATCAGTGGAGAAATAACTCCAGAAAGAATAAGAGACGGAGCCAAAGCAAAAACACCACCCAGATGTGGATGTGACCGGTGATGGAAGTAAAGTCCAATGCTGTAAAGAGCAATATTGCATAGGAACCTAGAGTGTTAGGTCCATGAATCAAGGTAAATTGGAAATGGTAAAACAGGAGATGGTAAGAGTGAACACCGACATTTTAGGAATCTGTGAACTAAAACGGAATGGGTGAATTTAACTCAGATGAGCATTATATCCTCTACTGTGGGAAAGAATCCCTTAGAAGAAATGGAGTAGCCATCAGAGTCAACAAAAGAATCCAAAATGCAGACTTGGATGCATTCTCAAAATTGACAGAATGATCTCTGTTCATTTCCAAGGCAACCCATTCAATATCATGGTAATCCAAGTCTATACCCCGACCAGTAATGCTGAAGAACCTGAAGTTGAACAGTTCTATGAAGACCTATAAGATCTTCTAGAACAAACACCCAAAAAAGATGTCCTTTTCATTATAGAGGACTGGAGTGAAATAGTAGGAAGTCAAGAAACACCTGGAATAACAGGCAAATTTGGCCTTGGAGTACAGAATGAAGCAGGACAAAGGTTAATAGAGTTTTGTGAAGACAATGCACTGGGCATAGCAAACATCCTCTTCGAAAAATACAAGAGAAGACTCTACACATGGACATCACCAGATGGTCAACACTGAAATCAGACTGATTATATTCTTTGCAGCCAAAAATGGAGAAGCTCTACACAGTAAGCAAAATCAAGACTAAGAGCTGAGTGTGGCTCAGATCATGAACTCCTGATTGCCACATTCAGACTTAAATTAAAGAAAGTAGGAAAAACCACTAGACCATTCAGGTATGACCTAAATCAAATCCCTTATGATTGTACAGTGGAAGTGACAAATAGATTCAAGGGATTAGATCTTATAAAGTGCCTGAAGAACTATGGATAGAGGTTCGTGACATTGTACAGGACGCAGAGATCAAGACCATCCACAAGAAAAAGAAATGCAAAAAGGCAAAATGGTTGTCTCAGGAGGCCTTAGAAATATCTGTGAAAACAAGAAAAGTGAAAGGCAAAGGAGAAAAGGAAAGAAACACTCATTTGAGTGCAGAGTTCCAAAGAATAGTGAGGACAGATAAGAAAGCCTTCCTCAGTGATCTAGGCAAAGAAATAGAGGAAAATAATAGAATGCGAAAGACTAGAGATCTCTTCAAGAAAATTAGAGATACTAAGGGAACATTTCATGCAAAGATGGGCACAATAAAGGACAGAAATGGTATGGACCTAAGAGAAGCAGAAGATATTAAGAAGAGGTGGCAAGAATACACAGAGGAATTATACAAAAAATATCTTCATGATCCAGATAATTGCAATGGTGTGATCACTACCATAGAGCCAGACATCCTGGAATGTGAAGTCAAGTGGGCCTTAGGAAGCATCACTATGAACAAAGCTACTGGAGGTGATAGAATTCCAGGTGAGCTATTTCAAATCCTGAAAGATGATGCTGTGAAACTGCTGCACTCAATATGCCAGCAAATTTGGAAAACTTATCAGTGGCCACAGGATTAGAAAAGGTCAGTTTTCATTCCATTCCCAAAGAAAGGCAATGCCAAAGAATGTTCAGGGTACTGTACAATTGCAGTCATCTCACACACTAGTAAAGTAATGCTCAAAATTCTCCAAGCCAGGCTTCAACAGTGTGTGAACCATGAACTTACATATGTTCAAGATGGATTTAGAAAAGGCAGAGGAATCAGAGATTAAATTGCCAACATCCGTTGGCGTATTGAAAAAAGCAAGAGAGTTCCAGAAAAACATCTATTTCTGCTTTATTGACTATGCCAAAGCCTTTGGGAGTGTGGATCACAACAAACTGTGGAAAATTCTTCAAGAGGTAAGAATATCAGACCACCTGACCTGCCTCTTGAGAAACCTGTATGCAGGTCAGGAAGCAACAGTTAGAACTGGACATGGAACAACAGACTGGTTCCAAATAGAAAAAGGAGTACGTCAAGGCTGTATATTGTCACCCTGCTTATTTAACTTCCATGCAGAGTACATCATGAGAAACGCTGGGCTGGATGAAGCACAAGCTGGAATCAAGATTGCTGGCAGAAATATCAATAACCTCAGATATGCAGATGACACCACCCTTATGGCAGAAAGTGAAGAAAAACTAAAGAGCCTCTTGATGAAAGTAAAACAGGAGAGTGAAAAAAGTTGGCTTAAAACTCAACATTCAGAAAACTAAGATCATGGCATCTGGTCCCATCACTTCATGGGAAATAGATGGGGAAACAGTGACAGATTTTATTTTTGTGGGTTCCAAAATCCCTGTAGATGGTGACTGCAGCCATGCAATTAAAAGACACTTGCTCCTTGGGAAAAAAGTTATGACCAACCTAGACAGCATATTAAAAAGCAGAGACACTACTTTGCCAGCACAGGTCCATCTAGTCAAAGCCGTGGTTTTTCCAGTAGTCATGTATGGATGTGAGAGACTATAAAGAATGCTGAGCGCTGAACAATTGATGCTTTTCAAGTGTGGGTTGGAGAAGACTCTTGAGAGTCCCTTGGACTGCAAGGAGATCCAACCAGTCCATCTTAAAGGAGATCAGTCCTGAATATTCATTGGAAAGACTGATGCTGAAGCGGAAACTGCAATACTTTGGCATAGAAATGCAAAAAGCTGACTCATTTGAAGAGACCCTGATGCTAGGAAAGATTGAAGGCGGGAGGTGAATGGGACGACAGAGGATGAGATGGCTGGATGGCATCACCAATTCAATGGACACGAGTTTGAGTAAACTCCAGGAACTGGTGATGAACAGGGAGGCCTGGTGTGCTGCAGCCCATGCTGTTGCAAAGAGTTGGACACGACTGAGCAACTGAACTGAACTGAATGGTGTTCTGGAGACAAAGTATAGTTACTAAGGTGCTTTGACATTCTCAGTATCTCTCACTTTGGTTTTAAGCCACTGAAGTTGCCCTTCCTGATCTCTCCCATTTTTGGTTTTGCTCAGATAAACCACTTCAGGTCAAGTCCATTCCATTGCAAACTCATTAATTCACTGATACTCATTCATCCAGATATTTATCACTTGGCAGCTATGTGCAAGAATCCCAGCTAGACTAAGTAAATACAATGGGGAACAAAATGGACAAAGTCCCTACTCTTACATTTGGGGGTAGGATGGGCAAAAATCACCTACATGAACAGGCTAACTAGACAATTTCCAATAGTAATAAGCAGCATGAAGCAAATAAAGAAGGACTGGTTGAGAGGGGCTGGCTGGTGGCAAAAGAGGATGGTTAAAATTAGGTTTTGAGGGTTAGGGAGGGACTCTCAGAGGAACTAATCTTATTCTATAAACGTGTCAAAGGACTGTAGAAACTGACAAGTTTTAGGGGAAGTGTGTAGACCACCAGAGTCCAGCCACAGTCATTGGTTATTTTACTGTATTTGCCCCACTGGCTTAAGTCTACCTGAAATACATAAACCAAGTATATCCTAGTTTTTGTATTTTTTTTTAAGAGTTCAAATCTCCTTGATGCCACACATTTTATCTGGGTTGCAGTATGCTTTGTAAACATAAAAGATAAGATGACTTGGCCACCTGAAATGCTTTGTTCCTTGAGAAGAAATCATTCTCTCTTTTTCCTTCCCTTTGGCATATTGATTACTCATTAATCCAGCAAAACAAAGGATTAATTAATCTCCATGGTTCAATGAAGAATAAATTACCACAGTTTAAAATGGGACTGATCCAATATTACAAATTGGAGGAAATCTTGCTCACACTCTCTCTCCATTTACTTCTCCAACCCTAATCTCCAGAGAATGGTCCTGAAAGACTGGATTTACTTTGCATGATATTTTGTACTCTTGCACCTTCTTTAGAATTCAGTCTCTTGAAAAGAGCTCATTGCTTTCCCCAAACCCCACTTTAATTATTCCCAAAGACAGAAAGAGTCCCATTGTTTTTTAAGAGTGCTTTAGACATATCACGTATTGGAAACAACATTTTCCTGTGGAGAAAACAATTTGAATAGCCAGTTTCTCTAAACAGAAAATAATACAACAGTCACATACATTGAGGCATTTACATAATTGTTCAATTATTTCCCCTGGCAAATGAAAAGGACTCATACATATCCCATTCAGTCAGGATGCCTCCGGAAACTACAAAACAGAAGGTATAGTCTCTGAGCATTTCAGGAAAAAAAAAAAAAAATGGTGTGTTTTCTAAAGTCATTTTGTTGGTTCTAAATTAAGTTTTTTTCAGAGCTATAACAGAAATCTAATGTCAGATTCTCAGAATGAACTAAGGAGCAGATTCTACAAGTATGGGGAGAATTCTGCCATTTAAATAGTCAGTATCTAGGATATGATACCCACCCTCACCCCCAGTATGCCCTACTCATTTTTGTTATAATTATATCAGTTTAAAGGAGTTGTACACCTAGATTTGGCCTCTAGATTCTTAACCAAAATTCCTAGAAAGAGGTAGTGAGATAGGAAAGACACAGGGCACAACCTTTAAAAGAATGGCATGGCTCAAGGATACAAGATAAACTGATTAGAACCAACAAGGTAAAAGATGGAGGATAAGTCAAAGACTAGGAGAAATGCTAGTGTGCAGGATGGTATTCATCAAAGAGGCCCCTAGGCATTCTGGGATGCACCCATAGTCACATGACCCACAGACATCTTTGTGAAGGAGAGTGTTGCTGTTCTTCAATTGATAAGTCTTGTCTGATTCTCTGTGATCCCATGGACTGAATGAAGAATTCTAGGCTCCCTGTACCACTGTCTCCAGAGTTTGCTCAGATTCATGTCCATTGACCCAGTGATACTATATAACCATCTCTTCTTCTGTCACCCTCTTTTCCTCCTGCCTTCAATCTTTCCAACATTAGGGTCTTTTCCAAGGAGTGAGTTCTTTGCAGCAGGTGGCAAAAGTATTGGAGCTTTAGCATCAGTCCTTCCAGTGAATATTCAGGGTTGATTTTCTTTCAGTTCAGTTCAGTCGTGTCCGACTCCTTGTGAAGCCATGGACTGCAGCACACCAGGCTTCCCTTCCATCACCACTTCCCAGGGTTTATTCAAACTCAAGTCCATTGGGTTGGTGATGACTCTAACCATCTCATCCTCTGTCATTCCCCTCTCCTCCTGCCTTCAATCTTTCCCAGCACCAAGGTCTTTTCCACTGAGGTAGTTCTTCGCATTAGGTGGCCAAAGCATTGGAGTTTCAGCTTCAGCATCAGTCCTTCCAATGAATATTCAGGACTGATTTCCTTTAGGATGGACTGGTTGGATCTCCTTGCAGTCCAAGGGACTCTCAAGAGTCTTCTCCAACACCACAGTTCAAAAGCATCAATTTGTCAGTGTTTAGATTTCTTTATAGTCCAACTCTCACATCCATACATGACTACTGGAAAACCATAGCTTTGACTAAATGGACCTTTGTTGGCAAAGTAATGTCTCTGTGTTTTAATATGCTGTCTAGATTGGTCATAACTTTCCTTCCAAGGAGTAAGCGCCTTTTAATTTCATGGTTGCAGTCACCATCTGCAGTGATTTTGGAGCCCACAAAAATAAAGTGTGTCACTGTTTCCACTGTTTCCCCATCTATTTGCCATGATGTGATGGGACAAGATGCCATGATCTTAGTTTTCTGAATGTTGAGTTGTAAGCCAACTTTTTCACTCTCCTCTTTCACTTTCATCAAGAGGCTCTTCAGTTCTTCTTTGCTTTCTGCCATAAGGGTGGTGTCATCTGAGGTTGATAATTCTCTTAGCAATCTTGATTCCAGCTTGTGCTTCATCCAGTCCAGCATTTCTCATGATGTACTCTGCATATAAGTTAAATAAGCAGGGTGACAATATACAGTCTTGAGGTACTCCTTTCCCAATTTGGAACCACTCTGGGTTCCATGTCCAGTTCTAACTGTTGCTTCCTGACCTGCATACAGATTTCTCAAGAGGCAGGTCAGGTGGTCTGGTACTCCCATCTCTTGAAGAATTTTCCAGAGTTAGTTGTGGTCCACACAGTCAAAGGCTTTGACATAGTCAATAAAGAAGTAGATGTTTTTCTGGAACTCTCTTGCTTCTTCAATGATCCAACAGATGTTGGCAATTTGATTTCTGGTTCCTCTGCCTTTTCTAAAACCAGCTTGAACATCTGGAAGTTCACGGTTCATGTACTGTTGAGGCCTGGCTTGACTTTCTTTAGGATTGACTGGTTTTTATCTCCTTGCTGTCCAAGGGACTCTCAAAAATCTTTTCCAGCACCACAATTAGAAAATATTCATTCTTTGGTGTGCTGCCTTCTTCAGGGTTGAAATCTCACATCCATACATGACTATTAGAAAAACTATAGCTTTGACTATGGATACCTTTGTCAACAAAGTGATGTCTCTGCTTTTTAATACGCTGTCTAGCTTTACTTCCAAGGAACAAGTGTCTTTTCATTTCATGGGAGCAGTCACCATCTGCAGTAATTTTGGAGCTCAGGAAAATAAAATCTATCACTGCTTCCAATGTTTCCCCTTCTATTTTCCAGAAGTAATGGGACCAGATGCCGTGATTTTAATTTTTTGAAAGCTGAGTTTCAAGCCAGCTTTTTCACTCTCCTCTTTCACCCTCATCAAGAGGCTCTTTAGTTTCCTCTTCACTTTCTGGTATTAGAGTGGTATCATTTGCATATCGGAGGTTATTGATATTTCTTCTGACAATCTTGATTCCAGCTTGATATTCATCTACCCCAGCATTTCCCATGATATAGTCTGCATAAAAGTTAAATAAACAGGGACATATACAGCCTTGTCATACTCCTTTCCCAATTATGAACCAGTCAGCTCTTTCATGTCCAGTTCTAACTGTTGCTTCTTGACTAGTATAAAGATTCCTCAGGAGACAGGTAAGGTGGTCTGGCATTTCTGTCTCTTTAAGAATTTTCCAGTTCTTGTGATCTACACAGCCAAAGGCTTTAGAGTAGTCAATAAGCAGATGTTTTTGTGGAATTCCTTTGCTTTCTCTATGATCCAAAAATTGTCAGCTATTTGATCTCTGGTTCCTCTGCCATTTCTAAACCCAGCTTTTACATCTGGAAGTTCTCAGTTCATGTAATACTGAAGCTTAACTTAAAGGATTTTGAGCATAATCTTGCTAGCATGTGAAATGAGCACAACTGTACAGTAGTTTGAACACTCTTTGGCATTGCCCTTATTTGGGATTGGAATGAAAACTGACCTTTTCCAGTCCTGTTGCTAGTGCTGAGTTTTCCAAATTTGCTGACATACTGAGTATAGCATTTTAATAACATAATATTTTAGGATTTTATATAGCTCATCTGGTATTCTGTCATCTCCAATAGCTTTGTTTATAGTCATGCTTTTGAAGGCTCACTTTACTTCACACTCCAGGATGTCTGGCTCAAGATCAGTGACTATACCATCATGGTTATCCAGGAGTTAAGATCTTTTTTATATAGTTCTTCCATGTATTCTTGACAATTCTTCTTAATCTCTTCTGCTTCTGTTAGGTCTTTACAATTTCTGTCCTTCATCCTGCCCATCCTTGGATGAAATGTTCCCTTGATAGCCTCAATTTGTGTGAAGAGATATCTCATCTCTCCCATTCTATTGTTTTCCTCTATTTCTTTGCATAATTCACTTAGGAAGGCCTTCTTCTCTCTCTCTGGTATTATTTGGAACTCTACATTCAATGGGATATATCCTTCCCTTTCTCTCTTGCCTTTTGCTTCACTTCTTTTCTCAGCTAATTGTAAAGTCTCCTCAGACAACTGCTTTGACTTATTGCATTTCTTTTTCTTTGGGATGGTTTTGGTCTCTACTTCCTGTACAATGTTACAACCCTCTATCCATAGTTCTTCAAGGCAATTTGTCTACCAGATCTAATCCTTTGAATCTATTTGTCACCTCCACCATATAATCATAAGGGATTTGATTTAGGTCATATCTGAATGGCCTAGTAGCTTTCCCTACTTTCTTCAATTTAAGCCTCAATTTTGCAATAAGGAGCTGAGCCACAATCAGATATAGGTCTTATTACTGCTGACTTACAGAGCTCCTTCATGTTCGGCTACGAGGAATATAATCAATCTGATTTCAGGATTGACCATCTGGTGATGTCCATGTGTAGAATTGTCTCTAGTGTTGTTGGAAGATGGCGTTTGCTGTGACCAGTGTGTTCTCTTGACAAAACTCTGTTAGCCTTTCCCTTGCTTCACTTTGTACTCCAAGGTCAAACTTGCCTGTTAATCCAAGAATCTCTTGACTTTCTACTTTTGCTTTCCAGTCCCCTATCATGAAAAGGACATCTTTTTTTTTTTTTTTATGTTTATTTCTAGAAGGTCTTGTAGGTCTTCATAGAACCAGTCAACTTCAGCTTCTTCAGCATTAGTGGTTGGGGCATAGACTTGGATTACTATCATGGTGAACGGTTTGCCTTGGAAACGAACTGAGATCATACTGTCATTCTTGAAACTGCACCCAAGTATGCATTTCAACTCTTCTGTTGACTATGAGGGCTACTGCATTTCTTCTAAGGGATTTTTGCCCACAGTAATGTATATAATGGTCATCTGAATTAAATCGCCCATTCCCATCCATTTTAGTTTAGTGATTCCTAAGATGTTGATGTTTGCTCTTACCATCTACTGCTTGCACATGAGTGCTACGTTGCTTCAGTCATGTTTGACTCTCTGCAACCTCACGGACTGTAGCCCACCAGTCTCCTATGTCCATGGTATTCTCCAGGTAAGAATATTGTACATTCCTTCTCCAGGGGATCTTCCCACCTCAGGGATCAAATCCACGTCTCTCATGTCTGCTGAATTGGCAGGTGGGTTCTTTAGCATGAGGACCACCTGGGAAGCTCACGTGCTGCTTGGTCATGTCCAATTTACCTTGATTCATGGACCTAATAGTCCACGCTCTTATACAATATTGTTCTTTATAGCAGCAGACTTTACTTTCACCACCAGACACATTCACAACTGAGCATTTCCATTTTGGCCCAGCTGTTTCATTCTTTCTGAAGCTATTAGTAACTGCCTTCTACTCTTCCCCAGTAACATACTGGACACCTTCTGACCTGGGGGGCTCATCTTCTGGTGTTATATCTTTTTGCCTTTTCATATTGTTCATGGGAGTTCTCGTGGCAAAAACACTGGAATGTTTGCCATTCTCTCCTCCACTGGACCGCGTCTTGTCAGGACCCTTCCCTATGACCTGTCCGTCTTGGGTGGCCCTGCATGGCATGGCTCATAACTTCATTGGGTCATGCAAGGCTGTTCACCATGACAGGGCAGTGATCCATGAATGGGATGAATGAGAGTAATGCTCACTAAAATGCTACCCTCCCTGTGGCTTTGTGCTCAGATGGACTTGGATCAGAACCTATCCTGATAGCTAAACACAGTGTGGAGAAGACATCTGTAAGCCTCAATCTCCACATCTGTAAGGTGGCACCGAGAACAACTGCCCTCTTCAGGTTTTTTTGAAAGTTAAATTAAATAGTGGTTGAAAATCACTTACCATAATATCTCATTTTTTAAGCAGTTTGTATAGATCTGACTTTCAGGCAGAGAAGAATCTGCATGGAGGTTCACCTACACCTATGTTTCAGAAATACTAAATCATTCCAACAGCAGGACCAAAGATGTTCTCAACAGGTAACAACTTGCTTCCTTAAAGTCAAGTGTTTGGTTTTATTAAAAGAAGCAAAACAAACAAAAAAAAAAAAACAAGCAAAACAAAGGAAACAAGGTCCTGCTTTTTGCTGAGCATTGACGGGAACATAATTATAACCAAGCTCCATGAATCTGACTGCCAATTTCAAGCTAGATTTTATGGAAGTGTATGCACATCCTGCTGTCCTGTTTGGAACACAAATAACATACAAATGCAGCAGCACTAAAATTCAGAGATCCACCCAGAGGCCCACATAACAAAAGCAACTTCAGGATACAGACTATAAGCCTGGAATCCCCACAACCTTGATGTTTGGCTTTGGTCGTGCTGGGCAGGGCCGTCTCTGCTTTCTGATCTAATCAACTTCAGAAAGATTGTGAAGCTGACAGCTGTATCACAGCAAGTGAAAAAACGGATTCAGAACAAAGGGGAGATCCATCTCTCTAGGGCAGCGCCCTCTGGAACATAAGCTAAGCTTCAGGGGAACATATAAATATTTCATTCACTATTTTGTACGACAACCCTCCATGATTTATATACGTCCGACCCATTACTTTAAAATGTACACTAATGTCCCCTGTCAGTGGTGTCTCCTCTGTCTGCCCATCTCCCATTTATTGAGCCAGGGGAATCAGAACCTTATGCAGACTCTGTGCCTGTCCTGTATAACATCATAGGGTACCGAGCAGGACCCCGAGGGGCTCCTGGGCACAAAGGCCTTCCTGTGTTCCCCATTTCTTGACTACAGGAAATGGGCTTCATTCAGCCTCCAGGACCTTTCCAGTGTCAGGATGTTCCAACTGGCAGACCTGAATAGCTCCTAAGCAGGGAAGAGAGAAGTTGAAGAGAAAAGGGGGGAGCAGTCAAGAAAGAGCAGTGAGGCCTTGGGTCCAGGTCCTGGTCCCCCCTCAAAGGATATGAGTAGGAACAATATAGTTGGGTTGTTTTGCAGGTACTGGAACCCCCGCCAAGTGGAAGAAGTACCTGTATGCAGCCCACGAGCCCTGGGACCCCAGACCAGTCAAAACCAGAAGGTGGATGATGCTGACTCCCGATTACCTCAACACCAGCCATTCAGAAGAGTGTCCATGAGCTGATCACACCCCCTTGAACCATTCCTGTAAAACTCTTTCCTGCCCCCTCCAAGTCAGGACACACAGTTCTGGGGGCATGAGCCTGCTGTGGCACCCTTTGCCTGGCAAAGCGATAAAGCTATTCATTTCTGCTTCACCCAAAACTCTCTCACTCTAAGATTTAATTCAGTGTCAGGGTACAGAGGCTAGATTCAGTTTTAGTGCCAAAATAGAAACTCATGTATTTTCTTTTTGTATAAGTGTACCTTGCCTTGGGGGCTTTCCTGTTGGCTCAGCTGGTAAAGAACCTGACTGCAATGCAGGAGATCCTGGTTTGATTCCTGGGTAAGGAAGATCCCCTGGAGAAGGGACAGGCTCCCCACTCCAGTACTCTTGGGCTCTCCTGGTGACTCAGCTGGTAAAGAATCCACCTGCAATGCTGGAGACCTCAGTTCAATCCCTGCTTGGGAGATCCCCTGCAGAAGGGAATGGCTACTGACTCCAGTATTCTGGCCTGGAGAATTCCATGGACAGAGGAGCCTGGCAGGCTACAGTCTATGGGGTTGCAAAGAGTCGGACACAGCTGAGCAACTTTCACTTTCACCTTGCCTTGAAACAGCTGCTTCTTCAAGATGTTTTCTGTATTTTGCTTTCTTTCATGATATTTGAGAGGGATGAGATTAGCTTCTGGAAAGATGGCACAGGGAGGAAATGAGATCCTGAATTTTCTATTTTTGTTGGCATCTGAAAAGGAACAGTGAGAATTGGTGGGGGTGGGGCAGGGAGGCAGGTGTGGAGGGAAGAGGAGGGCTGGTGTGAAGTTCTGAGAAGGAGTTGAGCCTCCGCTGGCTTTAGTCCCTTCCCATCTCACAGCTGGGCCAGGGGCTTCAAGGACATGAAACAGACAGGATCCACATGGCCTCCAATTACTGACTTTTGTCCTTGCAAATTATAATAAAAACAAATTCTAGTGTTCAAGTGGATTGGAATAAATGCAATATATGATTAAGTATAATCCCCGCCTGGTGATTTTCACTTGCTAATGATGACCCTACTTAGATTTAGAAAGATGTGGGCCAAAACACTACAGGGTACCCAATAAGTCAGGCAACACAGGATTTAAAATATGTTACATTTCTTTAATAAGATGATAACTATGATTTTGGTTAACCTCTAGATATCTTTTCAGGAAAGTAGCTCAAAATTTAAAACAATGGGGGACTTCTCTGGTGGTCCAGTAGCTAAGACTTCACACTCCCAATGCAGGGGGCCTGGGTTCAATTCCTGCTCAGGGGACTAGATCCCATGTGTGGCAAGTAAGAGCTCACATGCCAAAACTAAAAAAAATCCTACATGACACAACTAAAGATTATTCTGCATGCTGCAACTAACAATAAAAAAAAAAAATCCTGCATGTTGCAACAAAAATCAAAGATCCCATGTGCCTCAACTATCACTGGGTGCAGCCTGTGTTTGGCTGTATGTATCTATATATACACACACACATATACATAAATAAATAAATGTTTAAAAATAAATAAAGGAAGCATTTAAAAAATCTAAAAAAAAAAAAAAAAAAAAGCAATGGGGTCAATTGCTCATCTGGAAAAGACACAATAGATATATCATTTTCCCCAGTACCAGGTATTTCGGAAACTCTCAAGTGACCCTCCACTGTTAATGTGAAAAGAGCTGCGCTGATGGAGAACAAATGCTCCTGAGTTTGATGTGTTTTTACTCATTCAGTGAAAGGTTCCCACGCAGGTAGGTCCCCGACCAGGCCGCTCTCCTTTTGGTCCCTTGCTGGCCCCTGGCCCCCAAAAGAGGAGTGCCTTGGCGCACAGACTCTGTTTCCCAGGTGTTCCTGGGCCTGCTGGCTTCTGCCTGGCTTCCATCTGGCTGGAGACGGGACAGCAAAGAGGAGAAAGACATCAGTCCCTCCCTCTTCCTCACTTTTGGAGACTTTTCGATCAGCCAGGAGCTTCTCTGGTGTTTCAGCTCCTACAACTTGGCATTGGCACTGGTGCGGGGCCACAGCAGTTGAGTTTTCCCATCTGCCTCGGCCAGGGGGATGGTGATGTCCTCATGTTGACAGTCTCACAGAGTCACGTTTGGTTCCTTGGTTCTCTCATTGTCTACATGGTCAATTCTCTATGCCATGATCTTTGTTTTTTTTTTTTTTTTTTAGCATAGATTCTGGACTCACAGATAGAGCTCCGTATCATCTATAGAGCACTCATTTTTCTTTAATTCATTCATTATTTCTTGAGAACTTGCATGGGGCAGGTATCATTTTAGTTGCTAAAGACTTTGCAGTGGCTTTTTGTTTGTTTATTTTGTATTTTTTTTCTTTTTTTTTAAATAAAAAAAAATTTAAGTTTTTTTTTTTTTTTTTTGGCTGCACCAAACCACGCATAGGATCCTGGTTCCTTCACCAGGGATCAAACCTGAGCCTCGACTGCTAGAAGAATGGAGTCTTAACCAGTGGACCACCAGGGAAGTTCCAAGTACTTGACAGCTTTAGAAAATCACTGTGACTGCATTTTGGGGAGCAGGTTAAGGGAGGGCAGGGTGAGAGTGGAGAGAGGAGTCACCTTTGTTGCCAGGCGACCGTGCTGGTGATGGCTGGATAGGGTGGAGAGGAAGGGCATTCAAACACCGTCAGAAGGGGCAGCACATGGGATGCTGATGGAAAGGATAAGAGAAGAATGAAACGAAACATTCTTTTCCAACATGGTTTATCATAGGATACTGAATACGGTTTTCTGTGCTATATAGTGCATGCATTCATGCATGCTCCTTCACTCAGTCATGCCTGACTCTTTGCAACCCCATGGACTGTAGCCTGCCAGGCTCCTCTGTTCATGGAATTTTTGCAGGCAAGAATACTGGAATGGGTTACCGTTTCCTTCTCCAGGGGCTCTTCCCCACCCAAGGATCAAACCCACATCTCCTCTATCTCCTGCACTGGCAGGCAGATTCTTTACCACTGGACCACCAGGGAAACACTCCCTTGCATGCATGTGTGCTAAGTCACTTCAGATGTGTCTGAATCTTTGTGATGCTATGGACTGTAGCCCGCCAGGCTTCTCTGTCCATGGGATTCTCCAGGCAAGAATACTGGAGTGGGTTGCCACTTCCTTCTTCAGGGGACCTTCCTGACCCAGGGACCAAACCCATTTCTCTTATGTCTCTTGCACTGGCAGACAGGTTCTTTACCACTAGCTCCACCTGGGAAGCCCTTAGGGCACTTAAAAAAAAAAAAAGGAAACTGAACATCCAGTAGTGAAGGATTACTTGGTTCTCGTATCTGTAGCCTCCTTTAATTGAACATTAAACTTTTTATTTTATTTTATTTTATTTGGTTTTGAACAGTCCAAACCCATCAAAAGCTCCTCATAGGGATTTGTTTGATTGTTTCCTCATGATTGGGTTGAAAGCAAACTTTGTTTGGCAGGATTACTGCTGCTACTGCTGCTAAGTCACTTCAGTCGTGTCCAATTCTGTGCGGCCCCATAGACAGCAGCCCAGCAGGCTCCACCGCCCCTGGGATTCTCCAGGCAAGAATACTGGAGTGGGTTGCCATTTCCTTCTCCAATGCATGAAAGTGAAAAATGAAAGTGAAATCGCTCAGTCATGTCCGACTCTTAGTGACCCCATGGACTGCAGCCTACCAGGCTCCTCCATCCATGGGATTCTCCAGGCAAGAGTACTGGAGTGGGGTGCCATTGCCTTCTCCGGCAGGATTACTACCTAGGTGATATCCTGCCCTTCCTAGAGTATCAGTCAAGAGGCACCTGGATCCGATTATAGGTGATGCGAAGTTTGATCACTTAGTTAAGAAAGTGCCTTTTGGTTTTAACCAACACAATTCTTTTTGCTGTTGTTGTTGAATATTTACTTATTTATTTGGCTACACCAGGTCTTGGTTGGAGCATGTGGGATCTTTAATTGCTGCATGGGAATGCTTAAGATGGCATGTGTGATCTAGTTCCCTAACGGGCTCTCTGTGCAGGGAGCTTTGAGTCTTAGCTACTGGACTCCAATACTTAACAGCATTTGCCAGCCTCTTCCAACTTTAACTCTTCTTTAAATTAATCTCTTATTGCTATTTAAAATGTGGGAGTCGCCACTCTACAGAATGTGCACAAAAAAGGTCCACTCCTTTAAGAACTTTATATTCAAGGTAGATAGCTATTTGGAATTACGAGAAAATCAGTCACAGTGACAATGAAAGATGACAGTCTGTGTGTGTGTCACTCATCTTAAACAGCTGTTTCCATCAGTTGGAATGGAGCCAGTTTCCATCAGTGAGAATTCCTTGGGAGAAGATAAGACACAGTGTGAGCAGAAAATGACATAAAGACCTGCATTTCCATGATCACAGAAAGTGGATTCTTCCATGCCCAGTGTCAACTTTTGCTTGAAATAAATGCCCCTAGCTAATTTGGGGAAAGAAAACTTACATGTAGTGAGCAAATATTGATGCCAGACAAAATACTGGATATTCTTGTACTTGTTTTCTCAATTAACTCTCAAGAAAATCTTGTTATTTTGTAAGGAGCAATGAAGACTCGGGGATATCCTTTAAGTTTCAGTAGTCCAAATTCTCCAATGTAATTCTCAGTATTAATTCTCAAATACTCAAGGTTAATATGAGCCAACTTAGCATTTGAATCTATGTCTTAAATGCATGTACTTTCCAGCCATGCTAGGCAGCTCCACATAACACATCCTTTAGTGACAATATTTAGAGTCATCACACTTTTCCTTGATTATAATCATGAAAGGGGATGGAAATAAATTAAGAAATGAATTAGAATACAGAAATAGTTTGCTTTTATTTCATACTTTAAAGAAAGGTGAGAAAAGAAGTTTTTTTTTTTTTCCTTTCAACTATAATGCCTTCTGAAAAATTATAAATAATTACTCAGTGAGAACTGGAATTATAACACTGTGGCTAAAATCTCAATGTATGTTAAAGTATGTTTTATAATGAATGCAAGTGCTACTTAAATTTTTTTCATAGTTTTCTCTGTAAAATTCTTTCCTATAATTTTTAATTCCTAGAAACAATCTGTGATAGTTGGTCAGTACTGTTAAATCCATTTAAAGGTTTAGTATTTAAATCCAAAGTCATTGAGTGGTCTATGGAAAATTGGTCCATACAATTGAGGGCAGTGGAAAAACTGTCAGGACTAGTACTTTCTCATTCTTTCCAATTACTACAACTGAAATGTGGGCCAATGATAACTGAGGATAACAGTAACTGTTGAACGTTCTCTGTAAAAATCCAGAGACAAAATGGAATTAAATAAGATGTGGCTCTTATCCTCAAGAGGTTCATGATCTATTTAGCTCTTAACTTCTTGATCCAGGAATAATAGCAAGAACTATTTCAACAACATTTCTTTCAACATATTATGTTAGGACTTAGAAATGACATCATGTCATTTCTTCAATCTTCCTCAACTTTCTCAGGAACTGTGCCTTTTAAGACAAATTTTAAGCAAGTGGTGAAAGTAGAAGACTTAAATGATAAAAGTAAGTTGCATATTTTCTTAGTGCAATCAGTTTGTTTTTTGATATCACTTTCTAACATGTTTGGAATATTACAGCTTCACGGGTAATACAACAATAATAGGAAGTTTTAGGCAAAGGAAAAAAAAAAATAACCCTCACTCTTCAAGTTCCCTTGCCTTTCAATTGTAGAAAATCATGCTTTGCAGTCCTTTGATTTTGCTTGTTTTGACTGTTTGTCTTCCTTAGAGCATTAAGATCAGCAAACAGATAAAGTGTTTATAAAATATTAAATTTTTAATGTAAAAATACAGGAATTTTCCCTCAAGGATTTCCAATTCTTTAAAAAATCAGCTCTCTGGTTATCATAATATCTTTATTTGATAAGCAAAAGGCCAGGGGTTTTGATATTTGGGAGGAATAAAACCTAGATATGCAGACTATTTGAATAAAACTTCCCAGAGTGACACAATAGTCAGAATGACAGCAGGAGAGAATAGGACAAGAGATCAAGACTAGAGAAAGACAGATGGATTCCTGGATTTCATTCTGGACTTTGAGTTCCTGAAATGCCACCCTTTCTAGCCCCTTATAAACATTAGCACTAGTTGAAAACTGAATAAATACAAGAAAAGTGAACAGACATGTTTTAAAGAGGAGAAGATATTTGAGCTATATTCCAGCTCAGAAATTATTCAGGTTCTCAGAACTTGGAAAATTCTCTGCTGACCATTATGCCTCTGTAAACGAGGGGATTAGACTAACCTGTCTTCGGCTCTAAGGTGTCACTGCTCCAAAGCTAGAAGCTGAAAGAAATTCCTAGTAGCCCATTGCTACTCAGTATAGCATATCTCCAGGGCCTAGGAAGAAACTGAGATTCTATGTGTTTACTTCCTAAGCAGTATGTGTGTGTGTGCAGCTTTATGTAGAAAATATCAAAACTTCATCATCTCTTATCCTGCAATAAATTTAATTTTGACATAAGACTATTGGCAATTGATTCTTGGATCTTAAAACTCCCCATCAGGGACTTCCCTGGTGGTCCAGAGGTTAAGAATCTGCCTTAAAATTCAGGGGACATGGATTTGATCCCTGGCTGGTAAAGCAGGATCCCACATTCCAAGGAGCAACTAAGCCTGCACACAACTCCTGAGCCTTCACGCCACAACTAGAGAAGAATTCCACCCACAACTAAGACACAACGCAGCCAAACAAACAAGCAACTCCCCGTCAGCCAGCCGAGCCAGTTCATCCCAAGCATCCCTGGTCACCCCCAAGCTCTCAATAATACGAGCAAATGTTTTACGCGTTTGAATTTTTGGTTATCACTTAACAATGCCTCGTTAGGATTTTACTAATACGTCTGAGTATGTGTATGTATGTATCTCAGCAAATATACCATTAAGCGTGGTCACTTTTCTTCTTTTAGTGTGAAAAGATTCTGAACTGTCAGTAGAGGGGTAAGGAGACAGGTTGTCATTTCAAAGATTTCACTGAATTTTCTGGATGCTTCCAGATCCTTCCTGCTGCAGGAATAGTTCCTGATCAATGGTTTCACACCCGCAGGACATGGGCCAGACAGTCCCCAGAAGGCCATCGTTGCAAAGCCATTAAAGAAAGAAACATAGTCAGATGAAATCAATACATTCTAAAACCTAACTATTGGAAATTCTCACAGACACAATGCAAATGGGCTCTCTGCATTCTCCATCCTAGTTTCTTTCTCAGCATTTTTACAGACAGGATTTTTTTTTTTTCCTCTCCCCAGTTGAACAAGAAAGAACAAAAGTAGATTCCCCAAAGGAGGAATCATTCGTACTAAGTTTCTTTATGTAGGTCACCTCTGATGTGTTCTTGGTTGCATTTCAACTGCTGAATTCCCCATGTCAAACTTTCAGTTCTGATGGCTCTGCACATAAATTCTATTGCTTTCCAAAAGAATAATTAAGTTCCCTGTTTGAAAGTTGAAGGATACTACATGTTCCACAGATGCTCAGTACATTATTATGTTAGTAGTATGATACAAAATGTTGGAACACTTTACATGGAGGTGTCTCTGGGTATGTATGATATGTTAACAGGAAAAAAATATTGTTCATTAAGCTAATTTAAGGCGAGTTACTATAACCTATATTCAAATAGATTGTAGAAGTACGTTCTTTGTTGTGGCCAGTATACCATATACCAGGCCAGCTTCCCTCTTCCCTTTTCCAGATTTATGTCTTGCAGATATCTCTTAAGCCCATGTCCTCTGCTCTATTTCAAATGTCATTGTTTCAGTTCAAATTTTTGGCAACCTATCTACACTTTCCATCCTCAGATCCATTTTCTGTTTTACCATCAACTGTTTCTTAAAAATCCTGCCGCTGCTAAGTCACTTCAGTCATGTCTGACTCTTTGTGACCCCATGGACTGTAGCCCACCAGGCTCTACTGTCCATGGGATTCTCCAGGCAAGAATACTGGAGTAGGTTGCCATGCCCTCTTCCAGGGGATCTTCCTGACCCAGGGATCAAACCTACGTCTCTTATGTCTCCTGAATTGGCAGGTGGTTTCTTTACCACTAATGCCACCTGGGAAGCCCTTCTAAAAAACAGATCTTGTCAATTTACCTCTGCGTAAACAATTTCCCTGTTTCCTTAACCATGAAAAAAGATGTAAACACCCTGACATGGCATTCAGAATCTCTGATATCTCATCTTATTATTTCATTTAAGCCCGCCAACACTCTTAAGAGGTAGGTGCGTGCTAAGTTGCCTCAGTCATGTCTGACTCTTTGCAACACCCTGGACTGTTGCCCGCTAGGCTCCTCTGTCCATGGGATTCTCAAGGCGAAACACTGGAGTGGGTTGCCATGCCCTCCTCCAGGCATCTTCCCAACCCAGGGATGCAACCTGGGTCTCTTATGTCTCCTGCATTCACAGGCAGGCTCCTTACCACTAGCGCCACCTCTGATAATTAGTGTTAATTTATTTACTCAGTCTCATCCATTTGTGTGTTCATAACATCAGTCAGCAATAGGATGAAAGTGCCCTCACTAAAATACTTTGTGCCTGGTAGAATGTAAGCTCCACAAGGGTATGGATTCTGCTTATCTATTTCACTAATATCTACTGAACATCT
This sequence comes from Cervus elaphus, assembly GCF_910594005.1. Taxonomy (NCBI): domain Eukaryota; kingdom Metazoa; phylum Chordata; class Mammalia; order Artiodactyla; family Cervidae; genus Cervus; species Cervus elaphus. The sequence goes on along the minus strand of NC_057838.1, from coordinate 16,589,921 downwards.
AGAATCATATGTAAATGAAAAATATTACTGGCCATATCAGTAAACAAAGGGTGCTGCAGCCATCAAGGCCTCACGTTACAGCCACCCCAAAGGTGAGACCTGAGGGAACTCAAGGGAGAAACATAGAGTTGCCATCAAGCCATCACACACTGCAGCCACCCCAACCCCATGGGGAACCCGAGAAAGAGCAGGATAGGACAGCACAGCACACTGGCCCCAGAGAGCCACGGTGCATATCAAAGGAATGATCTCAGCGAGCCCAGACTCGTGCATCTTCCCATACATGGAAAAATGCTAGATTCCTTACCTTCGGATGTCTGATTTTCTTTAATTAATGGTAATCTTTTGACATTCTGACTACCTGATCTTTGTTTATATCTTAGCCCCTCCCTGCCTTCCCCCAGGCCCCCACTCTTCACCTTGCCTCTTTGGAGCAGACTCTCAGAGTGATTACGATCCGAGATGCTATGTCCAAGGCTTAAGTCCTCAGTTTTATCCACCGAATAAAAAATAACTCTCAACTTTTAGGTTGTACATTTTTTTAGTTGACACATATTTGGCATTATGTAAATGCATAATCTATATTTTTAGAATTAAAAAATTCAGCAATACTTGCTGAGTGCTTATTATGTGTGACATAGACAGCCTGGAATTAGGGATCTGTGCTGAAAGCCACTGTCTCTGTCTTTAAGAAGGTTGGCCAAGGAAATTGACATTTATAGTGAATTCGGTGTGTATCTGTAAGCATCACTCTGGTTTCTGGTTCCTCGCACCTAGGAAGGAGTGAGAATGCACTCATCTGTATACACATTATTGCGAACTCAAGGTTCATTAAGTGTTTCCCAGATAAATAGAGGTAAGAATGCAATGAGGCAGAGTGTCTGAGGGTTTGGTAGGGAAATAATGTGCCCCCACTCTCCCCATGTGTGTTGTCGCTGTTGTTCAGTCACTCTTTGCGACCTCATGATCAGCAGCACTTCCTGTCCTTCACTGTCTGTCTCCTGGAGCTTGCTCAAACTCAGTCCCCTGAGCTGGTGATGCCATCCAACCATCGCATCCTCTGTTGCCCCTCTCCTTTTGCCTCTAATCTTTCCCAGCATCAGGGTCTTTTCCAGTGAGTCAGCTCTTTGCATCAGGTGCAAAGTATTGGAGTTTCAGCTTCAGTATCAGTCCTTCCAATGAATATTCAGGGTCGATTTCCTTCAGAATTGACTGGTTGGATCTCCTTGCTGCCCAAGGGCCTCTCAGAAGTCTTCTCCAATACCACGGTATGAAAGCACGAATTCTTCAGCACTCAGCCTTCCAACTCTCACATCCATACACGACTACTGGTAGCTTTGACTACACACACCTTTGTCGGCAAAGTGATGTCTCTACTTTCTAATATGCCGTCTAGGTTTGTCTTACCTTTCCTTCCAAGGAGCAAGCATCTTCTAATTTCATGGCTACAGTCACCATCCACAGTGATTTTGGAACCCAAGAAAAGAAAGCCTGTCACTGTTTCCATTGTTTCCCCATCTACTTGCCATGAAGTGATGGAACCGGATGCCATGATCTTAATTTTCTGAATGTCGACCTTTAAGCCAGCTTTTCCACTCTCCTCTTCCACCTTAATCAAGAGGTTCTTTAGTATCTCTTTGATTTCTGCCATGAAGGGTGGTGTCATTTGCAAATCTGAGGTTACTGATATTTCTCCTGGCAGTCTTGATTCCAGCTTGTGCTTCATCCAGCCCAGCATTTTGCACAATATACTGTGCATATAAGTTAAGAAAGCAGGGTGACAATATACAGCCTTGACGTACTCCTTTCCCAATTTGGAACCAGTCTGTTGTTCTATGTCTCATTCTAACTGTTGCTTCTTGACCTGCATACAGGTTTCTCAGGAGGCAGGTAAGGTGGTCTGGTATTTCCATCTCTTTAAGAATTTTCCAAAGTTTGTTGTCCCTTACGTATATCCAGATCCTAATTACAGGTACTACTGAATATGTGCATGCATGCCTAGTCACTCAGTTGTGTCCAATTCTTTTGTGACCCCTTGGACTGCAGTACGCCAGGCTCTTCTGTCCATGGGATTCTCCAGGCAGGAATGCTGGACAGGTTGCCATTTCCTCTTCTTGGGGTTCCTCCTGCCCAGGGATCAAACCTGTGTCTCCTCATTGGCAGGTAGATTCTTTACTACTGAGCCACCTGGGAAGCCCCAGTGAAAATGTTCCATTAGATGACAAAGGTGAAAAATTGGCAGATGTGATTAAGGCTAAGAAGCTGGAGAGGAGGAAATTCACTAGATTATCCAGGGGAGCATGTTATAATCACATGAGGCTTTAAAAGCAGAAGAAGAGGGGAAAGCTGGAGTCACAGAAATAGGGCTTGAGAAGGACTCAGTTTGCTATCAGCAGCTTTGAAGAAGGAGGCATGGGGAAAGAGCCAAGGAATGTGAATATTTCTAGAAGCTGGGGACAGCTCTGAGCTGAGCTAACAAGGAAACAGTTTCTACGACTAACTGTAAGGAACTGAGTCCTGCGAGCAGCTGCTCAAATGAGCAGGAGCTGGAGCCTCCACGAAAGAACAGAGCCATGCCAATTCCTTGCCTTCAGCCTGGTGAGACGCTCCTCAGACTTTGGACCTACAAGGTTTGTGTTGCTTTAAGCCATTGAGTTCGAGGCAACTTGTTGTGGGCAGCAACAGAAGACACAGAACTCACAATATCCTTGTAAGGCTGGCCAAACTGACTTCCCCTTGGGTTCCCACGAACCAAAAGAAAATGACTATTCTCAAAATTCTGACAGCAAAACCTCAACGGTTTTTGCAAGGGACATACACAGATAGAAAATCAGCTGCATTTACAGATAAACAAAAATGTTCTTTCAGAATGGAACTTAGATAAAACCATTTTCCAAAATGATGATGGTTTATTGAATCTTAGGACACTGAGTGTCCTAGGACAACAAGTTGTACTATAAAAATCTATACATCTGTAGCATTTGAAATGTGTTTCAAATGTTTATGCCCTTGAAGACAAACTGTGACTTCAGGGAGATTTCTGAGTTCCAATTTTCCTCTCAGTCAGAGATTAGCAGAAAAGGACCACAAGCAATGGCCCAAGAATGACACTTTATAGATGGACCTAGAGATTATGACGCCAAGTGAAAAAAGTCAGACAGAGAAAAACAAATATCACAGGCTATCACCCACATGAGGAGTCTGAAAACATGATACAACTAAACTTATTCACAAAGCCAGAAACACATTCACAGACATAGAAAACAAATTTATGGTTACCAATTACGGTTTCCCTGGTGGCTCAGATGGTAAAGAATCTCCCTGAAATGCACGAGACCTGGGTTCCATCATTGGGTCCAGAAGATCCCCTGGAGAAGGGAATGACAACCCACTTCAGCATTCTTGCCTGGAGAATCCACGGACAGAAGAGCCTGTTGGGCCACAGCCCATGGGGTCACAGAGTCAGACACGTTTGAGTGACTAAGCACAAAGGGGAAATGTGGGTAGGGATAAATTAAGAGTTTGGATGAACAGATACACACTATTACATAAAAAATAGATAATAAAGAAAGACCTACTGTATAGAACAAGGAATTATATTCAATATTTTATAGTTACCTATAATGGCAAAGAATCTGAATATATATTCACAAAGTCAACAGCATCACCTGGAGATGTGCTCTGCAGTGGCCCTAAACATAGTTTTGTAGTTTGATTGCCTACAATCTTCCATGCAGGCCATCTTCCCTAAGAGGTGGTGTTTTCTAATTCTTACAGTGGCAACAAATATGTTAACAGTGGCTCTGGTTCAGTCTGACAGAGGATCGTGTTGACTTTTTATGTTATCGTAGTCAGATACAGAAAAATGGACTCTAAATCTGGGTTTGCAAATGGTTATGCAATGAAATGAAAGTGGCTTCTGTATACCAATCTCACAAAACCTTACGCAGGTCTTAAGTCTCTGTCCCAAATAGAAGCTAAATAAAATTTCAGGAGTTTTAGGCACCCTCCATGGTGTATCATACAGTCTTCCTCAAGCTAGAAGGCAAGAAAATGGAAAGTCCCCTCAGAACAATTCCATTATTCTAAGGATGGAATCCCCTCCAGAATTTTTCTGGTTTGGGTCTTTGTTCAATGCTTTCTTCCTTCCTTTTTTTTTTTTTTAATATTTATTTACTTGTGTATTTGCTGCCTGGGGTCTCAGTTGAGGCACAAAGGATCTTTGTTGTGTCATGCCTTGCGTGCATGGATTCTCTAGTTGTGGTGTGCTGCCTTAGTTGCTCTGAGGAAAGTGGGATTTTATTTTCCTAACCAGGGATCAAACCTGAGTCCCCTGTATTGCAGGGCAGATTCTTAACCATTGGACCACCAGGAAAGTCCCTTCTGTTCAGGGCTTTCTGTTAGTTGTGCTTTACATTTTGCCCAGAGGCAAAGAAGTGAAGTGAACTATTAGTCGTTCAGTCACGTCTGACTCTCTGTGACCCATGGACTGTGGCCTACCAGGCTTCTCTGTCCATGGAATTCTCCAGGCAAGAATACCAGAGTGGGTTGCCATTCCCTTTTCCACGGGATCTTCCTGACCCAAAGATCTAACCCAGACCTCCTGCAGTGTTAGCAATAGAAAGATTGCCTAATACAAGCTGCTCTACCACACTGGAAGCAGAAATCATTCCTAGCTTCACTATTGGCAAATGTGTCCAAGTGTCACCTGAGGAACCAGATGGAAGCCTTTTTCCTGGCATATGATCCAATCTAGCATTTTCCTGAATAGTACTGAGCTTTCAGGTTTCAAGAATTTAAAATATATATATATATATATGGTCACCCTACTCATAAGAAACATTAGCAAGAAAACTGCATCTTCCAGAAGACAAAACAAGAATAAGGACTCAGGATATTGCAGAAGAGTTTGCTTCCATCCACCTTCTACCACCTTCTACTTCTAGTTATGACCAACATAGACAGCATATTAAAAAGCAGAGACATTACTCTGCCAACAAAGGTTCGTCTAGTCACACACGCTAAGTCGCTTCAGTTGTGTCCGACTCTGAGCGACCCTATGGATAGCAGCCCACCAGGCTCCGCCATCCACAGGATTCTCTAGACAAGAATACTGGAGTGGGTTTGCCAGTTCCTTCTCCATAATGCTATATTAGTAAGTTAAAGTAAAAAGTCGCTCAGTCGTGCCCAACTCTTTGTGACCCCACGGACTGTAGCCTACCAGGGTCCTCAGTCCATGGAATTTTCCAGGCAAGAGAACTGGAGTGGGTTGCCATTTCCTTCTCCACCTTCTAGTCAAAGCTATGGTTTTTCCAAGAGTCATGTATGGATGTGAGAGTTGGACTATAAAGAAAGCTGAGCACCGAAGAATTGATGCTTTTGAACTGTGGTGTTAGAGAAGACTCTTGAGAGTCCCTTGCAAGGAGACTGCAAGGAGATCTAACCAGTCAATCCTAAAAGAAATCAGTCCTGAATATTCATTGGAAGGACTGATACTGAAGCTGAAACTCCAATACTTTGGCCACCTGATACAAAGAACTGACTCGTCTGAAAAGACCCTGATGCTGGGAAAAATTGAAGGCAGGAAGAGAAGGGGACGACAGAGGATGAGATGGTTGGATGGCATCACCAACTCAATGGATTTGAGTTTGAGCAAACTCCGGGAGTTGGTGATGGACATGGAGGCCTGGCATGCTGCAGTCCATGGGGTCGCAAAGAGTTGGAGGCGACTGAGCAACTGAACTGAACTGACCTTCTACCCTAGGAGAGAGCATTCAGTTTGAAGACACCCTGGAGACAGTAACCTATTTCTATGTTAATTATGATAATACTCTGCGCAAGCACTCTTTTGCTGAAATGTAATCCCATTCTCTTTCTTATTGTACTTTATGTAAATTGATAGTGTGTTCCTTTCTCCCTTAAAATTACCCTTTATATACTTCAGGAAAATTAGGAAATCTCCTCTTAGCCACATCTTCTAGACTGAATAACCTTAGTTCCTCTTCCTCCAATCAAAAGTACTATTTCACTTCATTTTAATTATTTGCTTTGCTGTCCTTCATGCTGAACTGCATTCCAAATCATTTTTTGACAGTGTAAATCTGACCCTGTAAACCCAAAATGCCACTCCTAGGTACACACTCAAGACAAGTGAGTGCCTGTGTCCTCACAAAGACTCTGGCAAGAATGTGCTTAGTGGCTTTAATCAAAGTATCCATCCACAGAAAAATGGATAAAGAGACTGGAAGAGATTCAGATGATGAACCACTGCAAAGCTATGAAAATGAAAAGCAAATAAATAATAAATGAAAAAGATCATGGGTGAATTTCAAAATCATGTTGAGTGAAAGAAGCCACATTTAAAAAATGCATTCCACATAATTCCACTTTCACCAAGTAAAACATGGCAAACTCATACATGTGGATAGAAGTGAAGAGACTGGGTCACCTCTAAACATGTCCATGCGTGATGTGGGGGCTCAGGGTGGGATGGGTCTCTTTAGACTAGAGAAAGGATGAAGGAGCTTCCTGGGGAGGGAGAGATGTTTATTTAGCTATTTGGCTGTTACAGGTCTTAGTTGCAGCACGTTGTAACTAGGAGTTTGGCATGTAAACTCTTAGTTATGATGTGTAGGATCTAGTTCCCCCACCAGGGATTGAACGTGGGCCCTCTGCATTGGGAGCTGGGATCTTAGCCACTGGACCACCAGGGAAGTCCGTGGAAAGTTCAATATCTGGATGTGGGTGTTGGTAACATGGGTGTACCCAGTCATGTATGTATGGATATGTGTGTGGACCCAGGTGTGTATGCAAGTTTGTCTATGGATGCAAATTAAAGCCAGACACTGTTCAACAAAGAAAGCCCTCCTCAATGATGAAAGACCTCCGAACTTAAATCTGCAGCCTCTGATCTTCCCAGCAGCAATTTGTAGCACTTCCTAACAGAAATGAACACAGAAGAAACAGCCTCAGGGACTCTTATGAAAATAGAGATTGTTTAACAGCAGATCCATGAAAACATCAGCAAGACATTTCCAGCTGGGAAAGTTCATCTGATGGAGCAATCTGTCCACAGATGTTTTATAACAGGTCTGCAAGTGACTTAAAAATCCTCAAAAAATGGTAATTAAATACACCAATGTGACTAATGCAATATCTCCAGGTTTCTGACTTAAAATGCCAAGTTGTCAAGTTGGAAGAGTTGTTATAAGCCTAGAGAAAGAGACAGGGTCTTTGAGGTAGGACAGCCCTGAACAAAGGCCAAGTCTTATCTCTATGTTACCTCATGAAATCCTATTAACCTCAGAGGGATTCATTTGCCTTTTCAGGAAAAATGGGATATTCAGGAAAATGTCATAGCATTCTCTGAGAATTAGGTGAAGTGGTATATAAAGACGGTTTAGTAGAATGCTGGTAGACAAAAGAAAAATTAGTAATACCTTAAATTTTTTGACATAGGAGGCAAGAGTATACACCACGGGGAACGGGAAGTCTCTTCAATATGTGGTGCTGGGAAAATATGACAACCATATTTTCCCAACAAGCATGAGACCGAACCACTGCCTTACACCAAAAACGGAAATAAACTCAAAATGAATGAAAGACTTTAATGGAAGCCTGGAAACCATAGAACTCCTGGAAGAAAACATAGACCATGAATTCCATGACATCAATCTTGGCAAATTTTTGGATTTGACACCAAACACAAGGCAATGAAGGCAAAAATAACCAAGTAGGACTATTTGAAACTAAAAAGCTTCTGTCAAGAACAAAATAAAAAGCAACTTACATTTTATGGGCGGAATAGGAACAAATATTTTCAAATTATATGTGTGATAAGGGGTTGATATTCAAAATATGTAAACAACTTACACAATAGCAAGCAAAGAAAGAAAGAAAAAAAATATTTAAAAAGGGCAGAAGATTTGAATAGACATTTTCACCAAGAAGATATACAGATGGCCAACAGGTACATGAAAAGATGTTCACTAACCATCAGGAAAATGCACACCAAAACCACAATGAGATATCACCTTACACTGTAATAAGGTCTATTTGTCAAAAAGACAAGAAATAATAAGTGTTGAGGAGGATGTGGAGGAAAATGAACACTTGTGAACTGTTGGTGGGAATATAAATTTGTATAGCTATTATGGAAAACAGTACAGAGTTTCCTCAGAAAATTAAAAATAGAACTACCACATGATCCAACAATTCTGTATAATTATTTGAAGAAAACAAAACACCTACATAGAAAGATACATGCACACCATGTTCACTGCAGCATTGTCTACAGAGGGGCATGGGAAGTTGGGGGGTGACAATGATTACATCACTGTGTACACTTGTCAAAACTCATGGCTCTGTGCATCTGCTCAGTCACGTCCAACTCTTTGTGACCCCATGGACTATAGCCTGCCAGGCTCCTTCGTCCACATGATCTTCCAGACAAGAATACTGGAGTAGTTGCCATTTTCTTCTCCAAGGGATCTTCCTGATCCAGAGATTGAACCTGCATCTCCTGCATTGGCAGCTGGATTCTTTACCACTGAGCCACTTCAAAACTCACGGAACTGGACACTAAAAGGGATGGTATTTACTACATGTAGATTATGTCCTCATAAAAAATAAAAATAAATTACTATTTATATTTCAAAACTTTGCCTTTCTATGAATTTGTTCAAGCATATGAATATAACAAATCTGCTAGGAAAATTATTCTCCTAAAAACAGAAGCAGTGTTTTTAAAATAACATTCTGAGCAATTCTAGGAGAAAAATTTAGGAAGTGAATGCTAGGGAGTTTGGAAAGATAAAGAAAAGAATATAAATACAAAGTATAGTAAGAGCTAGCCTTTCTTACTGTCTTTTTTAAATTTTATTGAAGTATAGCTAATTTACAATGTTGTGTTTAATTTCAGCTGTACAGAAAAATGACTCAGTTATACATACATACTGTCTTTTTCATATTCTTTTCCTTTCTGGTTTATCACAGGATACTGAGTATAGTTATCTGTGCTATATAGTAAAACCTCGCTTTTTTTTTGTTTTTTGGCCATGAGTTCTCCAACTGGAGAGCAAACTGATGCCTTCTGCATTGGAAGCTAAATTCTTAACCACTGGACTGCCAGAGAAGTCCCAAGACCTTGTTTATCCATCCGATACACGCTAGTTAGAGCTAGACTTTGAAAGTCATCTCAAAGAAGATAAGGAATGCAAGTGTCTCTATAAATCAATTGACTCTAAGTCTTGGAAATGTATTTAGATAATTCAGTGAAAACGATTCCATTCTTTAATTCATGGCATATACATAAATAGATAATAATGTCTGTGCCATTAAAATATATCACTGTAGTATATTAGCTGCAGGTTTCATGTTGGCTTTGAAAGCGGGAGAATGTGTAGTAGCAGAAGTACAGTGAGAAGATAAGGATAATGGAGGGAAACGCTGCATGTTAGGCCAGGACTATCTGATGACTATCTCCCTTATCTGGTCCCTTCCCTGACACCACCCTAGCCAGGCCTCATTACACAGAGCATCAGCGCAAACAGAAGGTCAGGGCCAAGGATAGCAGACAACATATTCCTAAATAGGGAAAGGCAACCCTGCGTAATCAAAAAGCTTCATCTCCACCTAGAAAGGAACCATTATCCTGCCAGCCTCTCCCACTTTTATTGGCATTTCCAAGTCACTTATAAGAATGGATTATTCAGAGTTTTCAAAAGAACAATGCACAAAAAACTATCCTCTGGGTGCAATATAAAAACTACTCATACATAAGCAAAAAAACAAGATCCAGAATTATATTCGCTGTTCATGTTGAGAAATCAGGATGTAATATTTTACAGAGTCAAGAACTCACTGGAGAAAGAAAAAGAACTATGAGGAAATAAGTCAAGAGGCTCTTCTTTCTAAGGCACACTATTTATTATGTTCTTAAAGACTTTGGTATATTGCATAACCATGAGGCCTGAAATCAGAATTTGCCAGCAGCTCTACAGTTAAAGAAGAAAATCTGGTGTTTCCCTAGCTCATGTTCAATTAATGGAAAAAATTTTTTATAGTGATTGGAATATTTTTCTACCAGATTCTTTTACTTGAAGACTTACTTTTTCCAGCAAAGTGTCAGCAAACACTCTGATCAAGCAAGCATAACTCTCTGAATGATAGGCCATGGTGTTTGCTGGAACAAGCTCAGATGGTAGGCTTTTTACATCACCAACAGCAGTTCAAGTCCTCTGCCTCACCTACCTTGGAGCTACCCACTAAATCTCCTTCAACTGATGCCCTGTGAAGGTGATTCGAAAATAGTAAATTTTCACACGAAGTTTCAATCAAGTATCTTCTTGAAAAAAAATAGAATTTACTTATGTGGTGAAAGCACAATTTAGACATTCATCATTCACTCATTAATTCATTTAATTATATTTATCTTGAGGACCTAATTATATATTCCAGGCACTATTCTAGGAACTGAAGAGAAGCAAACACAGGCCATGTCCTCTAGCAGGTGAGACAGACAAGAAAGAACACAAAATGAACAAAATACAAAAGTATCAACAGGGAAGATAAAGACAACCAGTGGGGAAAAAAAAAAAAAAAGACAACCAGTGAAAGCTCAGAGCATCTTGGAGCAGCCCACTAGAAGTTCTCTGCTGATGTAGAGCTTTATTTTTCATGCTGCCAGTAAAAGACACGCAGGGCTAACCAAAGATATTCTGCTTACACCTCTTCCTACAGTCACTGTGGAATTCAAATGAGATTCAAATGTGCTGACCTGTCGCATAGTTTACAACAAATCACTCTGAATTATTTTAATATTTCATCTGGAACTGCTAAAAATTCTGCTCTCTCCCATGCTTTCACATTCATACAGGTAATAAATTAGATGATTCCCAGTGTGTTCTCGCTGTTTGGATTTAGCAGTGTGTGTCTGTCCTACCACACCCTCTAACCCGTCTTTTGTAAACAAGAGAACCCCTAGCAAAGCAGCCTGCTCTCAGAGCCTCATTGTTTCAGAACAGCAGGATTACAAGAGGATTAGATAACCGGAGCTGATCAATACACACCCCAGTTCTGGCAACATCAAACGACCTGATGTGTTCACCCTTTTACTCCCCGCCTAGGTCCAATTCCACAAGCCAACCTTATCAAAGACGGGAGGTGACAGGAAGGTTGCTGGCTTTAAATCAGACACCCAATTTGTGGCAGCTTCTTAAGGCAGTCACAGGAATGCACGAGTTGACCAGGTCAAATTTCATTTGTCTTGCACTTTTATCACTCTCAAAGCTGATGCAACGTGTTTGCCATTGAAATAAAGAAAACAAAAATGAACTGCCCCATTGCCTTTTCAGATTAAAAAAAAAACTAAAGTGGATTGATTTTATACCTTTGAAATAACCAGCTGACTTGAAGACTTTCCTACTTCCTCTGTTTTGAGATTCTTGTACTCTTTGGACTCAAAGAGAAGTATTAGGTTGGACAAATGTAGGACATAATTCTGTTTATGATTATGACAGAGGCTAACATTTACTGATCACCATGTACTAACTAGGTGGTGGGGTGATACTACATGATTTGTGCTCATTATCTCACTTAATACTGTGTGTGCACTCAGTCGTATCAGACTCTCTGAGACAATTTGGACTGTAGCCCATCAGGCTTCTCTGTCCATGCAATTTTCCAGGCAAAAATACTGGAGTGGGTTGTCATGTCCTCCTCCAGGGATCGAACCCAAATCTCCTGTGTCTTCTGCATTGCAAGCAGATTCTTTACTGGCTGAGCCATCAGGGAAGTCCATTTAAATAGTTGCTTTAATATTAAAAACAGCTATTATTAAGATTTTTCCTTCCTGTTTGCTTATTAAACTGCTCTCACCCTCCTGAATCCTTCATTCCCCGCCCGCCAATCTATTGCTTTCTTCATTATTTTTAAAACTACACTTGGTGAGCTATAACGTCCACTTGCTGCTTACCTAGAAAATCAAGTAATTAACACAAGTGATACACCTGAGAACTAAACTTAGCTGCTTTCCCACAGAAAGAAAGTCAGGTTCCGTTGAGGGTATGTATACCATCACCAAATTCAAATAGGAGCACACAATTGATAGGCAACTGTGGTCCACTTCTTAACCAACTCAACTTCTCATCCTCTGCAAGAAACTTCAACCTTTTCTATTCTTCTCAAAGATCCACTCCTAATCCTTCCACTCCCCCTTTCTCCCTTAATCTCAAAAGATGACTCTGTCTTACTTTGGTGAAAATAGTTGTAGTGAGCAGATGGAAAAGCCTTCCCTACTTTCTACTAAAATTGTAGATGCTACAGCTTTCTTTGTCTTTGACCTTCATGATTCCTCATGTTACTGCAGTGGGAGGCTCTTCCCATCATCTGAGCCCATTCTTCCTTTCCTTTCCTATCACCCTCTTCCTTCTCATTAACAGTTATGCTTCTTATTTCCTGTAAATTCAATCAATTCTTCTTAACCAAATCATGCCCATCAAAATTTAAATATGCTCACATCTCTCCCCCTTTGAAAGGGTCCTTTCATCCATCACCCCAAACTAACTCCAAATTCAATATTTATATCTTCCTTCCATGGGACTTGGTGGTCCACTGTCTAAGACTTGGTGCTCCTATTCAGGAGATCCAGGTTTGATCCCTGGTCAGGGAACTAGATTCCACATGTCACAACTAAAGATGCCACATGCCAGAATGAAGATCAAAGATCCTGTGTGCCCCAATTAAGATCTGGTGCAGTCAAATAAATTTAAAAAAAACTATCCACAATCCACTTAGTACTGGATTCTAATTCCAACTGAACGGCCAAAGCTCCAGCTGGGGCACTGGGAAGCACCTAGAAATGCTCATGTTATAGCCATAGCAGCAGTGAACCTGGGATCTGAACACACATCAGTTTGATTCTAGCACCAGGATCTTGACTAAAAGATAGACAACCTTAAAAATATTTCATTCCATTCCATTCAGTCACTCAGTCGTGTCCAATTCTTTATGACCTCATGAACCGCAGCACGCCAGGCCTCCCTGTCAATCACCAAACCTGGAGTCTACCCAAACTCATGACCATTGAGTCGGTGAACCCATCCAACAATTCATCATCTGTCGTCCCCTTCTCCTCCAGCATTCAATCTTTCTAAGCATCAGGGTCTTTTCCAATAAGTCACCTCTTCGCATCAGGACACCGAAGTATTGGAGTTTCAGCTTCAAAATCAGTCCTTCCAATGAAAATTCAGGACTGATCTCCTTTAGGATGGACTGGTTGGATCTTCTTGCAGTCCAAGGGGCTCTCAAGAGTCTTCTACAACAACACAGTTAAAAGCATCAATTCTTTGGCGCTCAGCTTTCTTTATAGTCGAACTCTCACATCCATAAATTACTATTGGAAAAACCATAGCCTTGAATAGACGGACCTTGCCGACAAATAATGTCTCTGCTTTTTAATGTGCTATCTAGGTTGGTCATCCCTTTCCTTCCAAGGAGTAAGCGTCTTTTAATTTCATGGTTACAGTCACCATCTGCAGTGATTTTGGAGCCCCCAAAAAATAAACCTAGCCACTGTTTCCCAATCTGTTTGCCATGAAGTGATGGGACCGGATGCCATGATCTTACTTTTCTGAATGCTGAGCTTTAAGTCAACTTTTTCACTCTCCTCTTTCACTTTCATCAAGAGGCTTTTTAGTTCTTCTTCACTTTCTGCCATAAGGATGGTATCATCTGCATATCTGAGGTTATTGATATTTCTCCTGGCAATCTTGATTCCAGCTTGTGCTTCATCCAGCCCAGTGTTCCTCATGATGTACTCTGCATATAAATTAAATAAGCAGGGTGACAATATACAGCCTTTTCCGATTCGGAACCAGTCTATTGTTCCATGTCCAGTGCTAACTGTTGCTTCCTGACCTGCATACAGATTTCTCAGGAGGCAGGTCAGGTGGTCTGGTATTCCCATCTCTTTCAGAATTTTCCAGTTTATTGTGATTCACACAGTCAAAGGCTTTGCATAGTCAATAAAGCAGAAGTAGATGTTTTTGTGGAACTCTCTTGCTTTTTCAATGATCCAGTGGATGTTGGCAATTTGATCTCTGGTTCCTCTGCCTTTACTAAAACCAGCTTGAACACCTGGAAGTTCACGGATCACGTATTGCTGAAGCCTGGCTTGGAGAATTTTGAGCATTACTTTACTAGTGTGTGAGATGCGTGCAATTGTGTGGTAGTTTGAGCGTTCTTTGGCATTGCCTTTCTTTGGGATTGGAATGAAAACTGACCTCTTCCAGTCCTGTGGCCACTGCTGAGTTTTCCAAATTTGCTGGCATATCGAGTGCAGCACTTTCACCGCATCATCTTTCATGATTTGAAATAGCTCAACTGGAATTCCATCACCTCCACTAGCTTTGTTCATAGTGATGCTTCCTAAGGCCCACTTGACTTCACATTCCAGGATGTCTGACTCTAGCATAGTGATCACACCATTGTGATTATCTGGATCATGAAGATATTTTTTGTATAATTCTTCTGTGTATTCTTGCCACCTCTTCTTAATATCTTCTGCTTCTCTTAGGTCCATACCATTTCTGTCCTTTATTGTGCCCATCTTTGCATGAAATGTTCCCTTGGTATCTCTCATTTTCTTGAAGAGATCTCTGTCTTTCCTATTCTGTTGTTTTCCTCTACTTCTTTGCATTGATTGCTGAGGAAGGCTTTCTTATCTCTCCTTGCTATTCTTTGGAACTCTGCATTCAAATGGGAATATCTTTCCTTTTCTTCTTTGCTTTTTGCTTCTCTTCTTTTCACAGCTATTTGTAAGGCCTCCTCGGGCAGTCATTTTGCTTTTTTGCATTTCTTTTCCATCAGGATGATCTTGATCCCTTTCTCCTGTACAATGTCAGGAACCTCCCTCCATAGTTCATCAGCCACTCTGTCTATCAGATCTAGTCCCTTAAATCTCTTTCTCACTTCCACTGTATAATCATAAGGGATTTGATTTAGGTCATACCTGAATGGTCTAGTGGGTTTCCCTACTCTCTTCAATTTAAGTCTGAATTTGGCAATAAGAAGTTCATGATCTGAGCCACAGTCAGCTCCCAGTCTTGTTTTTGCTGACTGTATAGAGCTTCTCCATCTTTGGCTGCAAAGAATATAATCAATCTGATTTCAGTGTTGACCATCTGGTAATGTCCACATAGAGTCTTCTCTTGTGTTGTTGGAAGAGGGTGTTTGCTATGACCAGTGTGTTCTCTTGACAAAACTCTATTAGCCTTTGCCCTGCTTCATTCTGTACTCCAAGGCCAAATTTGCCCATTACTCCAGGTGTTTCTTGACTTCCTACTTTTGCATTCCTGTCCCCTATAATGAAGAGGACATCTTTTTTGGGTGTTAGTTCTAAAAGGTCTTGTAGGTCTTCATAGAACCATTCAACTTCAGCTTCTTCAGCATTTCTGGTTGGGGCATAGGCTTGGATTACCATGATATTGAATGGTTTGCCTTGGAAACAAACAGAGATCATTCTGTCGTTATTGAGATTGCATCCAAGTACTGCATTTCAGACTCTTTTGTTGACCATGATGGCTCCTCCACTTCTTCTAAGGGATACCTGCCCACAGTACTAGATATAATGATTATCTGAGTTAAATTCTCCCATTCCAGTCCATTTTAATTTGCTCATTCCTAGAATGTCGATGTTCTCTCTTGCCATCTCCTGTTTGACCACTTCCAATTTGCCTTGATTCATAAACCTAACATTCCAAGTTCCTCTGCAGTATTGCTCTTTATGCATCGGACCTTGCTTCTATCACCAGTCACATCCACAACTGGGTATTGTTTTTGCTTTGGCTCCATCTCTTCATTCTTTCTGGAGTTATTTCTCCACTGATCTCCAGTAGCATATTGGGCACCTACAGACCTGGGGAGTTCCTCTTTCTGTGTCCTATCTTTTTGCCTTTTCATACTGTTCATGGGGTTCTCAAGACAAGAATACTGAAGTGGTTTGCCATTCCCTTCTCCAGTGGACCACATTCTGTCAGACCTGTCCACCATGACCCGTCCATCTTGGGTGGCCCCACACAGCATGGCTTAGTTTCATTGAGTTAGACAAGACTGTGGTCCTGTGATCAGATTGACTAGTTTTCTGTGATTATGGTTTAAGTGTGTCTGCCCTCTGATGCCCTCTGGCAATACCTACTGTCTTACTTAGGTCTCTCTTACCTTGAACGTGGGGTATCTCTTTACAGCTGCTCCAGCAAAGCGCAGCTGCTGCTCCTACCTTGGACGAGGGGTGACTAAGCATAGTATACTACAATAAGGGATGTCACAGGCTGGGAGAGTCACTTCTGACAAATCCAGTTATAAGCATTAAATATGATAACATTTTTAATTTGCACCTATGAAGCAGGTGCTCACAGTATCCCTACTTTACAGATAAGAACACTGAGACACAGAGAGGCATGCAGTTTGCCAACATGACATAGTTAGCAGAACAGAGTGGTTGAGGCAGTTATCATAGCATTCATGTACCTAAAATATTTAATGTCTGTGTCTTTAAAAAATAAGTTTCCTCATCTCTTATGTCACAATGCAAACTGTATTTGTGACTCCACGTCAGAAAATATCCCACCCTATGATATACAGAACCAAGACATTCTTTTCCTGACTCAATAATGTTACAGCAACTGTCCCTACAAGCCATCCATGGCATCTGTGCTTTTAAATGATTTTGTGCTTGGTTTGTTAAATCATGAAATGCACATTATATTTTCAAACTGCTCAGAGTCTTCCTCATGTCTGGGGATAATTTGAAATTTAAGAGTAAAAATACTTGATTCTGAAACATGACTGTTATCTGGGGACAGAATGCCAGGAAACTTCAACACAATATTCTGATGAATATTTACAAGCATCCACCTGGCCTTCCTGTTTCCCATGCTTCTTCATTGTCAATGTATTTGTATCTTCATGGAGTGTGTGTGTGTGTGTGTGTGTGTGTATGTGTGTGCGCGCGCTGGGAAGGTGGAGGTGAGGGAGGACCATTCTGAACTCACCTCTTGCAGAATGACCAGGTATGCTAAGTTCAAACTTTTACGTCCTTCCTCCCTTTTATGAACCCTGACTGTGGCTCATCTTTGGACCTTGACAATAGAACACTTTTCTGGATCTTACATATGCACTGTCTTCATTCACCCCTTTTTCCTGACATAATTTTTTTTCCATTTTTGTTCGATCATTTCCGCCAGCACACAAGCAGGCTGTTTTGACTCCCTCCAGTTTAAACTCTTTACAAGAACCCTAATTGAAAGACCTTTCTACATTTGCCCTCTGCGATGACTCTCTTCCATTCTCTCTTGAATCTATTCCAATCAGGCTATTTGGCCCTGGCTGCCCAACCCACTGAAACTGCTGTTTTCAAGTCACTGGCAAATTCGACATTCAGTTCTCAATGCTTACTCTACTCTACCTTTCAGAAAAATTTCTGGATGTCTATCGATACCTTCTCTTTATAACACTTTCTTTGACTAATTACTGGGCACTCAATCTCTTCTGGTTTTCTTCCTAGATCCTTGTGTATTTCCTCTCAGCACCTCTAAGTAGTCCAGCCCCATCTCTGACGTCTAAACATTAGAGGTAAACATTTACTTTTATTCAACAGACTTCTTATCTTTCCACCTATTTTCTTCTTCTACACTCACTTTCTAGGTGAGTTGATCTAGTCTTATGATTTTACTGTATTTATTTTTTCATAAAATATTGGCTTGCAGGATCTTAGTTCCCTGACCAGGAATTGAACCCAGGCCCTTTGCAGCGGAAGGGTGGAATCCCTAGCCCACCAGGGAATTCTCATAGAGTATTTCTTAAATACAGAAATAAAAGAAAATCATCCTGCTGGAGAAAATTTAAGCAGAGCACTCTGTTGTCTCCTTCTCTAGATTCAGAGATAGCTCAAGAAAAGCCTCTACCTGGATTCATCAGCAGTGGCTTAGAGTCTGATTGAATGCTCAGCGACTTGGAAGGGACAGAATTGGAAGACCGGTGACCAGGAAATCTGGGAAGAAGGTCTGAATAAAGCTCTGTGAGAAAGGTGCATGCAAAGATACTGTTGTCCTCTATGAATTATAACCAAATGCCGTCCCCAGCGGAGGCCGCCCTCGGTGATCAAAAGGCGGTGGAGATGCACTCAGTGGACGCCAATCAGTCTCCTTCTCTAGCTGTTCTAGCACTTGCTGGTGTGTTTGTTTAAAAAGCAACCAAGGCAGCAGAGCCTGAAGGCACTCGTTTGATCAAAAGCACAGAGTTTCCTCTCCTAAGCTGACATGGCTGTTACCACCACTGAGCAATAACCTGTGAGCATTAGTCACCACACGGAGCCTCCGACAGGGTGCCAACTGCAGGGAGACCAAGCAGCCATGTGGCAGGAGCCAACAACTCATTTAGTTGTTTCCAAGAGACAAAATGGTCAAGGTGATGCAACAAGAGGCCCACTGGATTGGAAACTGGATCCTCCCATCCCAATGGCGGCAGCCCTGTGTCTTCATAAACACTTGTAATATTGATATGCATTTCCACTCTGCAGTGCTTCTGACAATAGGACCGCCTCACACAACATCACTTCTGACTAAAGAACTCATTTTGCAGCAAAAGTCCAGCCATGGCTTTGGACTCGTGGACTCTAAACTTACCACATATGTGTGTTAGTCACTCAGTTGTTTCTGACTCTTTGCAACCCCATGGCCTGTAGCCCACCAAGCTCCTCTGTCCATGGAATTCTCCAGGCAAGAATATTGGAGTGGGTTGCCATTTCCTTCTCCAGGGTATCTTCCCAACCCAGGGATCAAACTCGGGTCTCTCATATTGCTGGCAGATACTTTACCATCTCAGCTACTAGGGACTCCCTTCCACATACACCATTACCTAGAAGGAGCTGATCCAGCAGATCAGTAGAACCCTCTATTGAAGGCTCAGATATGACACATGTTGGCCACGACACCTGGAAAACTCAGAGCATTTACCTACAGGATGAAGTATAGCTTTGAAACCAGGGACGTGCTGTTTCTCTCATAGTCAGAATACTATGGTGAAAGGAAGTGTGTGTCCTGTCACTGTTACAACTAATATTCCACTCATAAGGTACTGGCTTTCTGGTCCTTCACATGTTACTCTGCTTATTTAGTTGTTTCAGTTCCTAAGGGAAGAAATGGTCGAGGAGATGCCAGTGGTCCACTGGACAGGAAGCCGACACCATCACCTGCCCATGTGGGGCCACTGGTGACACTGAAGCAGTAGGTGAAGGTGATGGAAATGTTGTTTAGGTAACCGATGTCATTTGCCCAGAGGAAGTCAGGTTGATGTTATATAATGGGGGCAGGGAGGAGTACGTATAGAACCAAGGAGATTTTCTGAAATATCTCTTAGTCATTTCACATCCAATAGTATAACTTATTGGAAAACTATAGGAAAACATGCAAGCACTGACGTTGATCACTCAAAGGTTTCAAACCTTTCAGAGATGAAGGCCTAACTTAACCAAGCAACTGAGAAACTGTTGAGATGAAGGACTGGCTGATGAAATAAGAAATTGCAATGAGTAGCAGAAGGAGGGTGACAGATGTCAACAACAGCCTTGCTTCAAATGAAAGGCAAAGTCTGCACCTTGGCTTCACAGTCTCTACAAGCTCGGCATTCCAGAAACATCTCAGACCCCATGTCTGACCACTCTCCTCAGGCTCACTTTGCTGGGGCCAGCAGCTCTTGGGACACCCATCCCTACTCAGGGCCATTGCACATGCTCTGACCGCTGCTTGACCCACTCTTGCATTGCAATGTCCTCTTAATTTAAACATGCCTGATCAGAGGGTCTTTTCTGACCACTCACTCTAAATATCCCAAGTCACTTCTCCATAATACTTACCTCTCTATATATCTTCTGATCACATACCAGCACCACATGACAGCTCAAATATTTATTACCTATTTATCTATCTAATGAATTGATGCTTTTGAACTGCGGTGTTGAAGAAGACTCTTGAGAGTCCCTTCGACTGCAAGGAGATCCAACCAGTCCATCCTAAAGGAAATCAGTCCTGGGTGTTCATTGGAAGGACTGATGTTGAAGCTGAAACTCCAATACTTTGGCCACCTGATACGAAGAGCTGACTCATTTGAAAAGACCCTGATGCTGGGAAAGATTGAGGGCAGGAGGAGAAGGGGACGACAGAGGATAAGATGGTTGGATGGCATCACTGACTCAATGGACATGGGTTTGGGTGGACTCTGGGAGTTGCTGATGGACAGGGAGGCCTGGCATGCTGTGGTTCATGGAGTCACAAAGAGTTGGACCAGACTGAGCGACTGAACTAAACTGAATATTATTTTTTAATATTTTTGTTTTACTTAAATATTACTATTATTCATTTGTTACACTTGCTGCTATAATATTATTTAATAACATTATTTATTTGTTTTTCTTCCCTCTCCAGAATGTAAGATCCACAATGGCAAAGTTGTTCTTTTTGCTCACAACTGTATCTCTTTCTACTGCTTAATATCATGTCTAGTATATAGCACCACAATCAGGATACTTTTTATCTAGTGCTACCTATCTACCCAATATTCACTTTTGAAGCAATCAAAGGATTTAATGCTATCATATGTTCAGTTCCTCCAAATATCTGATCTTGGTAAATGAACACATTATTAATTATAGCTCTGGATTCATCACTTGGTTAGTGACACACAACTGCTCCCCCACAGTGCCAAATTTAGCCCCTGAAAACTTTCTTTTGCCCTTCAAAGGATTTATTTATTTATTAGTTCTTGGATCAGAACCCAATGGAAAGGAATGAGCAACCAGTGTCCGATCAGCGCTGAAAGGCCAAAGACGTCCTCTCGATATTGTCAGGTTGTCAAGTTCTGGTCTATATTTTATCTCCTTGAGAACACAGTCATCCTGCACTTCTGTTCCTAACTTGAGCAAAATCATGGGCT
This sequence comes from Cervus elaphus, assembly GCF_910594005.1. Taxonomy (NCBI): domain Eukaryota; kingdom Metazoa; phylum Chordata; class Mammalia; order Artiodactyla; family Cervidae; genus Cervus; species Cervus elaphus. The sequence goes on along the minus strand of NC_057838.1, from coordinate 16,568,933 downwards.
AGTCCTTGCCAGGGAACGAGGCTATATCTGTAGGCACAGTTGGCACATCTGCTCTCTTGTGATGCTGTTTCCAACACAAAAGATGCCCATACACTGATTAAAGGTCTCACTCTAATGATTCCACATGTCTGTGTTCTGCAGAGATGAGACAAGGATGCATCTGCTATCTCTGAGGACTACTGACACTATTCTCCAACTCAAGTATCAAGAAAAGTTAGAGACGGAATGGACCTTGAACACATTTAAGGATAAATAAGAAGAGTTAATGATCTTTAGCACAGGTTGCTGCTCCCAACAGCTGTTCTCTTTTAACATGCCACTTGAATTGTGTTGATACATGATCATCAGGATAAAACTTCATTTTTCAGCCTGTCTTTGTAAGAAAATACTGCCATATGACCACCTTCTAGCCAAAAGATGTGAGATGAGATGTGTCAACTTGTGACTTATTCTTAGGCCTTTATATGTGATGAAGTATATTTATAAATTACTTACAGTGTTATTATTTGGATGTCTCTTACAACTTTTGAATTGATATCCCATATGCCAAGAGTGACATCAGATGGAACACAGCATTCTGTGCTCACTTCATGTGTGATACAGTATAATCTTCAAGAGCACAGGCTCAGATCAACTTCTGAATGTGAGTCCCAGTCCACCCCTTATTAGCTGAGGACTTGTGCTTTCAGTAAAACTGGACCAGCGCTAGTGCTACCACTCAAACTTGCTAAATGCCGTGAACTATTATTTCTAACAGGCTCAGAATATAACCTGGCAATCAATAGGCATTACCTAACTTATTTATTTAGGACTGCCCCAAGCCCATTCATTCATTCATCCAAGTTCTTATCATGCAGTGAAGCTTTCTTTTAGTCACACAAGTTTCATTCTCTTTGCAGCTGGTGTGGCAATTCTTGCTTAAAGGAGAACTGAGAAAATGTCTCTATAAGCTCAGTTGAGCTAGGTGAGTTCTGTGAGCGTGAAAAAAAAGGATGCTGCTGCCAAAATTAAAACAAAAAAGACACTTGATTACACTGAAGAGAGCCAGAGGGATGGTTTTTGGATGCCAGGAACAAAGAAAGAGGGAAGAAGAGAGGAAGGAGAAAAACAAATGAAGATGTAGCAAACTAGAAAGATGGCAAAAGGCTGTGAATACTCAGTGAACTTAAACATGGTCAGAGAGACTGAAGCCATTGATTAAACATTTTTAGTAAAGTTATGATGGAGCTGAATTTCCAATTCCAGTTAATATGAAATAAAACAGAACCTGAGCAAGTAAGAGCATAGTTGAAGATGGAAGTTATTTGTATGGATGTAAAATCTTAGAAATTTGTTAAAAATTCAGGATAAATCTTTAAGTACTCACAATGCTGGGGCCTGGGCAACTGAGTCAATTTCAGGTCCCCCCCTCCAGTGTCTGTCCCAGGGAAGCTGACTCTACATTCTCCCTGGAGTATCCATCGTACCACACACACACCTATTCCCTATCCATTATGTTGTATTGAATGTTGCTATCTTTTTCTTAATATACCTTTCTCGCCTACTAGAATGTGAATTCCTAGTTCAGTTGCTCTGTCATGTCCGACTCTTTGTGACCCCAAGTACTGCAGCAGGCCAGGCTTCCCTGTCCATCGTGAACTACTGGAGCTTGCTCAAACTCAGGGCCATCCAGTCAGTGATGCCATCCAACCATCTTGTCCTCAGTTATCCCCTTCTCCTCCTGCCTTCAGTCTTTCCCAGCACCAGAGTCTTTTCCACTAAGTCAGTTCTTTGCATCAGGTGGTCAAAGTTTTGGAGTTTTAGCTTTAGCATCAGTCCTTCCAATGAATATTCAGGACCAATTTCCTTTAGGATTGACAGGTTTGATCTCCTTGCAGTCCAAGGGACTATCAAGAGTCTTCTCCAACACCACAGTTCAAAACCACCAATTCTTCAGTGCTCAGCTTTCTTTATAGTCCAACTCTCACATCCATACATGACTACTGGAAAAACCATAGCTTTGACTAGATGGACCTTTGTTGGCAAAGTAATGTGTTTGCTTTTTAATTTACTGTCTAGGTTTGTCAGAGCTTTTCTTCCAAGAAGCAAGTGTCTTTTAATTTCACGCCTGTAGTCATCATCTGCAGTTGTTTTAGAGTCCAAGAAAATAAAGTCTGTCACTGTTTCCATTGTTCCCTCATCTATTTGCGATGAAGTAATGGGACTGGACACCACGATCTTCACTTTTTTGTTGAGTTTTAAGACAACTTTTTCACTCTCTTCTTTCACTTTCGACAAGAGACTATTTAGTTCTTCTTCACTTTCTGCCATAAGGGTGGTGTCGTCTGCATATCTGAGGTTATTGATTTTTCTCCTGGCAATCTTGATTCCAACTTGTGCTTCATCCAGTCCAGTATTTCTCATGATGTACTCTGCATATAAGTTAAATAATCAGGGTGACAATATATAGCCTTGATGTACCCCTTTCCCAATTTGGAATATACAGTTTTCTCAAGAGGCAGGTAAGGTGGTCTGGTATTCCCACCTCTTGAAGAATTTTCCACAGTTTGTTGTGATCCACACAGTCTAAGGCTTTGGTGTAGTCAATAAAACAGAAATAGATGTTTTTCTGGAACTCTCTTTTTCGATGATCCAGTGGATGTTGGCAATTTGATCTTAGCTTCTTCTGCCTTTTCTAAATCCAGCTTGAACATCTGGAAGTTCACGGTTCACGTAGTGTTGAAGCCTGACTAGGAGAACTTTGAGCATTACTTTACTAGCGTGTGAGGTGAGTGCAATTGTGTGGTAGTTTGAACATTCTTTGGCATTGCCTTTCTTTGGGATTGGAATGAAAACCGACCTTTTCCAGTCCTGTGGCCACTATTGAGTTTTCCAAATTTGCTGGCATATTGAGTGCAGCACTTTAACAACATCATCTTTTAGGAGTTGAAATAGCTCAGTTGGGTTTTCATCACTTCCACGAGCTTTGTTCATAGAGATGCTTCCTAAGGTCCACTTGACTTCACACTAGGATGTCTGGCTTTAGATGATTGATCTCCTAGAGCCAAAATTCTTGTAGCAGGTGTTATGTTTATGTCTATACCTTTAGCTTGCAAAAAAAATGAAGTATTTAATGAATAAATGAGATAAAGTAACACCTTGATATCCACTTTTCTATTCATACTCATAGATAAAAGAAAAAAAGGTACTGGATTCAGTACCTATGATGAGGAAAGGTCTTGAAAGAAGAAAAACTACAGCTATTTCATCACATGCCTATTATGATGATCACAGTAGCTTATCTACATGTTATATTCTGTCAAGCAAAACTTTCAGTGGCTAATCATTTTTATCAAGGCAGGATTATTTTACAGAGAAGGGCACAGAATTTACACAAAACATCTACTATTTATGTACTTAGAGTAGCATCTTTCCTTGCACTGATCAATAGAAGCAGGTTATACCTTAGAACCCTATGGGGGTGGGGAGAATCTTTTGTGTTATTCTAATTCATTCCCTACATAGATCATGACTTTTCTACTTCCAAAAGCTTCCAGGTTCTCTTTATTTATTCAGTATTTTAAGATCAGTGAAATCATACTTTTAAAAAAACACAGCAACACATGTTAGTCATCTGGGAATGAGAAAAGTGGTGGGAGACATTTGGAGGGAACATTTAAAGGATGTACAGGTAATAAGAGCAGCCATCCTTCAGCAATATTGATACTATTACCCATAGTTCAGGGAATAAGAATTTTGGAGAGATTAGAGTTTGATTAACATTTTGTGTTTCCAATTTTATCACTGATACATATGTATGAGGATTAATCTGTTAGATTACATGTAAGTGGTGGGAATGCACACAAAAAAGAAAACAACAGGAAGAATTAACAGCATTCCAGAGATTTGAGTTCTTCTGTGAATGAAGCTGGATTTCTTTTGACTTGCTGGGTCCCTGCCTCTGACAAATCCAAGTGAAATCAGTGGAATCTGTTAATTCAATAATTATCCAATGCATTAAACATGATTTTTTGCATTATTCTCATTTTGAAGTATTGCATTTTATTTTTTGAGTTTTAATATTCTTCACACAGGGAGTCCATCTGGGGCTTTTGATTTTAAAATCTGATAGAGTTCATGTATGGCAGAGTGAATGCAAATAAAATTCAACCCAACTAGGGAAGGACAGTATGTGTGGCTTATGAGCAACGTATGGTGGAAGCAGGAAGCCCCAGTGTATTATGCACAGAAGAATCTCATTACTTTCTATTGATGGATTGCATTTCTTGGCAAAACTATTTTGCTCTTTAATAAAATGAGCAGAAGTACCTCAAATCCGAAAAATTTAAGATGGCAGAGAAGGAGACTTGGGAGGCTACATGGTAAATGGATGGGAAATTGCAGTAGACCAAGATGAGGGAGGTGGACAGAGCTACATGAAGAACACAGATACCTGTTCATTTAGCGTGTATAGATCAAGTTTTAATTCACAGTGCAGCTTTTCATTTCTGTCACTCTTGTGCCTTGGAATTATAGCACTTTTAGGGTTGGCTTTAAAAACCACTTAGCCTTATTGACTCCATAGACCCCGCCCCAATGACTATCAGTTACATTTAGAATCATTAAAGATTTGCAAGACATTTCAAGGGCAGTAAGTAGGGGGGAAATGACACGAACAGAAGCTGAAGTGGAGGCAAGTTGGACATAAAGGCTTGGAGGAGCAGGCTTAGCAGGGAGCTTGGGGGGCGTGGAGAAAGCAGCTCATGCCATGGGAAAAGGGCTTCTGCAAAGACACTGGCACCAGAAGGAAACCGGCTTAGCTGAGATCCACACAGACGTTTGCTTAGGTTCCTTGATACACAAATCCTAAACTAGAACTATCAACTCATTGGATTTGTGAAGCCCCACAAATTTTTTTTAACAGCTCGGTGCTTAAAGCAGTATCAAAACCTACCCAAAGGATTAAGCTATATAACATAGAATCTTAATCTGATGAGTTACTTTTAATCTTAATTATATTTGTCCAACAGTAACTCAAAGGATTAGAAGTGGGCTTTTACAAAATCCCGGTTAACCAGGCATTTGTTCTTGTTTTCCAATTCAGCTAGATCCTTCTCATGACACAGTCTATTCGTAAAAACCATACCATGTGATGCTATCTTTCATATGTGTCAGTTTCAGGACACTTTGTTATTTTCTAGTCTTTAAACCTAGGTTTCCTCATCTATAAAATGCTGATAACAGCCTCTATCTCATTGCCAATAAATAGAATTAAAGTCACGTTGAAAAAGTTTTGTTCATTGACAAACATAATTAGCACTAAATAAATGCTAGCTGTTGCTCCAACTATTATTATCAGGTTCATGTCAGACACTATGAGTCCAAAGAGACAATGTTCCCACTTGGAAATAAATAGTAAAGAATGAGAAAATCTGTTCAAATGCCACACCACAGAAGACAGAATTCCACACCCCTCCCTCACCACACACACAAAAGCAAAAATAATCAAAAAACTATCAACTAATATTTACTTAATTTCTTTTCCCCAAATCCTGGGTCATCTAAGGCAAGCCATTTAAACCTCTTGTTACTTTCTATCTGTCATTTTTCAGACTGTAACACTGTGTACTTCATGGCATTGTCTTGATAATTATGAAGTAAAGACTTTAAATGGATTACAGAATACTAAGTATTTTTGCCAGACTAAACGATATTAACCAAGAAACATACTTGGCAATTATGAATAGCTTGGATAAAATGGAGGATTATTTAGCACCATACTGCTAAAGATTTTCAGATTACAGCCTACTGATTTTGATTAGTTTTATCATCTCTATCTAAAAGTGATAAACAGATTAAAAAATATGCTTTCAAATGTTACACTGACACTAACAAAATATGTGAAATAAACAGTGCAATAAATGCCAAGCACCTGTTTTAATGTAATAGGTTTTCATGTGATCTTTCATAAAATTGTCTGCCTTTCTTTGACTCTTTGGGAATTGAAGACATAAATTTTAACATGTGCTAACAACAGATACTATTACACATTTCTTTTTTGAAATATACACAAATGAAAAAGTTTTAAAGGAATAGCCCTAGTTTTCTTTAAACTTGATTTGTAGGAAATGCTAACACCTTCTCTCTAACCATCAAAGAAAAAGAACTCCAGGGGAGCCAAAAGGAAATCCATTTTTCAGCCTCAAACAAGGGAGAAACCATCTGTGCTAAATCATAAAACAAATGTACTGAGAGTTTATATCAATATACACATGGGAAAGAGGTTATTTACTCTGTGGAGAAAAAAATCCTCATTATATTTAATCATTATAATTCCACGAGCAAGTAGACTCCTGGAACATTTTTATGCTTAAAGAAAAAACTTAAAATTTTCATCTTAAAGAAATACACTCATTCCACTGTCAATTAAACTCCTCAAATAGAGCCAAGCTCAGAAACGTCCTTATCTCTATCCCAAAATGTTCAGGATTTAAATTCTGGAAAGGAGTATTAGAGAATGAGTCATTCAGTGAGTCAAGTCTTTTCATGTTCTTTCTCTCTAGCAATCTCTCACAGTGCTTTTTTTTCTCATTAACTGATTCTGCCTGTGGACTCTCAAAGGTCTAACACCAGATTAGCCAAAGAAAAAAATGCAAAACACTGAAGTAAGAAAGTGGTAATTCTGGAGAGTATAATTGCTGCTGTTTTAAAATCAGGTTACTAATAAAACATATTATAAATAGATTTGGGTATTCAAGCAATATTCAAATAACAAAAACATTTCTATAGTAGAGTTTGGAATGATGCTTGTCTTGAACCCATACAAAGGAATTGATGCCTGGAAGTGATAAAGGGACCTCATTATAGCTCTATCTCATAGCAGGAGGTCTACATTAGATCCCTGTGAAATTCTAAACTTGGGATAGAAAAAGAAAATAAGAGACTTCCTGAAAAGAAATTGCAATAGAATCCCAAATATTTTGCTATATCTTGAAGATGAAGAGGCTGACTTTATAATTAATAAGCACTTAAGTTGAAGTTTTTACTATCAATATTTTTATCTACAAAAGTGAAAGTGTTAGTCACTAAGTCATGTCTGAATCTTTTGTGACTCCATGCACTGTAGCCCACTAGGCTCCTCTATCCATCGAAATCTGCAGGCAAGAATACTGGAGTGGGTTGCCATTTCCTCCTCTAGGGGTTCTTCCCAACCCAGGAATTGAACCTGGGTGCCCTGCATTCAAGCAGATTCTTTACCACTAGCTTAAAAAGAAGTTTTGTTGCCCTGGTGAGGGCAAAAATGGGTCTCTAACTTGAAAAGATTGTGGAGTTTGCCTGGAAAGGAGCACTTCCTAGAATTGAAATATTTCTCTAAACAATTTAATGAATAACAGAATTTCTCTCAAAGTTACTCCCAACAATAAGAATAGCCCATCTTGTATAAATAGGCTAAGAGAAAAATGGAAAGACAGAGGCACAAAAGAAAATTGTAAATTTTGGTGTTTTTATTAAACATGGGCTAAATGTATTTTAAGAATTCTAATGCACTGTACCATAAGAATCTGCATAAATGAAGTCCATACCTGCAGTCTACACTGTATTCATCAAAATCTGTTACACATGGAGATAAGTCTATAAAATATATTCATTCTTTGCATTTAAAACTTCACTTCATCTGAATAACTTTCTATTTCTCTACTGGTCTTTATGAATACTTTAATATTCATGTCCATTGTGTAAATTAAAGGCCAGCTTGTCATTTGCTTATGTGCAAGATTCACAAAGCTTGACTTCTAAAACAGCATCACTTCTGAACTTCCCTTCCTCATGCATTGCTGGCTCCAGTCAAGTATCTGGTGTTCTATTTCATCAAGTTTATGATCTTCAGATGAGAACATTCTCTATCTACCTTGACAGCTGAAAAGTTACTCAAATTATCCAGAGAACTTTTCCCTTTTCACTCAACTCTCAGGCAGAGTTACATATTGATTATCACCTGTGTGACCTCCTAGACTATAGCAGCTAGAATACACACTCAACATTCTGACTCAGCGGTTCCTTCCCTCTAAGAATATACATTATAATAAGGACTGCCGTGCTGCAGTCCATGGGGTCATAAAGAGCTAGACACAACTGAGCAAATGGAGAACAACCTGATGGACTAGAGGCTATTAGAACATTTGAAGTCTAGTTCATCCACTTGTCCAAGGTACTTTAAAATGAGCTTCCTTTTTGCATACTCCAAATCACTTCTATTGTCTTACAGACATCAGTCTGGCTGTTAAAAAGACAAACCATCAAAGTTAAGGATTTTGCTTTAATGATGTGGATACCCATAAAATGGGTATGTGATGGAATTCCTGTAGAACTATTCAAAACCCTAAAGGATGATGCCATCAGGGTGTTGCATTCAATTTGTCAGCAAATCTGGAAGACCCAGCAGTGACCACAGGACTGGAAAAGGTCAATCTTCATCCCATTTCCCAAGAAGGGTAGTACTAAAGAATGGCCTAACCATCAGACAATTGCACTCATCTCCCATGCCAGTAAGGTCATGCTTAAAATCTTGCATGCTAGGCTTCAGCATTATATCAACCAAGAACTTCCAGATGTCCAAGCTGGGTTTAGAAAAGGAAGAGGAATCAGAGATCTCTATGTTCGCTGGATCATGAAGAAAGGTAGGGAATTCCAGGAAAACATCTACCTCTGTTGCATTGACTATGCCAAAGCCTTTGACTGTGTGGATCATAAACTGTGGAAAGCTCTTAAAGAAATAGGATACCAGACCATCTTAGCTGTCTTCTGAGAAACCTGTATGTGGACCAAGAAGCAACAGTTAGAAACCTGTATCAAACAACTGATTGGTTCAAGATTGAGAAAGAAGTATGACAGGGCTGTCTGCTGTCACCCTGTTTATTAAATTTATACACAGAGCACATCGTGAGAGATGTCCAGCTGGATGAGTTACAAGCTGGAATCAAGATAGGTGGCAGAAACATCAACAACCTCAGAGATGCAGATCTAATGGCAGAAATCAAAAAGAAACTAAAGAGACTGCTGATGAGGGTGAAGGAGGAGAGTGAAAGAGCTGGCTTAAAATTAAATATTGAAAAAACTAATATCATGACATATGGCCCCATTACCTCATGGCAAATAGAGGGTGAAAAGGTGGGAGCAGTTTTCCTCTTCCCGGGCTCTAAAATCACTGTGGATGGTGACTGCAGCCATGAAATCAGATGTTTGCTTTTTTGCAGGAAAGATATTGCAAACTTAGACAGTGTGTTGAAAAGCAGAAACATCACTCTGCTGACAAAGGTCTGTATAGTCAAGGCTATGGTCTTCCCAGTGGGCATGTACGGTTGTGAGAGCTGGACTATAAAGAAGGCAGAGTGCCAAAGAATTGATGCCTTTGAACTATGGTGGTGGAGAAGACTCCTGAGAGTCCTCCCTTGGACAGCAAGGAGATCAAGCCAGTCAATCTTAAGGGAGATCAACTCTGAATACTGGTTGGACTGACTGGTGCTGAAGCTGAAACTCCAGTATTTTGGCCATCTGATGCGAACAGCTGACTCATTCGAAAAGTCCCTGATGCTGGGAAGAAGTGAGGGGAGAAGGAGAAGAGGGTGTCAGAGGATGAGATAGCTGGATGGCATCAATGAGGTAATGGATATGAACTTGGGCAAACTTTGGGAGATGGTGAGGGACAGGGCAGCCTGGGGTACTGCAGTCCATGGTACCGCAAAGAGTTAGACAGAATTGGGCAACTAAACAACAGCCACACCCATAAAATGGTGCTCGGGTTTTCAGAGTGCGTTCTTTTTTAATATGTATAATTTTTATCTATTTATTCATCTTTGTCTGCGCTGGGTCTTCGCGGCCGCGTGGGGTTTTCTCCAGCTGTGGCGAGTGGGCTGCTCTCGTTGCAGCGCTCAGGCTTCTCGTTGCCGCGGCTCCTCCTGTTGCAGAGCACCGGCTCCCGGCAGGCGGGCGTCGGCAGCTGTGGCTCCAGGCTCCACAGTCTGGTGTGCGGGATCAGCTGCTCCAGGCCAGGTGGGATCTTCCCTGACCGGAAACCAAACCTGTCTCCTCTGCACTGGCAGGTGGACTGTTTACCACTGAGCCACCCGGGGAGCCCTCAGAGTGCTTTAAACAAACAAACAAAGAAACTTCATTCTTTAACTCTTTAATAAGGTTTTTGGTAATTACTAAACTAAACGCAGCCTCTCTAAAGCAGGGGAGATGATGCACTTTCCCTTCCGGATGCCTTTCTCCCCCTCAGCAAGGCTCTCACTGTAAGGACTCTCTCCACACAGCACCGCAGGCACTGCCGTCAGCTGGCTAGCTGAAGAAATGAGACCTCTCTGCCATGTTTCACAAACGGGTAAGTTCCCTTCAGTTGGGGTGACACAATTTTCTCCTTCTCCACAGAGACCAGCACATTGCTTTACATGGAAAAGATGCTCAGAAGACCACAGAAATAGAAATCCATAGAAGTCCTAGGAGCATAGGACTTGGAAAGAGACATGAAAACTCCTCTAATCCTAAGACCTTGAGTTATGAAGTTGGGCCCAAGGGGATGGTGATTTCATTAAAAACAACAGGCCTTTGCCTTGCTGTCCTGTTTGTTTTTCATGATGTCTCCCACAGCTAGAAACATTTAACTCTTAACTTCCCAGGATTCCATTAAAGGGCCCTTTCTTTTGTATGGTCAGCCCTAGTAGAGAGCAATGGCAGTTATCGGACTTGGTGCTTCCGTGGCACCTTCCAGACCTTTGCGCTTGTCTTGCGATTCTAATGATCTGCCAGTGTCTCTTATTCCTTTAAACGATGAGCTTCTTATGTGATTACATCTTACTCATTTCTGTGCTTTAAGCGTCTAGACCAACACATGGCACATGGCAGATCTCAACAAATAGCAGTCGAAAGAGTGAACACATGAATGAATGAATATATAAGCCATTTTATTTTCTTCTATTAAAAAGATTGTCTGCTTTATTGACTATGCCAAAGACTTTGACTGTGTGGATCACAATAAGCTGTGGAAAATTCTGAAAGAGGTGGGAATACCAGACCACCTGACCTGCCTCTTGAGAAACCTGTATGCAGGTCAGGAAGCAACAGTTAGAACTGGACATGGAACAACAGACTGGTTCCAAATAGAAAAAGGAGTACGTCAAGGCTGTATATTGTCACCCTGCTTATTTAACTTATATGCAGAGTACATCATGAGAAACGCCGGGCTGGATGAAGCATAAGCTGGAATCAAGATTGCTGGGAAAAATATCAATAACCTTAGATATGCAGATGACACCACCCTTATGGCAGAAAGTGAAGAGGAACTAAAAAGCCTCTTCATGAAAGTGAAAGAGGAGAGTGGAAAAGTTAGCTTAAAGCTCAACATTCAGAAAACTAAGATCATGGCAGCTGGTCCCATCACTACATGGCAGATAGATGGGGAAACAGTGGAAACAGTGGCTGACTTTATTTTTTGGGGCTCCAAAATCACTGCAGATGGTGATTGTAGCCATGAAATTAAAAGACACTTACTCCTTGGAAGGAAAGTGATGACCAATCTAGATAGCATATTAAAAAGCAGAGACATTACTTTGCCAACAAAGGTCTGTCTGGTCAAGGCTATGGTTTTTCCAGTAATCATGTATGGATGTGAGAGTTGGACCGTGAAGAAAGCTGAGCGCCAAAGAATTGATGCTTTTGAACTGTGGTGTTGGAGAAGACTCTTGAGAGTCCCTTGGACTGCAAGGAGATCCAACCAGTCCATCCTAAGGAGATCAGTCCTGGGTGGTCATTGGAAGGACTGATGCTGAAGCTGAAACTCCAATACTTTGGCTGCCTATTGCGAAGCGTTGACTCATTGGAAAAGACCCTGATGCTGGGAGGGATCGGGGGCAGGAGGAGAAGGGGACAACAGAGGATGAGATGACTGGATGGCATCACCAACTCGATGGACATGAGTTTGAGTAAACTCTAGGAGTTGGAGATGGACAGGGAGGCCTGGCGTGCTGTGATTCATGGGGTCGCATAGAGTCGGATACGACTGAGCAATTGAACTGAGCTGAACTGAATGTCAGGGTGCTAGACTGAATCAGAAATATGTGATTCTACTGATGCTAACATTTTACCATTAATATAACATTAAACATATAATGTTATAATATTTAATGCTTACTAAATATTATATTTTAAACATGTTGTTTAAATATAAATTATAAATATAATTTTAAATGTAATAACCTTGTAAGTTAAATATTATAATGTTATAACATTTAGTGCTTTCACCTATGTTATCATAGTTGGCAGAGAATAACAAGTCAAAATTTACAAATGATTTTCCCAGAATAAGGAAACAAGTAAATGGCAGCCCAGACACACATTAGGTCTTCTGATACGATATTCTCTGCCCCTGGTACAGCGTCAACCTTACAAAACATAATAGAAAAGCTGGATGTTAAAGAGGAAATAGCAGTATGTCAGTAGAGAGTACCTGGTCTAAATGCCTTATGTTTTCTTCTAAAAAAATCACTCAGTTTCTTCTTTCAGACATATGAAGTGTTTATATCTGTTTAATCTCCCCTGAAAATAATTATAGAATTCTACCTACCCTGAAAAGAAAAAAAAATCATCACTTTTCTTTTTTAATCTTTTAAGTCATTAATGTATTAGTAGAATGAGGAAGAACACAATTTGCTACCCTGAGATGCGCATGTCATGTGACAATTGCAAAGTTCCACCAACTCAGTTTCCCAAGTCGAGGTTTTCTGCACAGAGCAGCTCACTGTAGGACCCTTGTTCTTAGTAATCTCACATTACTTATGGAAGACACATCAGTGGCCAACTTCTCTACCTGCACATCTCATGTTGAATTCCTTTCATTTCCCAGGTTTCAAGATTGAGTCTGTGTCTGTCCTCCTTAGACAGACAGAAGATGCCATGAGTATAAAATAAAATGAAAGGAACAGGAAGGCATTGGAAAAAAATTGAATGACAGGGTTAGAACAGGAATCTGTGTGATCTTTCATCCTTAATTGGCTGAGGATTTCCAGTGGCCTAGGTTTTAAGGAAAAGATAGATTCACAGTGATTTAACTTATTAATGTAGGCTTCAGAGCACGTAGCTCAACTTAAGGAAAGTTAGATGCCAAGAAAATAGAACAAAAATAGGGGCACTTTGGACAAATATAAATGTTAAAAATAGTACTCTGGATAGCAGGACAAAGGAACAAAGCATGGAGCACTGGATGATCATATGACAAGTTTGGGATAAGGCTGCCATACATTTTAGGAGAGGAGAATATTTGTGAGTAATATTTCTATATTAAATAGTTTGAACTAAGGTGCATAAGTTTTCTTGCATCACAGTAATTGTCATTATTATCATTATCATTATTGATAATTATATTGATAATTATCATTATTGATAATTAGATATGACTAAAGTTCTTAATGTAAGCACAAAACATACTTACTAAAGAAAATTTAAATAAAGAATATTATGTCTCTTTGTTAAATATGCATTGGTTTAGGAACCATCTCAGTGGTTTTGATTTATCTGAAATTTTAAGAAGGCAGAACACACTGTTCCACATCATTTCAAGCATGAACTAGGAAAAAAGTCCTCAGTGTTGACCAAGAACTTGGAAGTGTGGTTTTGGAGTCAGGCTCTGGGATAAACCTGACTCTTCTTCAATGGCCCCAGGACTCTGCAGGGGGTATCTGAACTCCCTGAGGCTGCAGTTCCCTGCTTTTTATAGAGAGAACAATAAAATTCACCTACCAGACTTGTAGAAATGATTAAATGAGAGAATGTATCCAGAATGCTTAGCAAAGTCCTCTGTTCTCAGAATCAGGGAAGACCTCCAGGCTCTGTGTGAGGTGGTCCCCTGCCTTCCCTTTATCCATACGCCTCACCCCCAGTATCTGTCCACAAGTTTCAGCCAGAGCCTCTGTCTTTTCCTGAGCTTCAAACACACTTAGCCTGTCCTGACTCTGCCATTTGCTTTCTGTTTGGACAGCTCTTCTTTAGGCTTTCGCATCGCTGACTCTTCCCCTACATTCAGGTTTCAGAATTTTCTCTCAAGAGAAATTCTTTCTCTCATTGTGCTCCTTAGCAGAGATGCCTTCCCTTGGTTGCTTACCCTGAACCCCATCTCCTTTGGTCTTCTCTGCACTGAATTTACCACTGTCTGCAATTCTTACCCACATGCCCACAAACATATCTGCCATCTGTGTGCTGAACCTGAATGAATGCTCCAGACAAGTGAGAACCTCACCTGTCTGGTCTAACATTGAGCACTTCTGGCAAAGACTGGTTTCATGGTCAATCACGTATTTTCTTTTTTTCAAGAAACGTGGCCACATTTCCCAGCTTTCCTCACGGCAGCATGACCCCATGACTGAGTGTCCAGCAAATGGGTTGGGGTGACAGTGACCTTTGCCCTTCCAGGCTAGATCCACAAAGACCTCCCAGCTGCGATTCTCTGTTCGCTCCTTAATTCTTGGTGAGCTGGATGCAGAGGGTCCTGGAGCAATTAGGTATAATTAGGTCATGAGGGTAGTGCCCTCATAATGGGATTGGTACTCTTATAGTCAGGACCCGGAAGCAACCTGAGTGCCCATCAACAAAGGAACGGATAAAGAAGATGTGGACTATACACACAACTCGGCCATTAAAAGGAATGAAACTGGGCCATTTGTAGAGGCTCGGGTGAACCTAGAATCTGTCACACAGAGTGAAGTTAGTCAGAAAGAGAAAAAACACCATATATGTGGAATCTAGAAAAATGGTAGAGATGAACCCAGTTCCAGCGCAGGAACAGAGACGCAGGCGTGAGGACACACACGTGGACGGGGCAGGGAAGGAAACAGTAGGACAGACTGGGAGACTCGGACTGACAACGTGTAAACCGTCATGCGTGAGACAGGCGCCCAGCAGGAAGCTCAGCCCAGCACAGCGAGCTCAGCCTGGTGCTCTGTGAAGACCCAGAGGGTAGGGTGAGGGAGAGGGGAGGGAGAGAGCCTCGAGAGGGAGGGGGTGCACGTGTACACATAGCTGATTCACCTCACGCTACGGCAGAAACGACACAACAGTGTCGATCAATTATACTCCAATATGAAAGCAGAGAAAGATCTCTCCCCTCCCTTCCCTCTCTCGTCTCTCCCTGCAGCCCTCCCTCCCTCTTTCTCCTCTGTTTCTCAGCAATCATTAAGAAAAAGCCCAGTGACCACACAAGAGGAGAAGCTGGTTGTCTGCAAGCAAGCCTGGAAGACAGCTCTGACCAGAATCCGAAGAGCTGGCACCCTGATCTCAGACTTCCAACTCCAGCTTCCTGAGTGAAACGTAAGCATCTGTGGTTCAAACCACCCAGCCTATGGTATTTTGTTATAGCAGCCCAAGCAGACTAAGACAGTAGGTACATGATAAGTGGGTCACAAGTATCAGGTAAACAAGAAAAATAATTACATTAGTGAAATTCTGTGCCATCCTGTAGGGTCTCTGTGCCTGCCTATGTTGTCTCAAAATGGGCTGAAGAAAACATCACTCTGCCATTAAAAGTTCAATTCAGATGAAGCTAGAAGCTCTCGGAGGGGTGTGCAACCTTAGTGGCTAAGGAAAGGACACCTCCCGGGCTTAGCGGTTTAGTGAATATTAACATAAAAAAGCAGCTAAAAGAGGTTTTGGTGTGCAGTGTTGCTCATCTCCTGCACGGACATTTCCTGTTTGGTGTCATAAAGGGAATATGAAGGTCCCATAAAAACCTAAATGAATTGCGCAGTAAATGTTAACTGCCCTGACAGCAGTGCGGAGGCGGCTCGCGTGTAGGGTTCCACGGGGGCGTCTCTGCTGAGAGCAGCGAAGCCCAGTGTCATGGCCAAGGGTGGGCGTTAAACACAGACCCCCACCTCCATCCCCACCCGAGGCTACACTCTCCTTCCTGCCACCAGCAGGTTGCTTGGCCAACTAAAGCTGTATTTTTTGAAACGAAATAGAGCTCCCCACCATGAAAAGACTGCTTTGTGAAATATTCCTGTGCATTTTCATTACTAAATCTCCAAGTGCCGATTATCAGCCTTTAAGCTATTATCTTCCCAACTGAGTCAGAGGTTCGAAAGTGTGACCACACAAAGCCCATGAAGCTTACCTATAGGGCTTGATAACAAATACACTGGGGGAGATTTAAGAAACTCATCATCTCAATTTAAGAAGTAAAAGGTGTGAGCTTCAGATCTATATTATAATAGATGCAAACTCTCAATGAAGGAGAAAAGCCAGTTGGTTACATATTTAAAAAACGTTTTACCAGTGGGGTTTGAGGGTAGATTTGTTGAGTCATGAACCATTTCCGTTTTTCATTCTTTTGTGCAGGTGCCTTTAAGAACTCTTATTACTTGTGGGGCCACGAGAACTAAAAGAATTCTAGTAATTGCTGTCACTGGCGTGCTGGTCTCTGCCAGACTGAGCAGCGCCATCCAGGCCACTCAGAGTCGGTACCTTGGCTCCAAGTCCCTGCACACGACGACTGCCAAATATCCTGGCATGCGAAACCCCTCAGATGTGATCATTAAGCTTTAGAGCGGTAATCCTTTTTTATGTGCCACTATAGAGCTGGGAAAAGGCAAGTACTAAGCTTTTAATTTTTAAGAAATATTTTTAAAATATGAGAAAAGCCGTATATGCAAATACCGATGTCCACGTCCCCCAGCTTCAGAAATAGGTATTGCCAGGAGAGTTGAAGTCCCATGTATCTTCCCAAATGCCCCTCATATTCTGAATTTTGTAATTTTCCTGGGTTTATTTATGCTTTTCTATGATTCTATCATTCACATTTATAAGTATTTTTTACTAAAAGCTTGATTTATGAAACAGAGCTTAGAATCCTGAATATATAATGCCTGTTGAAAAACTTTTGCAGTACTAAATTAGTAAGTATTTTGCTGTGTTTTGTTTTGTTTCATTTATGTCTGTTGATTTTAAAATGTTTAACATTTGACAAATCAGATAAGATAACACTGGTGAAAGAGTTTTGAAAATCTCTTCTTATCTTAAAACATTAAAAGCTCTCAGGCAACAAACCCAAGCAAATGCGTAAGTTTTTAGCATTGTTAAGTGATGTTTCAGGTTAGGTGCAAACAGCTACAAAAAAATACCAATTTGCAGGAGATATAAATATAATTCTATTGCTTTTATGATGAAAATACAATGCAGTAAAATGGCAAATATCTCTTCAGTTACTCTGGTTTATAGTATCATTCTGTTTTTATTTAGGGAAGGAGCTAACTTCATTATAGAATTATAAATGGTTGATAAACACTTCAAAAGATATTTGGCCTCTCCAGTGATGAAAGAAATGGAACAAAAAAATAGCATATTATTTTCACTTAGATTAACAAGAGTCTGATGGGCAGTATTGGCTAGAGTGTGGTAGAAAGGCAACCTTGCAATCAACATAGTAAAAGAAAATATCATTAGTCACAGCAACTGTGTTTCTCTGAACAATACTCAGGAAGCAATCTTGCAAACATATAGGGATATATGTACACACGCACCTATGTACATGTGTGTGTATACACACACTCACATATTCACTCTGAGGATAATAAAGAACAACGGGGATACCCTAAATGACCCATAATAGGCAAGATTTAGATACTTCATATAAAGTCATGTTATCATATTTTATGCAACAATGAGAAGGAGACAGATTTCCTCTTCTATTCCTTTCCTATCTTTCCTTTTCTATTTCTAGCAAGGAAAGGATGGTCATGATACACTGCTAAGTGGGAAGTTAAGAACTGTAAGCATAACAAGCATCCATTTCTGTTAAGTTTATTTTGACCTCAAGATAATTCCTGCAGGGATAACAGCACATGTGTTCCAAAGAAATTCCTTTATGGACTTGCCTGGGATAGAATTTGACGTCTCAAGGGGACCTGAGTAAATGCATACTTGTTCTTTCCAAGAGAACTTGTTGGTGGCTCCATAGCTCATTCAGAGAAAGGCTGAGAAAAGAAGCTACTAGAGTGGGGTACACAGCAACCCATTGCATTGAATGTGTGACCCTTCTCAACCATCCTTCAAAAGCCCAATGAAAAAATCCTAAAATAAATAAAATAAAATTTGACTTATTTGTTCCAATTATCGTAGAAGAGGGATGGGGAAGAGAAGAGACAGCCATTGTCTGGCTTTTGGTAAAGACGAATTTCTCAAACAACACAAAAAAAGTACTACCCATTTTTTAAAAAAAAAAAGATTAATTAATTTTGCCACATTGAAATTAAGAACAGTGTTCAGCAAAAGATACCACAAAAAATGAAATAGAAGCATCAAACAGAGAAGAAGCTATTTACACAATTATCAAAAGATTATCATCTAGCTATAGAAAGATATTCCACACATAATGAGGGAAAAAAATCTCAATAAAAAGTAAAGTAAAGGCAGCACAGTTTTTCACACAAGAGGAAATAGGAAAGATTCATGTTCCAATGTAAGTTGGGGTACAGCCACCATCTGGTATTGCCTATGCAGCTTGAATACATCACACCCAACAATCCAGCAACTCTACGCCCTGGTATAGCAACAGGTGTGCTGGGAGACAGGAATTCGGCAGCATTGCTCATTGTGTAAAAACAAGAAAGAGCCCGTGCATTCATCAACATGAAAAAGGATAATGGAGTTGAATATTCAAACGATTTCATAATATATTTCATGAAACTGAATGAACTCTAGCAAATGACATTAAATCGATCTCAAAAACATAGTGTGACACAAAAATCAAAACAAATTGCAAAATACATGCAGTACATTTCACATTTATATAAAGTTCAAAATTAGGCAATGATATGTTTAAGTACCTAATGGTACTTAATGGGCAAAGCTATGAAAAAAGCAAGGAAATACTTAAAATCCTAGATTATGGTTACTTCCAGGGTTACGAAGAAGATGAATTAAAGGAGCTTCAAAACTATTGGTTTAACATTCTGTTCCTGAAGCTAGCTGTTGGATTTAGAAGTGCGCATTTTGTTACATGTTTTGTGATTCTTTCTCCACTAATATTTAAATACACATCTATGTTTGTAGAGCTACTGAAGGAGAGAGAGCATTCACAACCAAAAAGTGTCCGAAAGAACAAATGACTATCTTCTAGGCTTAGGAAAGAAAAAAGATGGAATTTTCACTTTAAGACACATCCCAAAAGTTTGAATATTTATCCCCGTGGTAGCTGTGCTAATCTTGTCATTGAAAAAAAAAGACCCAGCCTTAATGGGTCTTCATACATAAATGATGAGGGAGCTGCTCCAAGAAGCTGGGCTAATAACGCTAAAGCCATCCAAGTTCACTGCCTGTGATCAGGGCAAAGCTTGGCCTTAAGATCTAGTCTGGAACGTCCCTTCATAAAATGATTGATAATATTTGCATTTCCTAAAAGGGTGAGGGGAGCTCATCAGAGCATTTTGTTTTTAAGCTTAAAATCATTATTATTTGTCTTTTCCAGAGGGATTCATTACAGTGGAAGCCTATTTTGCCTTTGTGTCTTTCAAAGACTCAGTTGAACATGTTTATGTTTTAGGTAGCTCAGATGGTAAAGCGTCTGCCTGCAATGCAGGAGACCCGGGTTCAATCGCTGGGTCGGGAAGATCCCCTGGAAAATGAAATGGCAACCTACTCCAGTACTCTTGCCTGGAAAATCCCATGGACAGAGGAGCCTGGTAGGTTATGGTCGATGGGGTCGCTAAGAGTTGGACACAACTGAGCAACTTCACTTTCCTTTGCTCACATGAATAACAGAAAACAGACAAGTCTGGTGATTCCTCATCCCCAGCACTTAGAATGTAAACCAAAACCCTTCCATCTCCTGTTCTTTTTTGTACCAATGGCATCACCTTTTTTCCCATTACAATATTTAAATTTGTGTGTCCTATTCCTTGTTATAAAGAGTTTAATCTCACTCCAGTGCTCACAATCAAATCTGAAAGAGGCCATGTTGCCAACTAGAGTCTTCAAACGGAGTTTTTTTCTATACCAATTGATCTGTTGATGATTTTAAATTTTACTATTTACTGTGATACTATATTGCATTTAATCAATTTCAATGTTAATTTTAAAACATTATCAAATCAGGGAATTGTTTTAAAAGAAAATCAAACACACAAACCTGAGAGATGCTGGAGGTAAGTTTGGGCCTGAGATCCCACCCAGAGTCCACCCAGAGCCCCTACAGTGTCTGAGGAATTCCAAGCTCTGCTGCAGGAGATATGGACCGAGCCCAGATGGATGGCTGAATCGATTCCCCAGAATGTCTGTTCTGGATGCTCATAACTAAGTGGTGTCAAGCTGTGTGTTATGAAGGTGGGGTAAGGGGGTTAGAAGAGAGGTGTGGCCATGGGAAAGGAGACCATGGCAGCTGGGACAGGTTGGGAACTGAATAAAGGACATAAAATACACCAGATGAAACCTCAGCTCAGGGATATATCATGAGAAAAAATAAAGATCAGGATGGAGAAACAGGAAGATCAGGATGCTCAGCTTTACCTGGAAAACACTGTCTTTGGGGAGAAAACTCCATGAAACAGATGACATTTAGATCTTTGTGTCACTAGAAATGACAGACCCTGGGCAAAGTTATGATGCTGTCCTGGTCTTGATTTACTAAAGCAGGATATTCAACAGCCAAGGACGGAGAAAGGTTGAGATCTCCAGGCAGACACATGTACCAGAGAGGCTCTCTCTGATTCAAACCTTGAGCCCCAAGGTCTTAAAGAATCAGCCATCCAAACAGTGCAAACTGGGAGCCTGGAAGCCCTCTATGATGCCCCAAAGTAAATTGATTTCTTTCCTATTTTAGTATAGCTTCTATTTATTAAGTGATTTATAAGAGATAAGCCTGCACTAAACAGCTATGTATGCATCTCATTAAATTCTCACAATGATCTCATGAAGTAGGTGATAAGCTTCCTAGTCTATAGAGAAGAAAGTTGATTTAGAGGCTCAATAAGCTTGCCTGAGGTCATCAGCTACTAAGTGATAGAGCTGGGGTATGAACCCAGCTAGTCTGATTCCTGATCCAAACATTTAGCTGTTTCCTCAACCTACTGTGTTACAAGGATCCACATGTAGTATTAATATTTGAGAACCACTGGTTTAGAACTATGCTACCATTATCTAAGATCAGTCTGTTTCCTCTGATCTCTTCCCCACTAGCTTTTAAGCATCTTGAAAATATAGACACTTTGTATTCTTCCTCCTTTTCTACCCTTCCTTCTATCACTATCCCATTCACCACAATGTCTAGTTTACAGAATGTGCTCAATCCATGTTTGTTGAATGAAAAGATGATCTCATTCAAAGCTTAAGATGTTGAGAGGTCAAGGATGAGACACAGCTTCTCTAGGTAGCATGCACAAATACCAGGCAACCAACACTATGCAGTCAGGAAGCAAGCTCACTGAGCCCCTGAAGGATTATGCACAAGAAGGAGGAAAGCTTAGTAAGACCAAGAATACATTCCAAGAGCCATGTGCAAATGGCAGTCGTCCACCAGCCTCACAGTGAAGCAGAAGCAGCACAGCTGATTTATGCTTGGCTTTATACATTGTGATAAAGGCAGGATTTGGCTTTCGGTGTATGATTTTTAGAGCTGCGTCCTAAGGAAACTTAATCTGCCAGGGAGGTGCCTCAGGGCATGCCAGGGGAGGCAAGATAACCTGAGTCTGGGCCTCTGTAGCAGACACTGTTGACTGCTTTCCCAGTAGTCATTTGCCTTTTTCTCTGCAACAGAACCTTGACTTTGTTTAGCCCCAGGAGGTGATATGCCTAGCCTCAGGGGATAAATTAGAGCTTGTTTAAATAGGTGCTTTTCAAACTTCTGTGTACATATAAAGTAGGGATGTAAATAAAATACAGATTCTTATTTCATAGGTGGAAACTAAAGCCGCCACGTGTTGCTTTACCATTGGTTCCCAGACCTAAGTAGTCAGGTTCCAAGCCAATGATTCTCAACTATGATTGCAGTCACGTGGGTAGGTTGGGAGTTAAGCTTGGGATTAGTTATTTTTTTGAAAAAAAAAAAAAAAGATTCCCAGATGACTTGAGAATGCTCATGGTTCCCATGTTCCCATGTTGGGAAGTCTGTATTCCTTTGCCCTTACTAGTCTAAAATTGAATAGGAAGACCAGTTCTGGTCAATGAGATGCAAGGGCAAATCTACCAAAGGAATTCTAGGGAAGAGTTTCCTCCTCAACAAAACTGGTGCAAGATGAAAGTCCCTCTTGTGGTGACCCAAGGATGAAAGAGCAGATTGAACCAAGGAGGGTCTTGGAAGGCGGGAAGGGAAAAACCAGACCGATCGTCCTTCCCTCCCCCACACTGTAACTATTAATGGAGCAGTAGGGGGAGTCTCCCCTCCTACCCCATAGGGAGAAGGTATTTTGCTTTATTCTTCCACCCACCCAGTATGTGTGCCTCATCCAATCACCAAATGACCTGCAAGACCCCTACCCCACTCCTTGTACCCTGCATATAACAGTGGACTAAGGACTCCTGTTCAACGTCAGTTCTCCCTTGAGCTGGCCCGCTGTTCCAACAGCGTCTCCCATTCTAGTAAACTTTATTTCCCTCTCCTTCAGTCTCATGTCTAGAAATTCTTTTCCAACCTGCACCCGGACCACGACATTTTTGGTGGCCTGTACGGGGACTTGGGGCTCTTCCCCACCTCTTGCTTCTCCTTTCTCATAGGGACCCTCTGTGAACAGGCAAGTGCTGTGGAAGGAACTGAGGAACTCTGGCCAGGGTCACCCTCTGGTGTGTTCCAAAGGCCACTGCTCACCGCGCCCAGTAGCTGCCTGGTGCGGGTGCTGGAACGAGGGTCTCTCCTTTGTCTCCTTCCAGCTGAGGACTAGGCCCAGCGATACTGTGCGGGCACGGGTCAGGGCGCCTGCCACATGAAGACTCCCTTGTGAGGACAAGGGGGACTCGGAACAGGTCAGGCCCCAGGGGCATCTGCCCCCAGCAAGACAGCTTCCGTGCCCGTGTCAGGCACGTAGTGGTTGGAGCCAAACAGACCATCCTCCCCCGGCCACTGCCTCCCCATAGGATTGTAAGGCTGGTTCCTAGCCTTCTTCCCTGTCACTTCCACTTCTTTGCCTTTCGGTCCGGATTGATTTAGAGGAGCCTGGGTGTTGCCTCTGAGCCATCCCGAGAGTGCCCTCCACGTTTCAGGGAATCTCCAAACGGTGAGTCACCCCGTTGCTCCTGGGAATCTGTCTTTCTCTGCCCGGGTCACAGGCGCCCTGGCCGAACAGCTCTCAGGGGTCGCCTCTCACTGTCAGACGCGGCTGTTGGGATGGTCGGCCATTTTTGTGCCGGTGGCCGCAGGGAGCGATCACGGGGACCAAAGGGACGCCTTTCTGTCAGCGGCGACTCTCAGTGGCCCCATTCTATGGCGGCAGGTTAAGACTGGTTCTGGTAAGTCCTGGGAGCCTCTCTCAGACCCGCCCCTTGGCTACATTCTCAGAAAATGGAAATTTTTGACCCTGCAAAAGGCCTGGCCCCAGTACAAACTGGGGGACCATAAAAAAGCCTCTGAATGGCACCCTGGCTTTTGCCAAAAGCAGGGAATGGACTCAGAATCTCCTTACGTTCAGTCCTTCACGGCCCTCAGTCAGTCTTTCAGTTGCCTCCCTGTCTCCTGTCCCCCTCTGACACTCTCCATCAGATTTCCTAGATGACCCCTACTCGCCCTTTCATATCCACATTCTCTCTAGGAAAGGATTCTGGGGTTCCCTTTGGTCCAGGTCTTTCTCCTATATTCAAAAGCCTGAAGGATCAAAAACTCTCCTAACATTCTAAAGAATCCCCTTCTAACTACACTTCTCTCTCAAGTGGGAAGGGAACCAAGCTTTACCCACTCCTGAACATCCTAAAGAATTTCCTTCTAACTACTCCTGTTCCTCAGAGAGGGGAAGGACCCAGCTTCTCCGACTCCTGCAAATCCCCTTAACCCTTCAGATTCTTCTGATGGGACAAAGACCTCACTTCCCACCAGAGGGACAATCCAAGATTTTTATCAGCTGATCTACCCCTGATATCAGAGTTAATTTGAGCACTATTTGGTCTATATTTTAGCTATAAAACTATTACTGCAGAAAGGAAAGATGACTTTTTGACAGAGGATGACCATGATACTCTTTAGACTTCAGAGAAAACTGGTTAAAACGAAATTTTTTTTTCTTGGAAATTGCAAAACTGGTTCTTTTTACATATGCAATTAAAAACAACTTGCTTGTTTAAAGGCCTGCCTAGGGAAAAGCTTGAAGTTAACCCTTTCCATGTCCTTGAAATACACTGTCCACTTTGTCTGAGATACCAGCCTTGGGCAAATTAGAACTTCAAGCAGGAAAAAAAAAAAAAAGGGTCAAAGAGACATTTTAAATCTCAAGCAGAAAACTATGAGATCTCTGTCTGTTTGTCTGGATTTATATATGTCTCAGTGCGTGTCATTTGGTCTTTTTGATAATATGGCTGAAGTTGCAAATGAGTTCTACTTTAATTGGCCTAAAGAAAAGTAAGCGCTTACAAATCAGACAATTCTAAATACAAGAGAAATTAACCTAAATGAATTTCAGATTCACGTGAACTGGGAAATATTCAATATTAAATATCGAGTATTAATGTTTGCTTGCTAATCTAGCAGAAACATGTCTAAGAGTCATTAACATTAAGCATAATATTTTCATTGTGCCAAGGTTTATTATAAGTTCAATATTGCTATATTATTATATCTGTTACAAGTTTGTCAGCAAATACCTCAAGTGAAATAACTTCAAAAAAATGTAAATGAGATATGAGCTTTTATATAAACTCTATTAAGAATAATTATACTTTAGAAATGTCTAAAATAGTTTCTCCAGATTTTGGTAACCTGAATTTCTACGGTTGTGGTAAACTAAGTGATGGAAGTTAATTGAATAGCTAGGTCATTTCCAAATAAAATAAGATTGTGAAACATTCATTACTGAACACTAACTTCCTCTTACAGAGAAACTAGAGATTTTGGACTATTAATGAATAATGTTTGATGTCATCCTGAGATGTTCTCTAGAATCATTTTAAGAAATTATCACTGGTATTTATGTTCACCAATCTATAGAATGCTAATATAAAGGTCAGTTCTTGGTTGCTTAAGGAAAGTAGGATGTGTGTTTTCAGTAAAGAAGGTATGAGGAATGAAATTACATTTTATGAAGGGAAAAGGAAGTAGGTCTGACTTACGGGTGGCTGTTTCAGGATGGGAGAACAAAGTAATGGGTGAAGAAAATGATAAGATTTTATGCAAACTGGACCCCAAGGGAAGAGTTTTGTGCATAAATACAAGTTTTTTTAGATGTTGAACTGGATTTGATAATGGATTTTAAGTTTCTTTACCTCTGAAATTATCTGTTCTATGTTTACCTTTGAAATCTTTTGTTAACTTTGGCTAAGTGAATGAATAACTATTGTTTCACAGTGACTTACATGATTCTATCTGACTGAGTGTTATAAATCCTTTTGATATTTATTGAAAACACTTCCTAAATTATTTGACTTCTAGCTAACTTTGGGATGCTTCAGAGGGCCCCTGAAACATCCCAAAGAGAGATATTAAACTACCTGAGTTCATTTGACATGTTAAGTTACGAAATATTGTTGGAGGAGTGATGAATCTTCTCAGGTTATAGTATATGGCTGATGTTACTTATATAGATATCCCGGAAATTACAAATAAATAAATAAGTCCTCATCGTTAGATTTCTGCTATCCTGATGTCCTTAAAACATG
Source organism: Cervus elaphus (assembly GCF_910594005.1). Classification (NCBI taxonomy): domain Eukaryota; kingdom Metazoa; phylum Chordata; class Mammalia; order Artiodactyla; family Cervidae; genus Cervus; species Cervus elaphus. The sequence continues at coordinate 16,543,127 of NC_057838.1, read as the reverse complement.
ACAACAGTCTACTCCTAAAAACATGACAACAGTCTGCTCCTAAATTAGGGAATTAAAAATGGGTGAACAATAGCTGTAAATCAGAGTCAGGGCCATGGGAAATCCAAGACAGCTGCTTGGGTTTTTCCCAGCTCTGTGACAATCCTCATTTTTTTTTAGATGGGTTAAAGCCTTCCCTGGCTACAGGGTTAATGCTCTCATAATGAAAAAAATCATGTTTCACTAAATATTCAGTTCGGTTCAGTTCAGTTGCTCAGTCGTGTCCAACTCTTTGTGACCCCATGAATCGCAGCACGCCAGGCCTCCCTGTCCATCACCAGCTCCCGGAGTTTACCCAAACCCATGCCCATCAAGTCAGTGATACCATCCAGCCATCCCATCCTCTGTCGTCTCCTTCTCCTCCTGCCCCCAATCCCTCCCAGCATCAGGGTCTTTTCAAATGAGTCTACTCTTCGCATGAGGTGGCCAAAGTACTGGAGTTTCAGCTTCAACATCAGTCCTTCCAATGAACACCCAGGACTGATTTCCTTTAGGATGGACTGGTTGGATCTCCTTACAGTCCAAGGGACTCTCAAGAGTCTTCTCCAACATCATAGTGCAAAAGCATTAATTTTTCGGTGCTCAGCTTTCTTCACAGTCCAACTCTCACATCCATACATGACCACTGGAAAAACCACGGCCTTGACCAGACGGACCTTTGTTGGCAAAGTAACGTCTCTGCTTTTTAATATGCTGTCTAGGTTGGTCATAACTTTCCTTCCAAGGAGTAAGCGTCTTTTAATTTCATGGCTGCAATCACCATCTGCAGTGATTTTGGAGCCCAGAAGTATAAAGTCTGACACTGTTTCCACTGTCTCCCCATCTATTTGCCATGAAGTGATGGGACCAGATGCCATGATCTTATTTTTCTGAATGTTGAGCTTTAAGCCAGCTTTTTTGCTCTCATTTTTCACTTTCATCAAGAGGCTCTTTAGTTCCTCTTCACTTTCTGCCATAAGGGTGGTGTCATCTGCATATCTAAGGTTATTGATATTTCTCCCAGCAATCTTGATTCCAGCTTGTGCTTCTTCCAGCCCAGCATTTCTCATGATGTACTCTGCATATAAGTTAAATAAGCAGGGTGACAATATACAGCCTTGACATACTCCTTTTCCTATTTGGAACTAGTCTGTTGTTCCATGTCTAGTTCTAACTGTTGCTTCCTGACCTGCATACAGGTTTCTCAAGAGGCAGGTCAGGTGGTCTAGTATTCTAGTCTCTTTCAGAATTTTCCAGTTTATTGTGATCCACACAGTCGAAGGCTTTGGCGTAGTCAATAAAGCAGAAATAGATGTTTTTCTGGAACTCTGTTGCTTTTTCGATGATCCAGCGGATATTGGCAATTCGATCTCTGGTTCCTCTGCCTTCTCTAAAACCAGCTTAATATTAAGTTTTGTTAATTGTTAAGCTAAGTTTCTAATTTTGTTAATTAAGGGCCAGTGTTTACTAAGACTCCTTTCTGACATAGTTCCTTGTTGTTATGTTCTATTGCTAAAAGATTTAATTAAGTTATTAAAAAAGATACTCTAAGTTTGTTTCTAAAGCTTATCTCAGTAACCAATTTTCAGATAAACATCAGATGTTCCATGATGTACAACCGGGAGATTAATACCAGGTGACAGGCATTTAACAAGTCAAGTCAAATGACCTGCTGCATACTGGGCTCTACTTAATGAAGGTTTTTAACTTATAAGTCTTGCTTATGACCTTACTAATAACTGCTTGCTATACTATTTTCTATGTCATTTGCTTGAGAAGATTGTTTCTTACGTTACCAAATGTGTGACTGAGCCTGTGGTAAAAGGCTGATATGCAGTTCCATATGCGATCAATGATTGTGATAATATAACTCTAGATATGGGAAGAAGCAACAAGAGGGAATATTTTCCTGGACCAAGAGGCTAGTAACACAGCGATGGTCCAGAGACTTTTGCTCCTCGCAATGCTTGGTCCAATAACAGCACAGCGAATGGCCCTCAATGGGATCTTCATTAAACCTGGGAATGAGCCTTCCCAGCCCTGCGGGACACAGTGGCCATGAAATGCCCCCAAAGCACAGTCAAATATGTGGCTATGAAGGGACAAATATGTGGCTATGAAGGGACCCTGCTCACTGGAAGTCGGCACTCGCCAGCTGCCTCTACAAAGATTACATCATGACCACTGCAAGCTGCTGACCTTCAGCACCCCCTGAAAGGAGCTCAGGGTGGAGATCAGAAACAAGGCACCCTGTGCTCTGGGAAAAACCCAGAAGAACCAGCCTTCAGATAGTCAGATGTTTTCAGGTAAAGATTTTATGAGCCCAAATTCTTGCATCTTCTTGTACCTTGAGAAACACGAATGTCACGAGCCAGTGTCTGGTCCTGGTTCTCCTGGCTAGCCCCTGGGCAGCTTTTCTATTTCTATTCATCTTTGGACCATGTACCTTTAACTTTCTTGTCAAGTTTGTTTCTTCTAGAATACAACAAATTTCCAAGTCATAGTTTGAAAAGAATATTTTCTGGCCAACACCCAGACAATGCTGAAACAAGCCACCCTATCATTCCGTGGGCTCTCATCTCCCTCCGTAAATGCATCCTGACAGAGAACAGGCAAAGGGAACCCAGAGCCCCACGACACCCTGTACAGCCTGAAGAAGCCAGAGTGGTCTTCGCCCCTTTTCCTTTGAGACTGGGTTCCCAAATGCCGGAGAAGGGAAATATTTAGATAGTTATCCATGAGCAGGGTATCAAAAGGGGCCAGAGAATTGGAATGTGGTGACCCAAGGACGAAAGAGCAGATTGAACCGAGGAGGGTCTTGGAAGGCGGGAATGGGAAAACCAGACCCAGATCATCCTTCCCTCCCCCATATTGTAACTATTAATGGAACAGTGTAACCTGTCTCCCCTCCTACCCCATAGGGAGGAGTATTTGCCCTACTCTTCCCCCACCCAGTATACGTGCCTCATCCCATCACCAAATGACCCGCAAGACCCCTATCCCACTCCTTGTACCCTGCGTATAAAAGTGGACGAAGGACCCCTGTTCAACATCAGTTCTCCCTTGAGCTGGCCCACTGTACTAACAGCGTCTCCCACTCTAACAAACTTTATTTCCCTCTCCTTCTGTCTCATGTCTGGAAATTCTTTTCCAATCACCCCCCACCAGACCATGACACCTCCTTTCTGAGATGCTGCTGTATTAAGTGACCGGTTTGGAATTGTGGGTGCTGTCTTGTGCCCGAGGGTGGCAGAGAAGAAAGAAAAAGCCTGTGTCATCTTAATGGTGCTCACTGACTGCTGTGCCAACTTAGAAACGCCTCCTGTTCCAGCTGCTCTTTCTGAGCAACAAGCCATTCAAGCTTCAGTGATGTAAGACTGCAGCCATCTTGTTTTACATGAACTGAAAGTTTCCAGATGTGTAGTTGAATTTAGAAAAGGCAGAGAAACCAGAGATCAAATCACCAAAATCCGCTGAATCACAGAAAAAGCAAGGGAATTCCATAAAAACATCTACTTCTGTTTCATTGACTATGGTAAAGCCTTTGTTGTGTGGATCACAGCAACCTGCGGAAAATTCTTAAAAAGATGGGAATACCAGGGAATTCCCTGGTAAGGGAATACCACCTTACCTGCCTCCTGAGAAACCTGTATGTGGGTCAAGAAGCAACAGTTAGAACCGGACATGGAACAACTGACTGATTCAAAATTGGGAAAGGAGTACAACAAGGCTGTGTATTGCCTTCCTGCTTAGTTAACTTATGTGTAGAGTACATCATGCAAAATGACAGGCTGGATGAATGAAAAGTCTTATCAAGATTGCCAAGAGAAATATCAACAACCTCAGATATGCAGATGATTCCACTCTAATGGCAGAAAGCAAAGAGGAACTGAAGAGCTTCTTGATGAGGTTGAAAAAGGAGAGTTAAAAAAAGCCAGCTTAAAACTCAACATTCAAAACTAAGATCACGGCATCTGGTCCCATCACTTCATGTCAAATAGATAGAGAAAAAGTGGAAACAGTGGCAGATTTTATATTCTTGGGTTCCAAAATCACTGTGGACAGTGAATGCAGCCACAAAATTAAAAGACATTTGCTTCTTAGAAGAAAAATTATGACAAACCTAGACAATGAATTAAAAAGCAGAGAAATCATTTTGCCAACAAAGGTACATAATAGTTAAAGCTATGGATTTTCCAGTAGTTGTGTATGGATGTGAGAGTTGGACCATAAACTACGCTGAGCACCAAATAATGGATGCTTTCAAACTGTGGTGCTGGAGAAGACTCTTGAGTGTCCCTTGGACTGCAAGGAGATCAAACCAGTCAGTCCTAAAGGACATCAACCCTGAATATTCACTGGAAGGACTGATGCTGAAGCTGAAGCTCCAGTACTTTGGCTATCTGATGTGAAGAGCAGACTCATTAGAAAAGACCCTGATGCTGGAAAGATTGAAGGCAGGAGAAGGGGATAACAGAGGTTGAGATGGTTGGATGACATCAACAACTCAATAGAAATGAGTTTGAACAAACTCTGGGAGATGAAGGACAGGGAAGCCTGGTGTGCTGTTGTTCATGGGGTTGCAGAGCCAGACAGAAAGGGTGTGCCGAGAGAGGGCATTCAGAAACCAAGCTTTTTAAGGGAGCTAGGTGAAAGTGCATGCCTTTCTCTTTCCCAGCTGTATGCACATAACCCTGGGCTAAAGGAGAAGAACAGTCATCTGGAAGGAGGCAACTTGATCTGGAAGCCATGCAGCATCACTTCTGCCACGTTCTATTGAGTAAAAGTGAGTCACACAGGCCAGGTTCAAAGAGGGCACTTAGGCCCCACTTCTTGGTAAGAGAATGGTAGTGTCACATTGAATAAAAGCATGCGGGATGGAAGTGTCATTGCAGCCATCTTGGTGCACAGAAGCACACACATCTACTTCCAGACTTTGTGCTAAGACAGCCAATATGCACCTTTCTCTTTGAATTCACTGCCACTTGGCTTCTCTGTTATCTACAGCAGGAGTGTTCTAGCTGATAAAGATCTTTACCCCAACATCAATGAAGGTAACCATGTTATTATATGCTTTGTATATTTAGTCTTACAGCAGATTTTATGAGTGTGGAGAGACTGGTAGCCTTAGAAGTGATATAATATGAAAACAAAACAGATGTGTAGGGATAGGCAATCTTTCGGCCTTTAGAACGACTGAACAAAAAATAAAAAAAGAACAACTGAACAAGGCTGAGGGCTGAGTCCTGAGCTGTGAATAGCTTTGCTCACTGTGAACAACCTCCATGATATGGGGGGGGGGCGAAAATTAGTATTGAGTAGAAGTCTTTAAACTCTGGTGACACATTCCGAGAAGAATTTTGAAAATTTCTGTACTCTTTTTCCCATTTTTAAGTTACCTAGAAGTTTCATTATGAGTTTAAATAAAATAGTACAGAGACACATACACAGCTGGGAAATACTAGAAGACCCCCTGCTTTAAGAAGATTGATTAATTATCACATGAGGAGTCTCCTTCATGGGCACCCTCCTGGGAAGTTTTCACATCCTGAGGGAACAGACCAAAGTAAGATTTATGTGCAAGGAATATGCTTTTTTTTAGGCTGTGGTAGGGAGACCATAGAAAATATCTTCTCAACTTGAACATTTTTGAAAGCAAAAGGAAACACTAGTTAATAACAACTCTTAAGAAATAAACATAAACCAGGAAAATCAGGCTAGATGGTGACCCAGATATTGGGATAAGGGTAATTTATAGGGCAATCTGTTTACAAAAGAAAAGTCATGGAAGCTGAAGATCTGGTCCTTATTTCACTGAAAACTTGTCAGTTTTCAGTCTCCTTGAAATGTTTTCCATTTATTTCCAAAGTTGCTGGGTTGCCTTGAACACAAAGTCCTTGTGTAGGGGAAAGGAGACTTGGCACATTTTGTAACGTCTTCTGTACAACTCCCAAAGAAATGCTTGTCTCTGTCAAGGGTGGGTCTGGGTTCAAGGAGCAACTATTAAGACAACTGGGTGTCATGGACATAGACAGAAAATAAATGCCTTCAATGTGAGCTAATGTCCTCTCTGATAGGTTTGTGAAACCCTCATTTTATTTGACAACTTAATTCCTAATGGAAGGCAGTTGTTCCTGTATTTAGAAACAAAGTTTCCAGACAGGGAATCTCCTGGAACCCTATTCATAACTAAAAGAGAGAGTCCTCTAGCAGGCAGTGTTGTGGTCTCCACCCCTTTCCTGGCAGAATTTTTTTAGAAAGAGAACTCTAGGCCTAGGCTGCCCACATTTCCTCTCCTACCTGTCTGGTATTCTCTTGAAAGAGAGACAGGACCTCAGCAGAAACCTTCACGACTTCCAGGCAGCATCAGCCTCTGAGCACACAGCTATCACTTTTTAATTTACTTTATCTCTTTATTTCTTTAGCCTCTTTGCTTTGTCTCCATGACTAGCTCAGTTGTACCTGGTCATACTGCCTTGTGGTTGGCACAAAGAATAATACACAGGCCCCTGGGCTCAGCAGTGAGGATCAGATACATCTCGTCTACTTTTTATCTTTTCCCACTTCCCTTCTCCTGCTCTCCATGTCCCCAGCATCACCCAAATGACACCATTCCAGCTGTGGGAAAAGAAAGGTGCAGGTGAGGAACAGAGGTGGGGTCCTAGAGAGCGAGTGTGAAGGGCAGCCCAGTGAACCCCCTTCTTTTACCATGAACGTGATCCCCAGTCACTTCATGGCTCTCAGGTCATAGGAAGTTGCTGGAAATTTGATGTAGTTCCCTGTGGCAAATCATAAAGCGAACAGGGTTATCACTCAGCTGCTGACGAAAAGCATCAAATGAAAGATCAAAACCAGCACCTGAGTCAATATACTATTTGAACATTATTGGAATAAGTTTACAAATGAAATGCAGTAGAAATATTATGATCAAGTAAGAAATGTACATGATATATCATCAACATCTGTAGTCAATGAAAAGAGTATGGTATATTTCATACAATTGTCAATTATATTATTACACTAGTTGAACATTTTGAATATTATTTTTTGCCACTTTATATCTCAAGTTGAAGTGGCCACTCTATATATCTGGATAGTTTTTATTCATTTGCCTGATTTTTTCACTAGTGCTATGGATTACATGTTAGTAGAGTTTTAATCATCTTGTCTTCACATTTTCTTTTAAGATATATATTAGAGTCATTATCATCTCATTTTATAAGAAGAAAAACAGTGGATTCAGAACAAATATATGCCAGTGAGTGTCAATAATTTTAAATTGTCACAGATTATGACAATTTTAGAACTTTATTATAAAAAAGATCTTCACGACCCAGATAATCATGATGATGTGATCACTCACACTCACCTAGAGCCAGACATCCTGGAATGTGAAGTCAAGTGGGCCTTAGGAAGCACCACTACAAACAAAGCTAGTGGAGGTGATGGAATTCCAGTTGAGCTATTTCAAAGCCTAAACGATGATGCTGTGAAAGTGCTGCACTCGATATGCCAGCAAATTTGGAAAACTCAGCAGTGGCCACAAGACTGGAAAAGGTCAGTTTTCATTCCATTCCCAAAGAAAGGCAATGCCAAAGAATGGTCAAACTACCGCACAATTGCACTTATCTCACAAGGTAGCAAAGTAATGCTCAAAATTCTCCAAGCCAGGCTTTAGCAATACGTAAACCGTGAACTGCCAGATGCTCAAGCTGGTTTTAGAAAAGGCAGAGGAACCAGAGATCAAATTGCCAGCATCTGACGGATCATCAAAAATGCAAGAGAGTTCCAGACAAACATCTATTTCTGTTTTATTGACTATGCCAAAGCCTTTGACTGTGTGGATCACAATAAATTGTGGAAAATTCTGAAAGAGATGGGGAATACCAGACCACCTGACCTGCCTCTTAAGAAATCTGTATGCAGGTCAGGAAGCAACAGTTAGAGCTAGACATGGAACAACAGACTAGTTCCAAATAGGGAAAGGAGTACGTCAAGGCTGTATATTGTCACCCTGCTTATATAACTTACATGCAGAGTACATCATGGGAAATGCTGGGCTGGATGAAGCACAAACTGGAATCAAGATTGCCGGGAGAAATATCAATAACCTCAGATATGCAGATGACGCCACCCTTATGGTAGAAAGTGAAGAACTGAAGAGCCTCTTGATGAAAGTGAAAGAGGAGAGTGAAAAAGTTAGCTTAAAGCTCAACATTCAGCCAAGTAAGATCATAGCATCCAGTCCCATCACTACATGGCAGATAGATGGGGAAACAGTGGAAACAGTAGCTGAGTTTATATTTCTGGGCTCCAAAATCATTGCAGATGGTAATTGCAGCCATGAAATTAAAAGACACTTACTCCTTGGAAGGAAAGTTATACCAACCTAGATAGCATATTAAAAAGCAGAGACATTACTTTGCCGACAAAGGTCCGTCTAGTCAAGGCTGTGGTTTTTCCAGTGATCATGTACGGATGTGAGAGTTGGACTAGAAAGAAAGCCGAGTGCCAAAGAATTGATGCTTTTGAACTGTGGTGTTGGAGAAGCTCTTGAGAGTCCCTTGGACTGCAAGGAGATCCAACCAGTCCATCCTAAAGGAGATCAGTCCTGGGTGTTCATTGGAAGAACTGATGTTGAAGCTGAAACTCCAATACTTTGGCCACCTGATGCAAAGAGCTGACTCATTGGAAAATACCCTGATGCTGGGAAAGACTGAAGGCAGGAGGAGAAGTGGACGACAGAGGATGAGATGGCTAGATGGCATCACCGACTCAATGGACATGGGTTTGGGTGAACTCCAGGAGCTGGTGATGGACAGGGAGGCCTGGCGTGCTGCAGCTCATGGGGTCGCAGAGTCGGACACGACTGAGCGACCAAACTGAACTGACCCCTAAAAATCCCCTCTCACATTATATCTCTCAGTGAAAAGTCTCATAAATTTCAGGAAGCCCTGATTAATTACCTAATGGCTCAGAATTAGCCACTGAGTCACTGAGGAGTATTATTGTGGTAGTTGAATAATTAGTCCATCCACATGTTCAAAACCTGATTCCTGGAAGATGTGTTACCTTAGGTGGCAAAAGAACTTTGCAGATGTCGTTAAGTTAATGATCTTTGTGTGAGGAGATTATTGCATTATTTGGGTGGGCCCTGAAGTGTAATCACAAGTATCTTTGTGAAATAGAAGCAGAGAGAGATTTGACTACAGAAAAGCCAGAGTGAAGATAAAAAGAGACATAGATGAAGATAAAAAAGACAAAGATGCTATGATGCTGACCTTAAAAATGAAAGAATAACCCAAGAGCCAAGGTATACAAGGAACATATTGCTAGAAGTTGGAAAAGGCAAGGGACAGATTTGCCCCTAGAAGCCCCAGAGGGAGTGCCGCCTTGCTAATACCTGATTTCAGCTCAGGAAAACCCACTGTGGACTCCCAACCTCCAGCAGTGTAAGGGAATAATCCTGTGTTGTTTAAAGCCCTCACGCTTATGGTAATTAGTTACAGCAGCCATAGGAAAGGTGTACAGTGTACAGAGGGTTTACTCAGTCAGGAAGAGACCTGGCTGTATTCTGAGATTTCTATGGGCTAATGATAGCAAGTTAACTAACCAGACACTCGGAGGGTATCAGCATTCCTCAGTAGCAGGGGAGTGAAGCAACTACTGACTACACAAACACTGCATTGGCTGACACCCTCCTAACCCCAGGAAACTGAAGAGCTGGAAATCTTCAATCAAACCAGAAACTTAGGAAAAAGGGCCAAACTCTCACAAGGCAGGCAGAACATTTACAGCTTCATTAAAGACTACTAAATTATATGACTCAAGAAAATCATGGGCAGTCTCTTCAGACCGGAATTCCGTTTCTGTGGTTTGAACCACAAAACCCATGTGGATCTTACACTGCGTGGCAGCAGTGGGATATACTGTCGCATTTTGGAGCCCAAATGATTTCTCTAGTATTTTGATTGCAATAGGGACCCGAGTTAAAGTTAGGAGGCTGTCAACGTTTTTGTATGTTGTCATCACAAGCTAGCTTTCCAAGTCTCCCTATATTGGCCATCTGGTTTATTATCAGATAACATCATTTCTTTTATATAGCAGTGGCAGAATTAAATGGGCACTGATCTTGGAGTCAAGAATTCAATGCCATTTGATTAGGCAGAGGAGGAAAATGCAAAAGAAAAGTTTAACTGTGGAAATAACAGGAGAATGTCAAGTAGGCTTTAACACTGATCCTTAGAGTATCCTTGAAATCAGAAGTACAACACCTATGACTATTTTTTAAAGTATATTCTAATCTTTTGCTTCTACTTTCCATATTTGACTCACTTTACTCCCAGTGGTGTAACAAAAGAAAGTATCAGTTTCTGGATTTTGAAGCACAAAAAAGTGGCTAGATATCCTGTAATTATCCCAGTGGTTTCCAAGACAGAATAACACCTATTTTATTCCGAACTCCAGACCTACAATGCAATATCTTACAAATACAAGTATATCTCTAAGGAGTATTGAGAAGTACATGCACATTTAAATTAAATGATTAAAAAGAGTTGTATCTGAGGTACAGTCACAGAGTCATTCTCAACATGTAAATAAAGACACAGGGACTCAATGACAAGGAACATAATACACATAAAATACAGGATAAGAATGCAGATTGGAAACCTGACTGCCTCAAATTTCACTACTAGCTATGTAACTCTGAGCAAGATATTAATTTTCCTAGGCTCTATTTCACTAATCCTTAAAACAATGATAATACTAGTAATTACATCCTGGGTCTATATTGAATACATGTATGTATATAATATGCATAAAGGTGCTCAATTCAGAGTTTGAAAAAATATTAAGTGCTCAGTGTCAGCTACTTACAGATGGCCTTGAGGCCAATAAGAGTATGACTTGAAATGCTGCATTAAATTATAATTTGTTATAATTTGGCTTGACAAATAATGACTGAAGGGAAAAGCTAAAGAGACAATTTAGATAGGCAACGATTTACTAAAAAAATTTATGTAATATATATGTAACTTGTCTTTTGTTACTATGAAAACAAGTTGCAAACGTTTTTGAAGATCCAACAAGTCAAAGGATACATAAGAAAAAGTCATCCTCTTACTACAGGTCTTCAGTTCCGTTTTACAGAAGTAAACTCACACACGTGTACACAGACATGCACATGTGCTTTTCTATGTGTGTGTATGTAATATTAGCCTAATCTGACTTCCTGATTTCCCTCTTTTTCTGTTACCAGAAATTCTTCACTCAGCAGCCGAACTCAGTCCTAAAATATACTAAATCATGTAATTTAATTTCCTTGCTTCCAACACTCCAAAGGTTTTCCACCAGACTTAAATAAAATACAAACTCCCTCTGCATTACAAAGAGCCGCGGACTCTGGTCACCGCCTTTCCCTCAGACCTGACCTCCTTCCATCCTCCCCAGGGCACACGCTCCCTCTGGGTGGAGGACACTCAGGCTCAGTCCTGCCTCAGGCCCTCCACTCTGCTTCCCCTGTTTGGGGTGCTCTGTGCTCTTCCTGGTGACCTCTGCATAGTTAGAGCTCTTTCTTTCTTTCTAGCTTTTGCTAATAAATTTAATTAATACTAGGCACTTCATTTCATTTCGATACACGTGCAGACAGCAACTCTATTTTTATTACTTCAAGGAATTACCATACTGCTTCCCATTATGACTGGACCAATTTACCTTTCCACCAACAGTGTACAAAGTTTCCCTTTCCCCCACATTCTTGCCAACATGTACCTTTTCTCTTTTTGATACAGCCATTCTAAGATGTGTGAAGTACCACCCCACTGTGATTCTGACTTTCCTTTCCCTGGTGACTGATGATGCTGAGTACCTTCTTCCTTTGTGTCTGTGTGTGTGCTCAGTTGCTCAGTCTTGTGCGGCTCTTTGTGGCAAAATAGGCTATAACCCACCAGGCTCCTCCGTCCATGGAAATTTCCAAGCAATGCTGGAGCGGGTTGCCATTTCCTTCTCCAGAGGATCGTCCTTGACCCAAGGATCAAACCCTCATCTCTTGTGTCTCCTGCATTGGCAGGCAGATCCTTTATCACTAGTGCCACCTGGGAAGCCCCAACTTTTCCTCTGTCTGTTGGTTACTTTTATGTCTTCTTTGGGGAAATGTCTATTCAGATCATTGTTCATTTTTTAACCAGGGTTATTCAAGTTGTTTGAGTTCCTTATATATTCTGGACATTAACCCCTCATTAGATTATAGTTTGAAAATATTCCCTAATTTATTATGCTGTTTCTTCATTCTATTGATTGTTTTTTTTCAGGGTTTTGTTTGTTTTTCCATTTGTTTTTGTTTGCTTTGCAGAAGCAGTTCAATTTGGGAAACCCCAGTTGTTTGTTTTAGCTTTGGTTGCCTGTGCTTTTGATGTCATATCCATGAAAGCAATGCCAATACTAAAGTTAAATTTTATCAGGATCTCAGAGGAAACCTGGCTCCCAACTGATGACATGCTGAAAATACAACTCATGGAGACACCTTGTTCTTCTCCATCATTTCAGCCTATTTTGAATTTCCACACAACACTGAACCTTGCTGTATTATTTTCTGGTTTGCTTCCTTTTATTAATTCATATGTCTATTTATGTAGTTGCCAGCTTCCCTATTCCCTAGAATGGAAGCCCCCTGAGATTAAGATTTTTTCTTTCACTTCTGAGCCTCGTTCAGCTAGAAGAATGATGGAATACAATGACTACATAATCAGGCTTCACACATTTTTGAAAGCATGGATAAATAAAAGTGAATGAAGCTTGTTCAGGTTCCTTTTCCAAGTACTTGTAAAAAATATTGCAAGCATCATCCTTAGGAATACATCTTGTATATATCCAGTGAAATGCCAAAAATTTAATTATTGAGTCAAAACTATGTGCAATTTAAATTTTGATATTTTTTTCCAAATCATCTTATAATAAAGTTACACCAATTTACATAATGAGTAAATTCATTGTGTCTTCCCTTAAGTGACTTTATGTCATGATACTGGAGACAAATTATCTCAATTTAGAATCTTGGGACACTTCATGATTCCATAACCTTGAAATGCAAAACGAAGAGCCAAAATGCAGAAGTCACCATTGCCCTTCTGAACACTGAAGAATCCACGTTTACATTTACTGATGATTAAAGGAGTTACTGTGAGAAGCATATAGGGCCTTTAATGTTTTTTTAATTGGAGTATAATTAATTTACAATATTATATAAGTTTCAGGTATACAACATAGTGATTCAATACTGTACTCCAAATAGCGCTTTCCTGTTAGCTCACTTGGTAAAGAATCTGCCTGCAGTGCAGGAGACGCTGGTTCAATTCCTGGGTTGGGAAGATCCTCTGGAGAAGAGATAGCCTACCCACTCCAGTATTCCTGGGCTTCCCTTGTGGCTCAGCGGGTGAAGAATCCACCTGCAATGCAGGAGACCTGGGTTTGATCCCTGGGTTGGGAAGATAACCTGGAGAAGGGAACAGCTACCCACTCCAGTATTCTGACCCAGAGAATTCTATGGACTGTAGAGTCAGACATGACTGAGTGACTTTCACTTCACTTCATACTCCAAGTAAAGTAATTATAAATTGTTGTCAACATTCCTTGCTCTGTGTACTACATCTTGTAGCATTTCTTGCATCCCTAGCAGTCTGTACCTCTTAATCCCCTTAAACCATCTTGCCTCTCCCCAATCCCTCTCGTCTCATAGCCACTAGGTTTCCTCTCTGTATCTGTGAGTTTGTTTCCGTTTTATTTTTTAATTCCACATATAAGCAAAAACATACAGTATTTGTCTTTCTCTGACCTGTTTCACTAAGCATGACACTCTGCCCGTCTACCTGTGTTGTCACAAAGACACAGTTTCATTTTCTACAGATGAGTGATAGTCCATGGTGGACATGTGTAAGTGTACCCATCTCACAGCTTATGTTAGTGAACAGCTGCGTTGTTTCCGTATCTTAGCTATCGTAAATAAGGTTGATATGAACATTAGGGTGCATATGTATTTTTCAAATTAACATTTTCCTTTTCTTTAAATAAATACCCAGGTATGATATGGCTGAATCATGCGACAGTTTTATTTTTACTTTTTTGAAGAAACTTCACACAGTTTTCCATAGTGGTTACAGCAATTTACACTCTGACCAACAGTGCACAAGATTTATTTTTCTCTACATCTTTATCAACACTTGTTATTTTTGATGATGGCTATTCTGACAGGTGTGAGGTGATAGCTCATTGCAGTCTTCAATTGCATTTATCTGACTATCTGTGATACTGAAATGTTAACTATTCATGTTAACTATTAACCATCTGTATGTATTATTTTTTTCCCCCCTTTGGTCACACTATGCAGCATGTGAGATCTTAGTTCCCCAACCAGAGAAGGAACCTGTGCCCCCTGTGATGGAAGTACAGAATGCTAACCACAGAACCCAGAGAATTCCATCTGCAAGTGTTCTTTAGAAAAATGCCTATTCAGGTCCTCTGCCAAATTTTAAATCATGTTATTTTTGCATTGAGCAGTATGAGTTCTTTACATATTTTGGGTATTAACCCATATCAGACATATACCTTGCAAACATCTCTCGTTCGGTAGGCTGTCTTTTCATTTTGCTGATAATTTCTTCACTATGCAAAAGCCTTTTAGTTTCATGTAGTTTCATTTACTTAGTTTTACTTCTGTTTCATTTGACTAAGTAGACACATACACAAAATATTGTTAAGACCCATGTCAAACAGCATACCACCTAGGTTTTCTTCTAGGATTTTTACGGTTTCAGGCCTTACATTTATGTCTTTCATTTCCTTTGAGTTTATTTCTGTATACGGTGTGAGAAAGAAGTGCAATTTGATTCTTTTGCATGTAGTTGTCCAGTTTTTCTAGCACCACTTGTTAAAGAGATTGTCTTTTCCCCCATTGTATATTCTTGCTTCCTTTGTCATATAGTAATTGAGCATATGCGTGTGGGTTTATTCTGAATTCTTTATTCTATTCCATTGATCAATGCATTGTTTTTCATGCCAAAACCATACTATTTTGATGACTGGAGCTTTGTAGTATAATCTGTTACAGAACGGGATATCTGTAGCTTTGTGTTTTTTTTCAAGATTACTTTGGCTCTTTGGGGTCCTTTATGATTCCATAGAAATTTTAGGATTATTAGTTATAATAATATGAAAAGTTTCATGGGTATTTTGTTAGGGATTATATTAATTCTGTAGTTGTTTTGGGTAGTATAGACATGTTAACAGTATTAATACTTCTAATGCATGAACACAGGGTATCTTTTCATTTATTTGCATTGTTTTCAATTTCTTTCATCAATGTTTTAAAGTTTTCACAGTACAAGTCTTTTACTTTCTTGGTTAAATGTATTCCTAGGTATTTATTTATTTATTTATTTTATGCATTTGTAAATGTGATTGTTTTCTTGATTTCTCTTTCTGATTGTTCATTATTAGTGTATACAAATGCAAGCAATTTCTGTATAGTAATCATGTATCCTGCAACTTTACTGAATTCATAAATAGTACTACTAGATTTTGGTGGCAACTTTAGGGTTTTTTACGTATTTGTCATCTGCAAATAGTGAAAGTTTTCCTTCTCTTCCAATTTAGATGCCTTTTATTTCTTTTTCTTGTCTGAATGATGTGGCTAGAACTTCCAATACTATGTTAAATAGAAATGGCAAGAGTGGACATCCTTTTCTTGTTCCTAATTCTAGAGGAAAATCCTTGGAAACTTTTCACCATTGAGTAAAATGTTAACTGTGACTTTGTCATGACTGGTCTTTATTATGATGAGGTATGTTCCCTCTACAATAATTTTGTTGAGAGCTTTTATCTAACGGATGTTGAATTCCATCAAATGCTTTTTCTATATCTATGGAAATAGTCATGGGATTTTTACTCTTAGTTTTGTTAATGTGGCATATCTTATTGACTGATTTGCAGATAGTGAACTATCCTTACATCTCTGGAATACATCCCATTCGATCATGATGTATGATAATTTTTATAGATTGTTGAATTTGGTTTGCTAATATTTTGCTGAGGACTTTTATGTCTATGTGCATCAGGGATACTGGCTTTTAACTTTATTTTTTTTTTTAGTGCTTTTGTCTAGTTTTCATTTCAGAGTAACACTGACCTTGTAGAATGAGTTTGGAAATATTCAATCTTCTTCCATTTTTGGCACAATTTGAGAAAAAAAGATATTAACCCTTCTTTTAATTGTTTAGTAGAATTCCCCTGTGAAGCTCTTCAGTCCCGGACTTTGGTTTGTTGGAAGTTTTTTGATTACTGAATCAGCGTCAAAACTAGTAAACAGTCTATTCTGTTTTTCTATTGCTTCTAGAATCAGTTTTAGAATACTTTGGCTACCTGATGTGAGAGCTGACTCATTGGAAAAGACATGATGCTGGGAAAGATTGAAGGTAAAAGGAGAAGGGGGTGGCAGAGAATCAGATGACTATATGTAGCCTCAGGAACTCAATGGACATGAACTTGAGGAAACTCTGAAAGATAGTGAAGGACAGGGAACACTGGCATGCCGTAGTCTATAGGGTCACAGAGTCAGACACAACATAGTGACTGAACAACAGTCTAGGAAAATTGTATACTTCTAGGAATTTATCCATTTTCCTAGGTCGTCTGATATGGTAGAATATAACTGCTTATAATATCCTCTTATGATTGTTTGTATTTCTGTAAGTATGTTAAAACTATCACACAATTGCTCTCATTTCACACGCTAGCAAAGTAATGCTCAAAATTCTCCAAGCCAGGCTTCAGCAATATGTGAACCATGAACTGCCAGATGTTCAAGCTGGATTTAGAAAAGACAGAGGAATCAGAGATCAAATTGCCAACATCCACTGGATCATAGAAAAAGTAAAAGAATTCCAGAAAAATATCTACTTCTGCTTGATTGACTGTGCTAAAAGCCTTTGATTGTGTGGATCACAACAAACTATGAAAAATTCTTCAAGAGATGGGAATACCAGACCACCTCATCTGACTCTTCAGAAACCTGTATGCAGGTCAAGAAGCAACAGTTAGCACTGGACATGGAACAACAGACTGGTTCCAAATTGGGAAAAGAGTATATCAAGGCTGTATATTGTCACCCTGCTTATTAACTACTATGCAGAGTACATCATATGAAATGCCAGGACAGGTGAAGTACAAGCTGGAAACAAGACTGCTGGGAGAAATATCAATAACCTCAGGTATGCAGATGACACCACCCTTATGGTCAAAAGCAAAGAGGAACTATAGAGCCTCTTGATAAAGGTGAAAGAGGAGAGTGAAAAAGTTGGCTTAAAACTCAACATTCAAAAAACTAAGATCATGGCATCTGGCCCCATGACTTCATGGCAAGTAGATGGGGAAACAATGGAAACAGTGACAGACTTTATTTTCTTGGGCTCCAAAATCACTGCAGATGGTGACTGCAGCCATGAAATTAAAAGACACTTGCTGTTTGAAAGAAAAGCTATGACCAACCTAGACAGCATATTAAAAAGCAGAGGCATCACTTTGCCAACAAAGGTCTATATATAGTCAAAGCTATGGTTTTTTTCAATAGTCATGTATGGTTGTGAGAACTGGACCATAAAGAAGACTGAGAGCCTAAGAATTTATACTTTTGAACTGTGGTGTTGGAGAAGACTCTTGAGAATCCTTTGGGCTACGAAGAGATCCAACCAGTCAATCCCAAAGGAAATTAATCCTGAATATTCATTGGAAGGACTGATGCTGAAGCTGAAGCTGAAGTTCCAATACTTTGTCCAGCTGATGCAAAGAGCTGATTCATTAGAAACAGCCTGATTCTGGGGAAGACTGAAGGCAGGAAGAGAAAGGGACAATCCAATGAGAAGGTTGGATGACATCACTGACTAAATGGACATGAGTTTGAGTGGACTTAGGGAGATGGAGAAGGACATGGAGGCCTGGCATGCTGCAGTCCATGGGGTCGCAGAGCCGGACACAACCGAGCAACTGAACGACAACAATGTTGCCTGTAAATTCTCTTCTTTCATATTTAATTTTATTTGGGCACTCATACATTTTTTCTTAATGAACCTGGATCATCAATTCTGTTTATTTTTTCAAAAGACAGCTATTAGTTTAATTGATCTTTGCTTATTATTTTTGTCACTATTTTACTTGCTTCCTCTCTGATCTTTATTATTTTCTTATTTCTTTTGAATTTGTGCTCTGGTTGTTCTTTTTTTTGCTAATTTCTTTAGATGGAAAGTTCAGTTGTTTGCTTTGCATTTTTCTTATTTCTTGGGAATAGGTCTGTTTTGTTATAACCTTTATGTCTTACAACTGCTTTTCTGCATCCCATAGATTTTAGGAAGTTATGTTGTTATTGTCGTTCATCTCAAGGTACATTTTGATTTCCTCTTTGATTTCTTCATGGCTCCATTGTTCTTAATTGCAAGACTTTTAGCCTCCACATGTCTGTGCTTTTTTTTTCCCCTCACTCTTCTTCCTGTATTTGATTTCTGGTTTCCTACCCTTGTTTTTGGAAACAATGCTTGACACAATTTCAATCTTAAATTTATTGTGGATTATTGTGTCTTAGCATGTAATCTATCCTGAAGAACATTCCACTTACACTTGAAAAGAATGTATATTCTGCTGTTTGGGGATAGAATATCCAATAGATATCTATTAAGTTTGCCTTGTCTAATGTGTTACTGAAAGCCACCATTTCCTTATTGACTTTGTGTTTAGATGATCTATCCATTCATGTAAACTGGATGTTAAAGTTCTTTACTATTATTGTGTTACAGACAAATTTTCCCTTTATGTCTGGTAATATTTGCTTTATATATTTTGTTTCTCCTGTATTAGGTGCAAACATATTTGTGAATGTGATAGACTCTTCTTGGATGGACCCCCAGCTTTTCATTATACAATGCCCTTTTGGTGTCTTCTTACACACTTTGCTTTAAATCGTACTTGGTCTGATATGAGTGTTGTTACCCTAACTTTATTTCATTTTCCATTTTATGGAATATTTTTTTCATACCTTCACTTTCAGTCTCTATGTGTCTTTAGCTCTGAAGTGAGCTTTTTTTTTCTTTTTTTTCTTGTAGGCAGCATATTATAGATGGGGCTTAGGTCTTCTCTGTGTTTGTGTGTTTCTAGCCAATAAGCCACTCGTGTCTTTTTTTTGGGGTTATTTAGTACACTGATATTTAAAGTGATTATTGACAGGTATGTGTTTACTGTGGTATTATTTCTTATTTTCTGGTGTTTTTGTAGTTCTTTTCTGTTCTTTTCTTCTTTTAGTTTCTCCCCTTCTGATTTGATGATTTTCTTCAGTTTTAGTTTGGGTTCTTTTCTCTTTATTTAGTTTTATATGCATCTATTGTAGATTTTTGACTTGTAGTTACCATAAAATTCATATATATTGGCCTGTAAGTATACTTGTTTTAAACAGCTATGACTTATTTTTAAAGGTCTCTCATTCACGAAGAGTCTTGTACTTATATTTTTAGCAGAAAACAGATGTGTTCCTAATCAGCATTCAATATAATTTTTCCAAGCATGTAAGTATAATTTACAACAACAAAAATCTTAGTGTATGAGAACTGGACTGAGACACAGAAAACAATGGCAAAAACAGGTACTCTGTTCTAAAAGGTTCTCAAATTCCATGAGCTTATTTCTCGTCACTAAATGTTTCTTTCTCTTGCCCTTTGAGTCATTTATGCCAAGAACCTCAGAGTTCTGTGGAAAATATCCTACTAATGAATTTACATATGTTAGTATTTGTTTATACTAACAAGGCGAATGATGGAATTGTCACTTTGAAAGACACCCTCTCCAGTGCAAAAACAACAAACGAAATTCATAAGAAAAGCCAGGAGGAAGTCAGAAAATAAAACCAGAGACCTTCGTACATTCAGCCGTCACACCAACACCATTCTGAAAATTCTGCCAACCAATTTCACCTAGAAATAACTTTAAATAAGACGCCAATTCTCAGCAAAGGTACATCATTTAAATGCTTAAGACAGTCTCCATTTCTCACTGCTTCACTCAGCAGCAGCATATTCTTATTACAGAAGAGTTATAACAGTGGAAGGAGTGCTCACTTAATACAGAGATACCAACTCTGGATTCAAAATGTACCTGCTTAAGCATCCAATTCACTAGATACAGAAAAGTGGAGTACTTACAGCAGGGTGTCCGGTACAGTAGGCATAGCTGGCGTGGGACTGATAGTGCAAGCTTGCTCTTGGAAAGGAGTATGCATTCCAGGCTGGCTGGCTGCTGTTCCATTGGGAGCTGAAGCCAGGGCTCATGGTCACTCGAGATTTACTGGTTTGATAGGCTCTCACCGTGGAGCTGGACTATCAAAAAGAAAGAAATGCAATGTAAAGACAGCTCCGTATAGAACCTAAGCCAGCAGTGTATAGCACTGTGCACTCCCATGCATAATCATGGGATAGAATTTGGCTGCTTAAAGGCAATGCCTGATTTCTTAAGGGGAGGCATAAAATAGTATTCTGACTGGGATAGAAGTATTTTCTCACTATTAGAATTTTGACTGGATCGCAAAGCACAAAGGCTCATTGAAATTAATCTTATTGAAAACAGTTTTTCCTAGTCATAACATGTAACTCCATCTTTCAAAACTAAGATCCACCCTACTGGTGACAGCAATGGTAATATTTTCAATTACATAAATGTCCTTTCATCACAAGGTTCACCTTGGAAATTCACCATTAGTTTTATATGAATGTGGTAAACAAATATCTTAGTTTACAAAGGTTGGAACAAGGCACAGGTTGGTTCCTGACTCCACATGGTCTTTAAATTCCATGAGTCTACTGCTCTCCTATGGGAGACGTCAGCAGAAATCAGGACACATTCCAGCACATCGCTATTACACTACCTAATGACAGCAAAATGATTAAGGATTTGAAATCATCATTTACCCCCAACTGGTCCAATGTAATTAAAATTAAAGGAACAGGAAAATATCAATCAAATTGCCAAATGTTAAATATATCCAACTGTTCATAATTGTATACGGGATAGAATGGACTCACTTGTGTCTTCTGTCCATCTTCGTCCTCAGATGGCCATGGCATATAAAGCATATAATAGGTCCTTTTCACAGAACACTTTCTATCATCAAATTGCAATAGCTACTTACCCAAGTAGCACAGTAACTTTAACAATAAATTCTATTTATAAATCTATGGGCACATGCCAACTCAGTCACTGGGAAACGTGCTAACCTCACTGCCATTATATTCAGGAAACCTAGTGGGGAAGAAATTTTTATCCAAGATTGTGTTTCCCATCAGATGAGGTTGTTATGCCATTAGATACTTAGAGGAGCAACTTTTTTGAAGACAGGCTTGAACATCTTAAAATAATAATAATAAAAAAAAATTAAGGACCTCAGCAATTTAAGGGCAGTAGTCAGAATTATTTCACAATGGCTTCAAAATATCTGGCAAGGGAAAAGAAAATTTAAATAAATGATTTACTTATAGATGATTTAAAATACTTAAAGCAAAAATTGGAGAACCAGTTAGTTTTTTTTAAGATAGACACATATTTGCCTCTCTGTCCCCAGTCCCATCCCAACCATCAGCCTACTATGTGCTGATTTGACACTACAAGTGTTCAAATTGTAACAGGGAAGAACAAATCTGGCTCCCTATTAGACCTGTTTCTTGTCATATTGGCCCTGCACTTTTTGTGAAAGAATGTTGCCCACAGCCTGAAATATACAGGAGAGCCCATTCTCAGGGCTCCAGTCTTTAAGATTTCATTCATGTAGAGATTAAAAAGTTACAGAATAGAGAATAACATTTGTCTTCTCAGAGATTTACTGGAACATCATGGCCTGAGCTATGTGGACATCTGTAAGAACAAAGGGTTCCTACACCAAGAAATCTGCAACAACCAGCCATGCCCTCCCTCATCTTGCCTTTAAAAGTGTTTTGCTGAAAACCTTTGAGGGTTTGGCACTCTTGAAGTATGGACCATCTGTCATCTTGCATGGCCCTGCAATAAAATTTCTCTGCTCCAACTTCTGGCCTTTTGGTTTGTTTGGCCTTGAAAGATGGCAGAGAAGGAGCTGATTTGGAGTACATCTCTCTCCATGGATACATCAAGACTACACCTACAGATGCAACAGTCCTCACAGAACCCTGGCCACTAGACTGGCAGAAAAGATTATAGAGATCCATGCATCACTAGGTAGATCAAAAAGAAAGAAGGGAAAAGGAGGAAAGCAAGTGGGACCGGTTTGTTTAGCCTCACTATGCAAGGGGCATACAAACTTGCAGTCCAGTAACAGATAGCTCAATGAGACGGCTGGGTGCCAGAGCACAGAAGCATAGTCTAACGCACACCCCCTTAGAAGGAAGCCTTGCAGGAGCAGTACTACTGGACTTTTGTAAAATTAAGACAGTTGTGCTTGGCTCTAGGTACAGAAGCTCCATATTTACATAAAAATTCCCTATGATTTTTACCACATATACAGTCACTTCAATGACTGAGTGAGCCCACCAACAAAACTACCTTTGACCTGAAAATGTCTTGGTTTCTGCTCCATATCTGTGGACACTAGGATTAATCACTTTCACTGGCTCATTTGATTCTATAGGTAGTTCCTTCAAGACTAGACATGTTTAGTTACTTTCTCTGTTTTCACATTTAGATTAGTTCCTGGATTTTTAAATTAAGAGAAGCAGGCAATACATGCATATGTAAGTGTGTAAATACCCTCATCTCTCAGTTTAATTAAACTCCCAAATAGCATAAGTCTCTACCCAGTGATTTTTATGCATGGGGTCTTCCTCCTACATATTCATTTCTCTCTTCTGCAAAGCTCACGCTCCAGTTACACCTGGATTGGTCAAATTGCTAATGCCTGCGTCTTTTGCTGACCCCTTGTTTTCCTGCTCTCACGTAGCCATCACAGTGTGGCTCAAACACTGAGGTGGTTATGTTGTGTTGCATTGTTTCCTTTCTCTGTAAATTTCAGCTCTCCCACTTGGCTGATAGCCTAATGAAGTCAAGACCATGTGTTACCTTTTCTCTAGCTCGGAGGACTTCTTATCCTCCTTGAAGCCTCTAACCCATTTGATCTTTGAAGCCTCGAATCGTGTTTATCCCCTCATCACTGCAATCATCTTTCCCTTTGACTTCACAACCCTTCGAGCTGTACCTCGTCTCAACCCTGCTTCTCTTTCTCTTTGCCCTAAACGTGGTCTTTTGCCGGGGCTTAATTCTTCACTCTATTAGCTTCCTTCCTTTGTGTCTCGTATATGGTCAACAGTTTAAAAAGATGATTCTCAGATGTCATTTAACAGTACCAACTCTCTACTAAATTCTAGCTCCAGATCTTAAAATATTTGTTAGATACAAAGGTGTAACTATTAAAAAAATCACCACAAAGGGACTTAAAAGTTGAAATTACAGTGTTTAAATGAACTTCTTGTTTTACTCTAAGATTTTTTATAATTTCTTAAATTTTGTTAATATTCTGGCAATATTTTGAAACCAACTGCCTTGAAGATTAAAAACAACATTGACTCATTTATCTATTTCCCAAGTTCCATCATCAGTGTCACCAAATCCTATTGAATCTTTACAGTAGTTCTTGAATTGATATTGCCCTTTCCATTCCCATAAGCATTACACATATTGGGGGTTTTATCAGTTTATATCTGAATCACTAAAACTCCATCAAGAACCTTCTGCTTTTAGCCTTGATTAACTGTTCAGAACAACACTGGTTTTGTTTTGCTTTTTTCCTAGAAACCTACTTTATTGTGTTACTTCCTGCTGAAAAAAGTGTTCAATGACTCTCTATTATCTATGAGACAAAGTCCAAAATCGCTAGTGTTTCCTTTGAAACTCTTTCTAATTTGATCATAATCAACACTGCAAATCTTATTTTTGTCCCTTTTCATATACACCTCAGTCTCCAAGTAGATTATAAATCCAAATATGATTTGTAAACCATGCCATTGTTATAACACACCTCCTTCCTAGAATGCCTTCCTCTCCTTTCAGCTCACATTTCCATGACCCTATCAGATTCTACCTTTTCTAGAAAACCTATTCCAACCCTCAGTCACCAGCCTATAGGGACTTTTGCTTCTACTAGGAACTGACATGACTGACTTTCTGTCATATTCATCTGGTCCTTTCGTTTGGGTGGCTACCCATTAAATCAGTGTCATAACTTCTTAAGCACATCATCAACCCTTTTAGTCTGACATATAATTCTTATGTCCTAATATGCATCTTTGGGGAAATTTGTCTCAGCTGTTTCCCTAGAAGAGATCACAATGCAAGAACTTGAGTACAAGTAGTTCATTTTGGAAATGATCCTAGAGAAACTAAGTCAGAGAATGGGAAATGTGACAGAGAAAGGAGGAGCTGATAAGTTATCGTCATTGCGTAAGTGATTGCTATAGAGAACTAAGGCTCGATTTCATTGAGAGGCCCTAGGAAACAGTGTAGACCACACTTCAGAGTTATTTCACCCAAAGTGCAAGGAAGATGATATATTTAACCTGCAATTCTAATTTGTCATTGAGTGAGGATTGTTCTTGGAGACATTAATCCCCTGGCATTTCGGGCCTGACTCACACACAGGCCAAAAGAAAGTTCTCATGTATAGAGCTCCAGGATGTTGTTGACATGCTTTTGGAAAGTAAGCAATAAGAAAGCAGGCAGACCAGCAGCAGCGTTTGCTGCTGGGTACAGCACTCCATGAATTCCTCTCTATCTGCCTGAGAACCCCAGACACTCATTTTCCTTTCACACAACTGACAGCAGGACACCAAAGATATTGGTCAAATTGGTTGGACTAAATTATTGTTAAATACTTGAAAGAAGAGTGCACAAACATATGTTGGGGTAATGCGTAAGCATGGTAGATGATACTCCAAATCATTAATCATCAGGAAAATATAAAAATAAAGCTGCAATATGATACCAGTTCATACCTACTAGAGTAGCTGAAACTAACAAAGGCTGACAACTCTAAATGTTGGTGAGGTTATTGATGATCTAGAACTTTCATACTTTGTCAGTGGCAGGGTAAAATGGTATAGCTATTGATTGCTAGTTTTTCTTTAATACAATTAAATGCACTTCTAATACTTTAGGACTCAGCAATTCAACACCCAGTTATTTACTCCCAAGAAAATATTTTAACACAAAAATGCTTTTGTAAGGGTGACCCTGGGGACTTCCCTGGAGGTCCAGTGGTTAAGATTCCAGGCTTTCACTACAACAGATGGTGCAGGTTAGATCCCTGGTCAGGGATGATTCTGCATGCCATGCTGCATAGCATGCCCCCCCCCCAAAAAAAAAGTGACCATGGCAACTATGTTCAAAATAGCCCTGAGATGGAATTTACTCAAGTGTCTATCAACAGGTAAATGGATTTTTTTATGGTATAGTTATAAAGTAGGATACTACCCAGTGATAAAAACAAATAATCTTCCAATCCACACAACTACATGAATGATTTTCAAGATCATGCTAAATAAAGAAAAGTTACTTTTGTGTATGTGAAGTCCAAGATAAGGAAAATATATATAGTAACAGAAATAAGAAATTGGCTTAAAAGAACAGTGGGGTACCACCTCACACAGGTCAGATTAGCCATCATTAAAAGTCCCAAGTAACAGATGCTGGAGAGGGTGTGGAGAAAAGGGAACCATCCTACACCGGTGGGGATGTAAATTGGTACAGCCACTATGGAGAACTCAGAATTACCTTATGATCCAACAATCCCACTTCTGGGCATATATCCAGACAAAACTGTAATTCAAAAAGGTCCCTGCACACTTATGTTCATAGTATCACTATTCACAATAGCCAAGACATGGAAACAACCACTGATAAATGTCCACTGATAGATGGATGGTACATATATACAATGGAACACTACTCAGCCTTAAAAAGAATAAACTATTGCCATCTGCAGCAACATGGATGCAACTAGAGATTACCATACTAAGTGAAGTAAGTTAGAAAGAGAAAGACAAATACCATATAATATCACTCATACATGGAATCTAAAATATGGCACAAATGAACTTACCTATGAAACAAAAACAGACTCACAGATGAATAGAACAAATTTGTGGCTGCCAAGGGTTGGGGGGTGGTGCGTAGGGTAGAAATGGATTGGGCATTTGGAATTAGCAGACGCAAACTAGTATATATAGGATGGATAAACAATGAGGCCCTACTATGTAGTACTTGGAACTATATTCAATACCCTGTGATAATCCATAATGGAAAAGAATATTAAAAATAATGTATATAAGTGTATGACTGAATCACTTTACTGTACAGCAGAAATTAATACAACATTGCAAAGCAATGATGCTGTGATTTAAAAAATAAATAAGAAAGTGGCTAGTTGGGGAGTGGAGGGGAATTGATTAAAAAGGGGAATAAGGTAATTTTCCAGGGTGATAGAAAGGCTTGCCATCTTATTTTGGAGGGTCATTATATGAAAGCACACATTTGCCAAAACTCATCAAATTGAACACTTGATATCTGTGCATTTTATTATGTCCCAATTAGATCTTAATCAATGAAAAATACACTGCTATTGCATAAGGCTGATTCTGAATTTTCTATGGTAACGGAAGGCAGAGATGGCCCAGAAAACTAAAGCCCAGTGATCCCCAAATCCTAATTCTCTAGATCCCATAATTGGCTAATCTGAGTTCTGCTATCTTTTCCCTCTTTGGCGCGCCCTCTGAGAGCAATGCCAGGGAACATCTGACAGCCAAAAGGCAGGCAGCCAGAAAGAGGAGCAAAGAGTCTGGATGAAGAGACTCTGACTAACTGGGAGCTGGCAGAATCATCTGGTGTCTGCAGCAGATCAGGGGGCTCGGCACAAAAGAAGGGCTCTCTGACATGCTTGCAGAAAGCACAAAACTCTGGGGAACACTTGCTCTTCTATGTATTCGGCACTAGCAAACAAAAGGAAGAGAAAGAAAGGAGCAGAAGGAGGTTGCACTATGAAAACATGCAGTGAGAACGTATGGAATAAGCAATACTAAGATTTATAGACATAACTGAATGAGTGCTGTGTATGGAGATAGTAAGACTCAATGTTTACATGCAATGTCTCTCCCACGAGACATGTTTTCAGTGTTTAGTATTTCTACTGCTATAGCTCATGTATTACTGATAGGAGACAGTTCCTACTATTATCTGCATTTTATAGGTGAGGAAACTGAGGCAGAAAGAAATAAGGTAAGTTAAAAACATAAGGTAACAGAACTACTAAGCAGTTGGGTTGAGATTCAAAATCCAGACAAGCGACTCCATAACCCATGCTCTCAACTACTTGACCATTACACTGCCTTAGTGTGGGTTTTCTCTGAAACAGATTCTAAGGCAAGGATTGTTTGCTTGTCTGTTTGGACGGTTATAAAGAATTGGGAGGAAAGAAGAAGTGAGACTGAGTCAGAAAATGAGAATAAAAAATCTGCATGCATGTGTGTTGGTGAGATGAATATTATAAAGTAAAAGGCACTGGATTCTGCTGAAACCACTGGGAAGGGTTCAGAATGCTCCTGAGAATCACCCACAGAAAGATGCTGGAGAGTTTGTGGACTGGCCTCTGTGCTGTGCTGGAAGTCAGCACCCCCAGGATCTTCAAGCTGTGTTAGGGCATAGGAGGCTGAGCTCTCTGGGCAGCAGAGAAGCATCTGGGGCAGAAGGTGGAGAGACCCACAGATAAATAAGGTAAATAAAATAAATAAGGTAAATAAGACAGATAGGATGCTGTCAGTACTTGGTGAGTAAACTGTCCATCACAATTGCAGCTGAAATCAGAGATGAGCCAGGGATGGGTCTGTGGGGATCTGATTGGTCCTCAGAGGAAGCTGCTATAACCACATCTCTAAGAATTTTAAGTACAAGGGAAATGATCACAATAGCAATGTTTATTGACACCTGCTGTTGTATGTCTTTGATGTACTGTCTCTCTAAATCCTCAGCACAATCCAGTGACAAAGGTGTTGTTATCCCCACTTTACTGATGAAGAAACTGGGATATACAGTGGTTAAACAGCTTCCCTAAGGACACATTGCTAGTAAGGATACAGAGCTATGGGTGAAAAGTTTGAAGAATGCAGAATTAGGGTTGGTTAAGTGATTAACAACTTGTCATCTCCAAAGAATAAGGCTTAGGTCTGAACCACATACTCCATCTGAAAGTGAGATTAAGATAAACCATCATAGGTATAAGTTAATTTAAATATATATAGACAGTCAGCAATCCAAAAGAGCATGAAACTGTAGAAGATGCAGGCGCGAACACTACCCACTCTTTGGAATAACATCATCTTTCCCTGTGACATCATCATCATGTTAACTCAAGGTTCAAGTACCATGGTGATACAATAGCCAACTCAAACTGCCCACATTTAAAAGCTGCACAGTCTCCATCAATGAATGTGCTTCTCAGCTGGAAGAAACTGCAAGGTAATTCTAGGAATACCATCAATAAATTTACCCTGAAATTACTTTTGGTATATTCCATGGTAACCTGAAATACAGCTCAAGTTAGTCTGAAGGAGAATGTGTCCTTTATAACAAATACTACTAAAATATCTGGAATATTCTGCATGAACTAATGGATCAGAGAGGCCTATAATAATGACGGCAGCAGATGTGTTTCAGCAGCGTGGCAGCCCAGCTGGTCTTCCAATAGGTCCTCCTGAACACGGCATGTGCCTGTGTAGACATGGTTATCACAGGTGACCTCCCCAGCCGGAGTCCGACTGAACCAGCAGTCACTTGACCCAATGCAGGTCAATCAGATGACTTCTGGAAATGAGAAATTCCCATCCAGTGACTTGTGAATCTCCATTGGGCAGCTGAACTAAGTGACGTGAACGAAGAACAGGAGTTTGGTTGTATGGATACAAAACCAGTCAAAGCCCATCTGGGAAGAGTGAGAGAAGCAACTGTGAAAGCGCGTGCAGGGCTGGGGGTGATGAAAGTTTACAGAGTGATGGAGAGAAGAGACGAGAGACTTGCTTCAGGGAGGTGGGAGGACTGTTTCGGGTCTGAGTGACCTTCACAGCTTTTGGTGCCATTCCCTCAGAACCTGGCTGCACTCCTGAGCCTGTATTCCTGGGTCCAGATATTAAATCCTTCTTTCCTGTTTCGGTGATTTTGAGAAGAAACTGCAATTAAATGTTCACTGACTAAACAAAGTGAAAGAAGCAGATGTGCAGAAAGGAGGAGAGTTGAGTGACCACCGGACCCAGGTGGACCAAGAAACCAAGGACTGTCTGGGCCAAAATGCCAATCACGTGTTTCACAGGAATCCACTGACATCACCTCTGCCTTCACTCATCTGGGCAATTTCTCTAACAACCACATGGTTACTTTGAGTGCATGGCCTGCTTTCCTTTCATCAGGGCACCTTCACTTTCTCATATAAAATGCATTTATTGTTCATCTCTGACTTTTTAAGTCAGTATTTCCAGTTGACTTTAGAGATTCAGTGACCCTTCACTGAAGATTTTAAAGTTGCTTCAGACCATGAAGCAAGAATCATAAAAATACAAATAAAACGTGTGAACTGAAAATTACACATAATAATGACATTCCAGGTCAAGCAATTAATGTAAAATGCTACAAACCACATATGAGGAAGCCCATTTAGCACACTGTTCAAGACTTGTTTCATTAAGGGACATCCCTGGTAGTTCAATGGCTGGGACTCTGTGTTCCCAAAGCAGTGGCCAGGATCCCTGGTCAGGGAACTAGATCCCACATGCCACAATTAAGTTGATGCAACTAAGGATCCCACATGCTACAATTAAGACTGAAGATCCTGAGTGCTGCAACTAACACCAGGCTCTGCCAAATGAATATTAAATAAAATAGATATTAAAAAGAAATACATTACCTATATCTAGTTTCTACTCCCAAAGGTATCCACACCTATATATTTTTGTGCTATTTTCCCCCCATTGTTAATATTTTTAGCATCACATCATAAACACTGTGGTCCAGGAAGATTAGGAACTTTTCGCACACGTAGACCTATTTGTGCATGAACACACACACACACACAGATGTATATACACCCACACACATACATTTCCTAAGTACCACAATGAACTTTTTGGTGAGCAAATGTCAATATGGAGTTCACAGAAAGGCTAAATGACTTCCTGTGCATGTTTATTTCCCTTACAACCCATGAGGAAGTCTAAAAAGAACAGTTTCTCCCCAACGGCTCTCAGGGTTTCAATAGGTTTTTCAAAGTCCTTTCCCCACCCCATGCTCCAAACAAAGGATTCCCGCTGTGTGGTTCTAAAGATCCCACTTACATGCTGCAGAAAGCAGAGCCTGAATGGATAGCAAACCCAGCCCAAGGCCCTCTCTGCTCCCTGTGTGGGACAAGTGGTGACTTTGTTCACTTACAAAGGCTGAGACAGAGAGACAAACTGCCCTGTGGTCTAAGAGGCTGCTTTCACATCAGTCCTTTTAAGTGGATCTCAATTACGACACTCGAAGAAAGGAGGCTGCACAAGCATGTGGGGAGAAACTTTGAAGTCCTTCCCACACCCCACTACCCCAAAGGAACAGAAAATGTCCTCTTCTCTGATGTCTTGGCTTTTGTTTATTTGTTTGTTTGTTTTTGAACATGAAGTGAAGGGAAAGCCACTCAGTTGTGTCCAACTCTTTGTAACCCCATGTATATGGAATTCTCCAGGCCAGTATACTGGAGTGGGTAGCCTTTCCCTTCTCCAGGGGATCTTCCCAACCCGGGGATTGAACCCAGGTCTCCCGCATTGCAGATGGATTCTTTACCAGCTGAGCCTCAAGGGAAGCCCAAGAATACTGGAGTGGGTAGCTTATGCCTTTCTCCAGCAAATCTTCCCGACCCAGGAGTCAAACCAGGCTATCCTGCATTGCAGGTGGATTCTTAACCAACGGAGCTATCAGGGAAGCTCTTTTTTAATGTGGAGATGTACAATAATATTTATTTTTTAAATTTTTATATTAGAGGATAGTTGATTTAAAAATTGTGTTAGTTTCAGGCATACAGCAAAGTGACTCAGTTGTATGTGTACATGTGTCTACACTTTTTCAGATCCTTCTCTCACATAGGTTATTATAGAATGCTGAGTAGAGTTCCCTGTGCCATACGGTAAGTCCCTATTGTTTATCTATTTTATATATAGTAGTGTGTATATCTCCTAATGTATCCTTCCCCCTTACCTATCCCCTTTGGGAACCATAAATTTGCTTTTGAATTCTGAGTCTGTTTCTGCTTCATATGTGGAATCTAAAAAGATGATAGCAATGTATGTATTCGGCTTTTGTAATATCCTCAAAGATGCCTCTGGCATCTCTTGTTCCGACTCTACAGACTTGCTACTCTGAGGAAACTGGGCTTTTTTGGTTGTTTTCTTACTGTTGCTCCCCTGACATGGGGACTGTCTGTATTTTTCCAACACTTCTTTTTTCAGACTTGTCAATATCAAGTATCTGAGGGAGCTTTGCCTATCAGAGGCCCTTTTATAAAACAATCATAAAACATAGTGCTTTCTAGGGCTTCATTCCACTGTTAATGTCAAGCCGCAAGCTTGGGTGGGATCTGACAGAACGTCCTGTTTTAGGGCCCTTGCCAGCTACTCCGGGGCTTTCCCACTTCCAACTGAGGGCTGTCCCTAGACTGTAAGTGAGAAGGACCCCAGGGGCCTTCCTGGGGCAGACCCCTTCCCTATATACTCTGCTTTAGCTCCTCTCTGAGGTAGCCAGATGATAGTATCTCATGCATATTTCCTAAGTTTTGGGGATGCTAAAAACACCACCAATTGGAAGAAATTAACTCCTTGATGACCATGAACATGCAGCCCCTAGGCCTACAGAAGCCTAAGGATTGATAATATTAACCCCTGTGACCTCACCACCAACCAATCAGAGAACTCTGCAAGGGCTAATCACATATCCTGCAGTCCCCTCCCTCACCTGGCCTTTACAAATGCTTTGCTGAAACCCACTGGAGAGTTCCAGGTTTCTGAACACAAGCCACCCATTCCCCTTGCTTGGCCTTGCAGTAAACCCTTCTCTGCTCCACTCCGTCGTGTTTTGATTTGTTTGGCCTCACTGTTCAACACAAGCACACAAACATGCATTTGGTAACAACACCATCAAGGATGTACCAGTGACTCCTGGCTCACTTGTGTTCTGGGACCCACCCTGATCAGAGGCTGTCTCATAGACACTGAGAACTGCCACTTCATGATGAGGAAGCCTCTTAGGAGAGAATAAGAAGAAACCCTGTCCATGACAAGTACTATTTACAATGACTCAGCACCTTGATGACTGGAAAGAGGGTTTTTGGTATTGAGCCAGGAGGTAGATGCCTCCCCTGCCCCCCCACCCCATCCAGGGTAGATACTCCAAGAAAAGAATAGCAGGGCGGTTGAGAGAGGAGGCTGGGCCCTGCCCAGACCACATGTTTCTCATTTTTGAAGGCAGGCGACCTGCCAACTACAGGTGCACAGAAAGGTTCCTTGGAGGTCAAAAAGGGAGTGGTGCTAAATGATGCTTACTACCCACAGGTCTTTGTGAGAGAATCCATCTTGGCTGAGAGATGCATGTGCACGCATGGGAGGATCCTGAGATAAACCAAATACACACTCAGACCCAGGAAAAGCAAGAAGATTGGCCAAAGGAAACATGGAAGAAATGCCCCATGTAAGTGATCTAAACTATCACGAGGGCACAACTTTCTCTCTGAGTCTGCCAGTGTGTCTACTCACATGTACTCTTTTTTCCCTCCTAATAAACACTTGACTTTTTTCCACCACTTTCTGTCTTTGTGGGAACACTTTTTCTGCAAAACCAAACCGCCAGCGCCTTGTCACTGACCACTGGTCTAGTGGTTAGGATTTGGTGCTCTCGCTGCCGCGACCCAACCTCAATCTGACTGGAAACCAAAGCTCCACTTCAAGTTGCTGCAGGTCAAGGCCACCTGAGATTAGCATGAGTGTGAACAGAGAAACTTCCACGTTCTCTCACTCATTTTCACACACTTATTTGGGAAAGGACCAGGTAAGCCAGAGCTGGGCTCAGCTCTCTCCCAGCTTTCTAACTTTGGGAGGGTCTCATACCCTTAGGATACTGGTGTGTAGGTGCAATTCCTGCCAAGAGGAGAGACTGCTGGTACGAAGACTGTACTTTCTTTTCTTTCTTGCTCACATCACCTCAGCTTTTAGATATCCCCCTACTTGATGGAGTGGCCATAGGACCAGGGCTGCAGCTAAAAGTGCTAGAAACAGGGATGACTTCTAAGCAAGGAACTGGTGGTATGCGTGCATGCTTAGCTGTGTCTGATTCTTTGCAACTCCATGGACTACATAGCCTGCCAGGATCCTCTGTCCACAGGATTTCCCAGACAAAAGTACTGGCGTGGGTTGCCATTTCCTCCTCCAGGGAACCTTTCTGATCCAGGGATCAAATCCATGTCTCTTATGTCTCCTACATTAGCAAGTGGATTCTTTACCACTAGTGCCGCCTAGGAAGCCCTTAGAAACTGTGACTATGTCTTTTAACCTTTATGTCGGAATTTCTAAGGGCCTGGCGGGGTGGGATGTGCCTCCCCCTCACTGGACACGTTTGGGGCAATAGCAGTAATACTGTCTGATGGTGAAAGTGGCCCACCTGCTCTACATCTCTGGGAACTCACCCTGTCTGAATGGGAGTGGACTGTTACGAATTAGCTGACAGACTCGCATTGCTGTCTTCAAACTAGCCCAGCAAGGTGGCTGAACACAGTGTCCCTTCCAAAAGTGGAAAAACTCTGGCATAGACTAGAAAGAGTAGTAGCTAAGGGTAGAAGAATGAATAAGTGGTTTTGTAATGAGGGAAATCTAATACTACATTAATAGAACAGAAGAGGCTAAAAGCAAGGGAAGATACTATCTCTTAGACCAGGGACACAAAATGTCTCAAATTATGAAGTTAGCTGAGACTACTTGTGTTCTCTGGAACCTGACAAGCTCAAACAGAAGCCTGCCAACCCAACTGGCCTCCTCCAGGGAGACAGTTTTCACGCAATATAATGATGGGTTGTACTAATTATTAATGATCGAATGAGGTTCTACAACATGGCAGGAGCTTGTGAGTTGTAGATCACTTTGCTGTGAGAGGTCCATGGCCAGAGACCGGGGGATGGGGATGGGGAAGAGATTGTTGAATAATAGAAAATATATGTTAGTTTCTGCCCCCAGCTCCTGGCCAGGGCTCCTAAACCCCTTGGAATTTCCTGGGTGACAGCAGTGTCTCTTGCTCTAATGAGGTGACTCTGGGTGGGCTCCTAAATGAGGGTGGGTCACCAGAAAGACCGAAGTGTGATGAGAGCCTTGGAACCTTCAGCTCCACCCTCCACTCTCCAGGGAGGGGCTGGAGATGGAGTTAGTGATGGACCATGTGTGTGCGATGAAACCTCCATAACAAATCCCACAAATCCAGACCAGGAAGCTTCTGGGTGGATGAACACATGCAGGTGAGGGCGTGGAGACTTTATGCCTCTCGCCATAGACTTTGCCCTGTATATCTCTTCCATCTAGATGTTCATTTGTATTTTTAAACTAAATCCTTTCATAATGAATCACTAACCTAGTATGCAAACTCTTTTCCTGAGTTCCATGAGCATCTCTATCAAAGTAACGGAACTTGAGGGGCCATGGGCTCCTCTGACCTTCAGCAGCTGGTGAGAAGAACAGGTGACAATATGGACTTGTGGTTGGCATCGAAAGTGTGTGCCGGGGTGGGGGACGGCTTGCAGGACTGAGCTTTAAACCTGTGGAATCTGGCATTATTTACAGGCACACAGTGTTAGAATGAGCTAAATATAGGACATCCAGCAGGTGTCACCAAATTGCTTGGATTGGGAAAAATCATCACACATTTGGTGACCTGAAGTGTCCCAGGTAAACTGTCCTGTGTGAGTGGTCAAGAGGGGACAGGTAGGGGAGCGTGTTTTCCTAATTGCCCTTCCTGTGCCTCAGCTTCCTCCAAGGTCAAGTTGAACTCATAACAGAAACCACCTCATAAGATTGTTATTGGTATTAAGTAAGTTAATAGGGACTTTCCTGGTGTTCCAGTGATTAAAACTTCATCTTCCAGTGGAGGGGTTGCAGGTTCAGTCCCTCATCTGGGAGCTAAGAGCATCAGATTACTTGAAGCCAGAAAACCAAAATGTAAAACAGAAGCAATATTATAACAAATTCAATAAAGACTTTAAAAATGGTCTACATTAAAAAATGCAAAAAATAAATAAACAAGTTAATAAAACATCTAATAGAGTGTCATGCTCATTAGATGTTTCTAGTAATTATTACTGAATTAAAATCCTACTATTGGGAGTTCCTTAAGTAGCCCAGTGGTTAGGCTTCCATGCTTTTACTGCCATGGCCCAGGTTCAATCCTTGGTCAAGGAACTGAGATCTGCAAGCCACATGGCCAAAAAAAAAGAAAATCCTACTATTTATTTTTAAAATAATACAAGCATATAGATTCAGAGAATGGAATTTATGAAATCCTTCTTTCTTTCCTTCTTTCCTTCCCTTTTCCCTCTCCTCCCTTCCCTTCTTCTTTCCCCCTCCTCCCTTCCCTTCTTCTTTCCCCCTCCTTTCATCTTTTTCTCTCTTTTCTCCTAAATGAAAAAGAGTCTACCTAGCAAAAGCTAATTTTCTTTATATCTGAGTAACTGAGTCTCACACTTATCTTTCTTCTCCACTAAAAGTCACTTTACAGCTCATTCCTGGCTCAACGCACACCCAATGAGCCCACCCCCACTACTGCTCCTGCATGAGTGTGCTGGAGGCTGGAATCACATAGAACATCCCTGGAGGACCATCCATAGCCCCAGAGTGACTGAGTCTGCAACGGGCTGATTCCCCAAAATGAAATTAGCCTATAAAAGTGACAATAAGAGGAGTGAAAAAGATTCTTACAACTCTTCTAATAGATGAACATCAAGAGGGAAGCTAGTTTATCTGTTTGAAGAGGAATTTCCATGCCAGACAGTGAGTGATGCCAGGGCAGGAGTTAATCATCTCCTTATCTCTGCAACTGGAACCACATCCAGCTCATAGGAACTGCCCATCATGAATCATCCATCCATCCATCACACACTTATTTAATGAGGGCCAGGTACTCTGTAGAGGCTGGGGCCGTAACAATGAGAAAATAATTAATAGAGATTAATAACTAGCAACAGAGAAAAACATTTGAATAAACACACAAATTATTGATTGTTGTAAAGGGGAAGACATAATAAAATGAGAATATATAGCAGGGGCCTTATTATGACTCGGAGGAAGCAGAGGAAGCTTGTGGCTTTAAACTGGATGAACTGACTTTAAGATAAAATCTGGAAGACAGAAAGGGATGCCTGAGATGAAGAGAGGATGGAGACACTGAAAGAATGGCCCTGAGCTTGTGCAAGAGGGCAGCTCACGTGGGAAGCTCAGTGTGACACCATATATGAAAATAAACTAAAATGCACTAAAGATCTAAATGTAAGACCAGAAACCATAAAACTCCTAGAGGAAAACACAGACAGAACGCTCCTTGACAAAAATCCTAGCAACATTCTTTTTTGATCTGTCTCCTAAAACAAAGAAAATAAAAGCAAAAATAAAGAGATGGGACCTAATTAAACTTAAAAGCTTTTGCACAGCAAAGGAAACCATCGAAAAAATGAAAAGACAACCTACTGAATTGAAGAAAATATTTTAAAAGGATATGACTGATAAGGGGTTAATATCCCAAATATATCAATAGTTCGTATAATGCAATATCAAAAAAGCAATGCAATTAAAAATTGGGCAGAAGATCTAAACATGTATTTTTCCTAAGAGGAAATACAGATGGCCAATGGGCACATGAAAATATACTCAATTGTTAACTGTCAGAGAAATTGAAATTAAAACCACAATGAGGTATCACCTCACATCTGTCAGAATGGTCATCATTAAAAAGAATACAAACAACAAATGTTGGTGAAGATGTGGAGAAAAGGGAAGCCTTATACACTGTTAGTGGCAATGTAAATTGATGCAGTCAGTGTGAAAAATGACCCAAGATGGATGGGTCATGGTGGAGAGTTCTGACGAAATGTGGTCCACTGGAGAAGGGAATGGTAAACCACTTCAGTATTCTTTCCTTGAGAACCCCATGAACAGTATGAAAAGGCAAAAAGATAAGACACAGAAAGATGAACTCGCCAGGTCTGTAGGTGCCCAATATGTTACTGGAAATCAGTGGAGAAATAACTCCAGAAAGAATGAAAGGATGGAGCCAAAGCAAAAACAACACCCAGTTAGAGATGTGATTGGTGATGGAAGAAAGGTCTGATGCTGTAAAGAGTATATGCAGTAATACTGCATAGGAACCTGGAATGTTAGCTCCATGAATCCAGACAAATTAGAAGTGGTCAAACAGGAGATGGCAAGAGTGAACACTGACAATTTAGGAATCAGTGAATTAAAATAGACTGGAATGGGTGAATTTAACTCAGATGACCATTATATCTACTACTGTGGTTAGGAATCCCTCAGAAGGAATGGAGTAACTGTCATAGTCAACAAGAGAGTCTGAAATGCAGTACTTGGATGCAATCTCAAAAACGACAGAATGATCTCTGTTCATTTCCAAGGCAAACCATTCAATATCACGGTAATCCAAGTCTATGCCCCGACCAGAAATGCTGAAGAAGCTGAAGTAGAATGGTTCTATGAAGACCGACAAGACCTTTTAGAAGTAACACCCAAAAAAGATGTCCTTTTCATTATAGGGGACTGGAATGCAAAAGTAGGAAGTCAAGAAACACCTGGAGTAACAGGCAAATTTGGCCTTGGAGTACAGGATGAAACAGGGCAAAGGCTAATAGAGTTTTGCCAAGAGAACGCACTGGTCATAGAAAACACCCTCTTCCAAAAACACAGGAGAAGACTCTACACATGGACATCACCAGATGGTCAACACTTAAATCAGACTGATTATATTCTTTGCAGCCAAAGACGGAGAAGCTCTACACAGTAAGCAAAAATAAGACCAGGAGCTGACTGTGGCTCAGATCATGAACTCCTTATTGCCAAATTCAGACTTAAATTGAAGAAAGTAGGGAAAACCACTAGACCACTCAGGTATGACCTAAATCAAATCCCTTATGATTATACAGTGGAAGAGAGAAACAGATTTAAGGGACTAGATCTGATAGATCTGGTAGACTAGACTAGATCTGATAGATCTCATAGACTAGATCTGATAGACGTCCCTGTAGTTAAATGGTAAAGAATCTACCTACGAGGCAGGAGACCAGGGTTACACCCCTGGGCTGGGAAGTTCCTCTGCAGAGGGAAATGGCAATCCACTCCAGTATTTTGCCTGGAGAATTTCATGGACAGAAAATCCTGGGGTTGCAAAGAGTTGGACACAACTGAGTGACTAACACACACACAGTCTGATAGACAGCCTGATGAACTATGGAAGGAGATTCATGACACTGTACAGGAGACCGGGATAAAGACCATCCTCAAGAAATAGAAATGCAAGAAAAGCAAAATGGCTGTCTGAGGAGGCCTTACAAATAGCTGTGAAAAGAAGACAAGCAAAAAGCAAAGGAGGAAAGGAAAGATATACCTATTTGAATGCGGAGGTTCAAGGAATAGCAAGGGGAGATAAGAAAGCCTTCCTCAGTGATCAACGCAAAGAAATAAAGGAAAACAAAGAAATTGAATGGGAAAGACTAGAGATCTCTTCAAGAAAAGCAGAGATACCAAGGGAACATTTCATGCAAAGATGGACACAATAAAGGACAGAAGTGGTAGGGACCTAACAGAAGCAGAAGATATTAAGAAGAAGTGGCAAGAATACACAGAAGAACTGTCCAAAAAAATCTTGAAAACCCAGATGTGATGTGATCAGTCATGTAGAGCCAGACATCCAGGAAGGTGAAGTCAAGTGGACCTTAGGAAGCATCACTACGAACAAAGCTAGTGGAGGTAATGGAATCCCAGTGGAGCTATTTCAAATCCTAAAAGATGATGCTGTGAAAGTGCTGCACTCAATATGCGAGCAAATTTGGAAAACTCAGCAGTGGCCACAGGACTGGAAAAGATCAGTTTTCATTCCAATCCCAAAGAAAGGCAATGCCAAAGAATGCTCAAACTACCACACAATTGCACTCATCTCACATGCTAGTAAAGTAATGCTCAAAATTCTCTAAGCCAGGCTTCAACGATACGTGAACCATGAACTTCCAGATGTTCAAGCTGGATTTAGAAAAGGCAGAGGAACCAGAGATCAAATTGCCAACATCTGATGGATCACTGAAAAAGCAAGAGAGTTCCAGAAAAACATCTATTTCTGCTTTATTGACTATGCCAAAGCCTTTGACTGGGTGGATCACAATCAACTGCGGAAAATTCTGAAAGAGATGGGAATACCAGACCACTTGACCTGCCTCTTGAGAAACCTATATGCAGGTCAGGAAGCAACAGTTGGAACTAGACATGGAACAACAGACTGGTTCCAAATAGGAAAAGGACTATGTCAAGGCTGTATATTGTCACCCTGCTTATTTAGCTTATTATGCAGAGTACATCATGAGAAATGCTGGGCTAGGTGAAGCACAAGCTGGAATCAAGATTACCAGGAGAAATATCAATAACCTCAGATATGCAGATGATGCCACCCTTATGGCAGAAAGTGACGAAGAACTAAAGAGCCTCTTGATGAAAGTGAAAGAGGAGAGTGAAAAAGTTTGCTTAAAGCTCAACATTCAGAAAACTAAGATCATGGCAGCTGGTCCCATCACTTCATGGGAAATAGATGGGGAAACAGTGGAAACAGTGTCAGACTTTATTTTTTTGGGCTCCAAAATCACTGCAGATAGTGACTGCAGCCATGAAATTAAAAGACGCTTACTCCTTGGCAGGAAAAGTGATAACCAACATAGACAGCATATTAAAAAGTGGAGACATTCCGTTGTCAACAAAGGTTCATCTAGGGAAGGCTATGGTTTTTCTAGTGATCATGTACGGATGTGAGAGTTGGACTATAAGGAAAGCTGAGCACAGAAGAATTGATGCTTTTGAATTGTGGTGTTGGAGAAGACTCTTGAGAGTCCCTTGGACTGCAAGGAAATCCAACCAGTCCCTCTTAAAGGAGATCAGTCCTGAGTGTTCACTGGAAGGACTGATGTCGAGGGTGAAATTCCAATACTTTGGCCACCTGATGCAAAGAGCTGACTCATTTGAAAAGACCCTGATGCTAGGAAAGATTGAAGGTG
Organism: Cervus elaphus; assembly: GCF_910594005.1. NCBI lineage: Eukaryota > Metazoa > Chordata > Mammalia > Artiodactyla > Cervidae > Cervus > Cervus elaphus. The sequence continues at coordinate 16,502,707 of NC_057838.1, read as the reverse complement.
GGAGAAGAAGGGGACGACAGAAGATGATATGGTTGGATGGCATCACTGACTCCGTGGACATGAGATTGAGTAAACTCTGGGAGTTGGTGATGGACAGGGAGGCCCGGCGTGCTGCAATTCATGGGATCACAAAGAGTTGGACACGACTGAGCAACTGAATTGAACATGTGAAAAAAGTCTGAAGGTTTCTCAACAAACTAAAAGCAGAATTACAATATGACTCAGCAATTTCACTGCTATGTATATATCCAAAAAAACTCTCACTAATTTAAAAAGATACAAGCACCCCCACTTTCATTGCTGCATCATTTACAATTGCCAAGATATGGAAGCAACCTGAGTGTTCATCAACAAATGGACAGATAAGGACCCTGTGGCATGTGTATACAACGAAAGGTTACTCAGTCATAAAAAAGTATAAAATACTGCCATTACAGCAACATAAATCAACCTAGAGAGTACAATGTTTAGTGACATAAGTCAGAGAACTACAAACATTGCATTATATCACTTATTTGTGGAATCTTAAAAAATAATACAAACAAATGTCAATGTAGAAGAGAAACAGACTCACAGATATAGGGAAAAGGTGTTCTGTGACGGCCTAGAGGGATAGGGTGGGGAGGGATGTGGGGAGGGGTTCAGGATGAAGGGGACACATGTATACCTATGGCTGACTCATACTGATATATGGCGAAATCCATCACAATAATGTAACGTAATCATCCTCCAACTAAAATAAATAAATTTAAAAAAAAAACTTCTGGTTACCAAAGTAGAGAGAAAAGAGAGAAGAAGCAATTTTGGGGAATGGGATTAAGAGATATAAACAATCATGTATAAAATAGATAACAAGGCTATTACACCAGAGAGCATGGGGAAATATTACCATTATCTTATAATAACCTTATAATAGAGTACAAGCTATAAAAATACTGAGATGATATGTTGTACACATGAAATCAATATAAAATTTTAAATCAACTACATTTCAATGAAAAAATGAGAAAAAATTATTTTGAGCAAATTGAAGCTGAGATGTCTATGTGTCTACCATATGGAGAAGGGTGGGTTTGGCATTCAGTAGAAAATTCTGGACTGGAGACTCAGAAGTCATAAGCAACTAACAGCATGCAAATGGACTGCTTTGAAAAGGCATAAATCTTAAAGCTATCATCAAAGTTATTAGGATAAGCTTAAGGTGATGAGCTAATTCAATTAGACCCAGTATCCAAAAAAAAAAGAATTCTCATCAGCCAAAGACATAAGGAGTAGTTTATTAGTGAAAATTCTATAAAATTACTGCTTCCCTGCTGCAAAGTCTGGCAAAGTACCAAGAGTCATTTATCGTTGGCATCAAGCTTGTTCTAATATTAATACCACTCATTGAGTTCCCACTTCAAAGGACACAGATGATGGGTAGTTTTCATTCTAAGGAAAACAGTGTACTCTCTACCAGCCACGAACGTCATCACAGATGGAAAAGTTGGACTTGAGTGTCAGAGAATGAAGGCTGCAGTAACAAATGAATCTTAGTAAAAAGCTGTAATCATCACTCAGGAACTGTATTCCTACCACATCACTTCAGTGGCAATGACCCTTCAATGCATACTTTCCAAGAAATCCTGCCAGACATTATGCCTCCTCAGCACTTTTACCGTGTATGCTGTGGAATGTTATCATGCATTTGTTACACACTCTTCCATCAGCTATTGAAATAACAGGTATTTATTGTTTACGTACCATGAGCAAGGCACTGTGCCAGGTCCTATAGAGGTCACGAGGAAGTGACTGATTCTCATGCTAGTTACAGTCTTATCTATTTGAATATATCAGTAGATGTGTGTGTGTTCAGTCACTCAGTCCTATTCAACTCTTTGTGACCCCATGAACTGTGGTCTGCCAGGTTCCCCTGTCCATAGAAACTTTCCAGGCAAGAATACTGGAGTGGGTTGCCATCTGCCACAGGATATCCCCAACCCAGAGATCGAACCTGTATCTCTTATGCCTCCTGCATTTGCAGGTGGATTCTTTACCACTGTGCCACCTGGCAAGCCATATCAGTAGATATTCAGTAAATATTTATTGGAAAACAAACTGCCTCTGCTAGTCTCTTATCATTAAACTTACACTGATTTTCAAATCTTCCACTGAAATGTGAGCTGTTCTATGAAGTGTTACTCAATGTGTAGCCTAGCAGCAAATATTAATTGCTCTTACATCTTTATCATCACATCATTTTGGAACTAATAGCTGTTTTTATTTTTTTTGGTGACATGTATATCAAAGTTCAAAGGTATTAGAATATATGTTCGCTTAAACATTTATATCTTACCCTATTACAGACAGACACACACACACACACACACACATACACATTCCATCATCTTTTAGATCAGGAGCAGGGGAAGGTTTTTTTTTTTTTTTTTACTGTTATGGGCCAGATAATAAATATTACAGTCTTTTGGGCCATACAGTCTTGGTAGCAATCATCGTTCGACTCTGCCATTGTAGGATAAAAGCAGCCATAGGCAATCTGGAAAAGAATGGACAGAGGTATGTGCCAATAAAACTTTATTTGCAAAATCAGGCAGTGGGCGGGATGTGGCTTGCTATAATTTGCTGAACCTTATTTTAGACAGTCAATTTTTTTCATTCTTTCTGTACTTTCCCTAACAACTACCATAATGATGTGAAACAGAAGGCACTCAAAGAAAGGGCTTTGAATCAATTAATACATTTAAAAAATTTCACTGAAGTGTAGTTGACTTACAATGTTGTGTTACTCTCTGCTTACAGCAAAGTGATTCAGGAATACATATGTATTCTCTCTCATATTCTTTTCCTTAGTGGTTTATCACATGATATTGAGTATAGTCCTGGGTGTTCATTGGAAGGACTGATGCTGAAGCTGAAACTCCAATACTTTGGCCACCTCATGCGAAGGGTTGACTCATTGGAAAAGACCCTGATGCTGGGAGGGATTGGGGGCAGGAGGAGAAGGGGATGGCAGAGGATGGGATGGCTGGATGGCATCACCAACTCGATGGACGTGAGTTTGAGTAAGCTCCGGGAGTTGGTGATGGACAATTTGGTGCAATTCATGGGGTCGCAAAGAGTCGGACACGACTGAGCGACTGTACTGACTGAATGGCTGACTGACTGAGTATAGTTCCCTGTGCTATACAGTAGGATTTGGTTGTCTCTCCATCCTATATAACATATTTCTTTGAGTAATTATACAAAGCAATTGATTTTGAAATTCACAGAGAGGAAATGATCACCAAGATGATGTATCTGTAAAAACAGTGGTATTGATGAGCTTGACAGAGAAAAAGAAAACAGTGTCTTGGTGGAAAAATTAATACATCAGATTTTGCTTCATGATTTGGTGGTGACTGAGTCTCTCAGTCATGTCTGACTCTTTTGTGACCCCATAGACTGTAGCACGTCAGGATCCTCTGTCCATGGGATTTTCCAGACAAGAATACTGGAGTGGGTTGCCATTCCCTTCTCCAGGGGATTTTCCTGACCCAGGGATTGAACCCATGTCTCTTGCATTGCTGGTGGATTCTTTAACACTGAGTCACCAGGGAAGCCTGTTTTTCTCCATACATCTATCCTACTGAAACAAAGATGAATAGGTCTAAACTTAAAGTTGGAGAATTGTAGGCCAGAGTGGTATATTTGTGACCCTGGAGCAAAAGCAAAATATTTGAGATTATTTTATAAGATCATATTCCTGAGAAACTAAGTCAATAAATAAATGAACATGATAGACATAAAAAAGAATCAGAAGGCTGAGAACCTGGGGTTATGTTTAGGGAAAAGTCAATTTTCAACTATGGGACTGCTCTGGATTGAATTGTTTCCATCCCAAATTCATATGTTGAAGCCCAACTCCCCACTAACCATTGTGTTTAGAGATTGGGCCTTTGAGAGGTAATCAGGTTCAGATGAGGTCATGAGGGTGTGCGCCCCATGATGGTATGAGTATCTTCACAATATGAGGTGCCAGAGAGCTTACTTTCTCTTTTTATCTCTACCAAGTAAGGACACCACAAAAAGGCAGCTGTCTGCAAGCCAGGAAGAGGACCCTCACCAGGGAACAGAACTTGCCTGCATACTGATCTTGGACTTAGCCTCCAGGACTGTGAGAAACAAATTCCTGTTGTTTAAGCCACCCAGGCCAAGATGTCTTGTTATGGTAGCCTGAGCAGACTAATACAGGGATAGAGGAGAAAGCTGGTTAGTTAATATTAACTAGTAAATTCACCTTTAAAGGAATCTCACTCTGTAAGTATAATTAAAATTTTTATAAGTGTTTCACAACTGTATCTCAGTCCTCAACAAAGGAAAAAAAAAAAAACTTTCAGAGTTTCTTGTTTTCTTTCTTTAGTACTGCCACAAATCCAATTCACACTAGAGACAATGCTTGCAAATATGAGAAATGGAGTTTAAAGTTTAGGTATATGCATGTAAATTCACCTGCATGTGTAGATACACAGTATACTATATATGTATATATGGAGTTCCGAAGAGTCCGACACAACTAAGCGACTGAATTGAACTGATAGAATTTTACTATTGTCACTGCAATTAGGTCTGATTCATGCAGAGTTGAAGGCTGAGCATCTAAGAATTAATACTTTTGAACTGTGGTCCTGGAGAAGACTCTTGAGAGTTCCTACAGCAAGAACGTCAAACCAGTCAGTCCTAAAGGAAGTCAACCCTGAATATTCACTGGACAGACTGATGCTGAAGCTGAAGCTCCAATCCTTTGGCCACCTGATGTGAAGAGCTGACTCGCTGGAAAAGACTCTAATGCTGGGAAAGATTGAAGGTAGGAGGAGAAGGGGGTGACAGAGGGTGAGATGGCTGGATGTCATCATCAACTCAACGGACAAGAGTTTGAGTAAACTCAGGGAAGTCTGGCATGCTGCAGTCCATGGGGTCAACAAGGAGTCAGACACAACTGAGCAACTGAACACCACCACCCAGAGTAACGCATAAGGACAGTTTTCTTCATCTCTTCTGTTCCTTCAGATATAATATAGTGAGAGTTTGCTTAGGAATCCTCATAGTTTCCAGGGAATAAGAAAGGAGTGAGTAGGCTCTTGGAAGACAAGAACATAAGAAAAAGAAGTAAGTAAACTTGCAAAGAAGCACCGTTCACTTTATATGTGTGTTTACACATATATGCATATAACATACACAGACAAACTTACAAAAATACACACAGAGTAAAAAGAGATGGAGAAAGTGAACATATTGTCATTGCCTAACATTTTGTAAACATTATTAAATTCATCTCTATGACAACTGTTTTTGAGATCATTGTTGAGGACTCTGAGGCTAGAGCTAGCAAGTAGTGAAACTAAATTTTGTTTTTCAAAAAGTTGTAAATATTTTATTGGAGTAGAGTTGATTTACAAAATTGTGTTGCTTTCAGATGTACAGCAAAAGCATTTCAGTTGTACCTATATACATCCATTTTCTTTCAGATTCTTTTCTCATGTAAATTATCACAGAATAGTGAGTACAGTCCCCTGTGCCATACAGTAGGTCCTTGTTGTTATCTATGTTATATATAGCACTATGTGGGTGTTATCTCCACCACCACACATGCTCTTCGTCGTCTTTGCTATATTACCCCCAGCTCAATGGAGAAATCTCAAAACCAGAAGTAGGAGAAGTAACCAGAAGGATCAAGAAATACTGAACAAATGAGAGAAAGTGAGAGAGAGAAGAAGAAAAATTGATGGGGAAGGGCCCTCGGGAACCAAGTTCCCATCTGAGGATTCACTGTGCGGGAGCCAGCAGCTGCCTGTGACTGGACGGTGCCTGCCAGCCCTGCTCACCCTGTGACGGCAGCTTCTTGGGGACGCTCTGTGCGCACTGGCTGAGGAACTGCTGTTTTCTAACTCTCTGACCCTCCGCCAGTCTACACCCTCCCCCGGTCTCCAACAGTCCTGCTGAAACAAGGGGGAAGGGATTGTACCTGACAGCGGAAGGCCACTCACCCTTTGCTGGCACATTCCCGGCTGCAAGGCAAGTAGCGACAGCTGCCTCCAGAATGGCTGCCTGAGGTTGCAGACACAGTGTTAAGAATTTTACTGAAATATAGTTGATTTACAATGCTGTGTTAGTTTTGGGTTTACAGCAATGTGATTCAGTTATATGTATTATATATGTGTATATATATTTTGGGGGTTTCCCCAGTGGCTCAGCAGCAAGGAATCTGCCTGCAACGCAGGAGTTTCAGGAGACATGGGTTCAATCCCTGAGTCTGGAAGATCCCCTGGAGGAGTGAATGGCAACCCGTTCCAGTATTCTTGCCTGGAGAATCCCATGGACTGAGAAGCCTGGCGGGCTGTAGTCCACAGGGTTGCAAAGAGTTGGACGTGACTGAAGCAACTGAGCATCCATGCATATATATGTGTGTGTGTGTGTGTGTGTGTGTGTGTGTATATATATATATCTGTATAAACCTTCTCTTCCATTAAACGTTATTATAAGATATTGAGAACAGTTCCCTGTGCCGTACAGTAGGTCCTTGTTGGCAGACATTAACATAAGGGAAGGCTGGAGCTTACAGGAGGAGCTTTCAAGTGGGAGATTGCCTTGAAAATAAACTAGCAAACACTGGGAAGCCGGAATAAAACTGACAGAAGAATTTCGGCGAAGCTCCTGTTTGCTGTACCTGCAGCAGATGGTGACTCTGTCAGCAAGAAGGGGATCTGGCAGACAAGAGACTCGAAGAGGAGGAGAAATGGTCGGCTCTTAGAGCAGCCCTGAAACATCCAGGTGAGTGTCTGAGAAAGGCCTGAAAATTCAGGACATCACTTCGAAAGATGCTGTGTGAGTAGGAAAGATAAATGGGAACTATCTGTATCTCCATAGTCAGAACTGCCAGGACTGCAAAACGATCTGCAGGTTATACATCAGCAACACTTTCAGGCAGAAACTTTGATCTGCTAATTTTATTTTGAAGATTTTTATTTTTTATTCTTCTCTGGGATGGCTAAGCAGGTACAGAAGATATTTCCATCATAAAAGGAAATATATGTCACTCAGTTAAAGAAGCTGATCTCACATCTCCTGTCATACTGTAAGTCCCAACTTTGTAGGGTCAGATCCATAAATTTAAAAAAAATCAAAATAATCTTCACTAAGTCATGGTTAAAATTAAGCAAGGCATGAGTTCTATCTGCATAAATCGAAATTACAAGTCTTTAAATTTTAAAATGGCATATATTTAGTCTAATTGAAAATGTCATTAAGTATTGTGAATATTATGGGTGTATGTGTATGTATGTGCCCTGACATTTTTATTCCCTCTAGAATACCTAGTTAATTAGTTAATTGTTGTAAAACATTGAGCTTGTAAACTTCCTCGCTCCACAGCCACATACGTAACTGCTTGCACCAAAGGCTATGAACCTTTGTCCTTTCTGTTCATCCACTCATAGTCAGGTTTGGGATTCACAAATGTTTTCTAAATGCATCTCAACTTAAAAATGTTTTCCAAAGGCATACGTTTAGTTATGGTATTACACAAGGAAACAAACAACAGTGTGGGGTAATAGCCACAGTTCCTCTGATGGCCTCCAAGGCCCTCCTTGATCTCGGCCTCCCAGGCTGACCTCCTCTCCCGCAGCTCTCCCTCTTAGTCACTCTGCCCCGGCCCTACTGGCCTCCCCGCTGTCTCTAGAGTATCCTCAGTATGTTCTTGCTTCAGAGAGTTGGTGCTGGCTGTCCCTTTATTCTGGAAAAGACTCTTCCTCCAGAAATCTTACAGTTGTGTTTAAATGTCACTTGCCAGCCTGTATTAAATGACACATTGCTCTCCACTCCCTTATTCTGTGTGGTGGGCATGATGCCAAGATAGTCTTCATGATCCCCACCTCTTGGTGTATGTGCCTTCCATACAGTGTATGTGCCTCCCAGAGCTGTGAAAATGATGGATCTCACTTCCTTGATTAGGTTGTTCTATAGCACAGGAGATTTTAACTGAAGGTAGATTATCTGGGTGGACCTGACCTCTCCATGTGAGTCCTTTAAATCTGAGTCTAACAAGTCAAAGACAGAAAAAGAAAAAGCTTCACAGCAGCACAGAGCTTCTCCTGCTTTTTTTATTTCACCATGCAGCTTGTGAGATCTTAGTTTCCAGACCAGGGATCGAACCTCTGTCCCCCTGCATTGGGAGCTCAGAGTTCTAACTGCTGGACTGCAAGGGAATTTTCTCCTGCTGATCTTAAAGAAGCAACTGCCAGGCTGTGAACGGGACTACATGGCAGGAAATGGTGAGTGGCTTCTAGGAGTTGATGACAAGCCTTGGTAGGCATACAGTGAGGAAACACTGATCTCAGTCCTATAAATGAAATGAACTGAATTTAGTTAGCCAACAACCTGAATGAGTGTAGAAGAGGCTCCCACCCCTCAGATTCCACAGCAGACACCTTGATTTGCCATTCTAGGCTCCAGACCAAAGGAAAAATGATAAATTTGTCTTATTTCAAGATGCTAGGTTGGTGATAATTTCTTACACAGCCACAGAGAATGAATACAACCTTTCAAAGTTTTCTCCAAAGCACCTATCTCCACCTGGTGAAATATCCATTGACTTTTTTAATGTATTATCTCTCTCCCTTCACCAAAATGTGGAGTCCATGAAGGCACAGATGTTTTTAGCTTTCTTCACTATGGTATCCTCACATCCTAAACAATGTCTACAACATGGTGGACTCTTACTGAATATTTATTGAATAAATGAAGAAAACTGCATTTGAAGAGAATGGACACTTCCTTCAAAAGTGGCAAGGCAGAGTAGCACCTGATGGCACTCAGAAAAAAGAGGAAGGGCCCCTTTCCAGGAGCTGGTGACTGCCCCACCATACCTTTTAGCGTCCCTCCTCTTGCCACTCTTTGGAAATAAGGCTGAGCACACTGCTCGAAGGGATGAGGCTCTCAGTCTCTACAGCAGAGGCCGGAGAGTAAGTGCAGCATCACTGAAGGATTCACAGGGAGTCTTCAGAACCAAAATGAACCCCCAACCAAAACGCAAATCAAAACCGTAAGAAGTTACTACTTCACACCCACTAGGATGGTTACTGTCAAAAAACCCAAATAAACAAGCAAACAAAAACAGAAAATAACAAGTGTAGCTAAGGCTGTGAAGAAATTGAAACTCTTGTGTACTATTGGTAGAAGTCTAAAATGGTACAATGGCTATGGAAAACAATAGGTGAGTTCGTAAAAAAATTAAAAATAGAATTTCCACATGATCCAGCAATTTCACTTGAGAGTACATACTCAAAATAGCAGAGAGCAGGCGTCAGAGACACATTTTAACATCCATGCTTACAGTGGCGCTATTCACATTAGTAAAGCATAGAAGCGACCCAAATGCTATACACAGATGAATGAATATGCAAAATACAGTTTAGGCACAAACAGAGAACATTACTCAACTTTTAAAGGAGGGAAATTCTGACATATGCTAAATATGCATGGGCTTTGAGGACATGACACTAAAAGAAAGTAGTCACAACAATACAAATGCATCTAATACCATTTAAAGATGGTAAATTTTATTTATATGTGCAATACCACATATAAATAAAAATGACCCTTCAGTTCAGTTCAGTTCAGTTGCTCAGTCGTGTCCGACTGCAACCCCATGAACCGCGGCACACCAGGCCTCCCAGTCCATCACCAACTCCCAGTGTTTACTCAAACTCATGTCCATTGAGTCGGTGATGTCATCCAACCATCTCATCCTCTGTCATCCCCTTCTCCTCCTGCCCTCAATCCTTCCCAGCATCAGGGTCTTTTCAAATGAGTCAGCTCTTTGCACCAGGTGACTGAAGTATTAGAGTTTCGGGTTCAAAATCAGTCCTTCCAATGAACACCCAGGACTGATCTCCTTCAGGATGGACTGGTTGGATCTCCTTGCAGTCCAAGGGACTCTCAAGAGTCTTCTCCAACAACACAGTTCAAAAGCATCAATTCTTCAGTGCTCAGCTTTCTTTATAGTCCAGCTCTCACATCCATACATGACCACTGGAAAAACCATAGCCTTGACTAGACTGACCTTTGTTGACAAAACAATGTCTCTGCTTTTTAATATGTTAACTAGGTTGGTCATAACTTTCCTTCCAAGGAATAAGCATCTTTTAATTTCATGGCTACAATCACCATCTGCAGTGATTTTGAACAAATCACTAAACATATATATATATATACACTCACACACATATGTATATTTATAAATATTTAATCCAGCAGTTACCATAATGCTTGAAACTTAAACAAAATACATACCCAGAGAAGCAATGCTGTAGGGAATTCAAGGCTAAAATCAGCAAAATGGGGAAAACTGGATAGATATTTCCTACAGATCAAGGCATAACCTAGCTAACAGATGGAACCTTAAAAACTTTAAGTATATACTGACATGTATTTTAAGAGGAAAAATAAGTAAGATGAAAGGGAAAGTGGGCAAATGCATACCTAGACCAGAAAATTTTAACTTGCCTATCTAAGAAATCGACAGATCAAATAAGCCAAAAAATGCGAGTGCTATAGACTACTTAAATATAATAAAGAGGTTAGATTAACAAAGACATGATAATAATTTATGCTCCAAAAATAGAATATACATTTTTTCATAAGATGTATATTTTATTGACTAAAATGGACTTTGTCTTAGGCCACCAAAAAGAAGAGGGCTTATAAGTTATTCTCAAATGTCACAGTGGAAAGAAAATGGAAATTCATGCATAAAGATCTCTCCTCTGTCCCTGAAAATCAAGGAAACAAACTATTATAAATAAAATAGAAGAAAGGAATTAATGAGAGAAAGTTATGAAATACACACTCAATAAAAAGTGAAATTTATTAAAGTTGAAAGTCAGTTTTCTTAAAAGTTCACTTAAAGAGAGGGAAAAGAAAACTTGAATTTATGATTTCCTGAAGAAGAAATAAGCATGAAAGACATTAACTTGAGGAAAAAAGAAAAAAGACACAATGAAGCCAACTTTAAAGGGGGAAAGAGGCAAACAACTTATAGAGGATTATTTGAATAAAACTTTTTATAAAGAAGAAAGGAAGAAAAGAAAATTTATTTTTAATTTTAAGCCAGTCTATCAAACAAACAATATTACATGAGAAATATGTATTATATACTATATATACTATTATTGGCTTGCAATGAACAATAAAAAGAAGTAAAACTCTACCTTTCAAGGTCAATAGACCCATGTAGATTTAGATACTGGTTTCATCAAAACTTGAATGAGCACAGTATCTATTTCACATACATATCATTATATCCACATATATATATATAATCTTATAAAAGAGAGAAGAAAGAAAACTACACAACAGATTACATAGATTGGTTGCACAGGCAACTGAAATTCACTTCATTTATGAACACAAATTCAAAACTACTAAATGAAATATTAACAATTTAATCCAGCTGTATTCTAAAAGAAGAACACTTCAAGATAAATTAGGGGTTTCAGAATAACTGAAATCTAACTAATACAATCTACCTATTGCTATTAACCAACTTGGAGACAGAAATGGCAACCCACTCCAGTGTTCTTGCCTGGAGAATCCCAGGGATGGGGGAGCCTGGTGGGCTGCCGTCTACGGGGTCGCAGAGTCGGACACGACTGAAGCGACTTGGCAGCAGCAGCCGCACTAAACAACTATGTAAATTTGAGCAAGTCATATGACAATTTTGTGTCCTAGTTTCTTCCTGGGTGAGACAACTGAGAAATAAATGAGAGATTACATGTAAATTACTTAGAATAGTCTCTGGCATAAAGAACGCAATACATGTTAGTCTTTGTTTATTACTGGTGATACATTAATAGCTGAAGAATATGTAATACCCTTACTGATACCCTTACTCTCAGCAAATTAATATGAGTAGGAAACATACCTTATTTAATCAATGACATCTACCAGGAAACTAAAGATGAATCTGGATGAATCAAAGGCTGAAATCAAGATGGCCAGGAGAAATATCAACCTCAGATATGCATATGACACCACTCTAATGGCAGAAAGTGAAGAGGAACTAAGGAGCCTCTTGATGAAGGTGAAAAAGAGTGAAAAAGCTGGCTTAAAACTCAACATTCAAAAATCTGTGATCAAGGCAGCTAGTCACATCACTTCATTGCAAACAGAAGGGGAAAAAGAAGAAGCAGTGACAGATTTTTTCTTGTGCTCCTGAATCACTGCAGACAGAGACTGCAGCCATGAAATGAAAAGATGCTTGCTCCTTGGAAGACAAGCTCTGACAAACCTAGATACTATATTAAAAATCAGAGACATTACTTTTCTGACAAAGGTCCATATGGTCAAAGCTATGATTTTTCCAGTAGTCATGTACAGATGTGAGAGTTGGACCGTAAAGAAGGCTGAGTGCCAAAGATGGCTGCTTTCAATTTGTGGTCCTGGAGAAGACTCTCAGGAGTCCCCTGGACACCAAGGAAATCAACTTGTCAATCCTAAAGGAAACCAACCCTGAATATTCATTGGAAGGACTGTTGCTGAAATTGAGGCTCCAGTACTTTGGCCACCTTAGGCAAAGAGTTGATTCATTGGAAAAGACCTCGATTCTGGGAAAGAGTGTAGGCAAAAGGAGAAGGGGGTGGCAGAGGATCAGATGGTTAGATAGCACCACTGACTCAGGGGATATGAATTTGAGCAAACTCCAGGAGATAGTGGAAGACAGAGGAACTTGGCATGCGATAGCCCATGGGGTTACAAAGTGTCAGACATGACTTAAAGATTGAACAACAACAATATTATGGCTAAATAATACAAGTGATCTCATTTTATTCTAGACCTAGAAAGAATTCTGCTACTTATTCATCGCTCAATTGGATATGCCAGAAATTCCAAGAAGAAAAGAAAAAAGTTATAAAAGTAAAAAACATCAACCCCTGTGTCAGGATAACATATCCACGCCCGTAGAATTAACTTTAGAATTATAGACATATGAATAGATTTCAGCAAGATGAATGGATTCAGAATTGAGTTACATAAACTAATAGTTTTCATATATACTCACCATGTGTGCTCAATTGCTCAGTCATCTTGGACTTTTGGGACCTCATGAACTATAGCCCACCAGGCTCCTCTGTCCATGGAATTTTCCAGGCAAGAATACTGGAGTGGGTTGCCATTTCCTACTCCAGGGGAATCTTCCCTAATCAGAGATTGAACCTGCCTCTCGTGTGTCTCCTGCAATAGTGGGTGTATTCTTTACCAATGTGTCACCTGGGAAGCCCCCATGTACTCACCATATTCAATTAGAAAACTTACTGAGAAAAACAATCTTTTACAATAAGAAAAGGCAGAAAATCTCAGGGAATAAATCTATCAGGAAGTATGTAATACCTTAAAAAGGCAAATTAAAATGCTTTATTTTGGACTTCTCTGGTGGTCCTGTGGTTGGGAATCTACCTGCCAATGGAGGGAATGGGAGATTGATCCATGGTCCCAGAAGATTCCACATGCTGTGAAGAAACTAAGTCTGTATACCACAACTACTGAAGCCCGCACACCTAGAGCCAATGCTCTGCGACAGGAGAAGACAAGAGAACCGCCACAATGAGAAGCCCATGTACTGCAACTAGAGAGTAGCTGCTGCTCACTACTACTAGAGAAAGCTCACAAGGAGCAATGAAGGCCTGGTACAGCCAAAAATAAACATAAATAAGCAAATATGTTTTAAAAAGCCACAAAACTCTAAGAAGAAAATGGGAGAGGAAATAATGGCAACAAATTTTTAAAAAATATTTTCTTTTCAATAGATTTTGACAAAGTAATTATAATATTCCAATAGAAGGAAAAAGGTGCAAGAACATTTGAGTAATATTTAAAAGAAATAATGAGTAGAAATTGTTTATCTTAAATAGAACATGATATAAGATTGGTGCAAAAGTAATTGTGGTTTCAGACTGTGAATTTTAAACGTTATAAGGCTGCTCAAACACATCTTTATTAAACAAAATAGGAACCATTACAATCAACACACTTTTGCCACGGCTACATTTCATGGCAACGTTTTCACTGCTGTTAAATACAATAAGAGAAAATGACACTTCAAAATGACAATTTTTTTGGATTTGCGGTCAGCTCACAAGACAACCACTTACTGAACTTTTTCAGTACTTGGATGCAATCTCAAAAACGAAAGAATGATCTCTGTTCATTTCCAAGGCACCCATTCAATATCATGGTAATCCAAGTCTATGCCCCAACCAGCAACGCCGAAGAAGCTGAAGTTGAACAGTTCTATGAAGACCTACAAGACCTTCTAGAACTAACACCCAAAAAAGATATCCTTTTCATTATAGGGGACTGGAATGCAAAAGTAACAAGTCAAGAAACACCTGGAGTAACAGGCAAATTTGGCCTTGGAGTACAGCATGAAACACGGCAAAGGCTAATAGAGTTTTGCCAAGAGAACTCACTGGTCATAAAAAAGCACCCTCTTCCAACAACACAGGAGAAGACTCTACACATGGACATCACCAGATGGTCAACACTTAAATCAGCCTGATTATATTCTTTGCAGCCAAAGATGGAGAAGCTCTACACAGTAAGCAAAAATAAGACCAGGAGCTGACTGTGGCTCAGATCATGAACTCCTTATTGCCAAATTCAGACTTAAATTGAAGAAAGTAGGGAAAACCACTAGACCACTCAGGTATGACCTAAATCAAATCCCTTATGATTATACAGTGGAAGAGAGAAACAGATTTAAGGGACTAGATCTGATAGATCTGGTAGACTAGACTAGATCTGATAGATCTCATAGACTAGATCTGATAGACGTCCCTGTAGTTAAATGGTAAAGAATCTACCTACGAGGCAGGAGACCAGGGTTACATCCCTGGGCTGGGAAGTTCCTCTGCAGAGGGGAATGGCAATCCACTCTAGTATTCTGCCTGGAGAATTTCATGGACAGAGAATCCTGGGGTTGCCTAGAGTTGGACACAACTGAGTGACTAACACACACACAGTCTGATAGACAGAGAGCCTGATGAACTATGGATGGAGATTCGTGACATTGTACAGAAGGCAAATTTGGCCTTGGAGTACAGGATGAAACAGGGCAAAGGCTAATAGAGTTTTGCCAAGAGAACTCACTGGTCATAGAAAACACCCTCTTCCAACAACACAGGAGAAGACTCTACATATGGACATCACCAGATTGTCGACATCGAAATCAGATTGATTATGTTCTTTGCAGCCAAAGATGGAGAAGCTCTATACAGTCAGCAAAAACAAGACTTGGAGCTGACTGTGGCTCAGATCATGAATTCCTTATTGCCAAATTCAGACTGAAACTGAAGAAAGAGGAGAAAACCACTAGACCATTCAGGTATGACATAAATCAAATCCCTTACGATTATACAGTGGAAGTGAGAAATAGATTTAAGGGACTATATCTGATACACAGAGTGCCTGATGAACTATGGATGGAGGTTCGTGACATTGTACAGGAGACAGGGATCAAGACCATCTCCAACAAAAAGAAATGCAAAAAAGCAAAATGGCTGTCTGAGAAGGCCTTACAAATAGCTGAGAAAAGACAGGAAGCGAAAAGCAAGGGAGAAAAGGAAAGATATTCCCATTTGAATGCACAGTTTCAAAGAACAGGAAGGAGAGATAAGAAAGCCTTCCTCAGCAATCAATGCAAAGAAATATAAGAAAACAATAGAATGGGAAAGACTAGAGATCTCTTCAAGAAAATGAGAGATTTCAAGGGAAAATTTCATGCAAAGATGGACACAATAAAGGACAGAAATGGCAGGGACCTAACAGAAGCAGAAGACATTAAGAAGAGGTGGCAAGAAAACACAGAAGAACTGTACAAAAAACATCTTCATGACCCAGATAATCATGATGATGTGATTACTCACCTAGAGCCAGACATCCTGGAATGTGAAGTCAGGTGGGCCTTAGGAAGCATCACTATGAACAAAGCTAGTGGAGGTGATGGAATTCCAGTCGAGCTATTTCAAATCCTGAAAGATGACACTGTGAAAGTGCTGCACTCAATATGCCAGCAAATTTGGAAAACTCAGCAGTGGCCACAGGACTGGAAAAGGTCAGTTTTCACTCCAATCCCTAACAAAGGCAATGCCAAAGAATGGTCAAACTACTGCACAGTTGCACTCATCTCAAACACTAGTAAAGTAATGCTTAAGATTCTCCAAGCCAGGCTTCAACAATATGTGAACCATGAACTTCCAGATGTTCAAGCTGGTTTTAGAAAAGGCAGAGGAACCAGAGATCAAATTGCCAACATCCGATGGATCATTGAAAAAGCAAGAGAGTTCCAGAAAAACATCTATTTCTGCTTTATTGACTATGCCAAAGCCTTGGACTGGATGGATCACAATAAAGTGTGGAAAATTCTGAAAGAGATGGGAATACCAGACCACCCACCTGCCTCTTGAGAAACGTGTATGCAGATCAGGAAGCAACAATTAGAACTGGACATGGAACAACAGACTGGTTCCAAATAGGAAAAGGAGTACGTCAAGGCTGTATATTGTCACCCTGCTTATTTAACTTATATGCAGAGAACATCATGAGAAATGCTGGGCTGAATGAAGCACAAGTTGGAATCAAGTTTGCCGGGAGAAATATCAATAACCTCAGATATGCAGGTGACACTACCCTTATGGCAGAAAGTGAAGAAGAACTGAAGAGCCTCTTCATGAAAGTGAAAGAGGAGAGTGAAAAAGTTGGCTTAAAGCTCAACATTCAGAAAACTAAGATCATGGCATCTGGTCCCATCACTTCATGGCAAACAGATTGGGAAACAGTGGCTAGGTTTATTTTTGGGGGGCTCCAAAATCACTGCAGATGGTGACTGTAACCATGAAATTAAAAGACGCTTATTCCTTGGAAGGAAAGTTATGACCAACCTAGACAGCGTATTGAAAAGCAGAGACATTACTTTGCCAACAAAGTTTCATCTAGTCAAGGCTATGGTTTCTCCAGTGGTCATGTATGGATGTGAGAGCTGGACTGTGAAGAAAGCTGAGAACCGACAAATTGATGCTTTTGAACTGTGTTGTTGGAGAAGACTCTTGAGAGTCCCTTGGACTGCAAGGAGATCCAACCAGTCTATCCTAAAGTAGATCAGTCCTGGTTGTTCATTGGTAGGACTGATTTTGAAGCTGAAACTCCAATACTTTGGCCATCTGATGCGAAGAGCTGACTCACAGGAAAAGACCCTGATGCTGAGAAAGATTGAGGGCAGAGGAGAAGGGGACCACAGAGGATGAGATGGTTGGATTGCATCATCGACTCGATGGACTTGGGTTTGTGTGAACTCTTGGATTTAGTGATGGACAGGGTGGCCTGGCATAGTGCGGTGTATGGGGTCGCAAAGAGCCAGACACGACTGATCGACTGAACTGAACTCGCCTTTCCAATTTGCTTCAAATGCTGAATGACTGTCGAATGTTTGCCGCTGAGTTCTTTGGCAACTTCTCCTATAATTGTGAGAGGATCAGCTTTGATGATCGCTCTCAACTGGTTGGTCAGCCACTATACTCCTCATCCTCAAGACTCTCTTCTCCTTCCCAAAACTTCTGCATTTTGCACCACTGGGTTCATTAGCAGTTTCTGGGACAAATGCATTGTTGATGTTGCATGTTGTCTCTGCTGCTTTACAACCCATTTTGATCTCAAATAAAAAATGTGCTCTAATTTGCTTTTTGTCTAACATCATTTCTATAGTCTAAAAATAAATATAAAATAAACAGCAAGTAATAAGTCATTAGCAAAATCATAAAGTGAGAAATTTGCATTAAAATGATGTACAACATAACAACAATTATTTAAGAATGTATTCCAATGCCAAATGACAAAATTCCACAATGCAAAATTGCAATTAATTTTGCACCAACTTAGATTAATTTTTAAAACTATATGACATAGGCACAAAAGTAGGAAAACAGCTTATAGGATCAGACAAGAGTCTGAAGAAGCAGATGTGTACACAAATATTAAGATTATGACAAAGATGCCATTTAAAAATTTAATGAAAATAATTTAGCACTGAATAACTAGTGTAGAAACAAGTGCCTATTTTGTGAAAAAAGTAAAAATAACATTATATTTTACCATTAAAAATATCCTGGTGAATTAAAGAAACAAATTTTGTATGTAAACACACACACACAAACAATAACAACAACAATTGAAGAAGGGGCTTCTGTCCTTCCAAGGGGGGAGGAATATCCAAGTGTGACATGATAGTACTCAGCCTCCTTGACCTTGAAAATCCTTGAGCTCTGATCAGGATGTGACAGAGGAGGCTTGAATTTGTCTCCTCCCTTGGACACACCGAATCTACAGCTACATACAGAGTAATTGCCTCTGAAAGACATTTAGAACTAGTTTGTGAGTCCTACACATCAGGTAAATGACAAAATACACACATTGAACTGGGTCTTGGCATATGCTCCACTACTGGGAGCCCCTGTGAACAAAGACAGAGGCTTGAACAATCCCCTAGGAAGTTCAGTTTGGTATGTGAAACAGATATTGTGATATGCTGCTGGAAGGAAAATGAACTCTTACAACCACTTCAGAAACACTGTGGCAGGTAAAATCAAATTAAAATATGTCATATTTTATTACATCAACTTCCCTTCATTGTATTTTCATAAGAGACACAAACCCATAAATGAACAGGGAAGCAGGTACAGTAAGTTTTCACTCTTGCACTATTTTTTATAGCAAAGATTAGATATCATCTGTTAATGAACCTGGAAAATTAAATAACCACATTCTACAACAGACTGTCCAAGCTGCCCATCCACCAGTCAGCACTGTCTTCTTCCTTAAACCAGAACTGCTTTCTTCGCAGTGATACGTGGAGACTCAATGATCTACCATTGTAGATCTAACCCAGTGATAACCACGTGGCTCCCATTTGCCTGATATTCCTGTTCCCACATCCTTCGCAGCTAGTGTAGAACTGACCCAGTTCTGGTAAGTAAGATGTAAGGGTTCCGGCTTCCTGATAGAAGGGGAACTACTTTGTCCTGGCCCTTTGCTCTTGCTCTTAAATTCAGCGTGAGCAGATGCCAAGGCTGTAGTAGCCACAAAGCATGAGGGAAAGAGCTGATGTATAAGGATGAGTAAGAAGAGGAAGAGTCCCTGGTTCCCAGGGTGATGCTGCAGAGCCCTTGAATCAGGTCTAAAAATACCAACCTTCAGTATTCTTGTAAATGAAATTGAATGTGTCTATATAATTGAATCCAGTTAGAGGAGTTTTGTTTTCAGTACTCTTAGCCAGATGCCTCTCTTAGACATACCATGGAATATTATTTGATAGTTTTAAAGAAAATCACATTAATCTGTATTTACAAATATGATGTTAATTGTGAAAAGTAAGCTATAAAATATATATTTGTTGTTGTTCAGTCACTCAGTCACTTTGTGATCCATGGACTGCAGCACGCCAGGCTTCCCTCTCCTTCACTTGCGGAATTTGCTCAAACTCATGCCAACTGAGTCGGTGATGCCATCCAACCATCTCATCCTCTGTCATCCCGTTCTCCTCCTGACCTCAATCTTTCCCAGCATCAGGGTCTTTTACAAATGAGTTGGCTCTTTGAATCAGATAGCCAAAGTAGTGGAGCTTCAGCTTCAGTATCAGTCCTTTCATTGAATATTAAGGGTTGATTTCCCTTAGGACTGACTGGTTTGATCTCCTTGCTGTCCAAGGGACTTCTACAGCACCACAGTTTGAAAGTATCAATTCTTCAGTGCTCAGCCTTCTTTATGGTCCAGCTCTCACATCCGTACATTACTTTGGCACAGGCTGGGCAGAGGGACTGAAGGGGCAAACAGGATGGACAATGGGCACGAGCTGAGAAGATATTTTAACAGTCAAGGCAAGAAAAGATTAGGGCTTGTGTTCATGTATCCACTAGGTGCTCAGAGATATTTGCTGAATAAAAATAATCTGAAGGATTCTTCCACCCTTTACATATTGCAATAAAGGGAAGAGAAAAGAAGAAAGAGAAGGAGGGAAGAAAGAGGCACAGAAGGAGAAGAAGAACCTGTCAGCAGCACGGGAGTCCTATGTCAACTAAAAGTAAATGAGTAAAAAGTGAAACAAAATAATTTAAAATAAAAAGTAGTAAAGAGGCAACATAGGCATTTTATTGATGTCAAAGACCACTACCAAAGTGCATCAGATGGTCACAAACTTAACTGTGGATGCAAAGTACTTTCAGTTTCTGATCACATGTGAAGCCTGTAGGGGGTGTGAAAGATATAGTCATACATACTCAGCTGTCCTATGGAAAATGGATTTATCTGTACCAAACAGTCAAAGATACTGGGAAAGACATGCTCTAACCATTTATACACGTGTGGGAAACATACGGTTCCACACATGGGAGGATGCATTTCTCATCAGATGTTGCCATGGGAGGCCTCATGTTGCCCTGTGCTTGTGGCAAGTGCATTCTGAAGGAGAAGGACAGAGCAGCTTTAATGTGTGAAGACTCTTCCACAGATGGTAACACACATTTTCCAGATCCACCACCACAAGATAGCAGATGGTAATGGTACCAATTACAGAAAATTGTTAAAAGGCATCATATGTTGAATACATTAGCACAATTATTTTCAAAATTAATAATGGGGCCAGACAGACATTAGCTGATAGACAAGAGGAAAAGATATGTTCAAAATGAGACTCAAATGGGATAAAAAACCCACTCGAATGATAAATCACTGTTAAAACACAGAAAAATTCGATTTACAGGAGAAACAATGTGAGCTCTCTCTTAAACTCTGCAAGTCAATATGGAGGATTGGATTCAACATTCACTGCTTGTCTGTTATGTGCAAAGACTGTGCTGGATACTTGAAATTAAAAACCGGAAGGTGCCACTTTCCTCTTATGGAATTACATTCTAGTTGTTGCAACCAAATAGTGTCAGAGTGTGATAAATAGAATATCACTAACCAAGCAACGTAGAGAGTGGCCAGGACAAGGAATCATTAGCTTTGCTGGGGAAAGGAGGAAATGAAGAAGTGGTGATGTAGGACTTGGCCAGGTAGCGTGGGCAGCAATGGGACAACTCTGGGGAGCTGAGTGAAATCAGCCTTTCCTGATGCACTCGTGGGAAAGGCCACAGTGTGCCCAGAGTCTGTTAGCAACAGGGCCAGGCTTGCAGGGCTGCTCACGCCAACGCAAAGTGCCTACCCCATGTCCTCGGATCTTGGGATGCAACTGCAATGACGTGCCTAGATTATACTTCAGAAATCTTAGATATGCTCCTTACTTTGGCACAGGCTGGGTAGAGGGCCTGGAGGGGCAAACTGGGGATGGACGATGGGGACGAGATGAGAAGACAGTTTGATAGTCGAGGCAAGAAAAGATTAGGGCTTATGTTCATGCATCCACTAGGTACTCAAAGATATGTGCGAAATAAAAAATATTTCGCAGGGTTCTTCCACCCTTCACATACTGAAATAAAGGGAAGAGAAAGAAGAGAGAGAAGGAGGGAGGAAAGAGGTAAAAAGCAGAGCCTGTCTGCAGCACAGGAGTTCCATGTCAGTAAAGTGTGAAATGTTGCAACTGAACAAGTTCCCAGTTTTCTCAGTACACACCATCTTCTCTCCTGGTTTCCATATGTTGTTTTAATAGCTTTTTCCCCTTAATGCTGTCTTGGAAATGTCTTCTTTTCAGTAGCCAGCTTTCTATATTCATGCCCACTTCAGATTCTCCTTTTATATGAGCTCGTCCCACAATCACAATAACCTATCTCTACTGAAAACAATACTAGGCATCCTTGATTACATGATGTACTTTTGTTTTCCTAGCTATTTATGTGTGCTCATTGCCTTCCTAACTAATGTTAGGCTTCCTAGACTTTGGGGAGATCTATAATCTGCATTTCAGTACCTAGGAAAATGTTGGGCCCAGAGAAGCATCAAATTTAAGAGTCTTAAGGGACCTAAAATCACTTTATAAAATCTATCCTGTTATATATGAAGAAACCCTTACTCAGAAATATTAAGAGTCCTACTCAAGATTACATTGTTAGAGAAAGAATGAGGGTTAAAACCTTGGAATTTATTCAGTCAAGCATTTTTCGAGAGCCTACTATGGACCAGGGCATTATTCTCAAAAGACAAAAAATGATCATGTGGAATTTCAGACCAGATTGTGTTTCTAATAAGCTACTTATTTGACTGGAAAGATAGGCAAGTGGATTTTGCTGCAGAAACCACTAATCCATTAGGCAAACTGGAGTCCCTGGGCCCTGCCGAGATGTACCAGGCAGCTTGCTAACAAAAGATTTAAGATATTGTACCTGAAAACTCCATCTCTTCCCTAATGATTGAGAAAACACATGTGCTAGATGTACCCCAAAAGAAATGGATTCTGATTATTATATAAAAGTGGTCATGATCCAGCTCATGAAAAGTTCCAACCTGAGAAAAGCAGAGTCCATAGTGAATCTGAAAACACTCAAAGAAAATTCATTCTCTCTCTCTCTCCTGAAAGCAACAGTTAAACTAATTGCAAAGAACTTTAGGCCTTGCACTGAAATTAAATATTCATAGAACTCCACTTATGTGCTGCATTTAGAAGTTAAGAGACTTTAAAACCCCTTCTGCATTCCCAGTAGTCAGCTAATCCATTAGAAATGTGATACCCACGCTAACCTACAGTAACAGGAGGCCAGCTGAGCCTGGAGCTTTTTCAAGAGCTGCAGGCCGGGGCTTGAGGATGCTAAGTCATCCTGGCGGCACCACTCTGGCCCTTCTCCCTAGTGAGGTTTATCACTGAGCAGCTGAGTAAAAGAGCAGCATGTGCTAAGGTGGGCAGCGTATGTGGGGGGGGGGGGGGCGGTGATCTTTCACCGTGACAAAGACATTATTTTCTTATTTAGTGATGGTGACTGAAGCATATGTGGCCCGGAGAGAAAAACATCTCGTACTCTAGGAATTTAAATATTTCTTTAAGTTGGACTAGGTGGCTTCTTTCCCATATTTATTCACTTTGCCTTTCATTAGACTAGGGATTAGTCAATTAGTACATTAGGCTTGAGGGCCCATTCAGACTGCCACCTGGTTTTGGAATAATAATAAAAAAAGTTTATCAGAACACAACTATGTCTATTTGTTTTCACAAGGTCAAGTGTATTATGGAGCGGCTGCAACAGAGATGACAGTACAACCCACACAGACAAAATATTTATTATTTGATCTTTTACATAAAAAAATTGTGAACCCCTGATTTAGAAAGATGCCAGTGTTATAAACAAAGTTAGAATCTGTACTTCAACTAACCCACAAGGGACTTTACTGCACTTAACTATATTAATTAAACATCCATGCATATACACACACATCAGTTCAGTTGCTCAGTCGTGTCCGACTCTTTGCGACCCCATGAACCACAGCACGCCAGGCCTCCCTGTCCATCACCAACTCCTGGAGTTTACTCAACACAGGTCCATGGAGTCAGTGATGCCATCCAACCATCTCATCCTCCTTCTCCTTCTCCTCCTGCCTTCAATCCTGCACATCATTAGGGTCTTTTCAAGTGAGTCAGTTCTTTGAATCAGGTGGCCAAAGTATTGGATTTCAGCTTCAGCATCAGTCCTTCCAATGAACACCCAGGACTGATCTCCTTTAGGATGGACTGGTTGGATCTCTTTGCAGTCCAAGGGACTCTCAAGACTCTTCTCCAACAACACAGTTCAAAAGCATCAATTGTTCGGCACTTAGCTTTCTTTGTAGTCGAACTCTCACATCCATACATGACCACTGGAAAAACCACAGCCTTGACTAGATGGACCTTTGTCGGCAAAGTAATGTCTCTGCTTTTTAATATGCTGTCTAGATTTGTGATAACTTTCCTTCCAAGGAGTAAGTGTCTTTTAATTTCATGGCTGAGTCACCATCTGCAGTGATTTTGGAGCCCCCCAAAAAATACAGTCTGCCACTGTTTCCACATCTATTTGCCATGAAGTGATGGGACCAGATGTCATGATCTTAGCTTTAAGAATGTTGAATTTTAAGCCAGCTTTTTCACTCTCCTCTTTCACTTCAAGAGGCTCTTTAGTTCCTCTGTGCTTTTGGCCATAAAAGTGGTGTCATCTGCATACTTGAGGTTATTGATATTTCTCCTGGCAATCTTATTTCCAGCCTGTGCTTCAACCATCCTGGCATTTCATATGACGTACTCTGCATAGTAGCTAAATAAGCAGGGTGACAATACACAGCCTTGTCGTACTCCTTTCCTGATTTGTAAACAGTCTGTTGTTCCATGTCCAGTTTTAACTGTTACTTCCTGACCTGCATACAGGTTTCTCAAGAGGCAGGTGAGGTGGTCTGGCATTAACATCTCTTTAAGAAATTTTCATAGTTTGTTGTGATCCACACAGTCAAAGGTTTTGACATAGTCAGTCAAGCAGAAAGATGTTTTCTGGAAATCTCTTGCTTTTTGGATGATCTAACAGATGTTGGCAATTTGATCTCTGGTTCCTCTGCCTTTTCTAAATCCAGCTTGAACATCTGGAAGTTTATGGTTCACATACTGTTGAAGCCTGGCTTAGAGAATTTTGAACATTACTTTGCTAGCATGTGAGATGAGTGCAACTGTGTGGTAGCTTGAATATTCTTTGGCATTGCCCTTCTTTGGAATTGGGATAAAAATGGACCTTTTCTAGTCCTGTGGCCACTGCTGAGTCTTCTAAATTTGCTGGCATATTGAGTACAGCACCTTAACAGCATCATCTTTTAGGATTTGAAATAGCTCAACTGGAATTCCATCACCTCCACTAGCTTTGTTCGTAGTGATGCTTCCTAAGGCCCACCTGACTTCACATTCTAGGATGTCTGGCTCTAGGTGAGTGAGCACATCATCTTGATTATCTGGGTTTTCAAGATCTTTTTTGTACAGTTCTTCTTGCCACCTCTTCTTAATATCTTCTGCTTCTGTTAGGTCCCCTACCATTTCTTTCCTTCATTGTGTCCATCTTTACATGAAATGTTCCCTTGAAATCTCTGATTTTCTTGAAGAGATCTCTAGTCTTTTTCATTCTCTAGTTTTCCTTTGAATTGATCACTGAGGAAGGCTTTCTTATCTCTCCTTGTTATTCTTTGGAACTCTGCACTGAAATGGGAATATCTTTCCTTTTCTCCTTTGCCTTTGCTTCTCTTCTTTTCATAGGTATTTGTAAGCCCTCCTCAGACAACCATTTTGCCTTTTTGCATTTCTTTTCCTTGAGGACGGTCTTTATTCCTGCCTCCTGTACAATGTCATGAGCCTCCATCCAAAGTTTTTCAGGCATTTTGTCTATCAGATCTAATCCCTTGAATCTGTTTGTCATTGTCACTGTATAATCCTAAAGGATTTGATTCAGGTCATACCTGATGGGTCTAGAGGTTTTCCCTACTTTCTTCAATTTAAGTCTGAATGTGGCAATAGGGAGCTCATGACCTGAGCCACAGTCAGCTCCCAGCCTTGTTTTTGCTGACTATATGGAGCTTCTCCATCTTTGGCTGCAAAGGATATAATCAATCTGATTTCGGTACTGACCATCTGGTGATGTCCATGTGTAGTTTCTTCTCTTGTGTTGTTGGAAGCGGGTGTCTGCTATGACCAGTGCATTCTCTTCGCAAAAGTCTATTAGCCTTTGCTTTATTTTGTACTCCAAGGCCAAATTTGCCTGTTACTCCAGATATCTCTTGACTTCCTACTTTTGCATTCCAGTCCCCTATAATGAAAAGGGCATTTTTTTTTTTTTTTTTTTTTTGGTGTTAGTTCTATAAGGTCTTGTAGGTCTTTATAGAACTGTTCAACTTCAGCTTCTTCAGCATTACTGGTTGGGGCATAGACTTGGATTACTGTGATATTGAATGGTTTGCTTTGGAAATGAACAGAGATCATTCTGCTGTTTTTGAGATTTCATCCAAATACTGCATTTCAGACTCTTGTGTTGACTACGATGGCTACTCCATTCTTTCTAAGGGATTCTTGCCTACAGTAGTAGATATAATGGTCATCTGAGTTAAATTCACCCATTCCAGTCTATTTTAGTTCGCTGATTCCTAAAATGTCAATATTCACTCTTGCCATCTCCTGTTTGACCACTTCCAATTTGCCTTGATTCATGGACCTAACATTCCAGGTTCCCATGCAATAATACTCTTTACAGCAGCAGACTTTACTTCCGTCACCGGTCACATCCATAACTGGGTGTTGTTTTTGCTTTGACTGTGCTTTCATTCTTTCTTGAGTTATTTCTCTACTGATCTGCAGTAGCATATTGGGCATCTACCAACCTGTGGATTTCATCATTCAGTGTCCTATCTTTTTGCCTTTTCATACTTGTTCATGGGATTCTCAAGGCAAGAATACTTAAGTGGTTTGCCATTCCCTTTTCCAGTGGATCACATCTTGTCAGAACTCTCCACCATGACCTGTCCATCTTAAGTGGCCCTACATGGCATGGCTCATAGTTTATGGCTCATGTATTGTAAAAGTAATTTTAAAAGTATATAACTTCCTTGCTAACACTATCGAGGGGGGCACTCTCCGTTCCCCTTCTGATGTCTGTGTCAGAAGCTCTCTCTGCCCTTTGTCTTACTTTAATAAAACTCTGCTATACAAAAGCTCTTGAGTGATTAAGCCTGGTCCCTGTTCCCAAAGTTAAATCTTCTTCTAAGGTCATGAATCCGACACTGTTCACCATAAGCTATCATCTTGGGGCTCGTCCAGGATCTGCAGGAGAAGCTTTTAGCTTTTCAACAGACATTACCAGGAGGTTAACTCCTGACCCAGCCTTTCAGTCAAACAAGCTACTGTTTGAGCCAGGAACTGAGATGGGCCTGAGAATCTAAGTGGGCTTGCTTCTGCTGACTCCAAAAGCCCTGAGTCTGCCATTTGACCCTCAAGACACCGCCTTCCTGTCCTGGCCTCATTCCTACGCTGCATTCCACAGTCGGTCTAACTGCTGGGTCTGCAGAGCACTCCCCTCCCATCACTGAAGACTTCCCATGGACAAGGGCAAAGAAGCCCCAGCAAGACGGTAGGCACTGGAGTGGTGGCTGCGTGGTGCTGGAGTGACTGTGAGGAGATATCCCATGTCTAAGGGCAAAGGAGAAGCCCCAGCAAGACTGTATGGGGGCAAAATCATGTTTAGAATCAAATCCCATACCTGCCAGAGACACTCAGAAGGCTCAAACAAACCTTGTGTGCACCAGGACCCAGAGACCCCACAGAGCCTGAGACAGAACTGTGTTCGAGTGTCTCCTGAGGAGGTACGGGTCAGCAGTGGCCTGCCGCAGGGGCTCTGGGTGCAGCAGACCTGGGTGTGGCATAAGCTCTGTTGGAGGAGGTCGCCACTGACCCCACCATAGAGCCGCCAGAACTTACACAGGACTGGGGAAACAGACTCTTGGAGGGCACAAACAGAACCTTGTGTGCACCAGGACCCAGGAGAGAGGAGCAGTGACCCCACAAGAGACTGACCCAGACTTTCCCGTGAGTGTCCAGGAGTCTCCGGAAGAGGCGTGGATCTGCAGTGGCCTGCTGCAGGGTTGGGGGAACTGAGTGTGGCAGTTCGTGCATGGAACCTTTTCAAGGATGTCGCCATTATCTTCATTATCTCCACCACAGTTTGGCCTTAGGTGAAATAACAGGGAGGGGACACAGCCTGGCCCATCAACAGAAAATTGGATTAAAGATTTACTGAGCATGGCCCCACCCATCAGAACAAGACCCAGTTTCCCTCTCAGTCAGTCTCACCCATCAGGAAGCCTCCATAAGCCTCTTATCCTTCTCCATCAGAGGGCAGACAAAATGAAAACCACAATCACAGAAAACTAACCAATCTCATCACATGGACCAGAGCCTTGTCTAACACACACACATATACATACACTATTAGGAATGTGAAATCGATGATTCAAGATTTAAGGGAATTCAGGGGAGTGAAACTTCTTACAGTCTGTTTCTTCTGAAAAGACACAACAGCAGGAAGTGAGCGTTACAACAAACATCACTGAGTATCAGTCTTTTCTATCCTGTCTTCTTGAATTTCCTGCCATATGTCAGCACCTTTCTGAACTTACTGGTAGAAACCACATTTAACTCTCATGATTCCTCTCACCTGAGGAGGGTGGGGAAGAACAATTCATGGTGACTAAAGAACTTGCCTGGGTGAACTTTGTTATATAGCCGACGGGCTGGAAAGCTTCATGGAAACAATTCTTCGTAACTTTTTGCTGTCTTCTGAATGCTTTATTGTTTACTCAAAGTAAGTCTTCCATGGCACATAAGAAATACATATGTTGCTTCATTTATTTACCTGACATGTTGTTAGCAACTAGAGTTGGAAACCAGCTGAGAATACAGATTCTTAGGAAAACACCAGGTAAGGAGACCAGAAAACTCAGGCCGGCATGGTGACTGGGTACATAATTCTGGGGTTTTGCAACTCAAATCTTGGAGGAAAAAAAGATTAGGTGGAAATAAATACACTGGGACACTGAGGCTCCCTGTATGCTTGGACCTTCTCTTCTATGGCAGATGAATGACTAAACAGGCAAGCCAATAACATTCTCACCAGGCAAGAAAAAACTGACCAAGGAAACAAAATGGTATTTGTTCTCTTTCTTCTCTGGAGAACTAACTTCTTAGATAATCTGACAAAAGCCACCTTGATCATCTCCTGGGCAGTGGGAATGTGACTCTTTATAAACAGTAAACTTATTTAACCTGACCCTGCTTTCCTTTAATCACAAACAAAAATTGTGCTTTCCATTGACCTTGAGATCACATATCACATTTCTAAACCTGACTCAGTTTGACATTTATCCACTTCCTACTATATAACAGGATACTATGATTCCAAAGATGAATAAGATGTATACCCTACCCGTCATACATTAATAGTTTAGTGGAGGAGAGAGATATCCCAATATATTGAATATATATTCAACAGATTATTCAATATGTTAAACATACATTTCTCAGATCATTTCAAAATAATTTAAGACCCAAGAACAGGTTTAAAAATTACATTCCTGCCTTTAATGATGTTGCTCCCTGACCAGGAAATAGGTACACAAAATAAATGAACTAAAGATATGCATTAAAATAATGCTTTTAGTCATTATTTGTTCTCACCATGAATATTAGCAAGACCAAAAACTCTAAATGCAAAGAGGAATAAATATTCCCTGGTGCCTCCTGAACACGGCTTTCCAGAAAAGATGGTTCCCTCTTGACGTTGCATCCTAGACGACTTCATGGATTCAAAGTTCCTGAAGAACAGGGACTCTGTGCTGGGAACCTTAGCACTTTCCACAGCATCTTTCTCAGTGTCAGGTGAGCACAAGGAGATGCCCAAGGTCCCAGAGTGAACACAGGGCAAGATGTGGGGCTGCTTCTCAAGACTGTGCCTTTAATCTCTACCACACTTAGGGCCAGTCCTGATGATTCAGGACAGACCTCAAATTCCAGAGGGTGGGTGACCCACACAGCAGACAGCTCCTACCTCGAGAGCTGCTATGCTTGGTTTCGCTCGGCTTCTCCTAGAAGAGGAAGGGATGGTCTGTGCCAGCCCTGCAGGAAAGCAAGAGCTTCTCACTACAGATCATTCCAGTGCCTGATACTGTCCCCTACAGTGGATTTTATTTGTGTATCTTTGGTCTTTTTTTAATTATTTACTTCTTTATTTAGTTTTTGACCAATTTTATTGAGATATAATTCACATACAGACTTTATAAGTTTAAGGTGTGCAGCATGATGTCTGAACTCACACATACCATGAAATGATTATCACATGAGTTATTTTATTTTTTGAAGAATGTTTATTTTTAATTTATTTGTTTGGCTGCACTAGGTCTTAGCTGCTGCATACAAACTCTAAGGTGCACCTTAGTGTGGGATATAGTTCTCTGACCAGGGATCGAACGCGAGCCCCATGTATTAGAAGGACAGATTCTTAGACACTGGTCCACCAGGAAAGTCCTATTACATAAGTTTATGAACATTTATACAACATTAAGGAGATAGAAAAAAAATTTTGTCCTTGTGATGAGAACTTGGGATTTACTATCACAACGTTCATAAATATACATACAGTAGTGTTAATTATATTTGTCGTGTTGCATTTTACATCCCTAGGACAACTGAAAGTTTATAAGTTTTCAGAGCCTTCATCCAAGTCCCCTCCCTCACTCCCTGCCTTAGTAACCACAGATCTGATCTCTTTCCCTATGAGGGTTTTTTGGTTATTGTTATTGAAGTATAACTGACCTAAAACACTACATTAGTTCCTAGTACACAACACTGATTTGATATTTTTATACATCCCAAAATGATCACCAGGATAAGCCTAGTTACATCTGTCACCATGCAAAGTTATTACATAATTATTGATGATATACCCCACACTGTACACTTCATATCCACAATAATGTATTTTATAACTGGAAGTTTATACCTCTCCATTTTCCTCAACTGTTTCTCTCCTTCCTCCCCGAAGCCTCTCCCCTCTGGCAACCACTCCTTTGTTCTCTGAAGCTCTGACTCCATTTCCGTTTTGTTATGTTTGTTCATTTGTTTTATTTTTTAGATTCCACATATAAGTGAAATCACACAGTGTTTGTTTTTCCCTGACTTATTTCACTAATATTCCCAAGCCCATTCATGTTGTCACAAATGACACGTTTTCCTTCTTTTATATGGCTGAGTAGTATTCCATTTCATACTATATATTGTTTATCCACTCATCTATTATGACTTTGTATGGTGACAGATGGTAATCAGATTTACTGTGGTAATCATTTTGCAATGTATACAACTACTGAATCACTATATTGCATGTCTGAAGCTAACATAATCTTGTAAGTCAATTATACTTCAATGAAAAAGTAACCATAATTAAAGCTCAGAGTTCTCTTTTATTATGTTGTTTTAATAAAGTAGGTACAAAGGATCGTACTATAAAATACACTTCCATCTTTTAATATTTTTAGCAACGCCTTAGCTTTTTTCTCTCCCTTTCTCCCCCGCCCCCTTTATCTTGTTGTATGTGCAAAGAGTCGGACACGACTGAGCGACTGAACTGAACTGAACTGACTGATGTGCACATGAACATGTACCTTTTTTTAAAAGAAATAAGTGGTTGGGACTCCCCTAGTGGTCCAGTGGTTAAGAATCTGCCTTGCAATGCAAGGGACACAGGTTTGACCCCTGGTCAGGTAACTAAGCTCTCACAAGTGGCAGAGAATGTAAACCTGTGTGCCACAGCTAAAGAGCCCATGTGCTGCAACAAAAGATCCCCATGAGGCAACAAAGACCCCTCATGCTACAGCTAAGACCTGACACAGCCTAAAAATAAAAATAAACAAACAAGAACAATGCTTGCCCTGAGGATTTACTCTGAACTGTACCACTTCTTAGTGTTCTTTTCTGAATAATAAGACATAACACTGAAAGGAGAGGAGTAAAAGAATGAAATGTATAAATATAAACAAAGCTGATTTAAACATTATGTCAGTTCTTACCAGTATAGCAGGAGTTTGATAAACCTTTAAAAATATACCAAAGGAGTACCAAAGGTCACATACATGATTTTTCCAAGTTCATGAATTCACAGCATTAATTTTATAACTTGTTGCTAGTGCACATTAAGATTTATTTTTAATCATCTGAATCCCTTTCGGTAGAAATGAAGTTATAGAAATAAGAATCCTGGGGCAAAAAGTTCAGGGTGGAAAGTATCTCATTTGTCATTGCTCTTAGTATTCTTAGAGACGGACTTTATTTAACCTGACTAAGAATTAGCTTTATGAAAAAAGTGAATTATATTTGCTTTTCTCACCCAAATATTCATTCATAAAACTCACGGGTTTAAACAAATTAATTAAACAAAGGCACCGCTCAAGAACATTCTTCACATTTCATCCCATTGGTCTTATATATCTAAAATTCTAAGACAGTATACTATAATTCAAATACTATTTTAGAATTTGTAACACGTAAATTGTTCTGATTTCAAGCTCTGCCTCAGCAACAGTAGAAACTGAAGCCTTATTGGCGATTCAGATCTTATAAGAATGAAATAACTCTCTAGGAAATATTAATTTATTTTAAAAGAATGTAGTAATACTAGCAGGTTGGTTATAGCTAAAAGGTCATATTTTGGAGCTCATTTCCAGATAAATGAGCTGGGCACAGAAAGTCAAGGAATGCAAAAGCAACTAACACGGAGACCCAACCACAGCCAGCCAGCTCGGGGCCCAGCCTCCCAGGGGACGTCTGTGATTGCCACTGTGGAGGGGGCTACTCGCGGTCAGCAGAGAGAGGCCAGGGGTGCTGCTGGCCGTCCTACTACGCACAGGGTGGCCTCAAGACCCAGACCTGCCTGCCCGAACAGGTGAATAGAGCCCAAGCTAAGGACTTCTGTGCCTCCCCTGTGGTCCACAGCCTTTTAGGACCTGCCACACGCTATCTTTTCAAAACATGCTTCTTGCCATGTGACATATATTCATCCTACAAATGAACGTCAACAAAAGTTAATTTTCTTTGTACTGTTTTTGTAACACTCCTTAACGCAACCAGAGACTCCACCTGGTATTGCATAACTGGGACTTGACTCCTGGTCCTAGCTCAGAGCTGACCCAGTTAGAAGCAGGCATTTTGGCACTTCTCAAAAGTAAGGAAGGATGGTATTGTGTTTCCCATTTCATTGCCAATTCCTCAAAAGCCTTTTAAAAAAGTTTAGAATATACATGCTCATAACACTTAAATCAGAAAAAAAGTTTTTCATCTCGAAGGAGGGAAAGAACATTTTATAAAGGTGAAAGTTTCTTTAACTTTTGATTTTATCTTCCTGGCGAATTTTCCACATTGACAATTCTGGGGTTGAAGCAATGTATTAAAGTGCTACTTAATTTTAGCCTCATAAAGCAGAGAGCAGAGCAAAGGACCAAGAACGTGTCCTAATGTCAGGACTCCTGCAGGACCTCTCTGAGCCTGGGAAGGTGAATATGCCCCGTGAATCTCCAGTGCCAGACCAATGTCTCACAGGGTCTCCTAAACCACGCTCACTACTGTTAAATATAACCCTTTATTTGGTTGCATTTTATGGGGCTGGCATTCCATAGAGTATATTTGGAAAGTGTGGAATGGTAAACCTGGTCCCGTCCCAAGGAATCTCTCTACATGTGGAATAAACTCAGTGGCGTTAGCCAGCTTATCTGATGGTTTTATTAGCTAGCTTGTCTCTCATTTAATTGAACCAAGTCAAGCCTTAGAAATGCAGTTCATTAGCCTGTCCTAATGGATACATGTTCTCTCTTTAAGAGCCTAAAGCCTTCCAGAGCATCTGGTCACATTCTATAGAATACAAAGCACCCTAGGCATCTCTGAACCAGTGGATTTTCTGTTTTCTTCCTCATTCAAAGAAACACTGCCCATGTATTGCTCAATATATATTTAAGGCAATGAAGCCACAGAAAGAACAGGGATACACGTTATCATTGCTTTCAAAATGGTGTTGCTTCTCTAAGTTGAAATGACCACGGTTGTCTATGTAAATATCTACATACGTAGAGACGTGTAAATATAGATGCAATACTGATGCAGATTTGCAGGGTTCAAAAAGCAGTTTTCGTTGACTGGGATGGACTTTGTATCCCGTATCATATTGAATAAATCATGACTATTTCTTAGTGTGTTGTCCTTCACTTTCTCTATAACACCATTTATCCACATCCAAAGGATACAAGCTATAAGGCCCATTTTCAGTTGCAGGGAAGGATTTATTTTGATTTGTCAATATTCTCTCTCCTGGATCTTCTTATAAAGAGTAAGTGTTTGCTGGGCTGTTGTTCACATTTCAGAGTTAGGTCTATTGCTGTCAGAGTAGCCAGTCCATGGTAAATTTTAAACAATAACCTCATTTTGTTTAACACAAGATTTTTACTGACTGAGTGAATCCGTCACATATAGGGATATAACTTCATTATACTGAATGGCATCATTTTTTACAAAGTATATGTGTTTGTACCCTAATATGGGTACATATTTAGAAACTAAAATGTGCCCACAAATCTGAGGTAATACCAAAGAAAAAGTAGAGGAGCAACATAATTGAATGACATTCAATTTAATGTTTTTTTTGTTGTTGTTGTTGCTCGAAATATAAAAGTAATGGTACTTCCGTGGTGGTCCAGTGGCAAGATTCTATACTCTCAGTTCAGGGGACAAGGGTTCGAACCCTGCTCAGGGAACTAGATCCCACATGCTGCGACTAAGAGTTCACATGCCTCAACCAAAGAGCTAGCATGCTGCAACTAAAAAAAAAAAAAAAAAGGATGCTTTAAGGTATGGCAAAAACCACTACAATATTGTAAAGTAATTAGCCTCCAACTAATAAAAATAAATGAAAAAAAAGGTATTCAGATGGGGAAAAATAGATGATTCTTTCAAAGAGCTCACTTTATTTATTTTTCCTCTTTACTAATTACAAAATTATCTCCATTTTAAGTGGTCTGTCTCTTTCTTTCTCCCAAACTCTTTTCACTTCACTCATTCATTCACTCAGTCAATGTTGCTTGAAACCAACCCCACCAGGCATTCTATTAGGAGGAGTGTGTGTGCATGATTAGTCGCTTCAGTCTTGTCTGTATCTTTGAGACCCCATGGACTGTAGCCTGCCAGGCTCCTCTGTCCATGGGATTCTCCAGGCAAGAATACTGGAGTGGGTTGCCATTTCCTCCTCCAGGGGATCTTCTGACCCAGGGATCAAATCCGTGTTTTTTGTCTCCTGCATTGGCAGGCCTGTTCTTTACCACTAGTGCCACTTGGAAAACCAGGTGGTATTAAACTCATGCTAGAAAAGACATTAGAAAAGAGTGGTATCAGGTCTGATTCATAAGAGATTATGGGTACTTCCCTGGTGGCCCAGTAGTAAGGACTCTGCACTCCCAATATAGGGGACCTGGGTTTCACTCCTAGTTAGGGGACTGGATCCCACATGCTACAACTATGACCCGGCACAGCCAAATAAAAAAATAAATATGTATGACAAAAACCACTACAATATTGTAAAGCAATTAGCCTCCAACTAATAAAAAATGGGAAAAAATAAATAAATAAAAATTAACTTAAAAAACGAGACCTTACAGAAGTAAATATAAAGGAGAGGAAACTAAAAAAACAACTATTGGACAGAAGCTATGCTTAAACTTAATGTTTTCAGTACTTTATTAAAACTACCCTTTTCATATATTTCAGAGGTCAACAAACTATATATAGCTCGTGGATCAAAATCTAGTCAATTTTTGTTTTTTGGACTGCTCACAGGCTAAGAATGTCTCTTTACATTTTTCAAGAGGTTGGGAAAAAATCAAAACAATAATAATACTTTGTGATGTGAAAATTATATGAATTCCAGTTTCACAGTGTTCACAAACAGAGTTTCATTGGAACATGTCCATCCCCATTAGTTGATATAATGTCTATGGCTACTTTGGTGTTACAACAGAACTAAATCATAATGGAGACTTCATAGACCACAAAGCCTAACACATTTACTCCCTGGCCCTTTAAAGAAAAGGTTTATGAGCTTCAGATGTCATTGGTCTGAGAAAAGCAGTATGTGCCGATGCTGCAACTTCAAATTCTGTTATATTAAAAACAATCAGAACTTCCCTACTGGTTCAGTGGATAGGAATCTGCCTGCCAATGCAGGGGACATGGGATTGATCCTTGGTCCAGAAAGATCTCACCTGCCGTGGGGCAACTAAGCCCGTGAGCCACGCTACTGAGCCCGTGTACCTAGAGTCTGTGCGCTGCAACAAGAGAAGGCACGGCAGCGAGAAGCCCATGCACCACATGGAGAGCAGCCACTCCTGCCACAACCAGAGAAAGCTGCGCCCAGCAACAAAGACAGTGCAACCAACAAAGAAATATATCTAAAGATCTAAAAAATACAGAAAAATCAGTAAAAGAGTTCTCTATTTAACTATTAAATATTAATATAAGGGCTTCCCTGGTGGCTCAGTGGTAAATTCACCTGCCAAACAGGAGACGTGGGTTAGATCCCTGAGTCGGGAAGATTCCTTGGAGAAGGAAATGGCAACCCACTCCAGTATTCTTGCCTGGGAAATTCCATGGACAGCCAAGCCTGGTGGGCTACAGTCCACGAGGTCACAAAAGAGTCAGACAGGACTTAGCAACTAAACAACAACAACAAATTAACATGTAAAATAGGCCGGAAAAAACAGATGTTCTATCTAAATCCATACGTAAGTATGTGAAGAAAGGATAAAGGAATCACAGTAGCCTATGGTTTTGTAGTGATTCTAGGATCTAAGAATAAAAATCCATCTACCCTCTCAAGTCAGCACTGCCTTGATCCTACTAAAATACTAAGTCTGGTTTAAATAAAGAGTTCAGAAAGAATTAAGAGAGAAACAGGGAAGTATAGAAGCCTAGCAATTAAAGTAGAAGGACAAAGATGAAAGAAATCAGAATAATTTAGTGGGGAGGCAAGTGATTTACTACTAGATTTTAAAGGCAGAGGCAATGATCTTGAGCTACAGTTGAAGGCGCTGAGCTTTCTCATGAGGGAGATTTCTGTAAAGTGTGTTGTTAATCATGGAACTGTGTTATCTAGAAAGACAATTGGTTCTTCCAGCCTGGAAGCTCTAAAAACACAAAGCTGACATTCATTCATGCTATCTTTTAGAGAAAAACTGGTTTATGCACATAGGTGGTATAAAATAAACTCTTAGGATACTTGTCTTTCTGATTATTCTAAAACTATTTCTGCAAACCTAAAAATGTTAATAATTTTCTTTTTCATTTATTTATTTTTATTTACAAATTTATTATTATTGGCCATATCACCCACATGTGGGATCTTAGTTCCTTGACCTGGGCGCAAATCCAAGCCTCCTGCATTGGAAACAAGGAGTCTTAACTACTGGACTACCAGAGAAGTCTCTAAAAATGCTAATAATTTTCAACAGCAGTTGGGAGAAAGCAGTGAGAGACGTGATGAGCACACACATAAAGATTACTCTGTCTGATAGCTGTCCCTATAAAATAGGGGTGGGTAGAGTAAAAGTCTTACTATGTATCTTTGCCGCATGAGCTCAAAACAACTCAGGTCAAGATTCTTCTTGCCAAAAGCAAAGCTTTCCAAGCAGTTCTGATATTTTTGGCCTTGATTTATACTGATCAACAAGCATATGTCTGTAGGGATTAAATTAATTAGAGGAGATTTTCTGGATAATGTTCAAAGACAATAAAATTCCTCAAGGTTTACAGGCCATACAAGTTGGAGCACAAAATGGTACACCTTGGGGGAGGATTAAGAGGAACTAATTTTGGACCCAAAGGACTGTCATTTTCTATCTTTATGCAAAAGGGAGACTTTGCTTCAACATGTTTCCAACTGGAGAACTAGGTTAATTACTATAGAGTTACATGTGTCAGGAAATAGGTCCTGAAAAGATAAACTTAGGGAAAAAAGGATTATGTGAGGAAGCATGAAGTGTAAAAGGCAAATAGCCTCTGTCCAAAGCTTTATTCAAGTGTCCAACGGAAAGGGAAAGGATATTAAGCTGTTAGTTTCCATTTTGTGTGTTCTAAAATCAGGATAAGAGAATGGTTTGCCTTAAATAAGCCATAGGATAAACTGACAGATGAAGAGGACTGTTAAATTTTGAATAAATTATTTTTAAAACTGTAGACTCTTTTAAAGTAGGATTATTTTCTAAAACACAAATGAATCTATCTGCAAAACAAAAACAGACCCACAGACATAAGAGAACAGACTTACTGTTCTGTCAAGGGGAGTTGGGTGCGAGAGGACTAGTCTGGGAGTTTGGGGTAAGTAGATACAAACTATTACACATAGAATGGATAAACAAGGTCCTACCGCATAGCACAAGGAAATAGATTCAGTATCATGTGATAAATTACAATGGAAAAGAACATGAAAAAGAATGCATATATACATATATATAACATATAAATATATATAACAAACTCAATTACTATTGTACAGCATGATTTAATACATTGTAGATCAAACAATACTTCAATAAAGTAAAAATAAAATAGGATTGTATTTTATGGGAGTATGTATGTATGGGAGGCTGTGTGGGAGTACAGTCCTTCCACAAGGCAAGAGAAAGAGCTACAGAGCGTGACAGATTTATTCCAATCCCAAACAACCTGTGGAACAAGTCCCAGACAACAAAGTTGGGACAGGTGGCTGCCTGTCTCTATGACTCATGGATTACTGAAAGGCTCCTGCATGAAGATATCTCCTTCAAGCTCCTGACCCTCTATCATTAGGATCTGTATTTCTACCAAGTTCCAACATGATGTTCCTACTGCTGGTATGAGGACCACACTACGGGAAGCACTAATCTGAAGTCATCTATGTTTCATTCAACATCACTTAGAGGGAAGACACCAAAACCCAGCTCTCTGGCTAGCTCCTGGCTTTACACCCAAACACAAACTTTTACATTAGGATCGATTGGCACTTTCTATAAGATTTATATCTAATTAGTTATTGACAGTACAATCACATTCAGTCATAGCTCATTCTACTGAAAAAAAAAAAAAAAAAAAACATTCAAAGCAACCAATTTGTCCAGGTCCTGAGAAACAAACTTGTAGGAAGAAAAATATTTATTTGGTTGATTGAGAGCTAAATCCTAAGATTCTATCTAGGTCCCCCAATACTTAGTGTCACAAATTCAATAAAAATGGAATAAAGTAAAATAAAAAAGCTTTTTCAGATTACATTTGGCATTTAGTCTTCCACAGGCAATGCAAAGGAGAGCAGAGATGTAATGACACAAACAATTAGGAAGCTTAATTCAGAGACTTTAATCTCAGGAATATGAAATGCAAGAAACTCATTAAGACCTTGAACCAAGAATTTATGCCAATATATGACTTTCAAATCCTATTTTCCCCAGGGTTCATATATACCCAACAACAAATATCCTTAAGTTTATCCTATGCTAATAATGACTGATTTTCAATGTTGTTGCTAAACCTATACAAAGGACCATCTCTAAGGCTGCTTGCTTTATCCAGTCAATACTCAAGGACTGGCTAAGAAGCATTTGTTGTTCTTCAGCTGCTAAGTCATGTCCGACTTTTTGCAACCCTGTGGACTGCAGCATGCCATCCTTCCCTGCCCTCTACTATTTCCCTGAGTTTGCTCAAATTTATGTCCATTGAGTTAGTGATGCATCCAACCACCTCATCCTCTGCCGCCCCTTCCCCTTTTATTTTCGATTTTTTCCAGCATCAGGGTCTCTTCCAGTGAGCTGGCTCTTTGCATCAGGTGGCCAAAGTATTGGGAGTGTCAGGTTTAGCATCAGTCCTTCCAACAAATATTCAGGTTAATTTCCTTTAGGATTGATTGGTTGATCTCCTTGAAGTCCAAGTGACTCTCAAGAGTCTTTTCCAGCACCACAGTTCGAAAGCATTAATTCTTCAGCGCTCAGCTTCTTTATGGTTCAACTCTCACATCCATACACGACTACTGCAAAAACCATAGCTTTGACTATACAGACCCAGGTTGGCAAAGTGATATCTCAGCTTTTTAATATACTTTTTTGTATAAGCATAACCTTATAGCAAAGATACTTTCTAAAATATTTTGAGTTAATTGTGCATACATACGTTGAATCATTTTACATATAGTAAGGATCTTAGTCAAAGTAAACATACAACAAATAATTTGATCAAGTTACATAATTTTAAGCTAATTAATTTACCTCTTTAGTTAGCACTGGTAAGTTTTAGGTTTGATGTAGCAAACGGCACATAAGAAGCTGTGACACAACAATTTTATGCTCTTTGGTGAAGGGCAACCCTTACTTTCATGAAATCTGACCCCTTGTTATTTATCTAACTTGAGTAAAAAAAGAACAAAAAAGAGACAGAGGAGACAAAAGAAAAGGGGTGGAGAGAAGAGAGGGAAGTGGAGGAGAGAGAGAGAATACATCTTCTGCCTTTTAAAGGGAGGAGACTTTAAGCTCCACACTTTGAGATTGCTCTGTGAAGGGTCAGCATAAATAACCACATAATCAAATGCTGAGAAGCTGGTGGATCCCAGCTAAGGTTCTGAAACATGCATAGCATCTGCAGTGCCCTGTAGGTACAACCAACCAGTTCTCGTTCAATGGATTTCAGCCAGCTACATGAGAGGGGGAAATATTAGGATTTAAATGAATTGTTTCATCTTGATGTTTTCAAAGTATCTGACTTCAAGTTCTTGTAGATTTATCCATGTGAATATTTTGTGACCAAAATGCTCCAGAGCCCAGCTCATAAAACATATTTAAATGGTTACATTTTCCAAGGGGAATTAAGAATTACCAACAACTCTTAAAAGAGCAGAGCTAGGTCTGACTTTCTCTAATTTTTATAACTATATAGCACAGCCACTTCAAATGCTTGCATGCTCATAGAAGTTTAATAAATCTGCTGACTAGCACTGAGAATATTTCACATACAGTGAAAACAGACTGGCAGATAGTAACACGTCCTGTTGTGAAATGCAGTTACTTTAGATCTCCATCTGTTCCCAGACATTAAAAGTCTGGGGGTTTTCTCAAAAACACCGCAAAAGATTTGCGTGTTGTACCAACAGAATGCAAACATTTTATAAGCATTGGACTAGATAACCATTTTTAAATAAATCCCTATCCTTATAACCAAAAAAATTAAAACAGTAAAATTTCTCCAACCTTCAACGAAATATCATCAGCCCCTGATATGATGGGTCACTGTTTATCTTTCAGATGCATTGCTCCTTTTATGAAAATAGAGTAATAAGCAAATAGCCAGTTTTCTCAGTCTGCAAGCATATTTTAAGAAATTTGCCCTTAAAAGAGGTAGACTCTTCTGTATTGTCTCAACAAACTCATTTCAATCACTTTCTCGCAATTTTCTGCAAGGGAACACCGCAAGGCAAATATGAGTGATCCAACATCAGGCAAGGCTTCTTCCTTGATAATAAATATGTTAGTTTGGAGCAGGCTCACAAGGAATCCAGACAGCCTGATCTGGCCTTGTTCCAGCAGTGAAGCCTCTGGTGTGAGAGGAAAACCTTCAGCTGCCTCTCAGATGTGTACTTCTATCTACCCCTGCTGTCTGCAGTGGGAAACAGAAGTGGTGGCCACGAGAGACCTGTCTTCTGTGAACGGGTGTAAACTCCTTTCTCAGCACAGTGCATAGTCCACTGAGAACATCCTGCATTTACTGGGGGTTGATGTTTTGCAACTGTGTGACATATGTCAGGGAAGATACTAGAGAATTAACAGATTTAGAGGCCAGCATTTGTCAGAATTAATAGTCAAAATTATAGCATTAGCATACAACCTCGAATTCTTCTTGAATTTACATCTAGCTCCTGGGGAATGTCGGTATGTGAGCCTGGCCCCAGACTAAGACTTTCTTTTGTATAAGTTGCATGATCACAGCTGAGCCAAAAGGAGGGAATGATGAAGCTTCTACTATGACACCCTAAATAGTATTCTGGAAATAGAAGGAATTCAGTTAGTGGTTGGTGAGAGGGGATAAGCACATACCTTATTCCAATGTACAAAGAGACAGTGGCATTCAGGACGGAACTTGTGATAGTTTTGCTTGAGCAGTTTCTGAAGAATGACTCAAATGTCACAAAAAGCTGATGAGGTTGAAAAGGAGACACAGTCCCCTGGGTTCTAGGAGTACAAAGGTTGAGTGCTATGAAGGCCCTGAGTCAGCAAGTGGGCTGAAGAAGCAGGAGCCACAGGGCTGCATGTGGATCCAGCCCTGAACCAAGCAGTGGTGCAAGAAACATGCGGCTCAGGGACTCCCTGGTGGGCCAGCGGCTGATTCTCCATGTTTCCAAGACAAGGGGTCCAGGTTCAACCCCCGGTCAGGGAATTAGATTCCACATGTTGCAACAAAGAGTTCATATGCAACAACCAAGGATTCTGCTGCAGGCCAAGCATAGAAGATCCCACATGCTGCAGCTAAGACTTACTGCAGCCAAATAAATAAATAAAGTACTTTCTAAAAAAAAGAAAGAAACATGTGGCCCACATGAGGGTCACATAGCCAGTGAGAAAGAAAACCACCAAGACAAACAGGGATCACACAAGAAGGGGAGAAACCAGGGCCACTCTGGACCTGAGACATTGATGCTAAAGTCAAAACAAGGCAGGAGGCGAGGAAACGATTAAGCTAGAAACAAGGGAAGGGGCAGCAAGCATGCCTGAAACTTGACTACCTGTGGGTACCTGTAAGTTAAACACTCAAGCACTCATCACAAACTCAGACAACTGCAGGGCCAGGCTGATGACGTGGAAAGGGAAACCTGGCGGTGGAGAGCAAGACTCAAGGGAGTGGTGAGGGGCGCCCTGGTCAGCCCTAGAGAAAGAGGTGGCTGCTATTACATGCTGGCCGCTGAGCTGACCTACCAAGTTGTGTCTCAGAACGGTCACTGACGTAAGTGAAGAAGCTGGGAAGACCAGAGGTCAGAAAGAGATCTGGTGGACTGGAGTCACCTGCTTGAAGATCAAGCCAAGGCAA
The DNA here is from genome assembly GCF_910594005.1 of Cervus elaphus. Lineage (NCBI taxonomy): Eukaryota > Metazoa > Chordata > Mammalia > Artiodactyla > Cervidae > Cervus > Cervus elaphus. Next base: position 16,460,028 of record NC_057838.1, on the reverse strand, counting down.
ACTCTACAGCACATCAGCTCATTTACTTACCAACCAGAAGTGCAGCCACGGGCAACAAGGCCTTTACAACCAAACGCACACTTGCCTGTAGCTGACGTGGCCTCCAATTTATGCTCCATCAATTGACTGAGTTAGGCTTAAGATCTTTAAATTCAGGAATAAGAGCTCTGAAGACGAACCAGGCAGCACTATAAACTGTGTGCTGACGCAGAAGAGTGAACAGTTGCTGGAGCATCGGGGAATGCAGTGCTGACAAGCGAGGTGGGGAGGAGGCAGGGAAAAGGTTCACAACAGTTCGGGTGAAGGTCACCTTACAGGTAAGATACCGATGTCCATATCACAAACTAGGAGATAAAACGGCATCATGAAAACAGAATGGGCAGCAAGTAGGGCTGAGCATGAGTGTCCACAGAATAACTATTCCACAGAGGGTGTCCTGGGCTCCCGCAGGGCTCTGATGATCAGAGGCCAGGGTTGGCATCCCAGGGACATCACTAGCTGTGAGACCATAACCAACTTAGTCAGCCTCTCTGTAGCTCATTTTTCTCATCTGGAAAATACAGATGATACTAAAAATGAGGCCATCCCACAGCGTTGTTAGGAGGCACTGAGGAGCACTCAGAACCTGTCTAGCAGGTAGTAGCGGACAGGGAAGGACAAAACCTGAACTCCATGCTGGATCAGTTCCTTTTACTTTAACATTTTCTTTTCATCGCCTATGTTGCTATAATCACTAAAATGATGCTGTCTATAGTAGTAAGCATACATAATCACCTGCATTCTGGAACCCTGTTCCTCTGCCTGAATGTTAAACTGAAGTGCCTTTGTTCAGCTCACCAGGAAATACCCTGACCCTGCCAACCTGTGAATGGCTACAGGAAGGAAGAAATTAACTATATTCTCCCCAAGGTTGGCCAAGCCAAGAGATATTTTGCAAGACTTAACGGCTTTTATACTTTACTTCCTCACCATCCCCCACTCTTTATTTTATAAAAGAAACTGGCATCCAGACCCCCATTAACATGGTAGTCTAGGACTCTAGTTTGCCATCTTCTCTGATGCCTAGCATTCCAAATAAAGTTGCTTCTCCTTACCTCAACACCTCATCTCCTGGATTGCTGCATGGTAAGCAGACCAAGAGAATGCCAAGAGAAGACTCTACACATGGACATCACCAAATGGTCAATACCGAAATCAGACTGATTATATTCTTTGCAGACAAAGATGGAGAAGCTCTATACAGTCAGCAAAAATAAGACCAGGAGTGACTGTGGCTCAGATCATGAACTCCTTATTGCCAAATTCAGACTTACATTGAAGAAAGTAGGAAAAACCACTAGACCACTCAAGTATGACTTAAATCAAATCCCTTATGACAATACAGTGGAAGTGACAAATAGATTCAAGGGATTAGATCTGATAGAAAGAGAGCCTGAATAACTACGGACGGAGGTTCGTGACACTGTACAGGAGCCAAGGGATCAAGACCATCCCCAAGGAAAAGAAATGCAAAAAGGCAAAATGGTTGTCTGAGGAGGCCTTACAAATACCTGTGAAAAGAAGAGAAGTGAAAGGCAAAGGAGAAAAGGAAAGATATACCCATTTCAATGCAGGGTTCCAAAGAATAGCAAGCAGAGATAAGAAAGCCTTCCTTGGTGATCAATGCAAAGATAGAGGAAAACAATATGATGGGAAAGACTAAAGATCTCTTTGAGAAAATTAGAGATACTAAGGGAACATTTCATGAAAAGATGGGCACAATACAGGACAGAAATGGTATGGACCTAAGAGAAGCAGAAGATATTAAGAAGAGGTGGTAAGAATACACAGAAGAACTGTACAAAAAAGATCTTCATGACGCAGATAATCATGATGGTGTGATCACTCACCTAGAGCCAGACATCCTAGAATGTGAAGTCAGGTGGGCCTAAGGAAGCATCACTACGAACAAAGCTAGTGGAGGTGATGGAATTCCAGTTGAGCTATTTCAAATCCTGAAAGATGATGCTGTGAAAGTGCTGCACTCAATATGCCAGCAAATTTAGAAAACTCAGCAGTGGCCACAGGACTGGAAAAGGTCAGTTTTCATTCCAATCCCAAAGAAAGGCAATGCCAAAGAATGTTCAAACTACCGCCCAATTGCACTCATCTCACACACTAGGAAAGTAATGCTCAAAATTCTCCATGCTAGGCTTCAACAGTATGTGAACTGTGAACTTCCAGATGTTCAAGCTGGTTTTAGAAAAGTCAGAAAAACCAGAAATCAAATTGCCAACATTCGATAGATCATTGAAAAAGCAAGAGAGTTCCAGAAAAACATCCATTTCTGCTTTATTGACTATGTCAAAGCCTTTGACTGTGCAGATCACAACAGTAAGAGATGGGAATACCAGACCATCTTACCTGCTTTCTGAGAAATCTGCATGCAGGTCAAGAAGAAACAGAACCAGACGTGGAACAACAGACTGATTCCAAATCGGGAAAGGAGCAAGTCAAGGCTGCATACTGTCACCTTGCTTATTTAACTACTATGCAGAGTACATCAGGAGAAATGCTGGGCTGGATGAAGCTCAAGCTGGAATAAAGACTGCCGGGAGAAATGTCAATAACTTCATATATGCAGATTATACCACTCTTAGGGCAGAAAGCAAAGGACAACTAAAGAGCCTCTTGATGAAAGTGAAAGAGGAGAGTGAAAAAGTTGGCTTAAATTTCAACATTCAAAAGACTACAATTCTGGCATCCGGTCCCATTACTTAACGGCAAGTAGATGGGGAAACAATGGAAACAGTGAGAGACTTTATTTTCTTGGGCTCCAAAATCACTGCAGATGGTGATTGCAACCATGAAATTAAAAGACACTTGCTCCTTGGAAGAAAAGCTATGACCAACCTAGATAGCATATTAAAAAGCAGAGACATTCCTTTGCCAACAAAGGTCCATCCAGTGAAAGCTATGGTTATTCCAGTGGTCATGTATGGATGTGAGAGTTGGACTGTAAAGAAAGCTGAGCACCAAAGAATTGATTCTTTTGAACTGTGTGTTGGAGAAGACTCTTGAGAGTCCCTTGGACTGCAAGGAGATCCAACCAGTCCATCCTGAAGGAGATGGGTCCTGAATATTTATTGGAAGGACTGATGCTAAACCTGAAACTCTAATACTTTGTCCACCTGATGCAAAGAACTGACTCATTGGAAAAGAACCTGATGCTGGGAAAGATTGAAGGCAGGAGAAGAATGGGACGACAGAGGATGAAATGGTTGGATGGCATCATCGATTTGATGGACATGAGTTTGAGCAAGCTTCAGGAGTTGGTGATGGACAGAGAAACCTGATGTGCTCCAGTTCATGGGGTCGCAAAGAGTCAGACATGACTGAGAGACTGAACTGAACTGAAGCAGACCAAGCTTGGACTCAGTAAGTTTCATCTGTAAGTTTAAATATAGATGTACTGGATACTTAACAAACATTATTTTATCACGTCCTACCAGCAACTCTGCAGTGCAGCATTATTTCCAGATGACATTTCATCAATAAGAAACTGAGTTTCAGATCCTACCTAAGGATCGCATGGCTGAGAGCTGGCAGGGCCAGAGGAGTCCCACCCATCTCTACTGTGTATCCACATCCCACCACCACCAGCTTCAGGGCACTGTGCACAAAGTCTCATTACAGAAGCCCCCCTAGCAGAAGTCAGGGCACCACACACATAGACTCATTATAGAAGCCTCCCCATCTTCTACAGTGGGGTCTCTGTTCTTAAGAATTACTTTCCCTGAATGTGTCTTACTTTTAAAAACTGGCCAGACCCTTCACCAAGACTGTGAGAAAATGTTAAATCACACCTAACCATGTTGGGAATTAAAAGATAGGAAGGGAAATAGCTTTTCTCATGAATATGCAAATAAACTTTAAATAACATCTACATATTTAAAACAGGCATTAGGAAGAAATGTGAACCTCTGTCTAGGACAGAATGGATGCTGGATGCTGGATACCAGTTTGTGGTAGCCATCACCTTACAAGTAAAATTATTTTATTATTTCACAATAGTAATGTAATTATTGTGAATTATACTATCAACATCTTTGAAATGTTTGGTCTAAATGTGAGCACTCTAAGCCATGTACTAGAAAAAAAGCAAAAAATAAAAAGGCAGAGAAGGCTATTGAAATGGCTTTTTTCCTAGTAATTATGAGAAACTAAGATCAGATTTGCTTTTGTAGGCAAACTGACTGCCCATGGCCCTAATATCACATCTGGAAATCCCCAGTTCTGGCGTGCAGGAATTATGGACCAGCCTCTGGAAAAACCTCTTGCCAGGGAGAACTGTGGATTGTCAGCCATTCATGCCGAGCTTGGAGTGTTACTGTCCCATTAAAGTTTCCACGGCCTTTCCCCTAAGAAGCTTTACAGGCATCCTGGGCAGGCCTGGCTCAGAACCTGGGGACTCAGAAGAAATCTGTAAAAGAAAGGTTTCGAAAGAGGGAAAATAGAAGTAAGTATATGGTAAGAGAGAGGCGGAAAGCAAAGTGATTTTAGAAAACTGTCTGGAGATGAACCTGAAAGGGCTCTTGAAAACAAGGAAGACAGAGAATGAGAGAAAAACAGAGAAGCAAGAAAGGGAGAAGGAAAACGTAAACAGAGCTGAGAGACAGGAAATAAAGGAGGAAAATCGTAAACCGTGGAAAGGGATTTCACGCCACAGAGTCCCCAGAGTGTGTGAACAATGGCACTTTTCAGAAGAAATTCTCCACACCTCTTCCTTCTCTGAGCTGGAAAGTCTAATAAAGTGTGGATGAAGGATGAGGGGTTCAGAGAGGGTGGGGAGGCCTCAGTTTCCCTGCCCCCCACCCACTGCACAGGGCTTATAGTTTACTTGCAGCTCCCCAGGGTGAGGGAAATAGACACAGGCAAGCAAGGCAATGGGCTTCCCTGGTTGCCCAGACAGTAAAGAATCTGTCTGCAATGCAGGAGACCCTGGGTTTGATCCCTGGGTCAGGAAGATCCCCTGGAGGAGGGCATGGCAACCCACTCCAGTATTCTTGCCTAGAGAATCCCATGGACACAGGTGCCTGGCGGGCTACAGTCCATGTGGCCACAAAGAGTCGGACACAACTGAGCAACTTTCACTAAGCACTTTCACCCAGAATTCAAAGCAACCTATACATCATTTAAGAGTCTGTTCCTGCCCCAACTTCTGAAGCAGGGCAGGAATGGAAAAGCAGGTGTATCAGGGAGGAAGAAGCAGTGAGGCTCTGTCCGAGCGCTACCTGGCCTTTGCAGCCCTCACATGCCACAGCCGCACCAGCCGAAGGCACTGACAGTGCCCACCTCTCTCCAGAGGGAATAGCTTCTCCCCAAGAATACACAGGGAGGAACAAAAGAGTTTCCTGAGTCACCTGTCAGGAATTAACTGCCCCATGTCTCAAGCCAGAGCCAGTGACCTGGACTGGATGCTGAAATTGTGGTTCCCAAGAAGTGTCCTGGCTGCAGCCCAATGATGGGGTCCCCTCCCTCTGGCTTCAAAGCCTGCCTGTTGGTGACATTAGCTATTGAGGAGATGAAAGCCCTGGGGAAATCAGTCTGCAGGGAGGGGAGCGGGGTTGGCAGTTCTGTCCTTCATCTCGAACGAGAAGACCACAGAGAAAGATACAAAAGGCTCATTGTACACTGAGCCAGACAGTCCTGACTTCGGAGGGAGAAGCTCAGTAAGTGCACGTTTTTCTCAAAGGAGTCTGTTTTGATGTAACGGGCAGATTCCATCAGCTCTCTCACATGTTTGCTTTCTATATGTGTTTATTTAAAAAGTGCAATATTCCAGTGATGAGGGGAATTTTGGCTAAAGTTTCTACTGCATGAAAGATACAAAATTATTTATCAAATCCAGAGAAGTATTAGGTTGACTTTCCCCATGTTCTAGCTTATTAGCTCTTAAACCCTGTTGAATAGCATGAAATTTAATTTTCAGTCCCATCATGGGAACTGAGAAGAATTAACATCCTCATCATGACCTCACATTCCATGGAAAATAAACTAGTGAACCAAGTGTGTGTATGAGCCAGCTCTATTTTAGTGAAAAATGACAGAGAACTCCAAATCCAACTAACTGAAACTGCAAAAGAGAAACCAATGCCTCTTGCAACTATAAAGTCCAAGGGGAAACTAACTTCAGGTACAGTTTGATCCAGAGCATTAAGGGAAGTGACATGAGCTGTTTTCTCTCTCCATCTCTTAACTAAGCCCACTGCAACCCATCTCTACACTGGCTCTATCAATCAACCTAATGGTAACCAGTCAATTCTGGCTTTCACCCTTAGAAACCCAAGTCCAATGGAGGGAGAAAAGAGTGAGCTCCTAGCAAAAGCCTCCCAGGTTTCCCTCTGATTAAACCGACCTTTGTCCCATCAGCCCTGAACTAATCTCTGAGTTAGGGACACAGTGGGCTCTGCAGAGGCAGGCATGAATTACAAGTTAGCTTCTGTGAGGTCCATGCAAACCCATGAACTGAAGACAGAGCTTTTCAAGGGAAATTCTGCCGATTTTACCTGGAGAAGGGTATATGGAATCTGGGCAGGCACAGCAAAAGATGAACAGTAATGCCTGAGAGAATATTTCAGGGATTTGCTGCTGACATGGGAGTACCATTCCTCTAATTATACTAAAAGGCAAGTAGGCGGTAACAGACTACAAAGCATTAAAAAAAAAAAATGGAGATCAAGTTTAAAGTTGATAAAATTTTATTTTTCTGTAGGTTTTTGATAGAGAAATTGGTTGTTTGTTTTTGTGGCTTACCCCCTCTATTCTGTTGGCTAGACATCAAGAAGGGGTGCTCAGGTCCTACAGGGCTGGCTGTCCAGGGGCTGCCAGCCAACATCCAATGACACAAAGATGGGAGACGCACCCACCATTACCGCCTGGACTCACTCCTTGGTGGAGACTGGCTATGAAGTTCCTACAACGCACCAGATGGCTATGTTATGGACTCTCAGGACAAAGTCTTTAACCCTCAAACCAACAGAAACTGCCCAAAATCACGCAGTTGATAAATGGTAGAGCCGTGATTCGGGCCAAAATTTGTCAAATGGCTTTTTATAGCTACGTCTTCTTTTGTACCTGGAGTTTAAAGATGTTCACATTTTCCCAGTTTCAATCTTGAACCTACCTGCAAGTGTATAGTGTATTTTCCCTAAAGCTGGGCTTTGTCCTGCCAGACTGCCTTGAGTAAAAACTCAGGTCACTTAAGCTGGGGCTTTCCAACCTGGTGAGTGTGAATAAGCTGTTTGACCCATTGCTAACTCTCTCAAGTCAAATTAGATGAATTTTCCATTGCTTAATATAATATGTGCCTTTTCATTTTCGTCCCCTTCTTCATAGTGCTCACTTGGAAGTCCCTCCAAATGCCATCTATCACTAGCCCATCTGTCTCCTCTCCATGAATCAAAATCTCACCCGTTGAAGGTCTACTTTAACTCACTGGCGTAGTCTTCTGGAATATAATTGTACAACACAACATATATCAAAAGTCTTAAACTTGAGCATACTCTTTGATCCAACAATCCCACTTCTTAGAATTAACCTGGAGAAAATAGACATGGCTGTATGGAACTTAATAAACAAACACACACATATACACTCATACATTGTCATGCTAATTTTAAAAGAAAAGATGGAAACATCCTAATGATTATATGGTGGGAAATTCATTGAATAATTTATAGTCATCTATTTCATAGTATACAGTGATTAAAAATAACATCACAAAAATCTTCCCTGGTTGTCCAGTGGCTGACACTCTGTGATTCCAATGTAGGGGACCTGAGTTTTATCCCTGGTCAGAGAACTAGATCCCACACGCCACTACTAAAAGATCCTGTAGGCCGTAAAGAAGACAGTGGATCCTGAGTGACGCAACCAAGACCTGCTGCAGCCAAAGAAACAAATAACACAGATTTTAAAAATTATGGGAGATTAGCTAATAACTATACACAAGGCACAATGGACAGGTTACACACTACAGGTACAGATTGACCCAATCATAGAGAATACACTAATTGGCCCTTCTGGGTTTGCTCAGGATCCTTCTTCATCTGGCTTTCTGATTTGTAAACTCTACCTACTGGGCCCTCCTGGTCTCTGATTTCCAGCTGGGATCAGCCAGTGAGAAGCCCCAGTGTGAGATCTGAGCACAGGGAGACGAGGTCAGAGTGTGTTCTCTGGGCTCTCTCCTTGTGAAACTGCTTGGGCTGGCTGAGCCTACTAAATGAAGGGTGCTGCTTCTCTCAAGGCCATTCTACTCTACTGATTCTCCTTCCCAGTTGTGGTAACTGCATCCATTCCTGATCCCTTCACTAACAGCCTAGGGTTGGCAACAGCTCCTCTGCTATGACCAGTCATGGTTACTGCACCATACCCTTGCTTCCCCATGTCTACCCACTCAGAGAATGTAACTCTACTGCTTTCTGCTAGAACCTTGACTAACACAATACTAATACAAACACAAACAATACTAACACAATACAAACACAAACAGACTCACTCACAAACGGGGGGAGAAACCTTACAACAAAATACCTCAAAACCCAACAATGCGTATCTTACTAGGTGGTGAGACTATGAACAATTTTGATTTTATTCTCCTTATCGCTTTTCTGTACTTTTCAATTTTATACAATCAATATATGATACTTTCTGAAAATGAAATAACGACAGGCATTATGCTCTTACAAATCTGACTTATGACCAATGTCAGCTCTTCAGTAAATCTTTCTCTGATCACACACCCTCTAAACTTACCTCTCTTTAAACTGAACTTCTCCACCGTTTATTTTCTGAGCCATCTATATGTGACACTTACAACATCCTGGTGGTGAGGTGAGTACACGTATTTTCTTTACACCAGCCTTATTCCCAGAGCTATTTAAGAGCACGATTTGTACACTGAACTTTCCTTGTTGGAGATTAAAGTCTCTCGGAGGGCAGGGGCCATGCTTTATGTTTCCTCTATCCCCTACTGTACCTGTTACACAGTGGACGATCAATAAACATGGATGGAATAAATGAAACCTATAGAAGAGATTTAAAATCTCACTTCTGTCATTACTTGCTTCCTATCAACTCTGCTCTATAAGCAATAAAAGTGAATTATTTGAATTCAATTTCTCAACAGATCCATCTTCTAGTGAAAGTGCAAATCAGGAATGAAATAGCTTCAGGCAGGCAGGCTGAAGGACAGGAGAGAAACAGGGTGGAAAAAGCCGCTATGAAACGGCAATAATGAGTTCCTGGATTATGGAGAGGTGACTCAGTTTTAAGACTGGGCTTTCTCACTAATGATAAATCTTGATATTTTAGTTTCAGACTTCTAAAATTTATCACTAGAGAAAGAAATCTGAATAACAGTATTTGGATTAATGGGGGTCATCATTATTCATTGTGCAGAAGAAAGCCGGTAGACTAGAATCAGTCTTACAGAAGATCAAATTGTGACCTGATTCCTCAAAGCATCATTTTTTACTTGCTATTTCTATTCTTCTCAATCTCCTACTATAAACAGACGCAGTGAACCTAATAAGGTGTTTGAATAACCACCAAATGCAATTGTCTAAGTTCAGCTTTAGCAATGGTTGGATAAGGTACCCTAAGAAAGAAAAATGGTACCCTCAGAGTCTGCAGGAGAGGCTGGCGAAAGTGAAAGCAAGTCTCCACCATCCTTATGGAGCTGTCCTCATTGTGGTCCCCACTTCTGAATATCCTATCCTATGGGGTGTGTTGCTACTTCCAAGGTGGTTGCAAATAAACGGAAAACCGAGACTGATACAGATGCTTCCATGTAGCTTTCATTATTAAATACCGTTATCAAGAGGAAGAAGCCCCAGGCACAGTGACAGGAGTAGAGTATGCCCAGGTGCAACCAGAACCTCTGATCCACTGTCTGGAGCTGCAGTGGTATTCTCATCTCAGCCCTGTCACCTCATCTGTTTTCACACAATACTTTTTCTCTTGAATTCAGCAATTTAAAGAACATATTTATTTCTACTAACTGAACACACAACACTGCACAATTTTTTCCTCTGTAAATCATTTTAATAAATACACTCGCTATACTCAGCTCTTAGCTACAAGATTCCCTGTTCTAGTACAAGGACGGTTTCCCTAACTATTCTTACACATTGCTATCAGCGTCAGGAATACACCAAGTTATATAATTCCTCAGATGCAAAGCTCTCAAGTCTCTTGTTATTACAATCTACTCTCAGATTCTGATCAACTAACTCACCTTGAATTATACATGGTTGGTTAAAAAAATGGATCCTGTCTTTCTAGATTTTTCTATTCTAAAGTATAAAATGCTTAACTTGAAAAAATCTCTTAAGGGAGAATTTCAGCAATAGTGGTAGGTGGTGTGTTCTAGAAGAGGGAGTGATGGTGTTTTTAGAGGAAACGTTCCTGGAATTTCATCAGTCCTAGGACACAGACTCAGGAAGGTCCCTGCTTACCTTGCCTCTATGTCAGCCAGCCCTGGGTCATAACAAGAGCAGTCGTAACATGTTAGTAACAGTGTTCACCGTTATTAAAGCTACAGTTTTTCCAGTGGTCATGTATGGATGTGAGAGTTGGACCACAAAGAAGGCTGAGCAGCAAAGAATTGATGCTTTTGAATTGTGGTGTTAGAGAAGACTCTTGAGAGTCCCTTGGACTGCAAGGAGATCCAACCAGTCCATCTGAAAGGAAATCAACCCCGAATATTCACTGGAAGGACTGAGGCTGAAACTGAAGTTCCAATAGTTTGGCCTGATGCGAAGGGCCATTAGAAAAGACCCTGATGCTGGGAAAGACTGAAGGCAGGTGGAGAAGGAGACAACAGAAGACAGGATAGTTGGATGGCATCACAAACTCAACGGACATGAATTTGAGCAAGCTCCAGGAGATGGTGAAGGACAGGGAAGCCTGGCAAGCTGCAGTCCATGGGTCACAAAGAGTTGGATGTGACTGAGCAACTGAACAACAACAAATCACTTACTAAGTGCCCTTTCTCTTCAGACTTGGGATATGAACTTTTAAATTATTATTTCATGTTCACAACAATTCTATGGAGTTGCCTTTCTACTCTCACTTGACAGTGAAGAAATATAAGTTGGTTATAACCACCCAACAAATAAACAGCATGGATTCTGTTGGGCGGTTTGGGATTTTTAACTCAAAGCTCTGGCATTCTAAGACCCATGGTCTTAACCATTATAGTCTGCTTTCTGGTGATCTCAAACTGATGCAACTTTCCAGCTATTCTATGGATAGACCGATTCTTTTCTCTATAATTTCTAGTTTATTTTTCTCATTGATCTCTGGTCAGTATCTATGGATCAGGTGATTCATTGCATTTGGACACCTCAAGTTGTTCAGTTGATCTAGTCACTTTTATACTCCCTGGAAAGCTTACTAGGGGCTAGATTTTTCCATTAAAGTTCTTTATTTCCCCCTAACCCTTCCAACTCGTAAAAATATATTGAAGGTGTAGGGCAACTTCCCTGGTAGTCCAGTGGCTAACAAAAATCTGTGCTCCCTATGCAGGGGGCCTGAATTCTATCTCTGGTCAGGGAACTAGACCCTGCATGATAAAACTAAATTTCCTGCATACTACAATGAAGACTGAAGATCCTAAGTGCTGCAACTAAGACCTGACCCAGCCAAATAAATAATAAATATTTAAAAGTACATTAAAGGGGAAATTAAAATGTGCGTTTATTTCAACCTTATTACTAATCAAAAAGAAAACAAATCAATGAAATACTATTTTGTACCTGTCCTAAGTTGACGCTGTTATGAGAAAAGAGTACTTTCAATCAATACTGTCAAGAGTACAAATTGGTAAGTCTTTTAGAGGAGTTACACAATATGACCCAGGAATTCCACTTCTTAAAACTAGCTATAATTAAATAATCAGAGATGTACCCAATGACTTATGTATGAGGATATTTGCCTTTGTATTGGGTGGTGGCGGGGGGGGGGGGGGGGAGAGAGAAGAAAATAGCTTATATACATAACAACAGAGAACAACTAAATAAAATTTGGTGCATTTGTATGACAGTAACTGGAATGTTTTCTAATAACCTTTAATGAAAAAGTTGTTAAAGACAGAATAGTAAGTGAAAAAAGAGAAACAAAACATATGCTTCAAATACAGTTAAGTTTCTGAGAGTAACAGATACTATACCAAAAAATGCATTGGTGTTATAGTTAAGCAATGGGATTGTGGATAATCTAATTCATTATACATTTTAAAATTTCCTTCAAATTTTCTAATAAAAAATTGTTACTTAGAAGAAAAATAAATAATTTCTAAAACAGAACTCAAAGTAGAGTTTTTGCTTGTATGCAATAGGAATGATTGGGCCTTCTTTTTATTCTCAATCAATTGCGACCAATTGCTCAATTTCATAATTTGAGGTTTTTCTCTTAACATATCACTTCCATCTTAGTATATAGCCCTAATAATTCAGTACTGACCTGTATCCACTCTTTCTTAGCTATTGTCACCAAGATACAGAAAAACTGTGTGTGTGCCTGTGCTGTCGCTCAGTCGTTCCGACTCTTTGTGACCCTATGGTCTGCAGCCCACCAGGCTTCTCGTCCATGAGAATCTCCAGGCAAGAATACTGGAGTGGGTTGTCAAGCCTCCCACCAGGGGTACTTCCTCAACCAGGGATTGAACCTGCATCTCTACATCTCCTGTATTGGCAGGTGGGTTCTTCATCACTGTCACCATGTGGGAAGCCCCTCAGGAAAAGGAATACAATATAATTATATCTTTCAAAGCCAGTTCTATGAGCTTGGGATGCATAATGTCAACACGAATAAATTTCATTAATCTCTTTCTTCTTACAAATTCTCTCTAGAAAAATACAGAGTAATGATTCAATTGTGTCCAATGGTGATCAGGGTGCAGCTCAGTCCAGTCATTAGTTGTGTCTGACTCCTTGGGACCCCATGGACTGCAGCACACCAGGCCTCCCTGCCCATCACCAGCTCCCATAGTGTGCTCAAACGCATGTCCATTGAGTCGGTGAGTCCATCCAACCATCTCATCCTCTGTCACGCCTTTTCCACCTGCCCTTAATCTTTTCCAGCATCAGGGTCTTTTTCAATGAGTCAGTTCTTTGCATCAGGTAGCCAAAGTATTGGAGTTTCAACTTCAACATCAGTCCTTCCAATGAACACCCTGGACTAATCTCCTTTAGGATGGACTGGTTGGATCTCCTTGCAGTCCAAGGGACTTGGCAAAAGTCTTCTCTAACACACAGTTCAAAAGCATCAATTATTCAGTACTCAGCTTTCTTCACAGTCCAACTCTCACATCCATAAATGACCACTGGAAAAAACCTAGCTTTGACTAGATGGACCTTTGTTGGAAAAGTTATGTCTCTGCTTTTTAATAAGCTGTCTAGGTTGGTCATAGCTTTCTTTCCAAGAAGCAAGCATCTTTGATTTCATGGTTGCGATCATCATCTGCAGTGATTTTGGAGCTCAAAAAAATAAAGTTTCTCACTGCTTCCATCTTTTCGCCATCTATTTGCCATGAAGTGATGGGACCAGATGACATGATCTTAGTTTTTTGAATATTGAGATTTAAGCCTACTTTTTCACTTTCCTCTTTCACTTTCATCAAGAGGCTTTTTAGTTCCTCTTTGCTTTCTGCAATAAAGGTGGTGTCATCTACATATCCAAGGTTATGGATATTTCTCGCTGCAATCTTGATTCCAGCTTGTGCTTCTTCTAGCCCAGCATTTTGCATCATGTACTCTACATATAAGTTAAATAAGCAGGGTGACAATATACAGCCTTGAGGTACTCCGTTCCCAATTTGAAACCACTCCATTGTTCCACATCTGGTTCTAACTGTTGCCTCTTGACCTGCATACAGACTTCACAGGAGGCAAGTCAGGTGGTCTGGTATTCCCATCTCTTGAAGAATTTTCCACAGTTTATTGTGATCCACATAGTCAAAGGCTTTGGCACAGTCAATAAAGCAGAAGTAGATGGTTTTTTTTTGGAACTCTCTTGCTTTTTCAATGATCCAATAGATGTTGGCAATTTTTCTCTGGTTCCTCTGCATTTTCTAAATCCAGCTTGAACATCTGGAAGCCCACGGTTCACGTACTGTTGAAGCCTGGTTTGGAGAATTTTGAGCATTACTTTGCTACCGTGTGAGATGAGTGCAATTGTGCGGTAGTTTGAACATTCTTTGGCATTGCCTTTCTTTGGGACTGGAATGAAAACTGACCTTTTCTAGCCCTGTGGCCACTGCTGAGTTTTCCAAATTTGCTGGCATGTTGAGTGCAGCACTTTTACAGCATCATCTTTTAGGACTTGAAATAGCTCAACTGGAATTCCATCACCTGCACTAACTTTATTCTTAGTGATGATTCCTAAAGTCCACTTGAGTTTGCACTCCAGGATGTCTGGCTCTAGATTAGTGATCACACCATCATGGTTATCTGGGTCACTGAGATCATTTTCATTTAGTTCTGTTTATTCTTGCCACTTCTTCTTAATGTCTTCTGTTTCTCTTAGGTCCATACCATTTCTGTCCTTTATTGTACCCATCTTTGCATGAAATGTTCCCTTGGAATCTTTAATTTTCTTGAAGAGATCTCTAGTCCTTCCCATTAAATTGTTTTCCTCTATTTCTTCGCATTGATCACTGAGGAAGGTTTTCTTATCTGTCCTTGCTATTCTTTGGAACTCTGCATTGAAATGGGTATATCTTTCCTTTTCTCTTTTGCCTTTTGCTTCTCTTCTTTTCACAGGTATTTGTAAGGCCTTCTCAGACAGCCATTTTGCCTTTTTGCATTTCTTTTCCTTGGGGATGGTCTTGATTCCTGTACAATGTCACAAACCTCCGTCCATAGTTCTTCAGGTACTCTGTCTACCAAATCTAGTCCCTTAAATCTGTTTGTCACTTCCACTGTATGATCCTAAGGGATTTGATTTAGGTTATGTTTGAGTGGTCTAGTGGTTTCCCTGACTTTCTTCAATTAGGTCTGAATTTGGAAGTAAGGAGTTCGTGACCTGAGCCACAGTCAGCTCCCGGTCTTGTTTTTGCTGACTGTATAGAGCTTCTCCATCTTTGGCTGCAAAGAATATAATCAATCTGATTTCAGTATCTGGTGATGTCCATGTGTAGAGTCATCTCTTGTATTGTTGGAAAGAGGGTGTTTGCTGTGACCAGTGTGTTTTTTGGCAAAACTCTGTTCGCCTTTCCCCTGCTTCATCTTGTACTCAAGGCCAAACTTGCCTGTTACTCCAGGTATCTCTTGACTTCCTACCTTTGCATTCTAGTCCCCTATGATGAAAAGGACTTTTTTTTTTTTTGGTGTTAGTTCTATACGGTCTTGTAGGTCTTTATAGAACTGCTCAACTTCAGCTTCTTTGGCATTAGTGGTTGGGGCATAGTCTTGGATTATTGGGATAATGAATGTTTTGCCTTGGAAACAAACAGAGATCATTCTGTCATTTTTGAGATTACACCTGAGTACTGCATTTCAGACTCTTTTGTTGACTATGAGGGATACTCCATTTCTTCTAAGGGATTCTTACCCACATTAGTAGATACAACGGTTATCTGAATTAAATTCACCCATTCCAGTCCATTTTGGTTCACTGATTCCTAAAAGGTCAACATTCACTCTTGCCATCTCCCATTTGACCACTTCTAATATACCTTGATTCATGGACCTGACATTCTAGGTTCCTATGCAATACTGCTCTTTACAACACTGGACTTTACTCCCATCACCAGTCACATCCACAGATGGGTGTTGTTTTCGCTTTGGCTCTGTCTCTTCATTCTTTCTGGAGTTATTTATCCACTCTTCTCCAGTAGCATATTGGGCATCTATAGACCTGGGGAGTTCATCTTTCAGTGTTATATCTTTTTACCTTTTCAAACTGTTTATGGGGTTCTCAAAGCAAGAATACTGAAGTGATTTGCCATTCCCTTCTGCAGTGGACCACATTTTGTCAGAACTCTCCACTATGACCTGTCTTTCTTGGGTTGCCCTACACAGCATGGTTCACGGTTTCATTGAGTTAGACAAGGCTATGGTCCATGTCATCAGTTTGGTTAGTTTTCTGTGATTGTGGTTTTCATTCTCTCTGCCCTATGATAAATAAGGATAAGAGGCTTATGGAACCTTCATGAAGAGAGAGTGACTTTGGGGAAAAACTGGGTCTTGTTCTGATGGACAGAGCCAGGTTTAGTAAATCTTTAATCCATTTTTTTGTTGTTGATGGGTGGGGCTGTTGCAGCTAGTATTCTCAAAAATTTCTCACAGAAATACTGGAAAGAGGAATCAATGGGAGGAAGGGAAATTGATATTATATGATAGAAGAATTATTTCATATCTGTTTTGTTACATATAGAGATGATAATTAAGTGACATGGATTTAATGTTGCACCAGAAAGAAAAAGTGCTATATATCAGGAATCCAGTTCTATAACAAACAGTATGATCTATAGGGGCCAAGAATCCATTGTTGTCCCTTAAAAACAAATAGATCTCTATTTCCATATCTGCAAACAGTAAAAAGGGACATTCATAAGTCTCAATCTGATGCCCGAGTATGTAGACTCATAAGATGCTAAGGACATTCACCTGTTCACTGGTTACTTGGTTCATTCATTGGAGAGTTTATTGAGTAGATGCTATGTGTGAAATCCAAATTAAGGTTCTTATTGGTCCCTAGGTTATAGCCACCAATGTATGATTTGGTGCCCAGGGTGCTCATTAACTACACTATGTATACTTGGAATCAGAATTTATGGGGTAGGACCAAGAAACCAAAACTGTTACCAAGCTCCAGGGGTGAGTCTTACTACCATTACTTTAAATATAATTTTGTCATTAGAGAGGCACAATTTGTACATGAAATATACAAACTTTTTTTTTTAGCTCATAAAAGATCAAAGGAGCAGATTCATGGCTATCAGCAAAAGTGAAGCAGTTAAAGATATTAATAGGATGACTGTAGTGCTTTTGTCAATTTAACTTTATTATAGTAATGTGCATGCATGCTCAATAACTCAGTTGTGTCCAACATGTCCATCTCCTGCATTTCCTGTATTGGCAGGCAGATTCTTTCCCACTGAGCCACCTGGGAAGCCCAATCAATGACTGAATCAGCGCACAAAAAAATAAAGGTGTTTGGTCAAGTTAGCATAAAGGGAATGAGGTATTTTGAAGTGAGATGTCTGGAGTCACAGTCTGAAGCCATGCAAAGGAGTATGACTTTTCTGGAAAATGAAATAGGTGATGTCACATTTAATTTCTAGGAAGACAGTCTCCAGGTCCTAAAAAGCAAGTAATTAATATTTATTTTTGAAAAGTTAAAGGACCTATCATTTACTGAGTATTTGCCATGTGACAAGTAGTGTAACAAGAACCTTATTCAATTATCTGTCAAATTCAAGAGATATATAATATCACTGTATTATCCCATTTGAAGATAAGTAAAGGCACAGAAAGATTAAATAGTATTCAATGAAAAGTGTTAGTCCCTCAGTCGTCTCTGACTCTTTGCGACTGGCAGACTGTAGCCAGTCCGGCTCCTCTGTCAATGGAATTCTCCAGGTAAGAATACCGGAGTGGGTTGCCATTCCCTTCTCTATGTATGGGATCTTCCCAACCCAGGGATTGAGCCCACTTCTCCTGCACTGCAGGCAGATTTCTTACTGTCTGAGCCACCAGGGGAGCCAAATAATATGTAAGACCACATATTAATTAATAATCCACAGGCTGCATGCAAGCTATCATTTAAAGACTGAAAGACGAGTGTGTAAGGAAGTGCAAACTCACAACAAAAATCCCGCATCTCAGTAAATTAGGGAAGAACAATGGAAAGACTAAAGAGTCATATCATACTGACAGGTACAATCACCTCAGGATTTTGATGTTAAACCATGAGTAAGACATCACAGAGTCACAGAGAAATAATGGAGAAAGAAAATGTAAGTCAGTTTTGTCCCACTGCCTTTACTATAAATCAGGAATCCTAGTCCCCAGGAGCTGAAGTGACACAGAGCTAAACTCTGTATCTAGACACCCAGATACCCAAACACCTGTGAAAGGAGTTTCCCACCCACCACTCCAGCTCATGGGTCCTAGAAATCTTCCTTCTGATCGACAGGTCCATCAGATGGGATTACAAAGCCAGTATGTTGGACAGTAGATACATTTCCAGTTTAAAGTATATTTTTCCACTTTAGAACAAAGTGAGAAACCTTTGAAAGGTGAAATATATATAAGGACATAATGTGGCTTGTCTTTTTTGGCATCAAATCCCTAGGTCACATCTCTTCATCCCTGTTCTCTTACTACTGTGTAAGTTGCTATCATCATTGCCACCAGTATCTTCACGTTGCTTGTTTGTCATTCAACTTCTAAAATTCTCTACACATTCTCCAGCTCTTGTTAGCTCTGCTTATAGTAACACATGAGTTCTCAGCTCATTAATGCCACTTACAAGCTGTAAAGACTTGGATGAGCTACCTAACTATCCGAGCACAAGTTTCCTCATCTTTGAAAGCAGACATAATAATGTCCAGTCCATAAAGTTGTCCTGAGAATTAAACCTAGGTAAAATATCTACCTCATTGCCTAGTACAACAAGTATTTAAATCTTAAATGACTTTTCCTTGCTTCCTTGGCATGAAGGTTTAAATTTAATGGCTTCATCATTCTTCGGCTCCACCTTTTTGTTCTTCACTTGCCTTTTTTCTTGCCTCAGAAAACCTCCTCATGCTTCCTCAGTTTTGACTTTCTAAATTTCACCACTGTTTTTCTACAGTTCTCTGAGTCTTTAAAGAGGAAAAGGGAGGGAAGGGGGAAAAAGAAAGAGTGAACAGTTTAGTTGTCACAACAGTTTTTCCTTTTATTTCAACCTTGTCTCTTTTATTGTTGCTTAAGATAAATTCTGTTTATTCTGTTGTTAGAGTCTATGTTACTATCAATGTATACTGATTGTACACATTGAGAAGAGTGAATGATTTTTCACTGACAATAATCTCCAGAAACATCTGTTATGATAACCAACTCTACTCATGCTATTGACAGGAGAATGCCACCCAAAGATTACCAAAAAATAGCATTTTTTAAAAAACTTAGACTTGTAGTCATTTTATATGACTGTGCTCCACAGAAATGATTAAATTTTCCAACCTCCTTCTTCCTTAAAATAATCAGCTCCCTAAAGCTTTGGACTACAAATCATTTTAAAATTTACAGTATTGAGCTACAGGGATGAAAGAAAGACCTTAGGGCTCGAGGAGAGAGAAGGACATGTGTGAACGGGCGGGGGCGGGGGGGGGGAGCGGTGGTGGTTAGGTCAAGTAACCCGAAATAAAAGAGGCCAAATTAAAGAAGAACAGGAGTGCAGCGTCAGGGACTGAAGTTTTAAAAATAAACTTTACCCTCTATGAAATAATATCTTGTTCTAAGCGAGTCAAATCTCTATGTTCAACTCTTGAATCTCTAACGTCAAAAGCACATGATTTATATTCAGTTCTTAACTCATCATTTTGGTAGAATTTTAAACATACTCATCAGGAGCCAGAAGTACAGTTCTAAACAGCAATTGTTGGAGAGTAAAATGTGCAGTCAGCCTTGTATGTATGCATGCTAAGATGCTTCAAGTCATGTCTGACTATTTGAGACCCCATAGACTGTAGCCCGCCAGGCTTCTCTGTCCATGGGATTCTCCAGGCAAGAATACTGGAGTGGGTTGCCATGCCCTCCTCTAGGGGATCTTCCTGACCCATGTCTCTTATGTCTCTTGTATTGGCAGGCAGGTTCTTTACCACTAGCATCACCTGGGAAGCAGTCAGCCTTAAGGATGTGAATAATCAACACAAGAGTGCTTTTCACTTATAGATCATCATAGTCTGGAAGCCAAACTTCACAGAGGAGTCAGTCAGAGAGAAAATACTATGAAAGATTGAATTAGAGTCTTTTTTTAAAATGATACATAGATAAATATTCATTGAAGTCATCCGAACCTCCTTGGCAGAGCAGTTGGAAATCTGACTGTCCCAGGACCACAGCTGGCCTGGAGTACATGGGATTAGAGTCAGGGTGTCAGGGTGACATACCTTCTTCCTGTTCGCAGGGTGGGGAGAGGGGAAAAGAGGCTGGGAAGGGAGGTCTCTGGTGGAGGGGTAATTTGGCAGCTCCTCAAAGGGCAGGTGTACTAATGCAGCTAAAATTTTTGCTCCTTTCTGTTGTTTTCATCTTCATAATTTGGAGATAATAGATAATTACTACATCTATGGGGCAAAAAAGAACAGTGCAAATTGGGGGCTTTCCCCCATGTAACTGGCATCCACTCACTATGCTTTACTGAGCTCTTAGAGGAGGTCACCAGCTAGACAGGGTATGAGGTACTAGAGATTTACAGACCGAACAAGAGATTCCAGCTGCCAAAAGGTGCATGGTTAGGTTCAGTCTACAGACTTAATAATAACCCCATGACGAGATAAATGCTGAGAGTTGTTTGTACAAAGTGCTTCCTCACCACCAAGATAATGCAAACAGTGTCATGATCCCTCCCACATTTCTAATATCTTAAGAAAAATTGCATTCGTTAAGTTCCAGACAGCTGTTGCATTTATGAGCTAGTGAAACAGATACTCTGGTAAACCAACATCAATCATTTTAAACAAAGAAAGCATTAGACACCACTATATTAGGACATAATGTCTACATTTTCTCTTCCCTGTTCTGATGAAAAAAATGTATTTTATTTTTTTTTTTTAAATGTATTTTAGAATGCATATAATAAATGATCAAACCAAGGCTGTCATCAAAAAGTGTTATATTTTCCATTACATGTGTTTGTGTTGGTAAAAATAACAAATTAGGTTTATGAGAATAAAATGGTAAGGTAATAAGACTTAGATATTGGATATCAACTACTGATCTACATTAAATGGTTGTTCTCAGAACCATAGATTTCCTGTAAATTGTTAAAGAGGATCAAATCATATCAGGTCAAATGTGGTCTATGGTACACCTCTGTTTATGAAATGTAAGTATTTATTAAAAATAAAATAATGAAATTCTGATTAAAATAAAGGTCATATAAATATAAAACAAAGGTCATTTATATGACCGTATAAAGGTCATATAAATAAATAAAGGATCACATAAATGGTTTTGCATTGGCTAGGTTGAGTTTTCTCCTGCAATTAAATACCAACCCCCCCAAATTAAAAGTTGGTGTGGGGGAAATAAAAAGAAACAGCTCTGGGCTTCATGTTGCTTTACATTTAGTCCCACGTTCTCTAATCTCTGCACCTGAACAAGCAATATGCACGGCTAGAATTGACCTTTTTAGGGAGGACCCCGTAACCTCCCCCCAAAACAAAATTTTAATAGTATTCCCTGTACTTATCATGAAAAAAAACCCAATTACAGTTTCTCATCAGTTAGTTCTAAGTGCCATTAACTGCATGACACATCATTATTTTATACATTATATCAAATAATTTAAAAGTTGCCAATTAAAAAAAATGACAAAAGGTTTTATTATCACATAGAATCTTTGTTCTACTTATTGAAAGAGCTCAGTTAGGTTTACTTAGACATGTAATTTTAACTTTGTCACTTTTTTGAGATCATAAAAAAGGAAAATATAAGTGAAATAAAAGGACTCATAATACTCTATCACATTCCGAGTCTATCACATTCTGAATTTTCCATATCACCTTTCAACCCAGAGATGTCACAACCCATGTTGTCTGCACAAATATCCTCCAAACCAACAAAGGATCAGTGATGCAAATTTTCTTAACATGTCCATCTATCTGTATTTTTCTTTCAAATTTCAGATCCCAACTCTGCCACCCTTGATTCAGACTCTTTCTAAATCTCAACAGTGTTTTTAGATGGTTTTAGGAAAACAGCAGGCTTCATGTCCTCAATAGTCTCCTCCAGGAATCACTGAAGGGTGAATGAATGAAAGCTGAGAGCTGAAGGTGCCCGAAAGTACCACCATGGAGAAAACCAAGTCTGCTCAGGAGTCGGCTGTGACCATGGGGCCCAGATGGCTGCCTGACCAGAGAGGGTGTAGGATGTCACAGTCTGTGACACACAGCCCAAGTTCAGAGATGTTAGCATGTGAAAGCACGCATCTTAAAATCAGCTAAACACAGGGATCCCCACATTAAACCATTCAGGACAGCAGACTTCTCCAATATACTCATTACTTATACATTAATATACCGCATGAATAGTGAAAGTGGAAGTGTTAGTCACTCAGTCATGTCCAACTCTTTGTGACCCCATGGACTGTAGCTCGCCAGGCTCCTCCAGGCAAGAAGACTGGAGTTGGTTGCCATGCCCTCCTCCAGGGGGATCTTCCTGACCCAGGGATTGAACCCGCCTCTCTTATGTCTGCTGCACTGGCAGGCAGGCTGTTTACCACTAGTGACACCTGGGAAGCAGTATAACATACACTATATACTAAAGTACATTCATGTATGAAATTAAAAATCAATTACAACACAATAATGTATCACCAGATTCTTTATATCATGTTAGAACAATCTTGATTTCGAGGCTTTGTTGTTGTTGTTTAGTTGCTAAGTTGTATCCAACTCTTTGCAACCCATGGACTATAACCACCAGGCTCCTCTGTCTATAGGGTTTCCCAGGCAAGAATACTGGAGTAGGTTGCCATTTCCTCCTCCAGGGGATCTTCCCATTACAGGTATCAATCCCATGTCTCTTGAATTGGCAGGTGGATTCTTTACCACTGATTCACCTGGGAAGCCCCTAGGCTTTGTTATGATAGACAAAAAGAGCAACAGTGATGTCTTTTTTAAACTGAAATATAATTGATTCACAGTGTTCTTTAGTTTCAGGTATACACCAAAATGATTCAGTTATACATATTATTTTCAGATCCTTTTCCCTTATAGCTTATTACAGAATACTGAGTAGAGTTCCCTGCGCTATACAGCAGGGCTTTGTTGTTTTTCTGATTTATAAATAAAAGTGTATCTATTAATCCCATATTCCTGATTTATCCCTCTCCCTCTTTCCTCTTTGGGAACCATAAGTTTGTTTTCTATGTCTGTGGGTCTGTCTGTTTTGTAAATAAGTTCATTTCATCATTTTTTAAGATTTCACATATGAGGTATCATATGATATTTGTCTTTCTCTGACTTACTTCACTTAGTATGATCATCTCTAGGTCTATCCGTGTTGCTGCGAATGGCATTATTTCACTCTTTTTAAATGTTGAGTAATATTCCATTGTATATATGCACCCCATCTTCTTTATTCATGCTTTCATTTCTTGGCTGTTGTAAGTAGTGCTGCAATGAATATTGGTTTGTATGTATCCTTCCCAAGTATGGTTTTCTCTGGATATATGCCAAGGAGCAGAACTGCTGGATCATATGGTAGTTTTGTAGTTTTCTGAGGAACCTCTGCACTGTTCTCCATAGTGGCTGGACCAATTTGCATTCCTATCAACAGTGTAGGAGGGTTTCCTTTTCTCCACACCCTCTTTAGCACTTATAATTTGTAGACTTTTTGATGGTGGCCATTCTGACTGGTGTGAGGTCACTGTAGTTTTGATTTCTCTAATAATTAGTGATGTTGAACATTTTCTCATGTGCCAGTTGGCTACCTGCATGTCTTCTTTGAAGAAATGTCTGTTTAGGTCTTCTGCTCATTTTTTGATTGCATAGTATGTTTGTTTTAATATAGAGCTATATGAGCCATTAGTATATTTTGAAAATTAATCCTTTGTCAGTTGAATTATTTTTCTCCCAATCTGTAGGTTGTCTTTTCATTTTGTTCATGGTTTCCTTTGCTGTGCAAAAGCTTTTAGGTTTAATTAGCTGTCTTAACAATGGTGCTTTTTCTAAGTGATCAATATGGCAATTATTAATAATATAAAGAATAACTGACTTGAATAAAATAAAAGTTTATATTATTAAAGGCACATAAAATAGAAGCAGAAAAGAAAGAAAACACTGTCTCCCCCATGCTTAACCGATAAAAATATTGAGAAATTTGGAATTGGAAAGTCAGTAAAAATGAATTAAGCAAGGACTTTAGGGTAGAGAGATTTGCTGCACTTTTTTGCCAAATTTCTATGAAAGAGATATTTCCCTCCTTTTTAACTTTCTATGAAGAAACACTGATTGTTGAGCAACACATTAGAGAATTTATAAGAAGGAAATATATCCATTTGGAACAATGGGGCAATTTAAAAGATGCACACTTTGGTGAGTGGTTCATAATGTACTCATATTAGGGATCCATCCTGTGTTTCAATTCCAAAGAACAAAGAAAAGTATATGGCCAAACTGGATTCTAATATGTTTCTTTGCTCACCAGCAATACTCCTCTGACATATGTAGATGATAGAACACAGAGGTTTTTACATGTTTAAAACCTCTAAACTATCTCAAGGGCAACAGCTCTATCACTTTTAAATTCCAACATCACTGATAATATGTGACACATAATTAACACTTAATGATACAGTCCATCATATTAACTTTGCAGGACCATAATGGGTATGTGCAGGAGTAAATGAAGGATGAGGTCAGAAAGATGAATTTAAATTGGGAGCTGAGTTATCAGCTCTCCTTAATAAATGTTAGCGAACGTGCCTAATGAATAACCCAAACCCTCATTAAAAATTCATTCGAGTGTTTTCTGAACTGATAGGGATTTTGCGAAACTTTCATTTTCCTCCAGCAAAGAATGCTTAGCATTTCAAAAGATTTTCAAATGTGGAGATGTAAGACAGCTAACAAACAAAGGGAGTTGACAAACACGGGAATGTGGCATCATATGTTGAAGTATATTAAATTTTCCTAGGTCAGTATGTGCACTATTATATACAATCTTATTTGTGTAATACAGAACATAGAGGTTTGTCTTTTCAGGCACAGTCATCCCTCAGCAGCCACAGGGAACTGGGGCCAGGACCAATCCACCCAAATTTGTGGATGCTAAAGTCCCTAGACAGCCCTCTGTATCCCCAACTCCAATGGAAAGCCAACTGTATATTTATTGGAAAAATCCACGTGTAAGTGGACACATGAATGAAACTCCATGTTCTTCAAGGGTGTTAGGGAAATTAATCCTGTTTAGGCCTCAGAGACAAAGCAGAACAGGCCCCTGACCTTGGTTCTAACCTGCCTGGACACTGCCCTGACTGAGTGACCGCCTGCTGTGGGTGCAGGACTTCAAGTACCACAGATAAGATGAGGGAGGAATCTTGAGAGACTGCCGAACCCTTCCAGGGGGTCTGGCCAGTCAAGACAGAGGCTTAACAACATTCCAAGTTTTAGAGGACAAACGAATAGCATTAACATGAAATCAGAACTGCAATTTACTCACAGATCAGTGATGATATCAGTTTGCATCCTGGGATTATAAACGGGAACCCGGGAACCCCAGCTGCAATTTTTGAAGTCTCACCCATGGAGCAGACACACTTCCTGGGACCGTTTCCCATTTGGGGCTCCAGATGTGCTGCGACATGGGACTTCCCAGTGCTGTTTGAGTCTGGATGTCAAAACCCAATTTGGTGATGCATCTCCTGCTGTTTCTCTTTTCTTTTAATGTTTGTATATTGAAAGTAAACTAGATAATTCTCTAACAAATATTGGTATTATTTATTTGTATATAACGAGTGGCTTATTTTGTTAACAAATCCTTTGAACCTGAGACAAAAGTGAAAACTTTCTGCAAAATAAAGGGTCACTGTGTATCCCCATAGCATTTACTCACCTGTCTCATTTGTCAACTCCCAGTAAATCACACAATGGAGCTAAAGCTTGTCCATGATGGGACCACACCCCTGCCCACTTCAGATGATGATGCTCTATGGCTTCTTGAACCCTGGACTCCAGCCACACAGCACTTGGAGCATTTGGAACTATTTGCCTCCCACAAATATAGCTGCAGTTTCAGAGCATGAAGCTTTTACTGTGCTCCTCTCTACTTGGAATGCCTCCTTGACAGCTGCCAAGCACCTCACCATCCGTCAAACATCACTGACTGATAAAAGAAATCCCCAGTGGGTGATGCATTACCTTTGGAGCCACTGTGATGGGAGAGCTATCATGTGAGCAGAAGTTTTCAGCTGTATTTGCTCAGACATTAAAGAGGTGACTGATCACGAACTGGGAGGGGATGCATGTATCCAAACGACTGATCTGTGCTGCTATACACCGGAAACTAACACAACACCGTAAAGCGATTATGTTCCAAGAAAGAAACATATGTATGTATTTTCCAAAGACCTGGGCTACAGTTTTACCATTCTGATGTAACTTTTTAAATTTTAGCTGGGGATCTTCATGACAGTAGAGAAAGCAAACATTTGTAAATAGCTCCCCATGTGTATTTTCCAGGCCAGTAATTCAAATGGTTAAAAATACATTGTAAAAAAATTTTAAACTATCAAAGAAAAATTTTATTCTCCTAGAGATCATTATTGATGGAATTACTGCTTTAAGGAAAAAAAAAAAACTATCTTTAAGATTGATAAAGTAGTTATCATAATTACTTTAT
This sequence comes from Cervus elaphus, assembly GCF_910594005.1. Lineage (NCBI taxonomy): Eukaryota > Metazoa > Chordata > Mammalia > Artiodactyla > Cervidae > Cervus > Cervus elaphus. The sequence goes on along the minus strand of NC_057838.1, from coordinate 16,433,428 downwards.
GACAAGAATAATCTTTTTTTTTTAAATGTGTTGTTTGGTTATTTATTTTTTAACAAATCTTACCGATGTGTCTATGGAAGAAAGTTCCTGCTCTGAATTAAAACTAATTTAAATTTATTTAAAGAACAAATCTAGGATATAACATTTACTAGAGTTAGTGCTAATAGAATATAAATTCCAGCAGTTGAAAAGATGGAAATTGCAAAATGTGCTGATGAGTCAAACAATGCCAAATCAAGGTCAAGTGCAGGCTAGATCTCTAAAGAAAATTACATCAAAAAAGTATTATTGTGATTTAAGTTTCCTTTTGCATTTAGATTTTAAGTTATAAAATTTATTTTTATGGAAGCTTTTTGCTCAAGCAAAGTATTTTAAAGACATCACTAAGCATCACAAGGCGAACTCCTGTATTCAGAGGACTAAGTTCATACATACCAAGAACTTACTAGTGATTAGACTGTCCTCGCTCAATATTCTTGAAAACTTTATTAAAAATGTGACACATGAATATACGTTCCCTAAAAACGCAAGCATTTCAAAAATCTACATGTTAAAAAATAACATTTCTTTTTCACCTCCCTGTCCCTATGCTGACCTGTCTTATCTCCAAGTAACCCACCAGTGGCAGTTTGAATGTAGCCTTGCAGGACTTTTGAAAGTATCTACATTGTATATATCAGTACCTGTATGTTTTTTCTCCCTCTCATGTTATTCTGTAAACTGCTTTTGTCTCAAAAAAATAAAATAATTTGCAATTCAGATAAATCTGTTTGTAAGGTGTTGAGCACCCGGCGCCTCATTAGTGTGAATGTCCCCACGTTTGTCTGTTCGTCTACTGACTGAGAAGCAGCTTATTTCCTAATTTTAATTGTCATGAACAATTATTTTACTACTGTGCACTCCATCTCCCAACATTAGGATAGAAACAATATTCCAGTGAAAATAATTAAAAATATTTGATTACATGTTAATGTGCTTAAAGATATCAATCTTCTGCTAATAAAGTAAGAAATATCACACTGAGGCCAGAATAGAGTTTAAGCTGGTGCCATGGACTGACTGTTAGGGTCCCCCAGAATTCACACACTGAAATCCTATTCCTAACGGAACGGTGTTGGAGGTGGACCTCTGGGAGGTAACTAGGTTGTAAGAATGGAATCCTCATGAATGGGGTCAGTGCCCTTGAAGAAGTGACACAAAGACAAAGTGAGAAGGTGTCCATCTGCAGACAAGCAGAGGGCTCTCAGTGGGAACTTAATCAGGACCTTGATTCTGTCCTCCCAGACTCCAGAACCATGAGAAATACATTTCTGTTGTTTAAGTCACCTGGTAGGTAGTATTTTTGTTACAGCAGCCTGAGCTAAGACAGCCTGCATGTATCTTCAGAAAAAAATTTTCAAACTATGAATTTGAGCATCTTTGAAAGACAAAATCTTGGGCTTTCTCTAGGTAAGAATCTAACAGGTAAGTAAACTCAGGAACCTAAAGGGCATACCCTTATTTATAAAAATTAACTGGCCAGACATGTTCAGTTCTCCCAGGGAAATGAGAGGAAAAAAAAATTCCTTTCTGGAAAAACATACTTTCATCCTGAAATATTTAGAAAATTTTTCAAAATAAAAATGTAAAGGAAAATGAACATCTTAGACTTCTGGTTTCCAGTCCCACGTGATGGTCTTAAAAGTCACCACTTTATTCTAATAAGGAAAAAGCTGAAAAAACTGAAAAATCAGCAATTCTTCTTGCACTTCTCTACACCAACAATAAACAGGGAATAAACTTAGAATCAATATATACAAACACCAGCAATACAATGGGAGTGTGGCCTTCCTGCAAAACCTTAGGGACAGTGGCTTGTGCCTTCGCAATGGCCACCTCAAGAGCAAATGGATACTGGGGCACCGTTTTCCTTTATCTCTTCCACAAAAAATAGTGATTTGTAGTTGTTACAGCAGTGAATCCTTTCTGGCCTTTGATCTTTTGCCCTTCTCTTTTGTAACCATTACCTATCTTAGTTTTCTTTTTGTTTGAAAACACCTGTGGAGTTTCTATGGACACTCACTGATGGAGCATCCTCGTACCTTTGAAAACCTCTAATGTACCTTAGTAAGCATCTGTCATGGTCACTTTGGTCTGAAATAGTGTGTGAGTAAGTTGTTTTAGTGTTAAGTATAATTTACCTCATATTCAACATTAATTTGATCTTCCTGTATCGAAAAGACAGGTTTAAATGAAGAGCAGTGACTTAACTATTTTCTAGATTCACTAGATACAATCTATATTTAGTAAAGTCAACTCTACTGCAATGTGGACCCAAATAATATGTGTATCTTTAAATATATGTATGCACATATCTGTATGTCTGTATTTTACATGCATGGTATATGTATTATCTGTTATCTGTATTCAAATATTTATCATATTGTTCAAATATTTTATTATTTTCTTTTAAAGTTTTATATCAACTCTCCTTAAAAAATATAATATTTGACTTTAAGGGAAAATCTTATGTGATCTTTTCCTTTTTTCTTCCTTTATTGAATGAATCCAAAACTTGTGCATTTTTCTAGAAAATTGGAAGACTAGATGATTTCAGCATTTCTGCTAATACATCAAGCCATTTGAGCTTCCTACTTAAACCCAAATTTTTAATTTTCTACGAGAACAGTTTCAGCTCTGAGGCCCAACAGAGATGTAAAAGAGTCCGTTGTCAAGAATAAAAAGATTACCTCATCAACTAATTATAAAATAACGGGAAGAATTTAACTCAGACAATGGGGATAGCTTTTTGAACAAGGTAAAAATGAATTTATAAAAGTGCAGAATATAAAATATTTTAAAAAATTGTTACAGAAATGGAGGTGGATGGAAAGGAATGAATCAATTTTATCTTTGAATTGCTTTTCATTCTCTGCTGAAGGCTTTCTCTCTCAAAGGGGAATCAGGGAGGGTCAATGACTTTCTCAGTTTTCATTAATGCAGTAATATTTTCAACAAGGCTGATACATTTGGAAACAACTGCAAATTTAAAACACTTAGACAGTATATTTAACAATGCAAAGTTAAGATTATGAGCATTGAGCATAAAGCTTTTTTTTTTTTTTTAATAAGACAATTTTTTTTAGACCAGCACTAGGTTCACATCAAAACTGAGGGGAAAGTATAGATATTTCCCCTACACTCCTCCACCCCACACATATACAGTTCCCCCATTATCCACATCCCCCGCCAACTCACAAAGTGGTACATTTGTTACAACTGCTGACTCTACAAGGACACATCATAATCACCCAAAGTCCATAGTTTACCTTAGGGTTCACTCTCGGTGTTGTATATTCTATGTATTTAGATAAACGAATAATGACATGTATCCATCATTATGGTATCATACAGAGTATTTCACTGTCCTAAAAATCTGTGCTCTACCTATTCATCCCTCTCCTACCCCCAACTGCTGGCAACCATCAAAGTTTTTACTGTCTCCACAGTTTTGCCTTTTTTGGAATGTCAGATAGTTGTAATCATACAGCAAGCTGCCTTTTCAGATTGGTTTCTTTCACCTAGTAATGTGCATTTAAGGTTCTTCCTTGTCTTTTCAAGACTTGATAGGTCATTTTTATTTCCTCAAGGGAAGAACTTGAGATTTATTTAAATGAGGTAGGGCTGAATTAGGAAAATGACATGGTCTGATTTATGCATTTTTTAATTGGAGGATAATTGATTTATAATGGTTTCTTAGTTTCTGCTGTACAACATGAATCAGCTATACGTATACACATATCTCCTCCCTCGCGGGCCTCCCTCCCACACTGCATCCCACCTCTCCAGGTCATAACAGAGGCTAGCTCATTTCTGGTCAGCACTGAACCCCAGTGGCTCAGCAGTCAAGAATCCGCCTGCAACGCAGGAGATGCGGGTTTAACCCCTGGGTCAAGATGATCCCATGGAGAAGGAAATGGTAACCAACTCCAGTATTTTTGCCTGGGAAATCCCATGGACAGAGGAGCCTAGTAGCCTAGTCCATGGGGTCACAAAAGAGTCAGACATGACACAGTGACTAAAACAACAACAACAATATTCAACACTCTGTATGTATGACAGTCTATTTATCCATTCATTTATGGAAGGGCATCATGGTCACTTCCAAGTTTTGACAAATATGAACAAAGCTGCTATAAATGTTCATGTGCAGGTTTTCATGTAGACTTAAGTTTTCAACTCATTTGGGTAAATACAAAGGACTCCAACTGCTAGATCTTACAGTAACAACGTTTTGTTTTGTAAGGAACTGCCAAACTGTCTTCCAAAGTGGCTATTATTATAAGTTCTTGTTGCTCTACATTCACACCAGCATTTGGTGATGTCAGTATTCTGGATTTTGCCATTCTACATAGCATTCTAGTGGGTTGTAGTGATATCTATTATTTCAATTTTCATTTGCCTGATGATGTATCATGTGGAATATATTTTCATATGCATCCTGCCATCTGTGCATCTTCTTTGGTGAGCTCTATATTAAGGTCTCTGGTCTAACTGCATTGGTTGCTTTCTTATTGTTGAGTTTTAAGAGTTCAGTGTGTATTTTAGATAGTGGTCCTTTATGTTTCTCCTGCAAACATTTTCTCCCAGCCCATGGCTTATCTTCTCACTCTCTTGACAGTGTCAGACACAGAGTAGAAGTTTTTAATTTTAGTGAAATCCAGCTTATCAATTCTATCTTTCATAGATATTGCCTTTAGTGTTGTATCTCAATGGTCATTGCCATCATCAAGGTCATCCAAGATTTGCTTATGTTATCTTCTAGAAGTTTTACAATTTTGCATTTTATATTTAAGTCTGTGATCCATATTGAGTTAATCTTTGTGAAGGGTATAAGGTGTGTGTCTAAATCCATTGTTTTGCATGAGGATGTCCAGTTGCTCTGGCGCTGTTTGTTTAAAAGTCTACTTTATTCCACTGTGATACCTCTGATAAAGATCAGTTGACTATATGTTTGCAGGTTTATTTCTGGGATATATATTATTTTCCATGGATCAGTTTGTCTATTCTTTCACCAACACCACACTGTCTGGGTTACTGTAACTTTATAGCGAATCTTGAAGTCAGGCAGCATCAGTCCTCTGACTTTGTTCTCATTCCATATTGTGTTGGCTACTCTGGGCCTTTTGCCTCCACATTAACATTTTTTTTTCCACATTAACTTTATAATCAGTTTATCGATAGCCACAAAAAACTTACTGGATTTTTACTGGGATTGCATTGCTTCTGCAGACAAGTTGGGAAGAACTGACATCTTGACAATATTATTATTGATCCCCTTAGGAATATCTCTCCATTTATTTAGTTCTTAGGTTTGTTTCATCAGAGTTTCAACATTTTCTTCATGTGGGTCAAACATATTTGTTAGATTTATATCTTAAATATTTCATCTGGGGGATGTTAATGCAAATGGGAAGCTTCCCTGGTGGCTCAGTGGTAAAGAATCTGCCTGCCAATGTAGGAGATGGAGGTGCAGTCACTGGGTCTGAAAGATTCTCTGGAGGAGGAAATGGAAATCCACTCTGGTACTCTTGCCTGGGAAATCCCATGGATGGGGAGCCTGGTGGGGTACAGTCCATGAGGTTGAAAAGACTTGGATATAACTTAGCAACTAAATAACAACAAAGTAAATCATAATGTGTTTTTAATTTCAAGTTGCATTTGTTCATTGGTGGTATACAGTAAAGTGACGGACGTTTATACATTAACCTTGTATCCTGCAACTTTGCTATCACTGTTTATAAGTTCCAGGAGTTTTTACTGTTAGTGTTGATTTTTCAGATTTTCTACATAAATGATCGTGTCATCTGTGAACAAAGGCAGTTCTATGTTTTCTTTCCCACTGTTTGTCTTTTACTTCCTTTACTAGCCTTACTGCATTAGCACCAGGACTTCCAGCACAATATCGAAAAGCAGAGATGAGAGGGAATGTCCTTGCCTTGCATCTAATCTTAGCGGGAAAGCTTCCAGTTTGTCAACATTAAACATGATATCAGCAGGAGGCTTTCTGTAAATACTCTTTATCAATTTCAGAGTTCCATTTTTAATCATCTTAAAAGTAAAATAATGATCTATTCTACATGAAAGAAGTTTTGCTTTTAGTTTTACTTTTTTTGGCCTCTGAAAGACTTCAAAAATTTAAGACCCAGAATTCATATTGTTTGATTTTTAAGTTAATTTAATATGATTTCCTTAATTTAGAAGTCTGCTGAATTCACATTATTTTGAGGATATCCTTAAACAAGATTAAAATTAAATAAACTAAGATAAGTCATTATTTAATCTAGAGAAAGCAAAGGGCTTATACTGTAGAAACTGGACCCCTGTCTCATCTGTATTATAAGAAGAAACTCAAGTTAGGGGAAAAAATAAAAAAGGTTTTTATTCACTCTTCTGTCAAAGATGTTCACCTACTACAATCAAAATAGACCTATGCTATCTTAGAAAGTAAAGAGGTCTGGAGTGTGATGCTAAAAGGCTGACTCTAGAGCCAGTGGGTATAGTTTCAGACTTCAACCCACCACTTACTAGCTGTGTAACTCTAGGAAAGTTACTTAGTTCTCTGAGTGCCTCATCTTGTTATTAGTTAAAGTGGGGTAATATCAATGTGAAAAGGTCATTGTTAAGATTTAATTAATTGATACACACAGTTCTCAAAACAAAGTCTGTAACGTAGCATATATTATAAGAGGATTGCTACTGGGACTTCCCTGGTGGTCCAGTGGTCAAGAATCTGCCTTCCAAGGCAGGGGATGCAGGTTCAGTACCTGGTGAACTAAGATCTCACATGAAGTGAAGTCAGTTACTCATCTGTGTCCTACTCTCTGCAACCCGATGGAATATAGGTCACCACGTTCCTCTGTGCACCGAATTCCCCAGGCAAGAATACTGGAGCGGGTAGCCATCCCCTTCTCCGGGGGATCTTCCCAACGCAGAGATCAAACCTGCATCTCCTGCACTGCAGGAGACTCTTTACCTACTGAGCCACCGGGAAAGCCCAAGATCCCACATGCTGTGAGGCAACTACTGAGTCTGCACACTCTAGAGCCCACACACCAGAACTAGAGAAACCCACATGCTACAATGAAAAAATAAAAAGCAATCAACGCAGCACAATCAAAATTTTAAAAATAAACAGAAGAGTATTACTACTATTATAAAGTGATGAGAAATGCGGAAAAGTACCTGCATAAATAATTCAGCTAAAACAACTAAGTCACTACCACCGCATGTGAATGTCAGTATGACCAATACAAAAAGTAACTTCAAGGTGTTACTACTACGGGCTGAAGTGCCAACTTGTGTGTGTGGGAAAAGAAACCATACATGGATTTAACCAGCTATGAGTTTGTTTTTTCTACTCTTGGTGTCTTCGTAGACACCAAGAAGTAACAAATTTGAATATTGATTCATTTATCTTAACCTGTTACCAGCAAAAAACAAACAAGACCAGAATCATTTCATTTATCTCGATAAGCTACAATCTTCCTTCAGGAAAGTTAATGAACTATTTAGGAAAGAGAAAGAAAATAAGAGACATAATGACCCCTGTTCCCAAATCAAAGTGTGTATGGAACATATTTTCTTCTGCTTAGCTCCACAGTGTTTCTGCTGCTATAGTTGGACACTTCTTTTATGAGGTACAATAGGAGGTTAATGGATCAAATGAGCAGATGGTAATACTCTGGAAAATAATGATGACACTTACGCCACTGCCAGGGACTTGACCCTGCTGAGTGATATGGTAACTCAGCAGTGGGAAATTGTTCCTGGGGGTACACAATCTGTAGTGCTGCTTCCATTATGTGGCTGAGTGATCAGCTGCTAAACACACACACAATTTACATTAGAACATACTGGGTAAAATACACTATTAAAAACAATTATTCTAAAGAATGCTCAGGGACCATTAATTCTTCAAATCAACAAATGTCTTAGGAATGTCAACTCCATGCTGGGCAATACTGCACAGTTTTTCTCAAAGTATGTTATGCTTAAAATTAGAAATTCACAAAATAATCTTGAGCTTTGTGTGCACAATTAAAAATATTTTGTGTGTGATTGCATTTATCATTGCATGCATGTGTATTTTATAATTTATGCTATATTTATGTCTCCTTAGATAATGTAGGAGTAATTCTGCATTATTTAAAAACATATAAATGGTGTCATACTGTATATATTTTAAAATTATGTTGTGTGCTTATTTTCTATGCATAAGGAAACATAGTTACATAGAAAAAAAATTATTTCACAAATATTGCTTAAATAAAATGAAAGTGAATATGTAAGTTTTTAGAAAACGGCTTGGGGGGAATTAGACAAGTTCATTTAGATGCACTCCTTTCCAAAACTCCAATACAATGGTAGCAAATAAAAAATGTTTTAAAAGAATAAACCAACAAGGACAAAAGGAAGTGAAGAGATAACAGCAATGTAATTTGATGGTGTGAAATCAGAAGGACTAGGGGGAACATGTTTACCTGGTCCTGGGAAGACTGAAGGAAGAGAGAAAACAACCCCCTTTCCACTACAGAACTCCCACAAATGAGAAGTAGGCAGTATGGAAACTTACAGAAGAGGGAGTGACAGTAGGAAAAATATAAAACTGAAGAGTGTTCTGCAATTTTGCCCAAGAACTTCGATGTCTAGATTTTTTTCTTACACTTTGCATAGCCAGGCAACTGCCCCACCCCAGCAGTTAGGAAAACTCCTATCGAAAAAGAGTAAATAAATGTTTCCTATGAGCAATGAGGCAGAGATATTCTGGAAACAAATAAAAGTTTACATATGAAAGCTGAGATTACTAAAGGCTGGAAAACTCTTCTTTAGTGATTCTAACCAACCTGACTCAAAGGTAATGATCTTGAAAAAGTGAAAGTGTCAGTCGCTCAGTCGTGTCCAACTCTTTGCGGCCCATTAGACCTCAACCCACCAGGCTCCTCTGTCCACAGGATTCTCCAGGCAAGAATACTGGAGTGGGTTATCTTTCCCTTCTCTGGGGGATCTTTCTGACCTAGGGATCGAACCTGCGTCTCCTCATTATAGGTGCATCCCTTCCAGTCTGAATCACTTATCTTAGGGATGCCGTAATAAAATAGCAGAGCCAACTCACACTTGAAAACTATAATCTGCATATAAGAATTTTCAACCATCTCTGATACCACACTGTTACCTTTGAGCAGATACGGAAGGACAGCCAGATATTTCGGGGGGGAAAAAACATTAATATGCAAAACAGAAACTTAAAGACAGAAAAAAAAAAAGGAATCTAGGGTAAGCAGAGATGATGCATGAGAAAAAAATTTCAGAAATGTTGTTAATATTTTAAGAGAATGAATAGTAAATATTTTATTCATAAATCAAGAACTGGATGATATAAAAAAACACTCAAAGAACATAAGTGAACTTTTAAAAATTAAAAGATATGCTAAAAGAAATTATGACCTCAAAGACAAGGTGAAAGAAAAAGATATCTCCCAGAATACAGAAAAAAGATGGAAAAAGCAAAATATGAAAGAAAATATAAGATGTTTAAAGGAGGAATCCAGAAGATTGAACATCTTAATAAGAGTAGTTCCAAAAGTAAAAACTGAGTTAAAGCAGAATGGGAAGAAAATATCAACTAAAAAAATATAAAAATATTTTCAGAAACCAAGAATTTAGAATTCCAGATTTAAAGGAATACCAATTTTGCAGCACACACAAATTATAATGTGAAAAAAAAGAAAGATCCTAATATTTTCCACAAGGGGGAAAAAAAAAGTCAGCAAAGAGTGATCAACAATCAAAATAGCATCAGATTTTTAAACAGAAGCACAGAAGCCCAAATACAATGGAGTCATGGCTTCAAATCCTACAGATACTTTATTTGCAACTTAGAATTTTTTGTTCAATCAAACTATCAAACAAGTATGATGTAGAAAAAGATAATTTCAGATATACATCACTGCAAAAAGTTTACTTCACATGTGCTCTTTGCCACAAAGATAATGAAAGTCATATTCCTTAAAAATAAAGAACTAAATTCACAATGGCAAAGGTCCAGAATCTCAGAAACAAGAGATTCATAACTAAAGAAACATAAAGGAAATTCTCAAAATAATGGTATTGGGGAGTTTTCAGTAAAGAGCACGCAGTATAGAATGAAGCAGTAGAAAAACTCTGGGAGATATCATAAACAAGATGAGATTAACACAGAGCCCATTTGGCGTAAATGACATATACTGAGGAGTATACGTCAACTAATGTCTTTGGGGAGATGAGTCACTGGTATACAAATGATTAAGCAAGTAGTGAAGAAAACCCCACAATTATTAACTCTGGGAAAAGTAAATGATTGTACCTAAAGAGTAAACAGTATAGGCTAAAGCTGTCAAAACAACACAAATACTAAATGGACTCTGATCCAAATCATAAGATGTCTACACTGGCAAGATGGGAAGTGGCTCCTGTCTGACAGAGGTAGGTGGATATTTCCTGCACCTAGAAGAAATAGGTGCCCCTCTGGTTCATGCTCTTTCCAAGACAACTTCAGAGCTGAGTTTCCTCTCCCCACATCGCAAAGACAAATGTCTAGCTGAATATCTGAGTTAAAGGGATTTTTGATTGGTGTTGAAGCACTGCATGGATTAAATGAAAGAGTGAAATAGAATCTGCTTCTGTCACAAATCCATCTTAGGAAATGTGTGGGAAAATATGTTTTCAGCAACTTTCTGATCCATTTAATCTTCAAAATACTCTAGATTATACCTGCTCTCCACACTTCTGCCTGTTTCTGGCTTCCAAATTTTAATATGGTTTCCGTTTAAGTGAAAACTCAGCTTGCTCTCCTCATCAACCAATTTACTGGGTATGGATGCCACATCACTACTTGGCTCACTAAAGGTAATTTTGGAGATTTTACCTTTCTCCTCTTTAACATGTAAATTTGCTAATTCTGAGGAAATTGTTTCTGTTATCAAGGCAATATACATCAGAAAATCCCTTTCAAATGCTGCTTTTATATTAGGAAAAGCGTAGTCACCAAAAGCCCTGTTGGAAATTCATTCATGGTGCTAAGAAGTAGTAAAACAGAGTTGTTTATGGATAGGATGACATGTTATTAGACCTCCATTTTCCCAATTAACATATCTTTCCTATCTATAGATGATGAGAAACTTAAAGTTCAAGGATTGAGCTTAATCACATGAATGATCAGGGAAGACAGAGGCAGCCCTCAGGATTCTGCATGTGGACCAGAGTGGGCAAAAACTATGGTCTGCTGGCCAAACCCGGCCTGCCACTCACGCTTGTAAATCAAGTGTCACTGGGACACAGCCACACCTATGTCTTTATGGATCACCTGAGCGGCTTTTGCCCTTCAACAGAGATGTGAGCAGTTGCAACAGAACCCATTGTGCCAGCAAGGCCTGAAACATTTGCTTGTGACCCTTTATCGAGAGTGTCTGCCAGTCCCTGATAGGCAATGTAGAGGGGAAAGTGGGGCACAGTGCAAAGTGGGTAAGTAGCCATGAGGCTCTGTTTTTCCGATTTCTAAAATATGGGCTAAACTTTGTAAAAAGCAATGACTCAACAGCCCCATTTATCTCCAGTTCCTCCCAAAATTCCAATAAAATTAGAATGAAGATGGGCAAAATTTACTCATAATAGCATAAAAATGAAAGAATGCAGTCAGAAAACAATAAGTGTTGACAAACCTCTGCAAGAGGATAGCTCAGTGGGTCCATGCGTTGGTCAGATCAGAGGCCGCAGAAGAGGCGGGGCGGGGCGGGGCGGGGCGGGGCAGGGCGGGGGTGGGGGGGGGTCGGGCGGACAGCGCCCCCTGGTGGAGGCCCCGAAGGCCTAGCAGGTACAGGAGCGCAGGTAAACCGAGGCGGAAATAATTAGTTACAGGGTGCCCTGTGCCCAGGTGGGTTGGGCAGCTCCTTCAATTTCATAGTCTGTTCAGTTGACCACAGCAATGAAGATCAAATTAAGCCTCAGGTAAGGCTTTCTAATGAGAAAGATTTGTTTGTAAAGAGTCCATTAGTGCATATTTTAGGCCTAGAGAAAGATACACAGGAAGTACAATGCCATGGGATCAATGGGGTGGAAAAGGAAGGGACCAAGAGACAGAAGTGAACTCAGGCATGCTTTCCCACATGGAGGATCTGGGACACTGAAGAATGGTTCTTTCTGAGCACTCTGCTTTGGATGGTTCCCCATATTGTGACGTTTCCCAGTCGGCGCTAGTAGTAGAACCCACCTGCCAACGCAGGAGACCTAAGAGATGCAGGTTTGATCCCTGGGTTGGGAAGATCTCCTAGAGGAGGGCACAGCAACACACTCCAGGATTCTTGCCTGGAGAATCCCACGGACAGAAGAGCCGGGTGGGCTACAGTCCAAGGGGTCTCAAAAAGTCAGACATGACTGAACCTTCTTAACAGGCACACCGCATTGTGACTAGTTTCTGGAGGTACACTTTTTAAAGCCCTATTTCCTACCCGCTGTTGCAACCAGAATGTAGATATATGACAGTTCCCCAATCAGCTGTATCTACACACGACTTTTGCAGGGTGTGACCTCCATGAGGCAGCCAGGGGGGCACAGGGGGCGTCCGTCCAGCTGCTGGGGTGGCAGCACAGGGACAATGCCCTGGGCCAAGCAGCTCCCTAATTAGACCAGTTCTTCAATGAGCTTCTGGAAACTGGTTTGTGCATGTTGTTTGTTTTTTTTTTTTCCACCAGCCATTTCTTCCAGAAACTCTCTCAACAGTTGAGTGAGTTATTTGATGTCTCAAGAAATACCTTCTTGATTAAACTAAAGTGGATTCTTTGTTTCGCACCTAAAAATTCTAACCAATAAAATGTCAAAATAAAATGTTCTTTAGCTTCGTAACAGTGGTGAACCTAGGTCTGCGTATGTAATTCCTGTCCATATACCTTAGAGGGAAATACATACCAAGACAGGGACCTTATCTTTGTATAGAATCAATCTTCCCTTTCAAAGCATAAGAATTTGGGGACAACAGTTCCACAACTGTAAAAGAAATGCAGAACACACATCTACACTGATCAATGTGGTTCTTCATAGGTAAATATGAATAACTGATCAAGGTTCATTTGGTATTTGAAGAAAATTCACAACTTCAAAAAAAAAAAAAAAAGATCAAAATAGACAATTAAAACACTGACCCAGAGGACATAGGCATAATGTACATTCTAATTTTTTTAAAATACTATTTCTTTTCCTCTGAAAATCTGAAGAAATAGGCATTCATAACAAGACAAACAACTATTTAAAAAAAAAAGGATCAATTAAGTGGCAAGAAAGAGTTCTTGGAAATAAATAAAATGATTGAAAAATAGAAGAGATGATGACTACGGAGACTAAATTAGGGGTCCCCAACCCTCAGGATCTAATGCCTGATGATCTGAGGCAGCGGTGATGTAATAGTAATAGAAATAAAGTGCACAGTAAATGTAATGCATTTGAATCATCCTGAAGCTGTTCCCCATCCCAATCCCTGGTCTGTTTTCCACAAAACCAGTCCCTGGTGCCAAGAAGACTGTGCACTACTGAACTAAATAACAGAAGGGACAGAGGTCCTGGGAGCACTGATGCTGATGCTGCAGCGCCAACACTTTGGCCAACTGATGCGAAGAACCTACTCATTGGAAAAGTCTCTGATACTGGGAAAGATTGAGGGCAGGAGGAGAAGGGGGTGACAGAGGATGAGATAGTTGGATGGCATCACCCACTCAATGGGCATGAGTTTGAGCAAACTCTGGGAGATTGTGAAGGACAGGGAAGCCTGGCATACTGCAGTCCATGGCATTGAAAAGAGTTGGTCATGACTTAAGTGACTGAACAATAATAATAATAATAATTAAAATAAATTCAAAGAAAACCTCTAGAACATAGTCCAAAAAGATATAGATGGAAAATATTAAAAGAACATTAAGAGACATGGAAGATAGATTGAAGAATGTCCAAACCTAATCCAAAGATTGTACAAAGAGAACAAAAAAGGGGGTGGGGTTTAAAAAGATAGAAGGAAATTTATCTCCAGTCTTCAGAGCCAATAAAAAAAGGTTTCAGGCATACACATTTTGAAGAGATTCCAGCATTCCACTGGGAGCACATCCTAAATTTTCCCCAAGAGAAAAGCATGACATCTACAAAGGAATAAGAATCAAGATGGCATGAAAATACTTTCTCATAATCAACATTTCAAATAGAACATTAAAAAGTATCAATTAAGGATGATATAGAAGACTCTGGAAATTACTTTCTACCTTTTCTTTAAACAAAATAAAGCAAAGCAAAAGAAAAAAATATTGAAAATCTATTCCAGTAAACTGTGAGAGAAATCCAAGAGAAAAAAAAAAATCACAGTATCTTAGAAACAATGGATGACTTTGGGAATAAAATTAAAGAAAAAGCAATAATCAGAAAATGGTAGTTAGGATGTGTGCAATGAAAGTCTTCAAGAAGGACAGAGAGTCCATTCCAAGTATGTGATGATAAGTTGAAGGCAAATGTTCTCTATCAACCACAATTCCATGATTATTAGAAACTAGACAAAAAGCTTGAAAGACAAGTGAAATTTTAAACAAAAATTGTCATTTTGAGTAAGTGGTAGAGTATAATAACAACATATATTTATCACATACTCTTGGAATCAGACATTCTATTTTCCACTTTGATTCTGAAGTAAATAATATTAATCAAATATAGTTATAAACTATACTGATAAAATTTTAAAATATAATATCAACTTATGGATAAAGCATTGAGAATTTAATTATAGTCATAGGACAAAATGTAAAAGACACAATCTTGACATGCTAAGCCTAGAGGTAGGTGAAGGAAGAGGAGAGAAGAAGGTCAGAGAGACATAATATAGGGTTACAGGGTCATAAAACAATATCCTCAAATTACTTAGTAGGACTGTTCAAAGTTTAGGATCCAGAAATACAGGGTTAAGTATGTTAATTAGCAACTTATTTGCCAGAGTGGTGTTAATACACCTTTTGTTACCTGAACGGTATCGACTGGATTATTTCACTATTTGCTTACATAACAAATCGCTGACAACAGGTGTCACTTTCTGCAAAAATTCCCCCAGTCAGTAATGTGCTAAAATCATTTACACAATAATATCACTAACAAAATCAAGAAGTAGAGAATATATCAGAACCATAACTGCAAAGCTCCTAATTTTTCATAACAGGAGGTCAGCAGAAACTGTATGTCTTAGCTGCTATAACAAAGTATCATACTCTGAGTGACTTAAATGACACAATTCCTTCTCACAGTTCTAGAGGCTGAGTTAAATACCAAGGTACTAGCAGCTTCAATTCTTGGTGAGGGCTTTTTCGTGGCTTACAGCCAGCCACCTTTTCACTGCACCCTCACATGAAGAGAGAGGGAAGCTGTGTCTCTTCCTCCTCTTAAAAGGACACTAATTCCATCATGGGGACTCCACCCTCATGACTTCATCTGAAGCTGATTATCTCCCAAAGGTCCCACCTCCAAACGCCATTACATTATAGGTTAGAATCTCAACAAATGAATTTTGACAGGAAACAAGCATTTAGTCCATAAACTACATAAAGAAAAGGTTCATTTAAAAAATTACAAGTTAGTGCATTATTTTAATTAATTGAGTTAACAATCAAGGAGTATCTGGAAAGAGTAAAAGCCAATTGTCTCTAAGAAGTGGCATTAAAAGTGAAGAACTCGAACTAGGAAGACATTTTGGATTTTAATATTATAACTTTCTATTTTGTTGGAATATTTTAACATTATATGCATGCTTTATTTTATAATTTAAATAATTTTAAAAATTTAAATTTGCTTAAATATAATTTAAACAAATTTGTGAGGATTTCATTTCAATTCAGTCACTCAGTTGTATCCGACTCTTTGTGACCCCATGGACTGCAGTACACCAGGCCTCCCTGTTCATCACCAACTCCTGAAGTTTACTCAAACTCATGTCCATCCAGTCAGTGATGCCATCCAACCATCTCATCTGTTGTCCCCTTCTCCTCCTGCCTTCAATCTTTCCCAGTATCAGGGTCTTTTCAAGTCAGTCAGTTCTTTGCATCAGGTGACCAAAGAATTGGAGTTTCAGCTTTAGCATCAGTCCTTCCAATGAACACCCAGGACTGAGCCCCTTTAAGATGGACTGATTTGATCTCCCTGCAGTTGAAGGGACTCTCAAAAGTCTTCTCCAACACCACAGTTCAAAAGCATCAATTCTTCAGCACTCGGCTTTCTTTATAGTCCAACACTCATATCCACACATGACTATTGGAAAAACCATAGCTTTGACTAAACAGACCTTTGTTGGTAAAGTAATGTCTCTGCTTTTTAATATGCTGTCTAGGTTGATCATAGCTTTTTTTCCAAGGAGCAAGACTCTTAATTTCACGGCTGCAGTCACCATCTGCAGTGATTCTGGAGCCAAAAAAAAATAACAATAATAAAGTCTGTCACTGTTTTCATTGTTTCATTGTTTCCCCTTTTTTGCCATGAAGTGATAGGGCCAGATGCCATGATCTTTGTTTTTTAAATGTTGAGTTTTAAGCCAACTTTTTCACTCTACTCTTTCACTTTTATCAAGAAGCTCTTTAGTTCTTCTTTGCTTTCTGTGAAGATTTAGATACTCCAAATTTTAAGAATTATCAAAAGTAGTACGATTAGGATGTATGCTACAAATCAAAAATTTACTTTTGCTAAGCTTGGGCAACAGACAAATACTTATTAATACATGTGTGTTAGTCACTCAGTCATGTCCAACTATTGTGACCCCACAGACTGTAGCCCGCCAGGCTCCTCTGTCCATAGATTTTTCCAGGCAAGTATACTGGAGTGGGTAACCATTTCCTTCTCCAGGGGATCTTCCTGACCTAGGGATCAAACCTGGATCTCCTGCATTGCAGGCAGATTCTTTACCTTCTGAGCTACTGGGAAAACCCTCATCCATATTTACATGTATGATAACAAATTTCAAAATAAAGTTTTATTCTCAGGCTGATGCACTTGAGTGTTTTCTTAGGTAACAACTATGCCCCGTATCTTCACAGTAAGAGTTTTAGGTTTCTTTTAGAAAAGATGGTAGATTCCTATTTTCTAGGTCATCTGCCCAAGGAGCCCTACCTCATTAATGTCTGCAACACATTTATACCACATCCTTCTTCCCAACTCTCAGGCTGCTCCTCCCTGTGTCCACCTCCTGACTAAATTTAGAATGGGGTCCCAAAGAGCCAGACACAACTGAGGGACTTTCACTTTCAAGTTTAGAATACATTCATCATTGTTACATTCACTACCTGGTGAATACTCCCAGTCCCCCCTGCGTTTCTACAACCTTCATGGTTTCCCCACTTTGTTCACCAAAGACTTGGGTTGAGTTCTCTTTCTTTCTTCCTCAACGTTTGCCATCGATGGAAACCTCGTAGCCCTTGGGAATCACCCATCTCATGTGGCTTCTTTGATCCTGGGACCCCTTGTCTCCAGGGATTCTTCCTCATATCATCTCAGCATCCCATTTTTCCCACAGTCAGACTCTGAACTTGTAACACTGGAAATTCCTCAATCCCTGAAGGCATCCATTCTGTCATCTACGCTCTGATAACAAACTTAAACAAGGAACGGATGTGTGCTTTCTGTCCCCTGTTGCTTCCTGATGGTTGGAATGCAACACCCTTTTGGACCAAGAAGTGGAAGTGAAATGATGGAGAAAACAGAATATCGAACAGAGGAATCCAGATTCCTCTGCACCATCCTGGGCTTAATATCAAGTAATCTGAGAGAGGAACTTTATGCAAGTTACTAACATTCTGTATCTAGGTCCACTGAAATCTGACTCCAGCTTGCTGACATCATTAAGTTTCTTGATTACCTGTTCAAGAGGCTATTGGCACTGCCTGTCACTCTTCACGTCATCTCCCTAACAAGTTCGCTGCCTGCCACCCTCACTGCTTCAGATGCCTGGACTTTCTCCTCCCCACTTCCCACACCAATTTCTCACTGCATACTTCTTAAAGACTGTAATTAATATTTCCATCAAATCTATTAACTTATATCTTTATTTTTACTTTTCCCCTCCAATAAACTTGGAGGCGGAGAGGCTCCTGCCAGCAGAGGCCAGTCGCTCCACATGCGCAGTCCTACCTTTCTGGCTTCTCAGTCACCTTCCAACTTTCATTTTTAGTCCTCTTACCCTCCTGTATGCAATATCATTCTCAGTTCTCTAAAATCAGCATTTTAACTTGCTCGAACTGGTGTCAACTTAGAAAGAGCTCCATCCATGCTTCCTCCTTTCTGGCTACTGAGCTCTCTTCCTCTACATGCAAGCTGCTCCTAAGTGTTATCTTTGCACACTCTGGGCACTTTATCATCTTCCATTAATTAATCAGCCCACTTCAAAAATACTTCTTTACCCTAAACCTGAGGATGCTGCTCTTGATAAGAAAACATGCACTTGAATTAAAAAAAAAAAACAAAAAAAACACCATTTAAAACAACTCTTGTGCTAATGCTGATATCACAAAATAATGCAAGGTCACCAACAGCCTCCAATTTTTTAATCTCAAACTTACTTGACCTTATGGCATCACATTTTCTTTTGATTTGGGGATAACATATTCTCCTGGCTTTCCTCCTATCTCCCAGGCCAGCCACGTTCCATTTCCTTTACCAATTCAGCTCTTTTATATTAGAAAGACCCACATTCTCAGCTTCATCAGTAACTTTGTTTTCTTGACCCTCTTCCCTGAAATATCCTCTCCTCTTCTCTTTGCAAGGCAAACTCTTACTCATCCTTCAGATGCCAATTATGTATTATTATCTCACACAGGACTTATATAAATCCCATCTAAAATTGTGTGCCACATTGTTATTTTTTAATTTTTATTTTATATTAGAATATAGTTGGTTTACAATGTTGCGTTAGTTTCAGGTTTATGGCAAAGTGGTTCAGTTATATGTATACATACATTCACTTTTTTTTCCCAGATTTTTTTCCCCATAGGGATTATTACAGATGACTGAGTAGAATTCCCCATGCTATATATATACCACATTGTCTTTTAAAATCTCTATCTTTTGTAATTTTATACTCACTTAGATATTATTTATGTCAGGGCTTACACTCTACCTTTGTAAGGGTAGGGGCCACATCTGTCTATTCATTGCGTGAGCATCCTAACACAGGAATGAGGCTCTATAATTAACTGTTGGATAAATGAATGAATAACCTAGGACTAGGACAATTTTCAGTTACCTCTATTGTAACATGATTTCAGAGTAAGGAGACGGTAACAACACTGAGTATATGCATGTTTGATCCGTTTTGCTGTTTTCTGCACCAAAATCAACATATGTGTGAGAAAGCTGTATCATATCATAGTGAAAGTCATTCAGTCATGTCTGATTCTTTGTGACCCCATGGACTATATAGCCCATGGGATTCTCCAGGCAGAATAGTGGAGTGGGTAGCCTTTCCCTTCTCCAGGGGATCTTCACCACCCAGGGATCGAACCCAGGTCTCCTTCACTGCAGGTAGATTCTTTACCAGTTGTATACAGTAGCTCAACTTTTCTGTAAACCCAAAACTGTCCTAAAAATAAAGGTTATTAATTAAGAAAACGAGCACGGGGCCACAGCTCGGTGGTGAAAAGCGTGGGCCGGAAGTCAGACTGTAGTTTCAGTCCCACCGCTGTCACCTACTAGCTGTGTGATTTGGGGCAAGTTCCTCAAACTCTCTCTGAGGCGATAAATGTTTTTGTTTGCTTCATTTGATTTTGTTTTAATGCTGTATCCAGAGCCTAGAGCAATGCCCGGCATGTAGTATGGACTCAGTAACTACTAAATAAATGAATGTACTTTTTGAAATTAATTTGTATTGGAGTATAGTTGATTTACAATGTTGTATTGATTTCTGCTGTACAGCCAAGTGAACCAGCTATATGTACACATATAGTCCCTCTTTTTTGGTTTTCCTTCCCATTTAGTAGAGTTCCCTGAGCTACACAGTAGATTCTCATTAGCTACATGAAATATATAACTGGCTCAGACAGTAAAAGAGTCTGCTTGCAATGCAGGAAACACAGGTTCTATCCTTGGGTTGGGAGGAGCCCTTGGAGAAAAGAACAGCAATTCACTTCAGTATTGTTGCCTGGAGAATTCCACGGACAGAGGAACCTGGCAGGCCACAGTGCATGGGGTTGCAAAGAGTCAGACACGACTGAGCAACTATCACTTTCACTTCACTTTCTTTCTCACTGGTTATCGGTCAGTCCCAATCTCACAGTTCATCCCACCTTCTCCACCCCTCCTAGGATCCGCTGTCTACAGCTCTGTCTCTATTTTTTGCTTTGCAAATAAATTCATCTATATAAATGAATATGCTTTTTAAAGGCCAAAAAGCAAGTCTCAAACTTTGCAAACAAGTTTGTGGCCAAGTTGAGAGTTCTCTGTTGATAAAACTTGCATTATTTCTTTATTTGCCAAACGGATAGATCATAGCATCAGTACCAAATGCTTACACAGTAAGATTTTTCTCCAATTCATATTTCTCAGTATTTCAAGTATTTCTGTTTTTCCCCCAGGGGAAAAATGCAAGTTTCCCATCCACTTAGAATTTTCAATAAGAAAGTACCTCTTGTAAATAAAAATGAAAAGATGTTCTTCATGTCTTCATGGACAAATAAGCACTTCATTCTACTTGCTTACTGTAATTAGGTGAAACAACAAACTCTAACAAATTCCAGGTGTGAGTGGTCCACTAAGATCCAGTTTCCAGTTGCAGAAGCCCTTGGTACCACTCCAACTTAAACGTCTTAGGGAGATAATCTACTGTTGCTGTCTAGTAATAATATCATGTGTATGACTCTCAGAAGTGTCGGGAAAAATAATTAATGTCTGTCTCTAGAAATTACAAGAAAGAGAATAGCTAATATACAAGAGATTGCCAAGATCAAAAGAATGTTCCACAAAACTTGGCAAAGGAATCAAAACATTTTTAGTATGCAGGTTGGGATCATGTTGAATTCATATCAACAAATCAGAGTTCTCAAAGGACTAGCTCAGCAAATTTATATTGTTTAAGAATGAAAATGTGTTCTGGATGGTACAGTTATGTTAAACGCGTTTAACTCCATGTAGCACATACAGAATATTCGTCCTGGTATTTTGAAGTTGAACAGAGTTGTTTTTTTTTTTTCCAATATTATACTTCTAAAGTATATTTCCAGAGGGAGACACAATCCATCCTATTGAAAATGTTAACCTTTGTTGTGTAAGGAAAAGAAAATCACTCAGTGCCATCATAGTTAGAGCATGAAATGTGAGCCTTGTTTGTCCATCATTTGACTCGTCATTAACAAATGCATAATGATTATATATTATATGCTGGACATTGTGCTAATTTAAAAAGACAAGTTTTCTTATCTATACTCAAAGATGTTAAAATATGATGAAAGAAAATGAGTCAGCACTTGTCCGTTTATCGATTTATTCATTTTGCCCTTTATTCATTAATTCCATGGTCCTGATATGCCAAGCACTGTGTCCAGTGTCCGACATCTAGAAATCATTGTCATTGTAGGCCAAAATAGATATGGTCTCAGCCTTCATGGAGCCAGATATTCTACTAGGTATTTTATGAATATTACCTCCTTTAATTTAAACCTCAAAGTTCTGACTACCAAGAAATTAGTTTCCTCTGTGGCAAAGACAACGTGCCACTCACTAAATATCCACATTTGCCTATGTTTTCCAGCTCCCCCACCCACATCCCCTTGTAAATGTGTTTGACTGTGTGATAATTTTAAACAATAGACGGAGATAGAAGTAACAAGTGTCCCTTTCAGACCAAAACCATTAAAGCTGATGTGCCTCCTACATCTCTAATCACCTATTTACGTGTGCCCATGAAGACCACATGCTCAGACAGTTCTGATACAAAAGACAGAAGCTGCCTGGAGCCCTGAGTCACTAAATGGAAGACAGCATCCTTGGGGAAATGAACACAACTGCACTGCAACTTGCTTGAGCAAGAAAAATCATGCATTATGTTAAGTTGCTGAGATTTGTGTTTGTCACCTCAGGAAACCCTGACTAACATACCTTCCCTCTTCTTAATCATGATCCCTAAGATTCCGAGTTAATGTAAATTAAGATAGAAGTTCTTTGGCTCATGAATCCTCTAGGATTTTACTGGTGCCAGCTAAAGATTGGCACTTGCCATCTGGCTCTACAAGGATTAAATCACAAGCCCTTATGACCACTGATCTTCAACATCCCCTGAAAGGAGTTCAGTGCGGAGATCAGGAATGAGGTACTCTGTTCTATGTAAAAATTGCCAGAACAGAAATTCAGATACATATTTTTAGAAGATTTTATGAGTTCAGTTCTTGCATCTCCTCATGTTTAGAAAAGCATTAAAAACTTTCATGGTGACGTCTACCCCTTTAACTAGCAGTAACCTTTACAAGACTAGTATAGCCTTCTGCAAAAATGTGTGCTTGATTATATGTACCCTTCTTCACCAAAATCACATATATTACTGACCTTCCCCCCCCCCCGCCCCCGCCTCCTTGGAACAGTTTCTTGGAGCTATCTGAAATGCTGTCTTCTAGGCTATAGCCCTCATTTTGCCCCAAATAAAAAGTTAACTCACAACTATCATCGTGTACTTTTTTTTTTTTTTTTTAGTTGACATTGGTGATCTGTCATCTCTAATGCCAAAGAAGTCCAGGAATATCAACTGGTCAAAGTCTGGGTAGGGTTGAAACAAAGGTTAGCAAGAGAAACAGCTGCATACCTGAGGGGTTTCTAATTCTATCATGTCTCACAACTTTACCTCATAATTTAGCATTTCAAGTTGTCCATAATGTTTTTCGTGCTTTATGTCAAATTCCTAAATTTACACACCAAATGGAATTAAAAAACCATCCTTCATTATTTCCATCCCTAAACCATTTCTACAGAAATTTAGAAAAAGTTCAGGATCTAGTCAAATTTGTTTATCAGAGATATTTTGATTCTAATTAACTAGAAAGACAAGATGAACTAAAAGCTAGTCTTTACCTGTTTGAAAGTCTTATTTCCCAATATATCAGAATATTGACAAGTAGAAAATTTTCCTAAAACTCAGACATTATTATGAATATCACTTCTCTATATGATTACTCACATTATAATTCAATATTCAAAATACATTTTGAAGTATGAAGTACTGTTTCACAATTTACAGATAAGAAAACTGGGGCTTGATTAGTGTTACTTAAGAGGTGAATAGATAGAAATCCAGCTTTATCTGGTTCCTTTTCTGGAAAGGAAGGAAGGGAGCTAGTTTTATAAAATCCATGAGAATTCATTATATCAGCAGTCTATATTTGTGCAAGAAATCACCCTAAAACGTAGGGGTTACAGAAGAGTACCACCTGTTGACGCAGGACCGGCTTAGGCTGGGCTCAGCTGGCGGTCACTCTGTTGGTCTTGCCTTGGCTCTTGTGTCTGTCCTCAGCTGGCAGATTGATTGGGTTAGGTGTTACGAAGTAATCTTACCTACTCGTAAGGAGGGGGCTCAGCTCCTGTGAGGGTACAAGTGCCCATCAGAGCAGGAAAGCCTTGGAATTTAGAGAGTTTTTAAAAAAGGAAATTTGCTGATATGAGGATTTTGTGTTTTGTGAGGGATCTTGTTTTGTGTGTGTGTGTGTGTTTGCTTGTTCACTAACTTTAGGGTTAGGATGCCTACATAAAGTGGAAGTCCATGTGAAAACAAGCTCTGACACACCACCAAGTATTCTAAAACTCCACTTGACTTCACTCAGAATGAAAACTTTATTTTTCCTAAATATTCCCCCTGACGATCTATGAGAAGATTCACTAGCAGCCTGATGTTGGTGCCATTGCTTCCACTAATGTCCCCTCACAAACCAAAGCATTTCATTTTTCTGGGGGAGAAGAAATGGAGATATAAAGATGAACATGGAGAAAATATGTTGCTGCTAAGCTTCTTCTTGGAGTTAGGTTAAAATGCTGAAAATGCAGGGAAGGGCCACATACAAATTCTTTATCATACAAAACAGTAACATCCAGTATGTCCAACACAAAAGCTAATATTTAGTCCCTAAGGCAAGTCTGTGTTTGACTCCATAAATTCCCATAATCAGAGATATAGCAAGATTCTTATTTTTCCATTTCTTCCATCCAGTTCATCTTCTTTCCAACCACTAGCTTTGCATCTTCTTAATTATGTGATGTAAAAAAGAAGTAAGAATAAAAGTTTTCCCAAATGCTTGCTCCTTTTTCTCTCTAAAATCAATGCCACTGTCAGCTTTCTGGACGATGTAGGTCAAGGAGGGACCTTAAATTTGTTCTAAGACTATTCAAATTGGCTGGAAGGACATAAATGTGTGGCAGCTTTCAGACTGACTTAACTAAAGAACCTCATGTCATAAATTGACAAGAAGATATTAATGGTTGCCTCTCAGCCTTCAACTTGCAAGCTAGTACTTCTGATGTGTAAGAATTCATATGGAATCAGAATAAACTCAATCAAAAATATCTAGGAAGCCAAGAAACTGTAAATGTTTTTCAAAATGGCTTTAATTTTCATCAATGGGTGTGATAATGGGTCTGGTGAAAAATCACTTCCCAATACAAGATATTGGCAAGTATCATTTTTCCAAAGCAATGTTTTTCCAGGAGAGCTTTACCAAAAAGCTACTGAAATTCATCTGCCTACTAAACTTTAAGGAAAAGCATCCTTGGTTTAATATTATTTGTAAACATGATACAGCCTGAACAGTGAGAGTTAAGTCAAAAGTCGTAGGACGACCTCCTGCACCATTCCCAGCTCATCTTACAAAGTGTTTTAGGAGGGAGGTGGGAACTGCTGGAATTGCTGCAATTTTTTTTTAGAACCGAAACATTAAAATAATGTCACAGGGTGCAAATAAAATGATCTTCCCATGAGAAAAGAGAAAATATTTTCCTTCTTTTTTTTTTTTTAACCTGATACACTTTGGCTGAATTAACTCCAACTTCAGACTGAGAGTTTAAATGCTGCTGCATGGAAGTTGAGTAGTTGGTGAATAAATCTAATGGTGAATACAGAGGCACTGTGCCTGAAATAAGATGTCGAATTCACCTAGGACTGTGCAGAAACACATTCTGTAAATGCTCAGCAAACTGAAATGACCTGAAGAGATCGGAACACTTTCTACTCCTACTCTCCAGAGGAAACAGAAAACAAACAAACAACAACAACAAAAAAAAAAAAAACAGGAGGGAGAAATATCCACTTGACTAAGTTTCAGATGCTGTGACTATAAGGACGATCCTCTTAACCCATCTCCTCATTTCTCATAGAGTGATGAAAAGAGCAGAATGTTGCCTAGGTTTGGTGTGACAGTGAAATCAATGTGAAACACTCCCTGTGTTTAAATTCCAGAAAAAAAGGTTATAGTTCCTAACCACAAGCCTGGACAGGTACTGTCAGGGACAGTTTTTCATGGAGACAGAAACTGCTCATTTCCCTTTGCAAGAAAGACCATTTTAAAGAGCACATTTAGCTACATATGATAAAAATGGATAATGGGGAAGATACTACATATTCATTACTTTCCACAATTTACTCACTGAATGTATTATAGGCTATGAAAATTCTGCACCCAGTTCTTTTTGTTTGCCTGTCTATAACCGACTACTATTTCTGTCTCTCAAATGCATATGAATAAATACACACATGAACAAATATATATACACACACACACACATACAAATTTTTTTCTTCTCATAATGTTAAAAAGAGATTTTTTCTTCTTATAACCTCAGAAGAATGCAAGCCTTCTTACCCAATTTCACCTGCTTCTCCAATTAAAAACGTGCAAAAATATGGCTTTGGCACAAAGGACCAACAGGCTTCATCTTGTCTGCCAACTCTCTTCCATTGCTAGTGTCTGTCCAGAGTGAGGAGTTGAGAAAGATTCTAAAGCTAAATCTAAGTTCAGCCAAAAAGGGTAATCACCTGGTGATGGCCTCTGTGGGAAGGAGTGGGAAGCTACATATTTGCTCTTTGTTTTAGATCTCTCTCTAAACACCGTTTGCTTTAAAAGACATGGCAACACAGATTTCAGAAGACAAAACCAGCAGCTACCAAACCAATGGCTGTTCGGTTGGTGGGTATGTTAGGTGCAAAAGGGTAGAGGGGTGTGCAGAAGCAGGTATGTACTGCTGAGACAATCAGTATGAAGCTACATCATTTAGTTAGATATTTTTCAGCTCAATTCATTACAAGTAAACCTCTGCATAAAACATGAGTACTTAGCATTGGCAGGCTTCCCAGGTGGCGCAGTGGTAAAGAATCTGCCTGCCAATGCGAGAGATGCAGGAGACATAGGTTCAATCCCTGGGTTGAGAAGACCCCCTGAAGAAGGAAATGGCAACCCACTCCAGTATTCTTGCCTGGTTAATCCCATGGACAGAGAAGCCTGGCAGGCTACCATACATGGGGTCACAAAGGAATCAAACACGACAATGACTAAACACACACACACATTTAGCACTGGCAAACTCACTGTGATCACAGGAAACAAGCAACATAGCTTAAGGAAAAAGTTACACTTTCTTTTTCCACACAGATGATGAATCCAGGCACCATCTCCAAGCCTGACAAGCCTTTATTCAAAAGGAGCATCTCTGAAAACGGGTCAGGCATAGTTGGCCTAACTGTATGTCCTAAGGAGCATACACTCTCATTAAAGAATACAACTTCAAGACTTCCCTGGTGATCTGAGGGTTAGGACTTCACCTTCCAATACAGTTGGTGCTGGTTCAATTCCTGGTCAGGGAGCTAAAATCTCACAGAAGCAATACTGTAACAAATTCAATAAATATTTTAAAAATGGGGCGGGGGGAAGAGTAGGACTTCAAGGTGCCAGCCTTTCACTGTCTGGAGGATGATGTCCCATAGAAAGGAAGGAAGGGCCCCTTGGCTGCCTGGGTTCCTTCTCTAATGCTCCACAGGGTCTGCCATGTAGAAGGGCGCCAACCCTTTACAGCTTCCTCTGGAGGCCACCCGTGTCCAGAAGCTCTTAAAGAAGTTTAGCTTTTTACCCTACACTTAACCTGGTGCTGTTTCCTAACCCTACACTGTTCCCAAGGAAGGAATGACTGAAAGCTGAGGGGAAAGGTCCATAAAATTTCAAATTTTGTAACATGATAACACCATACTTTAAAATCATGAGCTCTTAACAAGTTGCAAATTTGGTTCTTAATATTCAGGAAAATCACAGGCACTTAATAATTTTATTTTGAATCCTAAAACTATTGACTATTACCACATTAAAAAACTAAGTGTTTGATAACAGCAGGGAGGGAATTTGACACTATCTTCTTTATATTTTCTGCAGGAGGGTTTCTGCAGTGGTGGAATGGATCACTATAATATGATTTAAAGTCAATAAAACATCATGTTGGGGGAAGATGTTGGTTATAAGGCAACCAACTTCAGCGTGTGGCTGACAGCAGATATCAAATAAATATTAGTAGTCTCTTTCATTTTATGAACTTTCATGCAAGGGCAGAAATGAAGCTGGGTCTTTATAGAGTTGCCCAATGAGTATCTATGTCTTTAACTAGGTTTTGGTTCATACAGATTCATGTAGAAATTAAATCCAGTTTCTTTTTCATAATCTAATATTATGGCTTAATTTCTCTTCTAAGATAGTATCATTCCTCTTCTGATCTCTGTGCCTGGAATAATTGTTCATTCACTTGGTTACCTTCTACGTGTCCATGATCCACGACTCAGCTTAGATCTCATTTCTTCCAGAAAGCCATTTCCTTGTCATTCTCATCATCTTGGCCATAATGCAATCATAATATACATCCTTGTTCTGTTATCATCCTTTGTTTTACTGTTTCTCCCTCTATTCTGAATACCTTAAAAGCAAGGACCTTGAATTTATATCCAAAGTACCAGACATGTTTAATAAATGTATACTGAGTGTCAATCTTATTTTAAACAATATAATCATATTTCTACTGAAGGTGAAACTTTCCTGAACATTTGCTTAACATTGTTATCAAAATAAAGAATAAAAGGTAAATTCTATGGGACTTCCCTGGTGGTCCAGTGGTTAAGACTTCACCTTCCAATACAAGGGATGCAGGTTCTATCCCTGGTTGGGGAGCTAAGATCTCACATGCCTCACAGCCAAAAAACCAAAAAACATAAAATAGAAACAATGATGTAACAAATTCAATAAGAGGTGAAATCCACTGAGCCCATAATTCCTGCCACCACATGCTAAGGAATTTATTTGTAGAATCTCATTAAATCCTCTCAAAAACTCTATAGAAAAGATTCTATCATGATTGCTACTTTAAAAGAAGGAGAATTTGAGCCTCAGAGAGAAAAGCAATTTGCCTAAGTAGGGACAATTAGTAAATGGGAAAGTCATAATTTACATGTATGTGTTCTCACCCCAAAATCCTACCTTTAACCACTAAGTTATGCTGCCTTCTATAATATTCCCCAGTTTGCAATTAAAAACTTAAGGTCATCCTTGGTGTGCATTAAACTACATACCTACACTCGCATATGCACACATATGCAAATAAAAATGCTAGATAATAAATCAATACATCATGATAACACTACCAGTTCCAGCATAGAGGCAACCATGACTAGTTTCAGAGCTTCTGAATTATACAGGCATCACAAAATCTGAAGTCAGGTGGCAGACGGGAACTGGGAAGGTTTCTGATGAGGCTAACTCGCTTCGATTTGATGGGAGGGGGTTTGAAACCCCCACACAGATGGTGTAAAGGAACTCCAGGTGGACTCCAATATTTTGGGTCAGGAGGCAGATTGATGGCAAGTTAAATTAACTCTGGAAATGGAGAACTAATCACACATCAGCAAAGCATCAGATCAACTTTCAGTGCCACATTGTAAATTTCTTTTAACCTTGATATAAAAAGTCAGCTCACAGACTTCCCTGTCATAGAAGCAGAGCTTGTGACTTCAAGGGAGTCAGTATCACAGGATGATAACTTTTTCCTTGTAACTTGCATCAGTCACAGCTGGGCTGTTTAGTGACCAAAGATTCTACAGAGAAGATACTTTGGAGTTATTCTGGAGTTACTTTTGATGATGTTCTTCACTGTAAAAAACCAATTTCCAGAAAGCAAACAGGATGCTTGGCAGAATGTTAAGAAGAGAGTCCTAATACACTGCCTGGGCCCTAGAACCAGGGATGAAACTACAATAGACAGGAAAGAAATCATCTCTCTATATAAAGAGCAATATTTGGACCAGAACACAAGGGCCATGAAGCAGAGCATAGGAAGATGCAGTCATACACTTAAATTTTATGAAGTGACACATATAATTAATATTTTCATCTGTTTTGATAGATGAGCCTGAGAAGTACTGTTCTAATGCTACAGTGACCTGGGAGAGGGAAGGTCTGTGCTTCTGTTTGTGTGTCTTTTGCTTCCTCATGCAATTTTACAAAGCAAGAACTAGAGTCACTGGGAAGTGGTGGCAAGTAAACAAAATATGTGAAAAGAAATCTTTCTTCTGCACAGGACGTAACTAGCTGTGACATTCAAGATCACTCAAGGTCAGAGTGTCAAATGCTGTGGTTGAAGTTAAAAGAAGTTGGAAATTTTAAGATCCACAGTAATAATGACAGTGGGGTGGCTGAATGAGGTGTGATCAGACCCCACGCCAAGATATGAATAACCTTAGAAGTGTTACAAGGTTTCGACTAGCCTGGCATCAGCCTTGAACTAGAAATCTGACTGGGCCAAGCGCCTCCCCTACCTTTATGAGCACCTTCTTTATGATTCTTTATAGCATCATCTTCAACCTCAGAGAAATGACAAATCAGGGACATTCCCACCTTCCTACTAATCCAAAGATGTTCTTTGCTTATGGTTGACATACTTCTACAAACAGTGGTCTTACTAGTAAACATTTAATACTAGTTAAAGCAATTTAAAACATAAATTGCTCAGGAGTAATTTAGAATTCAAAGAGACTTTTTTAGGGAAATATATGGGGTTTCCACTCTCTATCTATCTATCATCTATCCATTCATATTTATCTGTCTATCCGCTTTTCACTATATATTGATTTCTGATCAGTTAATCTTTCCTCTTTTAGAAACATAATCTTTTATATACAATCCTATTTTTAGTGCCCATGAAAGAGTACTATTTGCTGCATATTTGGGTTTTAATATTACAAGAAAACATCTAGAAAGGTGGGTAGAATCATGCCCCATTGCCCCCCAAAGATGCCCATGTCCTAATTCTCAAAATCTATAAGTATATTATTATCTCAAATAGCAAAGGGGACTTTGCAGACAGGATTAAGGGCACTGAGATGGGAAGATTATTTTAGATGATCTGGGTGAAGCTGTGTAACCACAGGGGTCCTTATAAGAGGGAGGCAGTAGTGTCAGTGTCAGAGAATGAGATGCAACAGAAGTAAAGGCAAGAGGGGGAAAGAAGAGGAGATTTGAAGATGCTGAGCACCTGGCTTTGAAGATAGAAGAAGGGGCCATGTGCCAGGAAGGCACGTAGCCTCTCCAGGCTGGCAAGGGCAAAAGAGTGAATTCTCCCCTAAAGGCTCCAGGAGGAGTACTGTCCTGCTAACACTAGATATTTTGTTGTTTTAAACCCGTAAATCTATGGCAAGTTTTTATAGAAGCAATAGGAAACAGACCCAGACTCCAGCACTGCAAGTGGGCTGCTGCTATTAAAAACAACTGAAAATGTAGAAGTAGCTTTGGAACTGGGCAATGGGATGGAAAAATGCTGCTGACCAGGACAGGAAAGGTCTAGATCACCTTAAAAAGACTATAGGTAAAAATGTGGATATTGATGACTTTGCTAAGGAGGACTTAAATGAAAATGAGGAGTGCAGTTAAGAAAACCTAAATTTTCTTAAAGGATATTTAAGTAGGCTGATTCTTGTTGATCCATGACAGAAAACTACAAAATTCTGAAGAACAATTATCCTTCAATTAAAAAAAAAGAATATTTAAGCAGACTGCTGGTAGAAATGTGAACTTCAGAGGCATTGCAAGCAAGGGGCAAGGACAGGAGGAATGTGACTGAAATTGGAGGGAAGAGGACTCATATATACTGTCATAAAGCTTAACTGACATAGGTCCTTCAAACATGTGGAAAGTGGTCGCTCTAAGTAGTAACTTAAGATACTTAACTAGAGATTCCCAAGCAAATTGTTGAAGGTATGGCTTGGTTTCTTTTTGCTGTTTGTAGTAAGTGTGACAGGAAAGAAAAGATTTGAGGAAAGAAGTTTTAAACAATTGAAGAAAACAAAAGCCAGGACTTGATGATTTTAGAAATCCTCAGCCAATCCAGATGTTTTAAAACCTGTGATTGTAGGACTTCTCAACTCTACAACTATAAGAGAATAAATTTTTGTCATTTTAAGCCACTAAATTTGTGGCATTTGTTACACTGGCAAAAAGAAGCTAACACAGTATTCAAGATGAGAAGGCCCTGGTGGATAAAGAAGACAGTCACTGGCAGGGAAAACATCTGAGAGGCAGGACTCAGCTGGCGACTCTCATGGACGCTGATGCTTCCTGCTGCCCCATTTCCCTCACTTCTGTGGGGCCTGTGACAACTGCAGCTTCAACAAACCAGCCCCAAACGTGGTGACCTACACATCCCAATATATAATCCGTCACAAGTCTAAGGGTCACCTGGCACCTCTGATGGGCTCACCTCTGGGCTGCAGTCAGCTAGGAAGCCTGCTGGGTTCTGGCTGGTCACACTCGGCCCCAACGGAGATGACTTAACTCATCTCCACACTCTCTCCCTCTCCTGGAGGCTGGCCTGGCTTGTTCTCATGGCAGGGGCAGTGCTCCAGTAGAGAACCCAGGAGCATGCAAGGCCACTTGAGGCCAGGACTCCGAACCGATACACCATCCCTTCCGCCTTCCAAAGGAAGCCCTACAGCCCGCCCTGAGCAAAAGGTACAGAAACAGACAGACTCTGCCTCTGAAATGGAGGCATTGCAAAGCCCTGCTAACACAGGTTACAGGAATGGGTGAAAAAATGGACATATCTGTACATCAGTGTAATGCTGTGTTCATGATAGAGACACTGATAATGACTCTTCAAATGGGAGTTAGGCCCAGGAACCTAGATGGATCTGCAAAACTTCAGTTTCTTAAATCATTCAACTAATAGCATGGTGCGGAGCCTGGAGATAGAGGGAAGGAGGGAAAGAGAAAAGAACCAAAAACTGACTCAGTGGTATACCCTTTGATGGCAGAGCCAGAAAAGAGACTACAAAGCTTGGCTTCCCCCTCCAGTGGGGATGAACCACTGAGACGTGGTTTATTACCACTGGGATGGCTTTTTCTGCAATCTCACAAGCACAGAATCGTCCTGATTGTCAATGACATCAGATTTGCAGTAATCATCTTCTGACATATTGACTATAATTCTTAGGTTTACTCTGAATCTATTAAAGCACATTTCTTTTAAAAAGAATGAACCTACATAACCAACTCTTAAACAGAAAAAAAAAAGTATGCAATTAGCCTGAAAGTCAGCCAAAAGAGAGCAAACATTGAAAATAAGGCCCATCACATACACATTACGTTACATTTTTAATTCCTTAGAAACAGTATTGCCCAGTTATCCAGAATAATAAAGACCTGACCAGTACCACAAAATGTTTAACAGAGAAACGTGTGAGACAAGAGGTACTTTTACCCAGAGAAACAGTTTTATGACTCATATCCCCCACTCCCATCAGGAATTCATAAAGAATAACTCAAGATGGGTTGGCTAGATCAATAGAAATAGACAATATTGTAAAGATGCTTAGATTAATCATAGTTTGATTGCTGAGTTCTACCTAAATTGATTCCAGTATTTTTTAAGATTTTTCTAGATTAAAAAAAAAAAAAAAAGATATTTGAAACTTCCCTGGTAGTCCAGTGGTTAAGACTCTGCACTCCCAGTTCAGGGGGCCGGGGTTCAAAAGCTTGTCAGGGAACTAGATCACCACATACCTCAACTAAGAGTTTACATGCTGCAACTAAAGATCGCACACGATGAGATGAAGATCCATACACAGCAACAGAGACCCTGTCTGCCGCTACAAAGACCCTGCACAGCCAAATACATTTAAAAAGTAACACACTTCAAAAAAATTGTTTGGAAGCTGAGCCTAAGCTATTTTAGCCTAATAATATAAATGCTTTCCTTTGTCAGCATTAGACAAGCATGTCACATATGTAAAGCATTTTCATAAAAGCCATGCAATTGAATCTTCACTATCACCCCATGAGGTGGGCACTGCTGTCCCATTCAAAGTGATTCAACAGTTTATGCAAGGCTATGCCACAACCAAGCTCTAAGGTTGGGATTTGATCCGAAATCAAAGGAAGTAATCTTGTTGCAGCTCTTCTTGCCTCCTATGACCTCCTATGTGAAAGTGGAAGTGATAGGCTAAAGAGTAAACCTGGGATACTAAAAGTGAAGGTGTGTACTCACTGGTGATACTCAGATGTGTTCCAGGTCACAGTCATTAATAGGGTTTACCAGATCTCACTGAATCCCTACCTCTCACATGTAGAAGATTTGCCCCCTTTTCCACTTGTGAATGGATGGGATCAAGTGCCTAGATCTGGTCCCTGGCATGAGAGAAGTGAAAGGTGAGTCACATCTGAGGCACGCCTGGTCAAGGAGCAACCAAGTCTTCCTTTGTCTCCAGACCATGTCAGGGATGTTGAACATGCCTGGGGTCTCAAGTGAGGCCAGGAGAGCAGAGAGGGAGCCCTGTTGCCTGGAACAGGTAGGCCCTGAGAGCCAGGACCCAGGCTTTGCTGATCTAAGCCTCTGGCATGTGGGGGCTGCTGGCTACAGCAGCACAGTCTAGCACATCCTCACTGCCACATGTGATGCTCATGCTCCCCAAGAGAAGATGTTCTGTGGCTTGCACCAAATGCATACACTAATCTACTTGCTAAGAGTAACCAACTAACTTCAACATCACAATGAAACACATGGCTGGGGGGGAGGGAGTACAGAAGATGGCAGAGGAATAGGACGGGGAGACCACTTTCTCCCCCAGAAAATCATTGAAGGATCATTTGAACGCTGAGCAAATTCCACAAAACAACTGCTGAACGCTGGCAGAGGACACCAGGCACCCAGAAAGGCAGCCCATTCTCTTTGAAAGCAGGTAGGACAAAATATAAAAGATAAAAAGAGAGACAAGAGTTAGGGACGGAGACCCGTCCCGGGGAGGGGGCCGTGAAGGAGAAGTTTCCAAACAATAGGAAACCCGCTCACTGGCAGGTCTGTGGGGAGTTTTGGAATCTCAGAGGGCAACATAATTAGGAGGGGGGAAAAAAAAAAAGAACCCACAGATTATGTGCCTAGCCACGACTTCCAGTGGAGAGGTAACCTGGATGCTCCAGCCCGACAGCAGCAGCGGGGGCTGAACAGGGAGGCGCAGGTTGCCTGCTTAGTGTGGGGACCAGGCCTCAATGCCCTGAGGACAATCTGAGAGACCTCAAGTGAGATAGCAACCCAAACTGTGGGATAGCCAGAGAGGAAAAAAAGAGAGAGAGAGAGAGAGAACTTTCCCATGACAACATGGCTTGCTCACAGAACAAAGGATTGAGTGAACAGCAGAGGAGAGCTAAGCAGCCTCAGACTGGCCCCTCTGCCCGCCGGAGGCAGAGCGGCAGGTGGGCAACAGCCAGGGCCAGAAGGTGAGGGGCAATCTCGGCCCCAGAGACGTCATCCTCCACCAAACTGTGAGCAGGCTCCCAGTTGCTAACCAAGCCTTCCTGGGATCCTGGATGGTTGACATCCGCCAGAAGGGTCGCAGTCAGAGATCAGCTCCCCCGAGGAGACACACGGCAAACCTGAGACGGTGCTCTTGCGGTGCACTCGGGAAACCGAGGGGCTGGGACGGGGAGATGATAAGATGCTCCGCCCAGCTGGGAGAGTGTGCTAGCCAAGCACCTGGTCACCCGAGCTCCTCGAACCTGGGAAGGGCACAAAACGCAGGCCCAACCGAGCCTGCGCCTTTGTGGGGTACCCGAGAACCTGAATGGCTTAGACCTGGGAAGTGCACGCAACCCAGGGCCTGCTTTAGACAGAGCCCCTGCAGAGCAACCTGGAGCCTGAGCAGTGTAGATGGGGAAAGCACACACGCCGTGAGCGGGGGAAACCCAGTGTGGCCCAGACACTGAGAGCCTGGCTGAGACACTGCGAGCTCCCACACACGCCAATGAGATCTGTCTGCAGGCTTCCTCCCTCCCCACAGCACGACTGAACACGTGAGCCTAAAAAAGTGACCACCACCGCCCCCTTGTGTCAGGGCGGAAATCAGACACTGAAGAGACCTGCAAACAGGGGAAGCCAAAATAAACAAAGAAGAGGGAACCGCTCTGGAAGTGACAGGTGCAACAGATTAAAGCCCTGTAGTTAGCACTGACTACATTAAAAGGGGCCTATAGACCTTGAGAAGACGCATAAGCTGGAACAAGGAACGACCTGAAACTGAACTGACCCCACACTGCCCTCAACAGCTCCAGAGATACAGCTCCTAGATACAGTTTACTATCATTTTTTTTAATTTGTTAATTATTTTTTATTTTTAAGTTCTTTATTACTCCTTTAATTTTCATTTTTATAACCTACTATTACCTTGCCAAAAAAGACCCTATTTTTAAAGCAAATTTCATATATATAAATTTTTTATAATTTTTGAGGTTTTGTTTTGTTAATATTGTATTTTTGAGAGTCTAACCTATACTTTAGATTTTTAATCTTTGTTTTTTGGTTTTTGTTATCAGTTTTGTACCTTTAAGAATCCAGTCTTCAGTATCCATTTTTACTTAGGGGTGTGATTACTGGCTTGATTGCTCTCTCCCTTCTGACTCTCCTTTTTCTCCCCCAGGTCATCTCTATCTCCTCCCTCCCCCTTCTCTTCTCTACCCAACTCTGTGAATCTTTTTGGGTGTTCTGGGCTGTGGAGAACACTTAGGGAACTGATTACTGGCTATATTGGTCTCTCTCCCCCTTTGACTCCCCCTTTTCTCCTCCTGGTCACCTCTATCTCCTTCCTCCCTCCTCTCTTCTCTATGTAACACTGTGAACCTCTCTGAGGGTTCCAGACTGTGGAGAGCACATAGGGAATTGATTACTGGCTAGATTGCTCTCTCCCTTTTCAATTTCTCCTCTTCTCCTGGTCACCTCTATCTCCCTCCTCTTCTCCATGTAACTCTGTGAACCTCTCTGGGTGTCCCTCACTGTGGAGAATCTTTTCATCATTAACCTAGATGTTTTGTCATGGGTGTTGTACAGATGGAGAAGTCTTGAGACTACTGTAAGAATAAGACTGAAAGCCAGAGGCAGGAGGCTTAAACCCAAAACTTGAGAACTCCAGAAAACTCCTGACTCCAGGGAACATTAATCGACAAGAGATCGTCCAAAAGCCTCCATACCTGCACTTAAACCAAGCTCCACCCAAGAGCCAACAAGTTTCAGAGCAAAACATGCCAAGCTAATTCTCTAGCAATGCAGGAATATAACCCTGAGCATTAAAATACAGGCAGCCAAAAGACACCTAACCCATAGACACCTCAAAACTCGCTAATGGACACTACATTGCACTCCAGAGAGAGAAGATCCAGCTCCACCCACCAGAACTGATGCAAGCTTCCCCAACCAGGAAACCTTGACAAGTCACTCGTCCAACCCCACCCACAGGGAGGTACCTCCACAATAAAGAGGAACCACAAACTACCAGCATATAGAAAGGCCACCCCAAAAAAAAAAAAAAGAAAGGCCACCCCAAACACAGCAATCTAAACAAGATGAAAAGGCAGAGAAATACTCAGCAGGTAAAGGAATGTGATAAATGCCCACCAACCCAAACAAAAGAGGAGGAGATAGGGAGTCTACCTGAAAAAGAATTCAGAATAATGATAGTGAAAATGATCCAAAATCTTGAAAACAAAACGGAGTTACAGATAAACAATCTGGAGACAAAGACTGAGGAGATGCAAGAAAAGTTTAACAAGGACCTAGAATAAAAAGAGTCAATCAATAATAAATAATGCAATAACTGAGATCAAAAACACTCTGGAGGGAACCAACAGTAGAATAACTGAGGCAGAAGACAGAAAAGGTGAGGTGGAAGATAGAATGGTGGAAATAAATGAAGCAGAGAGGGAAAAAGGAAAAAAAGAATTAAAAGAAATGAGGGCAACCTCAGAGACCGCTGGGACAATGTCAAATGCCCCAACATTAAAATCACATGAGTTCTAGAAGAAGACAAAAAGAAAGGTCATGAGAAAATACTTGAGGAGATAATAATTGAAAACTTCCCTAAAATGGGGAAGGAAATAGCCACCCAAGTCCAAGAAACCCAGAGAGTCCCAAATAGGATAAATACAAGGCGAAACACCCCAAGATACATATTAATCAAATTAATAAAGATCAAACACAAAGAACAAATATTAAAAGCAGCAAGGGAAAAACAAATAACACACAGGGGATTCCCATAAGGATAACAGCTGATCTTTCAATAGAAACTCTTCAGGCCAGAAGGGAATGGCAGGACATACTTAAAGTGATGAAAGAGAAAAACCTACAACCCAGATTACTGTACCCAGCAAGGATTTCATTCAAATATGAAGGAGAAATTAAAATACAGACAAGCAAAAGCTGAGAGAATTCAGCACCACCAAACCAGCTCTTCAACAAATGCTAAAGGATCTTCTCTAGAAAGGAAACACAGAACAGGTTTATAAACTCAAACCCAAAATAACAAAGTAAATGGCAATGGGATCATACTTATCAATAATTACCTTAAATGTAAATTGGTTGAATGCCCCAACCAAAAGACAAAGACTGGCTGAATGGATACAAAAACAAGACCCCTATATATGCTGTCTACAAGAGACCCACCTCAAAACAAGGGATGCAAACAGACTGAACGTGAAGGGTTGGAAAAAGATATTTCATGCAAATGGAGACCAAAAGAAAGCAGGATTAGCAACACTCATAACAGATAAAATAGGCTTTGAAATAAAGGCCATGAAAAGAGACAAAGAAGGACACTACATAATGATCAAAGGATCAATCCAAGAAGAAGATATAACAATTATAAATCTATATGCACCCAACATAGGAGTACTGCAACATGTAAGGAGAATGCTAACAAGTATGAAAAGGGAAACAGTAACACAATGACAGTGGGAGACTTTAATGCCACACTCACACCTATGGTAGATCAACTAAACAGAAAAATTAGCAAGGAAACACAAACTTTAAATGATACAATGGACCAGTTACATTGAATTAATATCTATAGGACATTTCAACCCAAAACAATGAATTTCACCTTTTTCTCAAGTGCACACGGAACCTTCTCCAAGATAGGTCATATCCTGGGCCATAAATCTAGCCTTGGTAAGTTCAAAAAAAATGAACTCATCCAAGCATCTTTTCTGATCACAATGCAGTAAGATTAGAGTCTACTATTCCAGTACTCTTGCCTGGAAAATCCCATGGATGGAGAAGCATGGTAGGTTACAGTCCACGGGGTCGCAAAGAGTCGGACACGACTGAGCAACTTCACTCACTCACTCACTCACTCACAGGAAAAAAAAGAACTATTAAAAATACAAACATATGGAAGCTAAACAACACACTTCTGAATAACCAGCAAATCACATACAAAATCAAAAAAGAAATCAAAATATGCATAGAAACAAATGAAAATGAAAACACAACAACCCAAAACCTATGGGATTCAGTAAAAGCAGTGCTAAGGGGAAGGTTCATAGCAATACAAGCTTACCTCAAGAAACAAGAGAAAAATCAAATAAATAACCTAACTCTACATGTAAAGCTACTAGAAAAAGAAGAAATGAAGAACCCCAGAGTTGGTAGAAGGAAAGAAATTATGAAAACTAGGGCAGAAATAAATGAAAAAGAAACAAAGGAGACCACAGCAAAACTCCACAAAGCTAAAAGCTGGTTCTTTGAGAAGATAAATAACACTGACAAACCATTAGACAGATTCATCAAGAAAAAAAGGGAGAAGAATCAAATCAACAAAATTAGAAATGAAAACGGAGAAATCACAACAGACAACACAGAAATCCAAAGGATCATAAGAGACTACTATCAGCATCTATACGCCAGTAAAATGGACAACTTGGAAGAAATGGACAAATTCTTAGAAAAGTATAACTTTCCAAAACTGAACCAGGAAGAAATAGAAAATCTGAACAGACCCATCACAAGCACGGAAATCAAAACTGTAATCAGAAATCTTTCAACAAACAAAAGCCCAGGACCAGAGAGCTTCATAGCTGAATTCTACCAAAAATTTAGAGAAGAGCTAACACTTGTCCTACTCAAACTCTTCCATAAAATTGCAGAGGAAGGTAAACTTCCAAACTCATTCTATGAGGCCACCATCACCCTAATGCCAAAACCAGGCAAAGATGCCACAAAAAAAAGAAAACTACAGGCCAATATCACTGATGAACATAACACAAAAATCCTTAACAAAATTCTAGCACACAGAATCCAACAACATATTAAAAAGATCATACATCATGACCAAGTGGGCTTTATCCCAGGGATGTAAGGATTCTTCAACAATGCAAATCAATCAATGTGATACACCACATTAACAAATTGAAAGATAAAAACCATATGATATCTCAATAGATGCAGAGAAAGCCTTTGACAAAATTCAACATCCATTTATGACAAAAACCCTCCAGAGAGCAGGCACAGAAGGAATATACCTCAACATAATAAAAGCCATATATGATAAACCCACAACAAACATTATCCTTAATGGTGAAAAATTGAAAGCATTTCCCCTAAAGCCAGGAACAAGACAAGGATGCCCACTCTCACCACTACTACTCAACATAGTTTTGGTAGTTTTAGCCACAGCAATCAGAGAAAAAAAAGAAATAAAAGGAATCCAGACTAGAAAAGAAGTAAAACTCTCACTGTTTGCAGATGACATGATCCTCTACATAGAAAACCCTAAAGACTCCACCAGAAAATTGCTAGAGCTAATCAATGAACATAGTAAAGCTGCAGGATATAAAATTAACACACAGAAATCCCTTGCATTCCTATACACTAACAATGAGAGAACAGAAAGAGAAATTAAGGAAACAATTCCATTCACCATTGCAATGAAAACAATAAAATACTTAGGAATAAATCTACCTAAAGAAACAAAAGACCTATATATAGAAAACTATAAAACACTGATGAAAGAAATCAAAGATGACACAAATAGATGGAGAAATACACCATGTTCAGGGATCAAAATAATGAATATAGTGAAAATGAGTATACTACCCAAAGCAATCTATAGATTCAAGGCAATCCCTATCAAGCTACCAATGGTATTTTTCAGAGAACTAGAACAAATAATTTCACAATTTGTATGGAAATACAAAAGACCTCGAATAGCTAAAGCAATCTTGAGAAGGAAGAATGGAACTGGAGGAACCAACCTGCCTGACTGCAGACTATACTACAAAGCTACAGTCATCAAGATTGTATGGTACTGGCATAAAGACAGAAAAATATATCAATGGAACAAAATAGAAAACCCAGAGATAAATCCATGCACCTATGGACACCTAATCTTTGACAAAGGAGTCAAGAATATACAATGGAGTAAAGATCATCTCTTTGGCAAGTGGTGCTGGGAAAACTGGTCAACCACTTGTAAAAGAATGAAACTAGAACACTTTCTAACACCATACACAAAAAAAAACAACTCAAAACGGATTAAAGATCTAAATGTAAGACCAGAAACTATAAAACTCCTGGAGGAAAACAGGCAAAACACTCTCTGACATAAATCACAGCAAGATCCTCTATGACTCACCTCCCAGAGTAATGGAAATAAAAGCAAAAATAAACAAATGGGACCTAATCAAACTTAAACGCTTTTGCGCAATGAAGGAAACTATAAGCAAGGTGAAAAGACAGCCTTCAGAATGGGAGAAAATAATAGCAAATGAAGCAAGTGACAAAGAATTAATCTCAAAGATACAGAAGAAGCTCCTGCAGCTCAATTCCAGAAAAATAAACGAACCAATAAAAAAATGGGCCAAAGAACTAAACAGACATTTCTCCAAAGAAGACATATAGATGGCTAACAAACACATGACAAGATGCTCAATATCACTCATTATCAAAGAAATGCAAATCAAAACCACAATGAGGTACCATTTCACGCCAGTCAGAATGGCTGCTATCCAAAAGTCTACAAGCAATAAATGCTGGAGAGGGTGTGGAGAAAAGGGAACCCTTTTACACTGTTTGTGGGGATGAAAACTAGTACAGCCACTATGGAGAACAGCGTGGAGATTCCTTAAAAAACTGGAAATAGAACTGCCATACGACTCAGCAATCCCTCTGCTGGGCATACACACCGAGGAAACCAGAATTGAAAGAGATGCATGTACTCCAATGTTCATCGCGGCACTGTTTACAACAGCCAGGACATGGAAGCAACCTAGGTGTCCATCGGCAGAAGAATGGATAAGAAAGCTGTGGTACATATACACAATGGAATATTACCCAGATGTTAAAAAGAATGCATTTGAATCAGTTCTAATAAGGTGGATTAAACTGGAGCCTATTATACAGAGTGAAGTAAGTCAGAAAGAAAAACACCAATACAGTATATTAACACATATATATGGAATTTAGAAAGATGGTAATGATGACCCTATATGCGAGACAGCAAAAGAGACACAGATGTAAAGAACAGGCTTTTGAACTCTGTGGGAGAAGGTGAGGGTGGGATGACTTGAGAGAGTAGCATTGAACCATGTATATTATCATATGTGAAATAGATCACCAGTCCAGGTTTGATACATGAGACAGGGTGCTCAGGGCTGGTGCACTGGGATGACCCTGAGGGATGGGATGGTGAGGGAGGTGGGAGGAGGGTTCAGGATGGAGAACACATGTGCACCCGTGGTTGATTCATGTTAATGGATGGCAAAAGCCACTACAATACTGTAAAGTAATTAGCCTCCAATTAAAATAAATACATTAAAAACAAAACAAAACAAAACAAAACACAGGGCTAACTTAACCAGATATGAACAGAACTGACCTATGCATGAATGAAATAAGAGGTCATTTCCCGGTAATAAAAGAAGTATAATAAAAAAAAAAAAATGCAGTCTTAACCACTGAATTGTAGGGAAGCCTCCACTATAAGATACTTTATATTACCTTTTAAAATATTAATAGTGAAGTTGCGGGTATTTTTTAAAAATCTCTAATTTGTCACAGACCAATATGTGATCTCGCCATGTGAGTTCATGTGATTCCACTATTTTTT
Organism: Cervus elaphus; assembly: GCF_910594005.1. Lineage (NCBI taxonomy): Eukaryota > Metazoa > Chordata > Mammalia > Artiodactyla > Cervidae > Cervus > Cervus elaphus. The sequence goes on along the minus strand of NC_057838.1, from coordinate 16,390,947 downwards.
AGCTACTGACCATCTGTGATCCTCTCTGTGAATTTGCAAATTATTTGGTGACATGTACATGGTTAAACTTCTCTAGAAGTTTCTAAAAGCTCACTTTCAATTTCTATACCTAAGTCATCTCAGACCAGTGGTACTTTGGCAGTTCATATAACCATGCTTTTAGTAGCCTTGCTTAACATAACAAAATTTCTTTGATTTGTGTTTAAAGTGAGCTTTACATTTGTAAAACCAGAAATTCAGAATTTTCCATAATTGGCTTAAAAAAAAAAAAACTTGACTTAAGGAAACTGCTAAATAATATTGGGTAGAAATAAGATGCACAGTGTGAAGAGCATTAGTAGGACTTTGATGAAGAAATGAGCAATCTGGGTTCTGTGGATCAGAAACATTTCCTTAGCCAAACTTACTAAGTGTTCTACAAGTTCCTAATGGAAAAGAATTGATTGTGAATACCAAGACATTTTGTATATTCTAGTTCATTGCATAGAAATCATTCCTAGAGACAGAGTAAACTATATATAGTTTCCACTCCCTAGAGAAGGTCTGGTGTTATTGGGTAATCATTTTTTAGTTGGAAAAAAAAAAAAAAACAATTGCAGTATTGGGTAGCTTAGAAAACTTGAATAGATAAATCTGGATTCAAGACTGATAACTCTTATGAGAATTCTAGTTCCCAGTCTGAGCAGATGGAGCAAAAGCAACTTAAGATAAAAAGGTGCCTTCACATAGTTTACTCCTATCTGAGCATTCTACACATTAGAATTTTTATTTAAAACCCGTGTGTATGTATATACATACACAACATACAAATATTACATCTCTGTATATACACCACTGTTTCTCAACCATGGCACTAAATTATGTAACAATGTAGGCCCATAAGCCGTGCTGTGGGGACTGTTCTGGGCATGACAGAATGTTTATTGATTATTATTATTATTTGGGCTGTGATGTGAAGCATGCAGGATTTAGTTCCCCATCAGGGATTGAACCTGCACTCCCTGCATTGGAAACACAGAATTTTAACCACTGGACCACAGGTAAGTCTCCATTATAAGATGTTTAGAAGCATCCATGGTCTCTACCCACTAGATACTGTAATATGGCCCCAGTTCTGACAAATAAAAGCATCTTTGGATACTGCCAAGTGCCTCATGGGGGAAAAGTAGTCCCTGATTGAGAATCAGTGATATATACTATGTACATATCTGTTTTAAGCTATTCAGACTGTTACAACAAAATATCATGATGGAATAGCTTATAAAGAACAGGAATTTATTTCTTACAGTTCTCAAGGCCAGAGTCCAAGCTCAAGGTGCCAGCACAGTCATGTTTTCCATGAGGGCCCTGGCTCACAGCCTTCTCGTTGTGCCCCTCTTGTTGGGGAAGGGCCGAGGGAATCTGTCTGGAGCATCTTTTACAAGGGTACTAATCCCAATCAGGACTCCACCCTCGTGACCCGAGCACTTCCCAAATGCCCACCTCCTGACATCATTATTCTGAGGGTTAGGATTTCAATACATGAATTGAGGAAGGGAGGGATGGCACAAATATTCAGTCCATAGCAATATTTTTCAACAAATAATCTTAATTTCTTGGGGAAACATGAATGAATCCATCATAATTCATTAAAAAAAGCAAGCTGATGCATTCTTTTCATGAAAGCAGCATGGGACAAAGTGTTAAGAAATGCATCACTTAGTCAACTTTTTATGAAAGTGATTTAAAGATACTTAAAATCATGTCCTGATTGGGTTTTAAACATACTGTATCAGATACTTGTCTCTGTGAGGCCAAAGTTTAAAATATCAACCAAAAGTAAATGTTAGATATAAAATACTCCCATTATTTGAAGCGGTTAGGAAGGAAAAAATAATGTGGAGACATGTGGGTTCTGCATGTACATTCCAGTCTGTGGGAGGACCAGTCAGAAGACATTCTTTCACTTTCCTCCCAGGACTGGAGGATCCAGCTGGTGTAACCTGCCTCACCCTCATGGAACAGGGAGGATTCCGTCTAGTCAGGGTTTTGGCAGAGTCCTGGCAGCCTTGTCTGTGGGCAGGCGGCCTCCTCACATTTCTGTTACTTTATCCTTGAGAAAGTTGCCATGGAGACTGGCACGGAGATGGCAGTCAGCCAGGCAGAGAGAGGCAGAGTTTCAAGTTGAAAGAAACAAACATGCTCACACACATTCATGCTCCCAAAATACAACCTTGTGTGTACATAACCAACTTTAAAAAAGAACAGGTGGTGTCATCACCTGTTTGGGTAAATGGTTTAACCATTGTTTCTTTTCTAATTTGCCCTAAAAAGCAACTCCAGCTAAGACCAGTTAATTAAGTAGGAAAATAGTACCTATTAAAAGTAATCCATCACAGCTCAAGAACAGCCAGCTAGTGGGCATGTGATGCCAAAATCCATTTGCTTGGGAAAAAAGAATCATAAGAAGGAAAAGTGATGACACAGTAAATGAAAAGTGCATACTTCTTTTGGTGAAAACAAATGTGATTTGGTCAAATTAAATATTATGAAAAACAGTCCAACATTTTTTACCTGCACATACAAAATATAAAAGGAACATAAGACTTTGCAGGTTTAGTTTCTAATTTTGGAAGAACAGCTGGGTGTCATCACCTGTTTGGGTAAATGGTTTAACCATTGTTTCTTTTCTAATTTGCCCTAAAAAACAACTCCAGCTAAGACCAGTTAATTAAGTAGGAAAATAGTACCTATTAAAAGTAATCCATCACAGCTCAAGAACAGCCAGCTAGTGGGCATGTGATGCCAAAATCCATTTGCTTGGGAAAAAAGAATCATAAGAAGGAAAAGTGATGACACAGTAAATGAAAAGTGCATACTTCTTTTGGTGAAAACAAATGTGATTTGGTCAAATTAAATATTATGAAAAACAGTCCAACATTTTTTACCTGCACATACAAAATATAAAAGGAACATAAGACTTTGCAGGTTTAGTTTCTAATTTTGGAAGAACAGCTGAATGAAGATTATCATTAGCATTCTTCACAGCCTCAGATTTTATCCAATTTACGTTGTTTGGAGCACTTTGCACTACAACCTTTGACTCAAGGTATTTTGTCAAAAGTGATGAGAAAATCCTGAAGGATGTCTGAATTGGTGAGAGGTGCATGCAGGAAAAGTCCTAAGTCCTTCAGAATACCCTAAAAGAACATCAGAAACTTACATGCTATGTATACACAAATCACTTATTTGGAAAGTGAATCTCTTGTAAGCCAAATACACATAAGAAAATCAGAGTTTCTATCAATATACGTTTTTATTCCCAGCATAAAGACATGCATATAAACAATATGCAGGGAAGCATCTCTGTAACTCAGATTATTGGACTGATGATGGTGCAAACAAGCCATCAAGGAGAAAGAAAAAACACGAGAAAAAAAAATTTTAAGATGAAACTTTCCTTTCTGTTTCTTATGAAAGTGGTGTAGACTTTTCAAAGGCTGGTGGCATCTATGCATGACCAACTAACTCAGAGAGATAACTTGACAACTGTGAACTCTTTTCCTCTCTCCCCTAAGCACACATTCTCTTGGACATATTGCCACACGGGCTCCTGTGTTACCCCAACAAGCTAACCTAAAGCAGTTCACTTAAGGTTTAGGCTGAGGTTTTGTTTTCCAAGTTTGGGAAACACTGCAACATCTTACTCCAGAATAATTGCATATGTATCAAAATTTAGTGTCAATGACCAAACATGTCTGGATTTTACAGAGAAACAACACCTGCTGAAATTGCCAAGAGACTATACAGTCATTCAAGTTGACGAGCATCATGCTGATACCCTTCACATCAGTTTGTGGTCCACATGTCAGCAACATCAGCCGTCCACTCGATTTCCTGGTCCCCTTGCCTGATGAGCAACAGAGCAAAAGGCAGAAGTCTGTCTAGACAAAAGTAATTTACCCAAACCATCTCCTCTGTAAGCCACAGAAAGAAATACCACTATTTCCATGGTCACACACATGTGACCATGGAAACTGACAGTAATTAACATGAAATTTCACCATCACATTAATGGCAATGCAATGCTTGAATGAAAATCAATTCATTGATTTTGACTGAAAGGGAATCAATTAAAATCAGTTTTCATTTTAAGGCAAAGGGCATACTCTGAAATAAATGAGAGTTGGGTTTTTATTAGCAAATGAGAAAGTGAGTCCTCACGCTGTGACACAACTCTGTACTGAACTACAACACATTTATGGTACATCAATCTTTCAGAATTCTCACAAAGACATCTTGATAAACTTGTTTAAAAGCTGAACTAAAACCTCCCCCACCCTCTACACATACTCCTGCAATGTTTTGGCATTATGTTCAGCAGAAATGAAGGCAAGAATGTTCAACAAGAGCTATGACTTATAATTTCTTGCAGATGAAAGGAGTAGTGCGCTTTTCAGTCTCCACTAACACATCACTCTTCCACATTCCTTTGATTAAAAGATTTGCAAGTAAAAAGCTTATGAAGTTAGTTTAAAGGTATGCTGGGGAAAATACAAAATAAAAAATAGTGATTTTCTTAAAGAGTTGCAATTATACAGAGGGTAAATTTCCTCCATTGAGAGAAGGCAAAAAGCAAACAGATGGACACTCTACCACAAATTATTTTGTTTATATAAATAAAAGAAATTTCTTCTCTAAGCACTATTAAGCCTAGAGTCATTTCTAACATGCATGATTCTGTTGATAACCTTGGAGGGCAGAGATCAGATTCTGGTTTTGTGTTTAGTCATTCTACTCACCCTCCTATCTGCTCCATTTTTAAGCATTTCTCGATATTCTAGGGACTTCCCTCCTTCTGCCACCTTCACCCCATCTCTTGAAACCAGCCCAAAGTCTTCTCTCACCAGGCAGTGTCCTACTATGCTTCTCTGGCTATGAAAACTGACCTGTTCTGTGTTCCACTCCTCTATTACCTCAGACGGTGTTTCCTTGTGTGAAAACCTGATCTACATGCATCCTGCGTGTGCCACGTCACTTCAGTCGTGTCTGACTCTGCAACCCTATGGACTGGAGCCCTCTGGGCTCCTCTGTCCATGGGATTCTCTGGACAAGAACACTGGAGTGGATGAGTGCATTTAGCAATAGGTGATCTGCTGTTTGGGGCTCACAGCCCCACCTAGCACAGTAGACAGTGCCCCGGGTTCACTGATAATGCTAATTAGAAGAAAAATATGAACTTTGGGGCCACAAAAATGCTTATCATATAGCAGTACATCTGTCTTTTCACCAACGAAGTCCTAAAAGACAATTTAAAATATGTTTTTACAGAGAAAGGGGCCATGAAAGTCCTAACGTGGAAATGCTGCTGTCCAGTGACTTATGCTCTGGATAGCACTTCCCATGTATTACTTTCTTTATTTTCTGCTACCCATTTCTAATTCTTTTGGGATAACATTTATGTGATGTGAACTTGCCTCAAAAAGAAAAAAAAAAATCATGAAGCAAGGATCAGATGAGCTACTTTCTAATAACAACCTGAGAATAATCAAACTAAAAATCTAACCTTCACAGAAATGGAGGGATGGTTATAGGTCTAAGGTAGGACCCTGGTTCATGATGACAAAGATGATGTGATGAGTCACATTTGCAACATGAAGTTTTTTCATGAGCTTTATTTCATGTATAATGAGAAGATATGTCTTTTTTAAAGTATCTCCCATGATAGTGAGTGGTGCAGCTCTTGCACCCTTTAGGACCAATTTCCTGTACTTACCCTCATAAAGTCTAGGATTACTGTAACATTTTAGTACTGTTTTAGGAGGCAGAGCAATGAGACTGCATGAGAATGATCTCATGTTTAAAGATTTTTGTAAACCATGTTACATAAGAACGCTGAAGAAACCTGGAAATTCAACTCGTCAATCTGTCCTCTTATGTGACAAATGACACACAGCTCTGAAGTACAAAGGAATTCAATAATAATAAAGCAAAAAGGAAATCAGAGGACACGGGTAAATATGAATATATACTTTTATCATTAAACATAGCTCATATGAGTCATCATAAGCAGCAGAAACCCACCCTATACTATAGAAAGGATAGGAGAATTATCAGCTCACAGACTCGGGGCTGGGGGCACAAAAATCAAAGCCCAGGAGGGAACATATACAAATGACTTTGAGAACCACTAAAGCCAAGGACTCGAATGCCTCCAGGATTTATGATTTGCTTATTTTCTCTGCTCCTCTATGTGTAAAGGGGGCTCATACAAAGAAAGTAAATGGTGGACTTCAGATTTTAAAGTTCTTTTAATCACTCCTCTACACAGAATATTTTTTACAGTGGAAATTGTGACTGAAAATAGGCAATCACATAAAAAACTGGGCATTTCATGAAATACACATCCCACTGATTTTCTGGTTTCACCCTGAAATACGTAACTGAAAACAGTCAACAGAGTATAAGATGTCATGACTTTGAAAGGCATATGTCCCCCCCTTTGCAATGTGGCTTTTTGGAGCTATGACCATGTGGTCAGCACACAGGGTTTACCACCAGTGATGGATCTATCATCAGAGAATGAGACCTCAGATAAGAAAGTTATTGGGAAATCTATGTTTACATGAATATGAAGTTAAAAGTACAAATATCAAAAGACTGGGCTTCCCAAGTGGCTCAGTGGTAAAGAACCTGCATGCCAATGCAAGAGCCACAGGAGACACGGGTTTGATCCCTGGGTCGGGAAGATCCTCAGTGGTTGAGAAGGAAATGGCAACCTGCTCCAGTAGACCTGCCTGGGAAATTCCATGAACAGAGGAGCCTGGTGGGCTACAGTCCCTATGGTTACAAAGAATCAGACACGACTTAGTGACTGAGCACATATGCATCAAGCGTGTTACATCCCCAAAATCATTACTTTGCTGTACATGTTTTCTAGAATTGGCCCTTCCCTGAGCTCTTGGATCTAGGTCTATATTTTGTTAACACGGAGTTTTTAGTAATGGATTGGTTAATCAAACAATTATTATTATTTGGGACAAAAATATCATTTACTATTAATTTAATTTTTCTTGTATTTTTTTTTGTAACAATAAAGATACATCAACAAAGGACTTTCCTGGTGGCACAGTGGATAAGAATCTGCTGCCAATTCAGGGGACACAGGTTCGATCTTCGGTCCGAGAAGATTACACAAGCCGCAGAGCAACTAAGCCTGTGTGCCACAACTACTGAGGCTGTGTGCTAGAGCCTGCAAGCTGCGGCTACTGAGCGTGCATGCTCTAAGGTCCACGAGCCACAACTAAGGAGCCCCTGTGCTGCAGCTACTGAAGCCCTTGCAACTAGAACCTGTGCTCTGCAACAAGAGAAGCCACTGCAATAAGAAGCCTGTGCACCATGGCCAGAGAGTAGCTCCTGCTCGCCACAACTAGAGAAAGCCCACATGCAGCAAGAAGGCCCAGTGCAGCCAAAAACAGATAGATAAAAGGGGAAGGGAATCGAAATGAGCATTTCAACTTAAAGAAATTCTTGAAGTTGTGTTTACTTTGAAAGGTAAGCAACCGCTCAAAAAATAAATCCTGTTCAGATAACCTAGTTCAGCGTCCTGTCTGTCCGTGCGCAGACACCGGCAGCACCACACCGCGTCACACACTGAGTGTGAGAGGGCCTCCATGTGCGACCCCAGGCAGACCCAAGCTGCAGGCCCGTGTCTCTGCGCGTGCGCCTCTGCGGGTCTTCTATGTGGTTTCACTCAGATACCTGACTGGTTTAGTTCGTGAGGCAAGGCAGCCCAGTGAGCAGTGTGGTGAAAAAGTGTTTCTCCACGCTTAATAGCAGAGACTCAAAGAATTGGATGGATTAAAGACCACTCAAGTAAATGCTGAAGGAAAGCCCTGATTTTGTTTGCTATCCTTAATATCATACTATAAGTATACTTTTTTATTCATCAGAATGAAACACAAAGGCCTCCACATCAGATCTGTCATCATACTACAGAAGTACTTTTATGCCAGAGGGCGGAATTTTTTGAATGTTTTCCAAGATAGCAAGACTATAACTTAGATTATGAAAGTAAAGATTTTGTTTGACGTTAAATTAATGAGCATAAACCAAGACATTTGTCCCCTGAATTAATTTTCTTGGGCAAGAAAACTGCCCCTTTGCTTTTTTCTTTGGTCAAGATGGGAGGGGTTAAAAGTTCATAGTTGCAAAGAAGTGGAGATTTATATTGAAGTTTCTACTGAATAAGGGTCATTTAAAAAACTACTATAGATCCCTCTCAACACACTGATTCTGGAAGCTGACCCTGATGCCAAATTTGTGTCACTTCCATGCAGACAGGTCTGGAATGAACTGTGAATTCAGAGGTAGCCTAAAGGCAGGACCAACACGGACAAACAGGAGAATGGTTGTCACAAGACCTGGAAATAAAAGCAAGTACAAGACAAGGAGAAAAGCACTAGAGTCTTTCGCTTGGGGGCAGATCTCATCACATAGCAGGGTAAGCTTGACTTATTCCAGCTCAAAAAACCTGCACATTCAACAGGCTGACTTACAAATCAGAGAGTCAGCAGAGCAGCATGAATGACATTCTGGGGTGAAGGGAATGGGCAACAGGCAGGGGTCACAGAGGGACTGCCACAGCGCCCAGGACATCCCCTCAGCTGGAACGGGGCTGTACAACAGCACAGATGAAACCCCAAACACAGGCAACACCTTCATACATCTCAGCTGCCTTGAGTCACAGGACTAATATCAAGGCGTGTATTCTGGAGGACTGTCCAGGGCTCCTGGATACGACAGATGTGAAATCAAAACACTGCCAATTTAATGCACATTTCAAAAGGTGATTAATCTCATGAGTCATTGGAAAAAGGCAAAATTACAATAATATATCTAAATGCACCAACTAAGTTGCTAAAACAAAAAAGACTGACAACCCAGTACTGTCAAGGATCTTGAAGAAATGGATCTCTCATACATTTCATGTTGCTGAAAACCAACTGTCAACTGTAAACAGACCTTGGCAACACTCATTACAGCTGAATGTATGCATCCCTATAACCCAACGATGCACTTTAGCATTCTTGCCTTGAGAACCCCATGAAAAGTATGAAAAGACAAAAAGATATGACATTGAAAGATGAATTCCCCAGGTCAGTAGGTGCCCAATATGCTACTGGAAAAGGGCAGACAAAAAGTCCAGAAGGAATGAAGAGGCTCAGCGAAGTGGAAACAACACCAGGTATGGATGTATCTGGTGGTGAAAGCAAAGTCCGATGCTGTAAAGAGCAATATTGCATAGGAACCTGGAACATTAGGTCCATGAATCACAGTAAATTGGATGTGGTCAAACAGGAGATGACAAGAGTGAACACTGACATTTTAGGAATCAGTGAACTAAAATGAACCAGAATGGGTGAATTTAATTCAGACAACTATTATATATACTACTGTGAGCAAGAAACCCTTAGAAGAAACGGAGTAGCCCTCAGGGTTAATGAAAGAGTCCAAAACGCAGTACTTGGATGCAATCTCAAAAGACAGAATGATCTCTGTTCATTTCCAAGGCAAACCATCCAGTATCACAGTAATCCAAGACTATGACCCCAATCACTAATGGGAAGAAGCTGAAGTTGAATGGTCTATGAAGACCTATATGACCTTCTAGACCTAACACACAAAAAAGATGTCCTTTCCATCACAGGGGCCTGGAATGCGAATGCAGGAAGTCGAGATACCTGGAGTAACAGGCAAGTTTGGCCTTGGAGTACAAAATGAAGCAGGGAAAAGGCTAAGAGAGTTTTGCCAAGAGACTGCAGTGGTCACAGCAAACACCCTCTTCCAACAACACAAAAGATGACTTTACACATGGACATCACCAGATGGTCAGTACCGAAATCAGATTGATTATATTCTTTGCAACCAAAGATGGAGAAGCTCTATACAGTCAGCAAAAACAAGACCAGGAGCTGACTGTGGCTCAGCTCATGAACTCCGTATTGCAAAATTCAGATTCAAATTGAAGAAAGTAGGGAAAACCACTAGACCATTTAGGTATGACCTAAATCAATCATACAGTAGAAGTAACAAATAGATTCAAGGGATTAGATCTGATAGGGTGCCTGAAGATCTCTGGACAGAGGTTTATAATATTGTACAGGAGGTGGAAATCAAAACCATCCACAAGAAAAAGAAATGCAAAAAGGCAAAATGGTTGTCTGAGGAAGCCTTACAAATATCTACAAAAAGAAGTGAAGCAAAAGGCAAATCAGAAAAGGAAAGATACACCCATCTGAGTGCAGAGTTTCAAAGAATAGCAAGGAGAGATAAGAAAGCCTTCCTAAATGATCAATACAAAGAAATAGAGGAAAACAATAGAATGGGAAAGACTAGAGATCTCTTCAATAAATGTAGCACTACCAAAGGAACATTCCTGGAGGAGGAAATGGCAACCCACTCCATGTTCTTGCCTGGGGAATCCCATGGACAGAGGAGCCTGGTGGGCTACAGTCCATGGGGTCATAAAGAGTCAGACATGGCTGAGCGACTCAGCACAAGGGAGCATTTCATGCAAAGACGGGCACAGTAAAGAACAGAAATGGTATGGGTTTAAAAAGGCAGGAGAGATTAACAGGCAGCAAGATCACACAGAAGAACTATACAAAAGAGATCTTAATGGCCCAGATAACCATGATGGTGTGATCACTCACCTAAAGCCAGACACCCTGGAGTGCAAAGCAAGTGGATCTTAGGAAGCATCACTATGGACAAAACCAGTGCAGGGGATGAAATTCCAGCTGAGCTCTTTCAAATCCTGAAAGATGATGGTGTTAAAGTGCTGCACTCAATAGGCCAGCAAATTTGGAAAACTCAGCAATGGCCACAGGACTGGAAAAGGTTAGTTTTCATTCCAATCTCAAAGAAAGGTAATGCCATGAATGTTCAAAACGTGCATGAATGCACAATTGCACTCATTCCACACGCTAGCAAAGTAATGCTCAAAATTCTCCAAGCCGGTCTATAGCAGTACATGAACTTTCAGATAGATGTTCAAGCTGGATTTAGAAAAAGGCAGAGGAACCAAAGATCAAATTTCTAACATTCACTGGATCATAGAAAAAGCAAGATAATTCCAGAAAAACATCTACTTCTTCTTCATTGACAATAGTAAAACCTTTGACTGTGAGGATCACCACAAACTGGAAAATTATTAAAGTGATGGGAATACCAAACCACCTTACCTGCCTCCTCAGAAACCTATATGCAGGTCAAGAGGCAACAGAACCAGACACAGAACAACAGACTGGTTCCAAACTGGGAAAGGAGTACGTCAAGGCTGTATATTGTCATCCTGCTTAGTTTACTTATATGCAGAGTACATCATGTGAAATGCCAGGCTGGGTGAAGCACAAGCTGGCATCAAGAGTGCCGGGAGAAATACCATTAAACTCAGATATGCAGATGGCACCACCCGCAGAAAGCAAAGGGGAACTAAAGAGCCTCTTGATAAAGATGAAATAGGAGAGTGAAAAAGCTGGCTTACAACTCAACACTCAAAAAACAAAGATCATGGCATCCAGTCCCATCACTTCATGGCAAATAATTGGGGAAATAATGGAAACAGTGACAGACTTTATTTTCTTGGGCTCCAAAATCACTGTAGATGGTGGCTGTAGCCATGAAATCAAAACATGTTTGCTCTTTGGAAGAAAAACTATGACCAACCTAGAAAGCATATTAAAAAGCAGAGGCATTATGTTGCCAACAAAGGTCCATATAATCAAAGCTATGGTTTTTCTGGTAGTTGTGTATGAATATGAAAGTTGGACCATAAAGCAGATGCTGCTGCTGCTGCTAAGTCACTTCAGTTGTGTCCAACTCTGTGCGACCCCATAGATGGCAGCCCACCAGTCTCCACTGTCCCTGGGATTCTCCAGGAAAGAACACTGAAGAATTGATGCTTTTGAACTGTGGTGTTGAAGAAGACACTTGAGAGTCCCTTGGACTGCAAGGAGATCAAACTAGTCAATCCTAAAGGAAATCAACTCTGAATATTCATTGGAAGGACTGATCTGAAGCTGAAACCCCAATACTTGTGGCTACCCAATGTGAAGAGTCAACTCATCAGAAAAGACTCTGGTTCTCGGAAGGATTGAAGGCAGGATGAGAAGGGGACAACAGAGGACAAAATGGTTGAATGGCATCATTGACTCAACGGACATGAGTTTGAGCAAGCTCTGGGAGGTGGTGAAGGACAGTGAAGCCTGGTGTGCTACAGTTCATGGAGTCACAAAGAATCGGACACAGCTGATCAACTGAACAATAATTACAACCACTCCTAGATGTATAACCAACTGAACTGCATTTGTGTCAGGAAATGTGTTCAAAAATGCTAAAGGCAGCATTCTTTTTTTTTTTGTTAATAGTAATAGTCTTTTTTGTAATAGTAAAAACTGAAAATAGAAGCACTGTCCTTTAAAAAAAATACAGCATACAATAAAATATTATACAGTAATGAAAACAGGCTGATGCTTAATGGAAAAACCTGCATGAATTTCATGAACAGAGTATATAAAAAAGGCAGACACAAAGGAGTACATTCCCTATGATTCTACTTATCTAGAGATTAAACATAAGCAGAAAAATCTATATTGTTAGAAGTCAAGATCAGGATTTCCTTTGTGGTTGGTTACTTACTGGAAAGGTGTAAGGAACATGAGGAGGGCTTCTGGTGCTAAGGATGTCCTACTTCTAGACTTTGGGTGTGACCTCATATAGGTGTGTCTAGTTTGTGAAAATGTATTGGCTACAGAATCATCAGTTGTTCATTTTTCTATACTTGTTACTCTTCACCAAATAAAAAAATGGTGAAAAAGCTATCAATAAATGTCATAAGCAGATGGAGTACAGTGTTCATTAAAAAATGAGAGACAAAAGCAGGGAGATTCCTAGAAAAGAAGGTACCTGAATAGACAAACAGAGGTGATCTTAGCACCAGTTCTAGAAAAGCTGGCCAAGGGCATACTCCTACCAGAAGATGGGTAGCCCTCTATGCTCATGGTTTCCCAGTTTCTCATGATCTGTGTTCTTGGACTAGTAATTTGAACTCTCTAACACCTGATCGTCTCACCTGTAACTTGGAAATGCCTTGAAGCTTTATTAGAAATATCAAATGAGAGAAGGAAAATGTCTGGTAAAGTACCTAGGATTATTCTTGGTACAAGTTGATAAACAACAAATATGAGTCTCTCTGTGACTTTCTTCCCTTATTCAGTTAGCCCACATGAGAAACCAGCTGAGAAGAGAAAAAGCTAGAAATACAATTTGCTCTGCTTTTGTTGTTGCTGTTCAGTCACTAAGTCATGTCCGACTCTGCAGTCAGCACACACGGCTTCCCTGAGATGATGAGCATTTAAAATCTGATACGTGGAAAGCAAGGTCCCTGTGTGCGGCAATGTGGGCCTGGAATCCAGAGGGGCACAAACCAAAGTGACCTATGACAGTCACCAGGATCCAGCAGCCCAGGCGCAGGGTGACAGGGCCCTGGCTCTGTGAGGACAGCTAGACGATATGATTGTGCGGTGTTTCCAAGGTGGGAGGAGATCACAGGACTCACGTACAGAAGAACGATTTCTTGCCCTGCACCACTGCAATGGCATGGTTCTGCTTTCTCGCTTTCTGGTGTTGCTCATTTTCTAAGTAGCCAATCAATAATTTCCATAGTTGAGTTGGCAGATTTTCCTCAACATCCTTATCTGAGTTGAACTCTAAGTACAGAAAGACATAGCCGTGTGTTTCCAGCTCATGGGCCAAATATGTTGTACCTACTTCTTTCTCTTCACTTACCAACTCACTGATTCAATTAGAAAAGTGTGACCAAACTTGTCTAGCCCAATTTGCGCTCTGTAAACCAAGTTCATTATTGCTAATGTTCTGTTACTCCCTCAATATGTACAGATTTTTCCCTCCCTATTTTGGTCTCATTAATAGAATTTGAAGCTATATTTAGTGGCTGGTAATTGACAAGACCACAGGTGTGGCTTTTTGTTTTTATTGGTGTTTGTTTTCTTCTTACTCCTCTGTACAAACAGGAGGAATAGGAGGAGGTAGTGTTATAAAGCTTTTCTTAGGCAGACATTCATTGATGATTGAATGCTGACAAATAGGAAGACATTTAATGTCAGTTAGTAAAATGGAAACAAAGCATTAATGACACACAGGAAATCAAACACCGAGTCTCTTAGTGAAACACACCTTCTTCCTGCCTCCCTGCATACATCTCTTTTCCCTTAATTCCTCCCTCCCTCTCACGCTCTCTCTTCCTCTTTCTTACTTTCTGTCTCTTCCTCTGATACGCTGAACAAGCAACCTACATCACTCTAGCAATTAAGAGGTAGAAAAAATAAAATCCACAGATGTCCTCCCAAGTCTTATTTTCATTAGCGTGTACTTGCACAATAATCCTGTGGTATGACAGAAAAGACACAGAATTTGAAGCTAGAGAACCTACACATTTATTCCAGGCCAAGTTTACTTAAGTCTGTGAACCGCTGCACCTCCTTTGATAATATTAGGTAAGAGGTCATGCACCACAGGGGAAGGAGGAGGTGGGATGGACTGAGAGCAGTGCTGACATGCACACACGACCATGTGCACAACAGACGGCTAGTGGGAAGCTGCTGGGGGAAGCTGCTGGGTAGCACGGGGAGCTCAGCCCAGTGCTCTGTGATAACTCAGAGGGTGGGATGGGGGAGAGGGAGGCTTACGAGGGAAGGGCATGGCTGATTTGCACTGTCGTAAGGCAGAAACCAACACAACACTGTAAAGCAATTATCCTTCAATTAAAAATTAAAATTAAAAAGGGCAAAGAAAATCAGAGACTCTAAAGGGGAAAAAGAGGTTATTGAACAAGGTGGCTGAGGAAGAACTCTTGAAGTCAAGTTGCCTGAGTTACAAACCATTTACCACCAAGTACTATCAATGTGACCTTGAGAAGTTATTGGTGTCCATTTCATCCTCTAGAAACAAAGGACGCTAATAGTCCAGCTTTATGGAGTTACAAACATTAAATGAGTCAGGTTACTCAAATCACAGTGCCTCACATCAAGGAAGAACTCAATTGATAGTATTAGTAGTAGTAGCGAAGGGAAGTCAAAGTGGCTCAGTCGTGTCCAACTCTTTGTGATCCCATGGACTATACAGTCCATGAATTCTCCAGGCCAGAATACTGGCATGGGTAGCTGTTCCCTTCTCCAGGGGAATCTTCCCAACCCAGGGATCAAACCCAGGTCTTCCACATTGTGGGCGGATTCTTTACCAGCTGAGCCATGAGGGAAGCACAAAAAAATACTGGACTGGGTAGCCTATTCCTTCTCCAGTGGATCTTCCCAACCCAGGAATCAAACCAGGGTCTCCTGCATTGCAGGCAGATTCTTTACCAACTGAGCTACCAGGGAAGCATTAGTAGTAGTAGATTGCTCATAAAATACTTCATGAAATGAAAGCACCATCACAATTTTAGTTCTATTTAGATTTTATGGGAAATATGAAACATTCGAATGCTGGACATATAAAAGGATAAAAGGCATAGTCTTGTCCCTGCTCAAAAAATAATGCTTAATCTGATGATGAAACAGGATATATTAAAGTAAATATCAAGACTGAAGTACAGGTCACAGGTCAAATTTGTCCCTCTGACAAATCCTGTTGCAGAAGGTCAGATGAGATTGAGGTGGGAATATACACGGGCAAGTTCTGAGGTTTGTAGACTGGATGGATAAATGGGAATATTGTTACAGTTCGATAGTAGAAAGTAGGCTTCAGGAAGTTAGAAAGGAGCAGATTTTAACTTTAGAGGCTCATGAGGGCAGAAAGGAGGAAGAAGAAAGGATTCAGTGTGGTGTGCTAGAATTATTAACTGGGCAGGGATGTACAAAGGATAGCCAGGTCCCAGGGGCAGGGGAACAATTATGGAACAACCCAAGTGCCCTAGCTTGCTTAGATTCAATTCACTGTCTTCTGTAAATACGATCTAAGCCAACTGATGTGCGTGTGTGTGTGTGTGAGTATATGTGTGTGCATACAATGTATGTTCCCAGATACACTTGTTCTGTGGACCAGAATCTTTTCTCCTCTATACTCTAAAGAATATAGAATTAATATACGATAGCTGATGTCTGCATGGCTGGAAAGAGATGCTATTCTGACAAATGACTTCATGTGTAGAAGTCTTATTTTCTCACCATGTGCATTCTCATCAAAATGAAAATGTAAAAGAGGAAAAATATCAGAAGTTCTCTTATTTTAGCTATTATGATCATACTATACATTTTACATAAGAATAGCTAATATTTATCAAGAGTTAAGTAGGTGTTAGGCATGATTGTAGGTAAAGTAAAAAAAAGTAAAAGTGCTAGCTGCTCAGTCATGTACAACTCTTTGCAACTATGGCCTGTAGCCCAGTCCACCAGGCTCCCCTGTCCATGGAATTCTCCAGGCAAAAATACTGGAGTAGGTAGCCATTCCCTTCTCCAGGTGATCTTCCAGACCCAGGGATTGAACCTGGGTCTACCTTTTATCTATTCCTTTTTTAAATTTTCAAATGATCTTCAGAGGTATATCATATTATTATCCTATTTTATAAGTAAGGAAATTGAAGCAACCAGTGAATAATGGTGACACAGCTAAGAAATCATAGAGTTGGAATGGGCGATGAAGCTCTAGAGACCAAGGAATTCTCACTCACTTTGCCAAAGGCACATGATAACAACCTGTGAATCCCAGGAATTGTTTAAAACAGACTCTTGAGCCCCACCTCTAGGAATTTGGATTCATTAAGTTGAGGGCAGGGGCCCGAGAATTTGCATGTCTAACAAGTTTCCTGGTGATGCTGATGGTGTGGCCTATGGATCACACTTTGAGTAGCATCACCCTATGTTACAACACTTCAATTGTTGGGTAAAGGAAGTGAAATCATAATATGAAATGATTATCTTTTATTTTTAAGATGTCTAAGGTGAAACTAGTTTGAAGGCAACATTCCAGAAAATTGATATGAATGTGTTCAGTTGGTAAGTCATGTCTAACTCTTTGCAACCCCAGGGACTGCAGCACACCAGGCTTCCCTGTCCTTTACTGTCTCCCAGAGCTTGCTCAAATTCATGTCCATTGAGTTGGTGATGCTATCTAACCATCTCATCCTCTGCTGCCCCTTTCTCTTTTGCCTTCAGTCTTTACAAGCATCAGGGTCTTTTCCAATATAAATATTATAGATTTATTTCAAGAGCATAAGTTTTCTCATTAAGCACAATAACAGAACCAGCTGAATGTACACCAATATTTAGGACTCAAGCTGGCTTTGTATACTCATTTTCTAAATTGTCCTGGTATGTCTTCTCTATATCTTTTCTGTATTGAGTAATAACTTATAGCATACTAATTGGACCTTGTCAATATTGTAAAGTGTTCCTTAAATTACAGGAGACCATCCACTTGGAAACATTGAACAGCCTCTTTTAATGTTTTATTACAATGATCAGAATTCAACATGATAAAAAAAAATGTGACTTAGATCCAAACTATCTTTAGTGTCAGTGGAAAGAGGAGGAAAGGGATGACAATGAGCTTGGTAGAAAACATATCTGCTGAGTTCTCTCATAAGAGAATTTTTAAATGTCGATAAAAATGTATATATATGTCTCTTTCTGGCATGTTCCCTTATTCTTCCTGTTAGGTATAACCAAAAACCTTTGTTTTTGTTCAGACTCCAGGTCATGTCTGACTTATTGTGTCCCCATAGACTGTGCCCACCAGGCTCCCCTGTCTTCCTCTGTCTCAGGTTTTTGTTCAAATCCATGTTCGATGAGTTGGTGATGTTATCTAGTCATCTCAACCCTTTGCACCCCCTTCCCCTCCTGCTCTGTCTTTCCCAGCATCAGGATCTTTGCCAATGAGTTGGCTCTTTGTATCAGGTGGCCAAAGTACTGGAGTGTCACTTCAGCATCAGTCCTTTAAACAAATATTGAGGGTTGATTTCCTTTAGGATTGACTGGTTTGATCTCATTGCTGTCCAAGGGACTATCAAGAGTCTTTTCGAGCACCACAATTCAAAACCATCAATTCTTTGGTGCTTAGCCTCTTTAAGGTCCAACTCTCACATCCATACGGGATTAATGGAAAAACGATAGATTTGACTATATGGACCTTTTTCAGCAAAGCAATGTCTTTGCTTTATAATATGCTGTCATAGCTTTTCTTCCAAAGAGCAAGTGTCTTTTAATTTCATGGCTGCAGTCATCATCCTCAGTGATTTTGAAGCCCAAGAAAATAAAATCTGTCACTTTTGCCCCTTCCATTTGCCATGAACTGATGGGACCAGATGCCATGACCTTAGTTTTCTGAATGTTGAGTTTTCAAGCCTGCTTTTTCACTCTCCTCATTCACCCACAAGAAGAAGCTCTTCTTAGTTCCTCTTCACTTTCTGCCATTAGAGTGGTATCATCTACATATGTAAGATCATCGGTATGCCTCTTGGCAATCTTGATTTCAGATTGTCATTCATCCAACCCAGCATTTCACATGACGTACTTTGCATATGACAAACCTAGTCAGTGTGTGAAAAAGCAAAGGCATCACTTTTTCAACAAAGATCCATACAGCCAAGGCTAGGGTCTCTCCAGTAGTCATGCAAGGATATGAGTGCTGGACAATGAAGAAGGCAGATTACCAAAGAATTGACGCTTTGGAACTTGGTACTGGAGAAGACTCTTGAGAGTCCTTTGGAAAGCAAGATCAAATTAGTCAATCTTAAGGGAAATCAACCCTGAATGCTCTTTGGAAGGACTGATGTTGGAGTTGAAGCTCCAATACTTTGGCCACGTGATGCAAACAGCTGACTCACTGGAAAAGACCTTGATGCTGGAAAGACTGAAAGCAGAAAGAGAAAAGGGCAACAGAGGATGACATTGTTGGATGGCATCACCCACTCAATGGGCATGAATTTGAGCAAACTCTGGGAGACAGTGAGGGACAGGGAAGACTGGGGTGTTGCAGTCCATGGGGTCATGAAAAGTCAGACATGACTTGGTGACTGAACAACAACAAAGCAGGGTGATAATGTACAACTCTGTCATATTCCTTTCCCAATTTTGAACCAAAAACCTTAACAGGATGTGAAAAACAAACATCATAAGATTGCAAACCAACCAGTGACCTTGGGACTTAAGGAATGACACAGAAGTGAGTTCTCTAATTTCTGTTCATACAACAGAGACCTAGGACTGAAGAAGCCAGAGACTCACAAAAACAGGAAAGTAGGGGGGGGGATTTGATAAATAAAAAGAACAAGTAGAGGCAGGATCAATTAGAGTACGAAGACTCTAAGCTCACCTCCCCAAGGAACACATCAAAACTACAAATACATAAACAGCAGCTCTCCCTGACAAAGAAAAAAAAAAAGAGCAGAAAGGAAAAAAACCTTAAAACCTAGGATATTCTTCCTAGTAAGGCTATCATTTAGAATAAAAGGACAGATATGGGCTTCCCTGGTGGCTCAAAAAAATCTGTCTGCAATGCAGGAGAACTGGGTTCAATCCTTGGGTTGGGAAGGTCCCCTGGAGTAGGAAATGCTACCCACTCTAGTATTCTCGTCTGGAGAATTCCATGGACAGGAGCCTGGCAGGCTACAGTCCATGGGATTATAAAGAGTTGGACATGACTGAGTGATAACACTTTCAAAGAGTTTTCCAGACAAGCAAAAACAAAGAGTTCATCGCCACTAAATCTACTGTACAAGAATGGTTAAAGTCTTCTTAAGGTGAAAAACAAAAGGCTTTAACAAGAAATGAGAATATTTAGGGCAAGAAAATCTTAACTGGTTAAGGCAAATACATAGTAAAGGCAATGGATAAACCACTTAAATAAGGTAGTGTAAAGGTTACCCCCTTCATAGATCATAGCTTTGTTGTTGTGAAGGGGATTGGATAACTCAATGAAGCAATGAGCCATCCTGTGCAGGGCCTCCCAAGAGGGAGGGTCCTGGTGAAGAGTTCTGACAAAACATGGTCCACTAGAGGGGAAAGGGGCAATGCACCCCAACATTCTTTCCATGAGAACCCCATGAACAGGATGAAATGGCAAAATGATATCACACTGGAAGATAAGCCCCCCAGGTTGGAAGGTGCCCAATATCCTACTGGGGAAGAACAGAGGGCAACTTCCAAAGCTCTGGAAAGAATGAAGTGGTTGGGCAAAAGTAAAAATAATGCTCAGTTACAGATGTGTCTGGTGGTGAAAGTCAAGTCAAATGCTGTAAAGACCAATAATGCATCGGAACCTGAATGAAAGCATACATTCGTAATTAAAGGTAAACTGGACATGGTCACCCAGGAGATGAGAAGATTGAACACTGACAACTTAAGAACCAATAAAATAAAATGGACATGAATGGGAGAATTTAATTCAGATGACCATTATATCTACTACTGTGGGCAAGAATCCCTTAGAAGCAATGGAGTAGTTTTCAGAGTCAACACAAGAGTCCAAAATGCATTACTTAGGTGCAACCTCAAAAATAATAGAATGATCGCAGTTTGTTTTCATGGCAAACTATCCAACATCACAGTAATCACAAAAAACTGTGCAAAATTCTTAAAGAGATGCGAATACCAGACCACCTTACCTGACTCCTGAGAAACCTGTATGCAGGCCAAGAAGCAATAGTTAGAAATGGACATGGAACAACGGACTGGTTCCAAATGGGGAAAGGAGTATGTCAAGGCTGTATACTGGCACCCTGCTTATTTAATTTATGTGCAGAGTACATCATGCAAAATGCCAAACTGGATGAAGCACAAGCTGGAGTTAAGATTGCCAGGAGAAAAAAAAAAAAAAGATTGCCAGGAGAAGTATCAATAACCTCAGATATGCAGACGACATCACCCTCATGGCAGAAGCAAAGAAGAACTAAAGAGCCTCTTTGTGAAAGTGAAATAGGAGAGTGAAAAAGCTGGCTTACAACTCAACATTCAAAAAACTAAGATTATGGCATCCGGTCCCATTACTTCATGGTAAACAGATGGGGAAACAATGGAAACAGTGACAGACTTTATTTTGGGGGGCTCCAAAATCCCTGCAGATGGTGATTGCAGCCATAAAATTAAAAGACACTTGCTCCTTGGAAGAAAAGCTATGACCATCCTAGATAGCATATTAAAAAGCAGAGACGTTACGTTGCCAACAAAGGTCTGTCCAGTCAAAGCTATGGTTTTTTTCAGTAGTCATGTATGGATGTGAGAGTTGGACCATAAAGAAGACTGAGAGCTGAAGAATTGATACTTTTGAACTGTGGTGCTGGAGAAGACTCTTGAGAGTCCCCTGGACTGCAAAGAGATCAAACTAGTCAACCCTAAAGGAAATAAACCGCATATTCATTGGAAGGACTGATGCTGAAGCTGAAGCCCCAATACTTTGGCCACCTGATACAAACAGCCAATTCATTGGAAAAGATCCTGATGCTGGGAAAGACTGAAGGGAAAAAGAGATGGTGGCAGCATAGGATGACATGATTTGATAAAATTACTGACTCAATGGACATGAATATGAGCAAACTATGGGAGATAGTGCAGGACAGAGGAATCTGACATGCTGCAGCCCATGGGGGTCGCAAAGAGTTGGATACAACTTAGGGACTCAACAACAACAACAAAGCTTAAAAGACAAAAAGTGTAAAATCAACTATAACTACAATGAACAATTAAGGGATAGGCATGAAGATGTAAAATAGGACAGAAAAAATACAAAATCCTATAGGGGGGTAACAACATGTAGAGCTTTCAAGATGTATCTGAACTTAACCTACAATCAACTTAAAATAAGTAGATGCAGTTTTATGTTGATGCTGTAACTGCAAATCAAAAACCTGCAATAAATAAAGTTTAATGGGAAAGGAAACCAAACAATTGTTTGGTGGAGCCAGCATTCACACTCAGGCCATTGAGACTCCCAGACCATGGTCTCATCCGTCCTGAACCTCATTCTAGCTCCATTTTCATCTCACTCTTATGATGAATTTTTCTTCACTCAGATTTTACTTTGAACTCTGTTTGATCTCAGGTCATATATAACCACTGTAATCACAAACCAGAAAGTGATACAGAATATACCAGATAATTTTTATTCCTCACTTGGTCTTCCAGTAACATTAAGTCCATTAAGTCATTCTATTATCTCTAATCAGAAATATGGTGGAACTTCCCTGTTGGTCCGGTGGCTAAAACTCCACACTCACAATGCAGGAAGCCCAGGTTTGATCCTTGGCCAGGGAACTACTAAGAGATGTCACATACCACAACTAAGAGTTCACATGCAACAAATAAGGCCTAGGAGAGCCAAATAAATAAATATAAATATTAAAAGAAAAAGAAATATGGCAAAATGAAGTTTCAGGACTAGGACTGGATTCATTTAGATGAAAAGGCTCTAGAGTATTAACCTGGCTACTATGCTTCAGGAATTGGACTGTAAATAAGATCTCTTGAAATTTGCTGGTGTTTCTTGTGCCCTAGTTGTATAACTGAATGCATATCAACATAAGGCCACTGCCCTTCTTTACAGTATTTTCATACTCATTATGGTTCCCTTCATTCATGGTGTCACAAATACTAATGGAATCTAGTTGGGCAATGATAATAAAAAGGCACAAATACCCAACATGTTTATAGCAAAGAAGAAACAATTTCAGGTTTGTATTTTCCTGGACTGATAAAGATGGGTTCTGGTGTTAGGAGTAACTACAACCAGAAGAAAATAAAAAAGATCTGTTCATCTTTTCCCTTAAAAAAAAAAAAAAAGAATTAACCCAAGGTTATCCCAAAGTCATTTTTCTTGTGTGCTGTTATTACATCTTCTGGAGTGGGAAGGAAGTACTATGTTGGAGCTCCCACACAACCGCTATTCTATGTCATCTCTGCTGCAGTCCATAGGGAGTGCACTGTTAATAGTTATGAAAATTACAAATCACTGGCATGCTGACTAGTTGCAATTCTACAGTTAGCTCTGCTTTCTTTTTAATTTTCCACATGGGTAATTTTTTAATAAGCAAGAGGCAAGGACAGATGAAGAAAGCTAGAGTGTGCACCCATATCTTCATTTACATCTGAGACGCAAGGATGGTGTGAAAATGTGTCAGTAACGACACAAGCATGATGGCTATCAAGCCAATGGGAGACAAAGGTGATGATAAACACTTGGCATTTGCTTGGACTGGGGAGGAAGACATTTTTCTGGTGGACATTACCCTGTTGAATTAATCTAATTGTCCTCTAAAAGATCTTCAGCATTAGCTAATTGTATTAAGAAGTAACTCACTTTTATAGACAAATACTGTTTGACTCCAACCATACAAGAACTTAGAATAGTCAGATTCATAGAGTCAGAAGATATACTGGTAGATGCCAGGGGCCAGGGGGTTGAGGGGATGAGGGGTTAGCGAGTGTTTAATGGGAACAATTTCAGTTTCAGTTCAGTATAGTCGCTCAGTCGTGTCCGACTATTTGCGACCTCATGAACCGCAGCACGCCACACCTCCCTGTCCATCACCAACTCCAAGAGTTCACCCAAACCCAAGTCCATTGAGTCGGTGATGCCATCCAACCATCTCATCCTCTGTCGTCCCCTTCTCCTCCTGCCCTCCATCTTTCCCAGCATCAGGGTCTTTACAAATGAGTCAGCTCTTCACATCAGGTGGCCAAAGTATTGGAGTTTCCAGCTTTAGCATCAGTCCTTCCAATGAACACCCAGGACTGATCTCCTTTAGGACGGACTGGTTGGATCTCCTTGCAGTCCAAGGGACTCTCAAGAGTCTTCTCCAACACCACAGTTCAAAAGCATCTATTCTTCGGTGCTCAACTTCCTTTATAGTCCAACCCTCACATCCATACATGACCACTGGAAAAACCATAGCCTTGACTAGACAGACCTTTGTTGGCAAAGTAATGTCTCTGTTTTTTAATATGCTATCTAGGTTCATCATAACTTTCCTTCCAATGAGTAAGCATCTTTTAATTTCATTGCTGCAATTACCATCTGCAATGATTTTGGAGCCCAGAAAAATAAAGTCAGCCACTGTTTCCACTGTTTCCCCATCTATTTGCCATGAAGTGATGGGACTGGATGCCATGATCTTAGTTTTCTGAATGTTGAGTTTTAAGCCAACTTTTTCACTCTCCTCTTTCACTTTCATCAAGAGGCTTTTTAGTTCCTCTTCACTTTCTGCCATAAGGGTGGTGTCATCTGCATATCTGAGGTTACTGATATTTCTCCCAGCAATCTTGATTTCAGCTTGTGCTTCTTTCAGCCCAGCATTTCTCATGATGTACTCTGCATATAAGTTAAATAAGCAGGGTGACAATATACAGCCTTGACATACTCCTTTTCCTATTTGGAACCAGTCTGTTGTTTCACATCTGGTTCTAACTGTTGCTTCCTGACCTGCATATAGGTTTCTCAAGAGGCAGGTCAGGTGGTCTGGTATTCCCATCTCTTTCAGAATTTTCCACAGTTTATTGTGATCCACATAGTCCAAGGCTTTGGCATAGTCAATAAAGCAGAAATAGATATCTTTCTGGAACTCTCTTGGTTTTTCGATGATCCAGCAGATGTTGTCAATTTGATCTCTGGTTCCTCTGCCTTTTCTAAAACCAGCTTGAACATCTGGAAGTTCATGGTTCATGTATTGCTGAAGCCTGGCTTGGAGAATTTTGGGCATTACTTTACTTGCGTGTGAGATGAGTGCAACTGTTGGTAGTTTGAGCATTCTTTGGCATTGCCTTTCTTTGGGATTGGAATAATAACTGACTGTTTCCAGTCCTGTGGCCACTGCTGGGTTTTCCAAATTTGCTGACATATTGAGTGCAGTATGTTCACAGCATCATCTTTTAGGATTTGAAATAGCTCAACTGGAATTTCATCAGCTCCACTAGCTTTGTTCCTAGTGATGCTTCCTAAGGCCCACTTGACTTCACATTCCAGGATGTCTGGCTCTAGGTGAGTGATCACACCATCGTGATTATCTGGGTTGTGAAGATCTTTTTTGTACCGTTCTTCTGTGTATTCTTGCCACCTCTTCTTAATATCTTCTATTTCTCTTAGGCTCATATCATTTCTGTCCTTTATTGAGACCATCTTTGTGTGAAATGTTCCCTTTGTATCTCTAATTTTCTTGAAGAGATCTCTAGTCTTTCCCATTCTATTGTTTTCCTCTATTTCTTTACATTGATCGCTGAGGAAGGCTTTCTTATCTCTCCTTGCTATTCTTTGGAACTCTACATTCAGATGCGTATATCTTTCCTTTTCTCCTTTGCTTTTCACTTCTCTTCTTTTCACAGCTATTCGTAAACCCTCCTCAGATAGCCATTTTGCCTTTCTTTTTCTTGGGGATGGTCTTGATCCCTGTCTCCAGCTTCAGTTTAGGAAGGTGAAAAATTTGGGAGATGAACAATCATGAGAGTTGCACAACAATATGAAAGTACTTAGTACCACTGAACTGTGCAGTTAAATATGGTTAAAATAGTATTTTTTAATATTATGTGACTTTTACCACAGTAAAAAAATCATAAAATGAAAATAAATAAAAAGGAAGTAACCCACTTTGAAATCAATAATGATCCCCTACCAGTAATAATAATTTAACCAATCCCAATTTATTAGTCAGGTTAAAACATCTTCTAAAGAAACATTTAACCTAGCCATTTCTACTTTACCTATTTGAAAGGAAAATTATCCATTTAGAAGTAGTTGCTCATGAACCAGTTGCTTAAAAAGTTATTCCATTAATAGCTACTAAGCACCCACTCTGAGCACCAGATGTTTGGTTTAGGATGAGCCCCCAATGGATGGAAGACTGAAATGGGGAAGGTATAGTAGACGAGAGTGAATTTTGAGAAATACACTCCAGGATTTAAAGTTCTAAGTGTGGTGAGCAGAATAAAAAACTAGGCAGTGTATGCTTAAATGTCACATGAATGGTATACAGTGAAACTGATAATAATTACTATAGAAGCAAAAGGTAATTTAGCACAAAAGTAATGAAGCTTAAAGTATAGGGCCCCTCACTTAGACATGGCCCTCTAAATAAATATCCATTCCTTTAATTTTATATATGTAATTTAAAAAAATTTTTTTTCTGTAAAAATCCCTTCAAATAGTATAAATTTCCATCCCCACAAAATCTGGATCTGCCTGTAAACAGGGATTCAGAAACAAAGAGCAAGGATTTTCGCAGTATTTTTCCCCAGCAGAAGTTGAGATCTTTCCAGCTTTTGTGCATCTTTCTTTCCAACTCTGTATTTCCTATTTTGGCTATGGCTAGAGGTTCACTTCGTTCTCTACACAGCTTCTAGTCTTTACAATATTTAAAGAACTACTCTGAGAAACACACACACCCCTCTAATTTTCTTCAGAAGAAACATAGGGCTGTTCTTCTCTGAACATTCAGGGTGGCCCCAAGTCCCTGCTCTTTCAGAAAAAATAAAAAGTACTTACAAAAGAGCAGATGTTACTCGCAAAACCCAGAGCCCAATGCCTCCTGGAACCAGCAAGTGTTGCTGGTCAAGAATCAACAGCAAATTTTGCTGGGAAATAAGGTGCAGAATTGAAACTTTACAATTCTATTAAATGCCCTGAAATGAATCAAGAGTAGTCCCAGAGATGATGGCAGGACTGAAGCAGAAAGATGTTATTTCATGGTCCTTATTTCAAAGGCGAATACAGGGACAAAAATCTAACAGATCATTTATAAGTTTTTAACATAAATTTCATATGTAAATATATAGATACATGTGTATATTTAAATAACTGAATTTATTTTTCTGTTTTATGGCTTCTTAACTTTGCATTTTTCTTAGAAAGACTTCACCCACACTATGGTAACCTAAATGTTTTTGTTTTTTTTTTCTAAATGTTTTTATTCTAAAATGTTACAGTTCAATTTATACATAATAGGGTGATCTTAAAATGATTTTAGCATACAGTTTTAAGTAGATGTTCAGTTTTATTCCTTCTTTAGAGGTCTGGTAGATTTTACCAAAAGAGTTTATTTAAAAATTTGTTTCCCATTGAGCTAAATGCAACTTTAAGATACACTAAATTTTCATAAATATGTGGATATAGTCCTAGAAAATGCTTTATTTCTTCCATTTACATTGCATTATCTATCCACACCAGGAAAAATTACTCTTAATATTGTAGTTTTAAAATATGTTTGAATATCTGTTAGAGTTCTTCACTCACTATGCTACTTTTCATAATTTTTCCTTAAATTTCTTGACTATTTTTGTATACTTCCATTTTACTTGAAGTTCTGACATGTGAGCATGCTTAATTTTTATACAACTAAATTTACAGGTACATATTTCTGTTTTTTAATCATTAATTCAAAAAATATAATTCTTTCAAAACCTATTACCCATTTCTGACTTTTCTTTCAGGCTTTAAAAAAAATCATCTGTCTAAATTTCTTAGAAAAATCTTTATGGTACACGTCACTATAATGCAGGCTTGTTTATAAGGTGCCTACACGTCAAATCCATCTGCTATGATGAAGAGAGGGCCTTCCTTCCGTGTTGTAAAAAGCTTAAAACGAAGGTGTCATTCTTGTCCCACAAAGCCAGGTTAATAACAGTTTCCTACTACTACAGAACACCACCAGCTCTGGAGTCAGCTGTCCCCTTGAGAGTTTCATTACCTTTAGCTGTTTTCCCTCACACAAATTATTAAACTAACAAGCAGACACAAAATTCTCTGAATTCAACCAAAAAAGCAAACCTTTCCATAAATCAAAAAGAAGTGTTATGTTTTACAAATAAAAAGGATTGCATGTATTTATTTTTTTACAAGAGATATAAGAGCTAAATTGCCATTAGTTATATCTTACATTTGCTTAGGAAAAAATGACTACTGTTAATAAGGTATTGTGATATTTTTGCCTGATCTTACAAGAAAAATATTTTAGCTTATCTATTAATAATTATTTTTATCTCTATTCTTGACCTAAAAAGGATTTGATGCAAATGTATTTTATTTAAGGTTGCTTTAAAAGGTAAATTAATGAAAAAAAAAGCAAAAGTTTTGCAGTATTTGCTGTGAAGCATTCTTCTTATTTTTGTTCAAATCTGGGCAATAGATGAAAACAAAATTTCCTAGCTCTCTTGAGTCATAGCAGAATCAAAAAGCAGTATAAATATATGTATAAATATATACATATGTGTGTGTATGTGTATATATACACACACATATGTTTACACCAGAAACTAATACAACATTATAAATCACCTATACTTCATTATTAAAAAAGGAAGCATACTCAGCACAGGGTTAAAATATGCTATTTGTTTATCCTTCTCATTAATTTCTGAACTAACTCTGCCACAAACATCAAAAAGATCCATTTGAAAACTGTGATTTGACATATAATAAACCAATTAAAACACACACGCACACACTTACACATTTGTACAGCTCCTAATGGTACCAATAAATCAACTCAAAGCTATAAAAAAGTAATTAGGGACAAAGAAATGACCTGTCTTGATGTTGCTTCTTTTTTTTTTAGTATGAGTCTAATGCGATTATACATGCATATCTAATTACTACATCTGATGACCTATGGTCATAGCTTGATTTCTGTATTACAAATGGCCTGACATTTAATTAGTTTATGTGATTAAATTATGGAATATCTACATAGTGATCAAATGATTAAAACTTTTTTGTGCCTCTCATTTTTCTCAGCACTTGAGTTAATTATATCTGACCACATATGCAGTATGTGAAGAGACTCACACAGAAATCTTTACAAGTGGAAAAAGAATTACAGTTTTGCAAATCAGGATGGAAAGAATCATTGCTGAGCACATCTCACAAGAGGTATATAACAGGATGATCCAGCACTTCAATCCCTGCAGGAGACCCAAGGCTAAATTATAATAAGGATGGAGCTGGTAAGCCAGGGTTCCCACTTCTCATTCACCCTCATTTCCTTCTCTAAGGAACTGATGGTCCCTGATGTATGTAATGGTCTTTTTATTATAAGAAATGATCAATTTATATAAAAAATTTTAGTTTGGTTATTACAGTCATGATGTAAGCCTATTTCTGGTTTCTTGCATCCCAAGTCAACCAGGGATTCTTCATAGCTTGTCACCTAAGTTGAAACGGCTCTCCCCTCAAACTCTGGTACAAGTGCCAGTGAGTTCATGAGTCGCCACAAAATGTGGACTTACTGAAAGTCCCGAGCAGCCCTGAAGAAAAGTCGTGAGAAAAGGATCCCTACTCCCATTTGTATAAGCAAGTTGACTGAAACAGGGAACAGAGCTAGAATGCCTCTTAAGACATGTCTGTATTAACAAAGAACATCTTTTTGACATCCCAGAAACATGTTGCAAACACCTGTCTCATCCATCATTAACCATCCTTGCGATGTGAAGATAGTAAGCACAAGGGTTCCTAATTACTCAGTGACAGGAATGCAAGACAAGGAGGGAATGCTGAAGTCTACCAATAATCCCAAAGCCTTATGCAGCCAATGCATTCAATAACTGCCCCCATGAAAGCTTTTCTTCAAAACAGATAGATAGCAGAGAACAAAGTTGGTTGATGTATGAATCTCATATGTACAGACCTGGTTGGTTAGGAAAAGAAGAAATGACTAATTTGACATTATTCCAATAGTAAGTTTTTTCCTAAATAGCTAACTATGATTGCTTAGTAAGAATACATGATTTATCCTAAAAATACTTAAGTTACTTGATGAAACCTCCATTTTCTCTAGAAAGTAAAGGCAGATATGAAAGTACAAGCTATATACCTCTTCCTCTTCTAATTTTATAAAAGTTGCTAGAATGTCTCAAATGAAAGTATATGAAAATATCATCGAAAAAGCAAGAGAGTTCCAGAAAAACATCTATTTTTGCTTTATTGACTATGGTAAAGCCTTTGACTGTGTGGATCACAATAAACTGGAAAATTCTGAAAGAGATGGGAGTACCAGACCACCTGACCTGCCTCTTGAGAAACCTGTATGCAGGTCAGGAAGCGACAGTTAGAACTGGACATGGGACAAGTGACTGGCTCAAAATTCGGGAAGGAGTAAGACAGGGCTACTGTATATTGTCACCCTTTTTATTTAACTTATATACAGAGTACATGTCTCAGAATGTCAGGGTGGATGAATCACAAGCTGGCATCAAGATTGCTGGGAGAAATATTAATGACCTCAGATATGCAGATAATACCACTCTAACTGCAGAAAGTGAAGAGGAACTAAAGAGCCTCACTCTTGATGAGAGTGAAACAAAAGAGTGAAAAAGCTGGCTTGAAACTCAACATTCATTCTGATCCCATCACTTCATGGTAAATAGAAGGGGGAAAAGAGGAAGCAGTGACAGAGTTTATTTTGTCTGGGTCCAAAATCACTGTGGATGGTGACTGCATCCATGAAATTAAAAGATGCTTGCTCCTTGGAAGGAAAGCTATGGCAAACTTAAACACCATATTAAAAAGCAGAAGCATCACTTTGCTGACAAAGATCCATATAGTCAGTTATGGCTTTTCTAGCAGTCATGTACATGCGTGAGAGCTGGGGCAAAAAGAAGGCTGAGAGCTGAAGGAGTCATGCCTTTGAATTGTGGTGCTTGAGAAGACTCCTGAGAATCCTTTGGACTACAAGCAGATCAAACCAGTCAATCCTAAAGGAAACTGATCCTAAATATTCATTGGAAGGACTATTGCTGAAGCTCCAATACTTTGGTCACCTGATGCAAACAGCTCACTCTCTGGAAAAAACCCTGATGGTGGGAAACACTGAAAACAAAAGGAAAAGAAAGAAGGTGGCAGAGGATGAGACGGTATTCAAATACCATCACCAACTCAGTGGACATGAATTTGAGCAAACTCCGTGAGACAGTGAGAGAGTAAATTCCTAGGCAGGTTGATAAGAAGTCCAGGTGTCCCCAAGGAGAGAAGGGGTCTGGGGTTCTTGAGGAGGAGAAAAGGACAAATTTTCTTTTTCTCTACATTCCTTAGTCTTAATCACATAAAATGTTTTTTTGTTGTTGTTGTTGCTGTTGTTTTTCCTTTAAGCCAGGAACTAATGATTACACAACAAACAACTCAGTTTAAACTCTGTACTAAGGATTATATAACAACAATGTATCCTGCTTGAGGACAGTTTCTCCTTCCTGAAAACCTTGTGACTAATCCTGATATCTTAGACTGTATATTATGGGAGTAGGTCTAGCAGGATCTTTCTACTGTTAAGTTCTAATCCTGTTATCCTAAAATGTAAATTGTGGGAGTGGGTCTAGTAAGATCTTTATAACCTTGAGACAATCTTTTGATTTATTGTAGTAACTAGTATAAAAAGTATATAACTCCCTTGCTAACACTAGCAAGGGGGGCACTCTCTGCGCCCCTTCTGATGTCTTTGTCAGAAGCTTTTGTCAACTACAAATTGGCACTTACCAAGAGCTTTGCAAATGACTGAACAACAAAGGCATTTGCCATCTGCCTCTACTGAGATTGAGCCCCATGTTGCT
Source organism: Cervus elaphus (assembly GCF_910594005.1). Classification (NCBI taxonomy): domain Eukaryota; kingdom Metazoa; phylum Chordata; class Mammalia; order Artiodactyla; family Cervidae; genus Cervus; species Cervus elaphus. The sequence goes on along the minus strand of NC_057838.1, from coordinate 16,359,373 downwards.
CTAGCTGTTGACCTTCAACAAGCCCTGAGGGAGCTCAGGGTGGAGTGAGGCGCTCTGTGCTCCAGGGAATCTGGTGGGACAGGTCTTCAAATAGTTGGATCTTTTTAGGAACAGATTTTATGATCTCAATCCTTGCTTGTTCTCATATCTAGAGAAGCACTAAATCCTTTCATTGTGACATCAGATTCTCATGACTAACAAAAACCTTTTGTAAAATAAGTGCTTCATGGCATTGAACTCCCCCTTCACCAAAACCTTATATATTGATTTTCCCCCACTGCCTCTTTGGGGCAGTCTCTCAGAGCTATCTTAGATGCTGCCTCCTAGGCTACAGTCCTCATTTTGCCCCAAATAAAACTTAACTCGCAACTCTTAAGTTGTACATCTTTTTATTAAGTTGACAGTTATGGCGACCACAAAGGGACCCAGAGTGGACTTCCTTCCTTTGACTGGACTCCACGAGGAACCAGAGCTTTGGGACCAGCAGTGGCCTCTTGCGCCCATCTGCCTCCTCAGGGAGTGCAGAAAAATTTGGGTAAGTCTCTCTCAGTTCTTGAATCTCCCGTGTTGGTTGAGATTCTGAGTTTTATTTGGCTGTGGAGCAGGTTACCCAGCCCCCTCCTAGTAGGAAAGATACTGGCAGGGGACGGTGGGGGGACTGGGTGAAACATCCAGGGCATACCCACTCACGGTCTAGACAATGAGTGGGACTCAGTTGAAAGATACAGAGAAATTCCCACCCAGGCAAAAGATACTGGGTAGCGGGCTGGCTGAAAGCTGCCAGGAGAGTTGCACCCCAAGTGGAAAAGTACTGGCTAGGGGGGCTCGATTGAGAAAAAAATCAAGGAATCCCTGGGGTTCGGCTGAAAGATGCCAAGATTGCTCCACTGTAGGGGACTGAACGGTCTTGGCTGAGTGGTTAAGTAAGAGGCCGATCTGACACTTTTCCTCAATTTGACTGCCCATTATAGAATTTGTCAGGATAAAAGTGAGGAAAATACATGAGAGCTTTGCTCTGAAGAGAAGGGACAAGACTCCTCCCACCTGGTTTCAATTTTCTCAGGTGACTGAGAAATTTACAGGAGTGATAGAGGCCTAGTCCTCATGCCGTGCAGTGGTCCCATAGGGAAACCCACTAGTTAATTAAAATACTTGCTCAATCGGGGTTCACACATAAGAACTGGCCATTCAGCGACCTGAGCAGCCACGGTGGTCTTAGACTGCCCGAGGCAGAATCCGAGACAGGTAAGACGAGCTGAAATGACTTGGATAACTCCTGGAAGAGTTAAGCTCACAAGCAGCACATGGGCCCACTACACAAGTTCACTAGTGATTTTATCCCTGACAAATTCAGCTTAAAATGGGAAACACAATTTCTCAAAAACAGAAATAAAGGGGTGTCAGAAAGCCAGCCTCTGACTAACACTCTAGCCAGATTTGTGTACAGTACATACAGAGCTCACACTTGCAAGTGCCTAGTTAATTGGAGAAATTATACTAAAAGAGATCTCAACAAAAAATGGCCAAATTGGGGTTCTTTTGATATTTTAAAATCGATATTTTTGTGCGCACAATTAGAAAAGGCTGGCTCTGCTCTGACTGGTATCTAGAAGCTTCTAAAACAGGAAATGATAGAGTAACCTCTTCTCAGAAAATCAACAAGAAATTGCTTGAAACTATATCAAAACTGAAAAAAGGCTGCTAGCACTGACTTTGCCAGGTTGCAGGTCTAGTCGAACTGGGAAGTCATGTTTGACATTTATGCCATTTTGGTTTTTGACTTCCGGGCATCAGTTTACCATCTTTTTGGGGCACTCTTGCCACTTGACTTTTGATTTCTGGGCCTCTCTTTGCCTTTTGTTTCATTTGGAGTGTGACTCCTGCCTGGTGAAGCTCTGGTTTGGTTTTGTTGGTTTGGTTTGAGTGCTCAAGCTAGTGTGGGAATTGCTCATAGGTGGAATTCCCACACTCCACCTGGGAACCCCTTGGGGAAAAAAAAAATTTTTTTTTTTAAACTGGTCAATCTATAGCTATGATTCAATGACAAGAAAAATGGCCTAAAATATTAGATCTTTACTGACATACAATAGGAAATGGATTTAAGTTCCCTTATGTCCAGGACTTCCTCCTGTAATCAACAGTCTGGGGCTGATCAAACTAAGACCCCCACTTCCCCAGAGGAACAATCCCTGCTGGGACCAATCTGCCCTTGTTATCAGGACCAAGTTGAGCGCTATCTGGTCTAAATTTTGGCTATAAACTACGGTCACACACACACAAAATACAATTTTTGACAATGTGGTCACAATATTCTTTAGACTCCAGAGGAAGCTTGAAGAAAAAATTAACTCTTTAAGAATTGTTGCCCTGAGAAAATAACTCCTTCTATACCTTTAGAACTTATCTAGACCATATCTAATCCTTGAAATCAAAAGGGAAAAATGGGGAACAAAGCCTTTTAAAATCTTACTCCAACCATTTTTTATTCATAACTAAGTTTGGAAAACAAAGCTATGGGATCTCTTGTGTCTATCTGGATATATGTATGTCTCTGTGTCTTTATTTTTTGATAATGTTGCTGATTGGTGAGAAAAGTTTGTAAATAAGCTAATTGGCCTTAAAAGAAAAAAAAAAAAAAGGAAGCGCTTACAAATCAAATAATTCTAAATACAAGAGAAATTAACCTAAACGACTTTCGGGTTCATGTGAACTGGAAAATGTTCAGTGTTAAATACCTGATATTAATGTTTATTTGTTCTAAACAATGTAGACATGTCTAAGAGTAATTAACATTAAGCAGAATATTTTCATTGTACCTAGGTTTAACGTAAGTTAAATATTATTATATGTTACAAGTTTGTCAGCAAGGAAATTACCTCAAGTGAAGAAACTTCTAAAAAAACATGTAAATGAGATATGAGCCTTTAGATAAACTCTATTAAGAATAATCATGCTTTAGGAATGTCTGTCTAAAATAGTCTCTGCAGATTGGGGTAACTTGAACTTCTAAGGGTTGTGCTAAACTAAGTGTTAGAAGTCTATTGAATAGCTAAGTCATTTCCAAATAAAATCAGATTTTGGAACATTTACTACTAAACACTAATTACCTCTTACAGAGAAACTAAAGAGATTTGGGATTAAAAATATGTTTGGTTTGATCCTAAATTGTTCTCTCTAAGAAACAAAGGTTTTAGAAATCATCACTGGTATTTATGCTCACCAATCTATAAAATGCTAATATAAAAGTCAGTTCTTGGTTGCTTAAGGGAAGTAGGAAGTGTGTTTTCAGTAAAGAAGGTATGAGGAATGGAACTGCATTTTGTGAAGGAAAAAGGAAGTAAGCCTGATTTGCAGGTGGCTTTTTAGGATGGAAGAATATAGTCATGGATACAGAAACTGATAAGGTTTGTGAAAAGTGAATCATGATGAAAGAATTTTGTATATGGTTCAGACTAATTTTAAAATAAAGTTAATTAAGTTTACCTTTTAAGTAAAGTAAGCTGCTACAAAAACTTGAAATTAGCTTTTCTCTCTGTTAAGAGGACACCTTTTCTTCAGATATTGAACTGCCTTTGACAATAGGTTTAAGTTTCTTTCAGAGAAGGCAATGGCACCCCACTCCAGTACTCTTGCCTGGAAAATCCCATGGACGGAGGAGCCTGGTGGGCTGCAGTCCATGGGGGTCACTAAGAGTCGGGCACAACTGAGCTACTTCACTTTCACTGTTCACTTTCATGCATTGGAGAAGGAAATGGCAACCCACTACAGTGTTATTGCCTGGAGAATCCCAGGGACGGGGGAGCCTGGTGGGCTGCCGTCTATGGGGTCACACAGAGTCAGACACGACTGAAGAGACTTAGCTTAGCTTAGCTTAAGTTTCTTTATCTCTTAAATGATCTGTTCTGAAATCCTTTATTGTTACTTTGGCTAACTGAATAGTTATTGTTTCTCAATGACCTATAATCCTATCTGACTGAGTGTTCTAAAACTTTTTGATATTTGTTGACAAAACTTCCTAAACCATGCTACTGAAGATTTCTAGTTAACTTTGGGATGCTTCAGAGGGCCCCTGAAACATCCCAAAGAGAGATATTACACTAATTAGGTTCATTTTGTATACAGAATTACATGGAGGGTGGTGTATTGTCAAGTAAACAATAAGTCTCAGGTTATATTGTATGGTAAATGTTACTAATATAGATATCCTAGAAACTGTATGGAGTTCCTAAAATTCTGATATGTTTGGATAAAATGTTATCAGGCATAATTCTAGTTACTATCTCAAAATATTGGCATAGGACTAGCCACATTTTGCCTCTTCAAAAAGATTTATAAAAAGGACTTTTGGATAAATATCACTTTCTAAACTGGGTAAGGATTCTAACAGAAAACCTGATGACTTCACAAAGGTTAACAAAAGGACTGAATGAACTGGTGAATATGCCTATAAATTTTATGGTTTCTATCTGAAAAATTACTGATTTGAATCTGTGTTTTCCAGGTGTAAGAAAAAAAAATAAAAACCCTTCCCCTCAAACTAATTATGACAGTAATTTGTTAAAATTATATTTTATAAACAAAGTGAAACATTTATCTTTTCTCTCTATCTGAACCCTCCAGAGATTGGAAGCTCTTAGTTTCCAGTTACTTTATCAGTAAATTAAGAAGGTTATCTCAATAACAGGTACAGAAATCTCAAGGAATTTTGGAGACCTTGAGAAGGGAGGAATTTACTTAGATCTGTTAGGCAAAATCTGTGATAAGCCTTTGGCATGACTTTCCTAGCCATGAAAGGTTTTATTTTAAAAGTTCAGTCTGAGACTATAAAAGTCTCAGCAAAGCAAAAAAGTCTATGATTAATTATTGTTACATAAATTATCAGGCCAAGTTTATTGAGACCAGACCTATATTACAAACAGGTCTTAATTAGGTTATATTTGGTAAATATGACAGTGATTTTAGGGAGAAAGAGATGTTTCAATGAATGTTAAATCCCAATTTGTTAATGGAGGTATGTATCTACTAAGAATCATTTCCTGGATAGTTCTTTGCTGTTAGGGTATATTAATGTAAACTTTAATTGAATTATTAAAGGACACTCTAGGGTTGTTTCTGAAGCTTATCTCAGTAGTCTGTCTTTGGATGAAAATCAGATGCCTCACATATGACTTGCAATCAAGACTGGAAGAACACATAATTTAAGGAACTGTCTCCAACCTTGATGGAAGGACCTTTCTATCAGGTACTCTAAACTAGCTCATGCCCAGTGAAATTGAAGGGAAATTGACTCAGGTTAACTCCCACTTCCAAAGGCCACTAAGTTGGACTGGTCCATAGAGTGGCCTGCTGACCTCAAACTCACCTTAAAGCAATGCTCAAACAGAGGACGAGAAAAAGACAGCATCAGAAGTCCATAGCTTGCCCAAGATGCTGATCTGACTTGTATGATCATTTATAATGTTTTCTTGATTCTTTGGACCTATACCTATCAATCAAATATTTTCTATCATGGACATGATTCTATGCTAGTTTAAAACGCAATCTAATTGTTGGGTTGTGGCCAATTACCTGTGTCTAGAACTTCTGGGTTACCGTGGTGGATTCTGTTTTCTAGGGCTCTGATTGGATACCCCCTAGGAAATTTATTTTAGATGGGTGTTCAGTCCTGTTCTATTTATGATATTACTAGATGGGATCCTCTCACCTGGCCAATTAATAATACCTGCTCTGATGCTGGCCACAGAGTTAAGTTTTCTCTTAGCGTCATTCAAACTCAATCAGAGCAATGAGCTAAGACTCAGTAAAAAAAAAAAAAAAAGAAAAAATTAACCTGTCATCTATTGAAAGGAAAACTCCCACAATTATGGGGTGGATCTACACAGTTAACAATAGACTATGGTCATTTAAGTTTAAAAGTTCCTCTATGTTGGGAAGGGTTAAATCATACTAAAAATGATCAGCCTGGTAATTATGAGACAAGGATGGGTACTTTATGAACTATGTCTATTATTACCCTTAGAGAGAGTGATTGGTATGGAACTCAGTGGATTTGTGGCACTAATTTATGGCCTTCACATCTACAGGGATGGATATGAAGGTGTAGCCTGGAATCCCCATGAATTTACGGTCATACATGTTAACAAATTAGAGGTAACCCTAACCAATCTACCATTGGTATGATCCCAACAGGTCAAAGATCTGTATTCTACTGGGATGACCATATAGCAGGTGTGTGTGTGTGTGTGTGCTTTCATTGGGGTTAGAGGATGTAACTGGACCACATTGAAGCCTTAACTTTCATAAGCTTTAAATGACAGTAACCGGACTATTGGCCTATTGAATTCTGAGATCTCTATGATGAGAAAGGCAGTGCTATACAACTGCAAGGCCTTGACACCTTATGGGCATCTCAGGGAGATATCTGTGAAATAATTCAAACTGAATGCTATACTTTTATACCTGATAAATCCTTTAATGTAACAGATTTGAACCACATGAAAAATTAGATTTCTGCTTTAAGTGACCCATTCCCTAGTCTTAATGATCTTTAAAAAAAAAACAAAAAAACTGGTTTGGTGTGGGAGGTTCATGGCTAAGATATTTACCTTTAATTCCACTAATGTTATTAACTATGCCATTTGTATTTTGCTTGTTTCACAAGATTATTATTTCTTGTATTACCAAGTGTATGACTGAGCCTCCAATGGAAATGATGACTAGACTTCAAGCAGTTGATCAAATGTATAGCTCAATATATAATCAATGATTGTAATAGTGTAACTCTAGGTATGAAAAGATGCAACGAGAGGAAATACTTTCCTGGACCATAACTAGAAGACAGGTGTCCAGAGATCTTTTGACTACTAGACCTAGTCCAGTAATAGCACATTGCGTGTCTTATCAACAAAAACGTTCAGAACTGGAAACGAGCCTTCCTAGCAACGTCGGACAAAATGGCCATGAAATGCCCCCCAAAGTATGGTCAGATTTATGACCACAAGGGGGCCGTGTCAACTACAAATTGGTGCTTACCAAGAGCACTGCCAACAACTGAACAATAAAAGCATTTGCCATCTGCCTCTGTTCACCATAAGCTATCAATAGTGGAGGACGGAGGAACCTGGGGTGCTACAGTCTATGAGGGTGCAAAAAATGGGACATCACTTAGTGACTGAATAACAACAACAAAGTCATGGCTCTACAGGAGAAAATGAACAAAAACAAATAGTCCAAAGTGAGTTATCAGTAAAAGCAGAGAGAGAGAACAAATACCAATAAAAACTCTGGTGCAGGATACTCCTCTGGTGGTCCAGTGGTTAAGAATTTGCTTGCCAACACAGGGGACACAGGTTTGACCCCTGATGTGGGACAATCCCACATGCTGTAGAGCAACTAGGCCCTTGTGCCACAACCACTGAGCCCACGTGCTCTAGAGCCCATGCTCCACAACAAGAGAAGCCACTGTCGTAAGACGCCCACGCATCACAGTGAAGAGTAACCCCGACTCACTGCAACCAGAGAAAGCAGGCAGGCCGCAACAAAAGACCCAGCACAGCCAAAAATATATTAATTAAAACAAAAACAAAAACCTTTAGAGCACAACAGAGAAAAACAAGTAACGATTTAACCGATTTATAGAATTAGAAGGTAGATATGACTAAAAATAATGTACTCAGTGTAAACTCAATGAACTCAAAATTACAGAAAAGAGGCTTCTAGTTCAAGCTGGCAGACTGAAAACCTACAAACACTGCCCTTCATGACGCACTGAGATGTACGTATGTATACAATATGTATATATTTATACAATATGTAAGAAAAAGCACATACAACATAAAGAGATCATCAGATAAGAAATGTTAACAAATTTAAGCACGGGCAGGCAGGTTCTTTACCACTAGCACCAGCTGGGAGTTGTAAAATAGGTGAAGCAGTAAACCAGGGATCCACTTTAAACCAAAACTGATAGAGGAAGAACTAACTAGGGCCAAACTGAGTGAGTCTGGCTCCCCATCCCTTGCTCTTAAGCACTGTACTCAACCTCCTTCATGGATCACAGCCTCTTCATGGCTAAGGTGCTTGCATAACTCAATGAAGCTATGAGTCATGCCATGCTACAGTCCATGAGGTCACAAAGAGTCAGACATGACTTAGCAACTCAACAACAACACTATACACAAAGGCAAAATACAGGACAGAGAATATGTGAGACATGGAGAAATAATCAGGAGCCTAAAATCAAACTACCAGGAACTTATTTAAGAAGAACAGAAAAACAAAATTTGAAAGAAAGGATATTATCAAAGAAATAAAATAATGTCCTTGAGGTATAAAAGAAAATGTGTTTGGGGGCTTAAAGGGCATAGGACTGTTAAGAAGATGATATAAAAATTCCTAGACTCAGAAAAATTCTCATTAACTTGAAACTTCAAGGAAAACAAGAGGATTCTTAAAATGTCTATAAAGAAAGAAAAATTCCAGGTAAGTAAATAGGTTACCTATAAAAGAATCAAACAGTAGAATTTTTTCACCTGTCTTTATTCATGCTAGAAGAAAATGGATCAATGCTGTCAAAGTTATGAAACATTTTATTTTAATTCTAGAATTCTGTAATTTACCAAAATATCAATCAAATGTGACAGTGGAACAAAGTCTCAACCAAACATATAGAAACTCAGAAAATTTATGTCTTGCTTTTGGGGGAATTATTGAAGATATTTCTAGCAAAGCAACTAAGAACATAAGAAAGAGAAAAAAAATAAAGTTTCAGGAAATAAAGGTCCAACCCAGGATGGCAGCTAGGCAGGAGACTTAGAGAATACCCCATCCTGAATGAAGTAGGGTCTGAAGTGTTTTAGAAGAAATATCTCTGGGGAAAAAAGGAGGAAATAACATAAAATATCACCAAAATTCCCAGTTAACTTGAGAGTATGCAAAAGACAATTCATTTTTTTTTTCATCAGTACCAACAAAAACCAAAGGCAATTAGAAATTCTGGGGAAAGAGAAAGGAAAAGATATGAAAATTATAACACAAATATGAAGTGACTTTTTAAAATTTTCAAACACATGGGCTTTCTTATAATTTTATGCTATTTGATTTCTAGCAAAAATGTAATTTTCATCAGAGAAAAATACTCTGAATGATCATAGTCATTCACAAATTTTTAAACTCATTTTTCAAAAATATATATTTATTTATTTGTCTGTAGCAGGTCTCAGATGCAGCATGTGGGATCTTTAGTCTTCATTTCAGCATGTGAACTCTTAGTTGCAGCATGTGGGATCTAGTTCCCTGACCAGGGATCAAACCTGAGCCCCCTACATTGGTAGCACGGAGTCTTAGCCACTGGACCGCGAGGGAAGTCCAACAGCCATTTGATACTTGATGAGACTTGTGTTTGGATCCATTCATGGTCAATTTTCATAGAAGTTCCACATGTACTTCAAAAGAATGATGGATATGCACTTGTTGGAACCTGGGAAATCTCCCCAGTGGCATTAATCAAATACCCAAATTCCAAGAACAAGAAATTGATATAAAGAATCCAGGAAACTCATATTGGTTTACAACCAGAAGGCAGTAAGTCTCACCATTAAATACAAAAGCAAAATGCACTCAGAGACAGACCAGAAATGTCCAGGTAATGAGTATAAGCAAAAGCCTGAAACAGCCCCCCCCGAGTTCCCAAGTGACCCTAACTAACCTTGGCAGTTAGAAAAGGTCCACACACCCTCATATTTTAAACAGGTGGTAAAAGATTTTGAACAACCCTAATCAGTTGCCTATCACCCTAAGCAACCTGAAAAAAATATGAATTATTTCCTATAACTCAGACAGTAAAGAAAGTTGCTGGCAGAGATCTAGACTTGCAGAGGCACCATTAAGAATAAGAAACAAAAAGACAGTGGTCTGTAGGGATTGGTGACCAAGGAACAGATGAAACCATGTTCATTTCAGCCATGCCAAAAGGGACAGATGTGAGCCTAAAATAAGATTCACCCCTTCCTCCATGTGGTCAATGTACTAAATAATCCCTCAAAAAACTGTTAAAGTCATCAAAACCAAGGAAAGTCTGAGAAACTCATAGCCAAGAAAAGCCTTAGTAGACATAACAACTAAATGTAACATGGTATCCCAGATGGGCTCTTGGAAGAGAAAATGGATATTAAGGTAAAAACTAAGGAATGCTGGGAATTCCCCGGCCATCCAGCGTTCAGGACTCCAGTAGTCAGGTCATCTTGCTGTTGGGAGTGGGGGTGGGGGGGGTAATAAGGAAATTCTCTGTATTACCAGCTTAATTTTTCTGTAAATCTAGAATTATTCTTAAAAAGTTTACTAATTAAACACACAGACATCAATAAATCTACTTTTTTTTTAATAAATCTACTTTTAAAAATAAAAAAAAAAAAAAAAGATTCACCCCTTCCTCCATGCAGTCAACGTACTAAACAATCCCTCAAACTTTGGAAATAAACTAGGTGGTCTTGTAAAATGTAAAATGATGATCTTTCAAAATTGTAGAGAACTGTGCATGTCAACATACCTCCTTGGCTTGACCTGCCTTATCCCAAATGCCTGGGCTATGACAAAGTACCACAAATAGAGTCGCTTAAACAATAGGCAGGTTTTGTCACCCAGGACTGAAGCGTGAAATGCAGATGTGATCAGGTGTTGCTTTTCTTTCTGATTCGCTGACCATCTTTGGTGTCCCCTGGTCTTGGATTCATTGTCCTGCTCTGATCTCTGCCTTCATTTTCACAAGGCATACACCCTGTGTGCGTGTCTGTCTTTCCGTCTCTGTGTCTACATCTCCCCTTTCATGAGGAAGGGCACCAGTCATACTGCATTAGAGCCCACTCTGATGCCCTCATTTTAACTCAATGCCCTCAGGAAAGACTTTTTTCCAGATAACGCCACATTCTGAGGTCCTGGGGAGTTAGGACTTCCATCACGTTTTGGGCTCAAAACTCAATCCATAACGTACCAGGCTTTACTGTTACCCCCACCCCACTACACCTCATTGCTGGTCTCCACACCAGAAGTGGGGCATGTCATCAATTTGACATGTTCTGTAATAACAAAAGAATCTGAAATTTTACATTTAAATTTTTTTTAATTAAAGAATAAAGTTTAATCACGGCATCTGGTCCTACTACTTCATGGCAAATAGAAGGCAAAACAATGGAAACAATGACAGACTTTATTTTCTTGGGCTCCAAAATCCCTGCAGATGGTGACTGCAGCCATGAAATTAAAAGATACTTGCTCCTTGGAAGAAAAGTTATGACCAACCTAGACAGCATATTAAAAAGCAGAGACATTACTTAGCCAACAAAGGTTCATCCAGTCAAAGCTACAGTTTTTCCAGTAGTCATGTATGGATGTGAGAGTTGGACTGTGAAGAAAGCTGAGCACCGAAGAACTGATGCTTTTGAACTGTGGTGTTGGAGGACTCTTGAGAGTCCCTTGGACAGCAAGGAGATCCAACCAGTCCATCCTAAAGGAGATCAATCCTGAATATTCATTGAGAGGACTGATGCTGACACTGAAACCCCAAAACCTTGGTCACCTGATACAAAAAACTGACTCACTGGAAAAGACCCTGATGCTGGGAAAGATTGAGGGCAGGAGGAGAAGGGGATGACAGAGGAGGAGATGGCTGGATGGCATCAACGACTCAATGGACATAAATTTGAGCAAGCTTCAGGAGTTGGTATTGACTAGGGAAGCCTGGTTTGCTGCAGTCCATGGGGTTGCAAAGAGTGGCGTATGACAGCAACTGAACCGAACTGAACTGTGTCATGGAGACAAGACAAAGGACTAATATTCCATGATACCATTTCTTTAAAATTTTTTTTAAATTCAACTATAGTTGATGTTCAGCATTGTTTTAGATTCAGGTACAGCAAGGTGTACACCCATTATTTTTCAGCTTCTTTTCCTTTGTGAAAGTGAAAGTTGCTCACTCCTGTTCAACTTTTGTGATCCCATGGACTGTAGCCTGTAAGTCCCCTCTATCCATGGAATTCTCCAGGCAAGAATACTGGAGTGGGTGGCCATGCCCTTCTCCAGGAGATCTTCCTGACCCAGGATTGAACCCGAGTCTCCTGCATTGCAGGCAGACTGTTTAATGTCTGAGTCATAAGTTATTACAAAATATTGAGTATAGTTCCCTGTGCTACACTGCAGGTCACTATTGTGACCTGCATTTTTATCTCATTTTCATTTCATTTATAATTTTATTAAAGTATGATTGGTTTATTGGGATGGGCAAAAAGTTCATTTAGGCTTTTCTAGACCATATGGAAAAATCTGAATGAACTTATTGGCCAACCCAATACAATGTTGTGTTAATTTCTACTGTACTGTAAAGTGACTCAGTTGCTACACACACACACACACACACACACACACACACACACACACACACACAAATACTATTTTCCGTTCTGGTTTAGCACAGGACAGTGAATGTAGTTCCCTGTGCTGTACAGTAGGACCTTGCTGTTTATCCATCTTATATATACTAGTTTGCACAGGATACCATTTCCTGCCGCCTGATAATCATTTAAAAGTTAAAGACAGGTAGATTTTGAGTCTTTATACTGTTAAGGTCGTCAACCTTGTATTTTCACCTTCCTCCATCAAAGACATTTAAAATGCTATAGAAGACCAACAACTTTCTTTTGGCCTTGATTTCCACTACTGTTGTTTAATACTGGGGGAAAAAAAAGAAAAGATAAATAATTAAGAAGACTGAGAGTTTTGTGCAATATTCACCAACAGGTTTCACTGGGATTAAAAGAGATGCTCACCTCTCAGCTTCTGCTTGAAAAATGAAGCTTGGTTAAATCATTTTAGGCTAAACTCCCACAGGCCAAATGCTGAATGCCCAGTGTTTATATACAGAGAAACTAATTTTTCCAAATTGTGTTACATCTCTCAGTTTCATCCATAAGGGATGCAATTTTTTCTGTGTTCCCCATTGAAGAAGAAAGTCCTGACACATTTTTATATTTTCTTTGCCCTTTACAGTGCCTGTCCTGAAGCCTAGCACACAGTAGGGCTTCAACTGATCACTTAAATATATATATGCATGAATAAGTTTTCTATCATTTAAAATTTTGACCCTTCCTCATTCTAATTCTTCAGGCTTGAGTCTCTTAATTAGTTCTACTTCTGAGATGATTTATTTCCTCTCTTTCCCAATTCAATTTTCACTATGTCTTCTTTTTGTGAAGAGGAAAAACTAATAAAACACATTTTAGAATTCAAGAGCAGAAAAGGACAAGGCATAAGTATGGGAGGTCTTATTTTTAATGTACTACTTCTCAAAAATACATATCCATGTGTAGTGGGGAAAGTGCATACCATTAAGTACATTAATTGTTAAAAGTACAGGGCTGGACACAGTATTTGCAGTCTTGAAGAACCACAATTATGTAGAAGCATGCTGGTAAATAGATCAGCTAACATTCTTTACTGTAAATTTAATTCAACTAACAACTTCTACTTTCTAAGCCTCTGAAATCTTTTTCATAGCAACTCTGCTAAACTATTTCTGGAACAATAACTTTGGGCCTACATCCCAGGCTCCCAGATATTCTAGGCCAGGTGTCAGCAAACTGCAGGCCAAATTCAGCAGCTGTTTTTTTTCTTTTTTTTGTCAATAAACTTGGACTGCAAAGTGACATACCTATCTGTTTACCGATTCTCTAGGGCTGCTTGGTGCTACAACAGCAGTTAGTACAGCAAATCTCTTACATATAAGTGAGTACTGTTCCAAGAGCATGTTCACAGTCTGATTCATTTATTAAGCCCAACAAAGTTAGCCTAGGTACCAAACTATGAACAGAGGTTCATAACAATGCACAGGAGGAGGTGACCAAAACAATCCCCAAGGGGTGGAAAAATGCAGCAAGGCAAAAGGAGGCCTTACAAATAGCTGAGCAAAGAAGAGAAGGGAAAGGCAAAGGAGAAAAGATATCCATCTGAATGCAGAGTTCCAAAGAATAGCAAGGAGAGATAAGAGTAAGGGAACAATGCAAAGAAACAGAGGAAAACAATGGAATGGAAAACAATAGAGATCTCTTCAAGAGGTAGCAAGAGAACATTTCATGCAAAGATGGGCACAATAAAGGACAGAAACTGTATGGACCTTATGGAAGCAGAAGATATTAAGAAGAGGTGGCAAGGACACACAGAAATACTGTACAAAAAAGGCCTTAATGACCTGGATAACCGCAACGGTGTGGTCACTCACCTAGAGCCAGACATCCTGGAGCGTAAAGACAGTGGGCCTTAGGGAGCAGTGTGCTGGTGCTGAGTTGCTCAGTCGTGTCCGACTTCTCGACCCCGTGGACTGTTCCTGCCAATTCCACTGTCCATGGGATTCTCCAGGCAAGAATACTGGAGTGGGTTGTTGCCATTTCCTTCTCCACAGAAACCATTACTACAAACAAAGCTAGTGGAGGTGATGGAATTTCAGCTGAGCTATTTCAAATCCTTAAAGATGATGATGTTAAAGTGCTGCACTCAATATGCCAGCAAATTTGGAAAACTCAGCAGTAGCCACAGGACTGAAAAAGGTCAGTCTTATTCCAATCCCAAAGAAAGGCAATACCAAAGAAGGTTCAAACTACCATACAATTGTGCTCATTTCACATGCTAGCAAGGTAATGCTCAAAATCCTTCAAGCAAGGCTTCAACAGTACATGAACCGAGAGCTTCCAAATGTGCAAGCTGGAAAAGGCAGAGAAATCAGAAATCAAATTGCCAACATCGTTGGATCACAGAAAAAGCAAGGGAATTAGAGAGAAACATCTACTTCTGTTTCATTGACTATGCTAAAGCCTTTGTGTGGATCACAACAAACTGTGGAAAATTCTTAAAGGGATGGGAATTCCAGACTACCTTCTCTGCCTCCTGAGAAACCTGTTTGCAGATCAAGAAGCAACAGTTAGAAATGGACATGGAACTAAAGAGCCTCTTGATAAAGGTCAAAGAAGAGAGTGAAAAAGTTGGGTTAAAACTCAACATTCAAAAAACTAACATCATGGCAACTGGTCCCATCACTTCATGGCAAATAGATGGGGGAACAATGGAAACAGTGACAGACTTTATTTTTGAGGGCTCCAAAATCACTGTGGATGATGACTGTAGCCATGAAATTAAAAGATGCTTGATCCCTGGAAGAAAAGCTATGACAAACCTAGACAGCATATTAAGAAGCAGAGATGTCACTTTGCCAACAAAGGTCCATAGAGTCAAAGCTATGGTTTCTCCAGTAGTCATGTCCTGAATGTGAGAGTTGGACTATAAAGAAAGTTGAGCACCAAAGAATTGATGCTTTTGAACTGTGGTGTTGGAGAAGACTCTTAAGAGTCCCTTGGACTACAAGGAGATCCAACCAGTCCATTCTAAAGGAAATCATCCCTGAATATTCATTGGAAGGACTGACTCTGCAGTTGAAGCTCCAACACTCTGGCCACCTGATGCAAAGAGCCAACTCATTAGAAATGACCCTGATGCTGGAAGAGACTGAAGGCAGGATGAAAAGGGGATGAGAGAGGATGAGATGTTTGGATGGCATCACCAACTCAATGCACATGAGTTTGGGCAGGATCCAGGAGATGGTGAAGGGCAGGGAAGTCTAGTGTGCTGCGGTCCATGGGGTCGCAAAGAGACACGATGGAGCAACGGAACAACAACAACAAAAATGAAAAGTACAGTAGTACAGCTGTCACACAGGGGCTGCCATCGAGTGAACAGGCAAGAGGAGCTACTGACTAGAGGAGGGAGTGGAGCAGAGGGATGATACAGCTGAAGGATCATCAGCAATAGGAGACTGAGGGCTAACTGTAGTTTCACTCACACCTGACGTTGTTGGAATGCACATTCTCGTCTTTGAAAGGTAGCAAATTGAATGTTTGTATGTAGGGGATTTACTATGTTTGTGACAAACCCCGTGGCCTGTAAAGCCCCAAAATGTACACCATCTGGCCATTTGCAGAAAAAGTTTGCCAACCTCTGCTATAGACAATAGCAGATGTACTGAGCTGATTTTATTTTTTGTCTTTATAGACAAATGCAATCACCAAATGATTTTGTTTAAATATTTGTTTTGCTTGACCATATATAGGCCTGAAAAAAATCAGTTTTGATGAAACTGGTGAAGTGACACCACTGTTGGCTGCAGCTTGCTTTAGCTGCCTTTTGGAAAAAGGAGTAAGTTCCTACAAAGGCAAAGTATGACTTTATTAGAGGTCTCCAGTTCCACTCAAAAGAATCCTGCTTAGAAACATGCTTGCCTTTGACAGCCACATCTATGTTCTCATTGCAAACCGAAGTATCATCACTCAAGGAAGTCTTAGGACTTCCGGTGTCCAGTGGCTAAGACTCCACAGTGACACTGCAGGGGGCCCGGGTCCCATCCCTGGTTGGGGAATCAGATCCCACATGCTACAACTAAGACTCGGCAAAACCAAACAGATAAAGAAAAATACATATTATAAAAAGGCATAGGACAATGGATTTATCTCACCCCACGTCAGGTTGAAAATCAGAGTAGGGATCTCATGCCTATGTCTTCCTCTTCCCTCTATTCTTTCAGTTTCCTCTTTATTACTTTCTAGGTGTCAATACCGCATGTCCTCATTTTTCTTATAAAGTGTTCTCGTCTATCCACTTCAGAATTAAAATTAACTTTGTCTCTCACTTCTTTATTAATGAGGATGGCTTTTTCCTGGCCTGTCTTTCCTCCTACACACTGAGACAAAAAAGATTTGTTTTTACCTTTTTTAAAGCCATAAGATTTAACAATTAATCCAGTCAACGGCCCTCAAATAATCTTTCAATTTCAGGCTTCATGTATCAGCTTGTGATTCGTTCGTCCACAGACAACTGCAAAATTGATTGTCTTCATTTTAATAGAACTGTAACCAGTGGAGGGGGTACAGATAGATACAAGTTTGGGATTAACAGATATACACTACTATATACAAAATAGGTAAACAAAAAGGATTTATATACTCAGTATCTTATAATAACCTCTAAGGCAATAGAATTTTAAAAAGAAAATGTATATAAATGTAAATGAATCACTTTCTTGTACACTTGAAATTAACACATTTTAAATTTTAAAATGTTAACACAATATTTTAAATCAACTACACTTCAATGGTTCCAAATAGGGAAAGGAGTATGTCAAGGCTGTGTATTGGCACCCTACTTATTTAACTTCTATGCAGAGTACATCATGTGAAATGCCGGGCTGGATGAAGTACAAACTGGAATCAAGATTGCCGCAAGAAGTATCAGTAACCTCAGATATGCAGATGACACCACCTTTATGGCAGAAAGTGAAGCTGAACTAAAGGGCCTCTTGATGAAAGTGAAAAAGGAGAGTGAAAAAGTTGGCTTAAAACTCAACATTCAGAAAACTAAGATCATGGCATCCGGTTCCATAACCTCATGGCAAATAGATGGGGAAACAATGGAAAGTGTGACAGACTTTATTTTCAGTTCAGTTCAGTCGCTCAGTCATGTACGACTCTTTGCGACCCCATGAATCACAGCACGCCACAACTTTATTTTGAGGGACTCCAAAATCACTGCAGATGGTGACTGCAGCCATGAAATTAAAAGATGTTTACTCCTTGGAAGGAAAGTTATGACCAACCTAGACAGCATATTAAAAAGCAGAGACATTACCTTGCCAACAAAGGTCCACCTAGTCAAAGCTACAGTTTTTCCAGTAGTCGTGTATGGACATGAGAGCTGAACTATAAAGAAAGCTGAGCACTGAAAAATTGATGCCTTTTTTTTTTTTTTTGGAGTTTGATAAATACTTTATTTATTTTTTTATTTTATTATATTTTATTTATTTATTTTTTTTATTAGTTGGAGGCTAATTACTTCACAACATTTCAGTGGGTTTTGAATTGTGGTGTTGGGGAAGGCTCTTGAGAGTCCCTTGGACTGCAAGGAGATCCAACCAGTCTGTCCTAAAGGAAATCAGTCCTGAATATTCATTGGGAGGACTGATGCTGAAGCTGAAACTCCAATATTTTGGCCACCTGATGTGAAGAACTGACTCACTGGAAAAGACCTTGATGCTAGGAAAGACTGAAGGTAGGAGGAGAAGGTATGACAGAGGATGAGATGGTTGGATGGCATCACCGACGAGATGGACATGAGTTTGAGTAAGCTCCAGGAGTTGGTGATGGACAGGGGAGCCTGGCATGATGCAGTCCTTGGGTTTGCAGAGTCAGACGCAACTGAGCAACTGAACTGAACTGAACTGAACTGAACTGACAAGTCAATAAAAAAATACAATAAAAAACACTCTTGAACAAACAAAAAACATTTCAAACTGCACAAATGTGTAGAAGTCTACATAATCTCAGTATAAAAAGTTTAAAAAAAACTTGAATAAGGGAAAAACAAAACATAATCAGTTATACTAGTGCTATGCAAGGTTTAAGACAGGTTCTGTGGCAATATGGTTCCTTTACTCTCTTAAACTTTGGTTTGGAAATTTATTTTTTGCAATTGTATTAAGAAAAAAAAGTTTCTGGAATATCATCTGCCCACTCTGCAGAAGAGACAGACTCACCAAGGCCCAGCGGGTGAGGCGCTGGCAGAGGAGAGGTGAGCCGTGGTGGAGGGAAGCTGGCCACGCATCTCCTGCACACAGGACAGAGATGTGGGGCGTGGCACTGAATCTAAGCTGCAGACTTGGAGAGGAGGATGAGAGGGGTCGCTTGGGGTCCCAGGAGCTCAGGAGACAGGTGACAGGGACTGCCAAGCTCCAAAGCACAGGACTTCTGGGACAAACCTGACTGAAGAACTAATCCCTCCCCACCTTTTTCAGCACCCAAGCAGGAAGACAAAATCTTTTTTCTTTATTTTTTGTTGGAGTATAGCTGCTTCCTCAGTTGGGAAGATCCCCCGAGGAAGGGATCGCCTACCCACTCCAGTGTTCTTTGGCTTCCTAGGGGTTAGGCTGGTAAAGAATCTGCCTGCAGTGCAGGAGACCTGGGTTGGATCCCTGGGTTGGGAAGATCCCCTGGAGAAGGGAATGGTACCCACTCCAGTAATCTGGCCTGGAGAAGTCCATGGACTGTATAGTCCAAGGGGTGGCAAAGAGTTGGACATGATTGGGCAACTTTCACTGTTTCATAGTTGATTTACAATGCTGTATCTCTGAGGTAACAGCAAAGTGACTCAGTTATACACATATATGCACTTTTTAATACCCTTTTCCATGATGGTTTATCCCAGGAGACTGGATATAGTTCACAGGATCTTGCTGTTTACCCATATATATATATATACACACACACTAGTTTGCCTCTGCTAATCCCAAATTCCCCAGCCCATCCCTCCCTCATTCCACTCCCACTTGGCAACCACAAGCAGAAGTCAACATCCTCAAGAGCTTTGGAGGGAAGCCCGCAAATGGTTGAGGCTGACTTTTTCTATCAGATTGGCAGGGGGTACTGTGGAGCAGAGTATACATGATTTAGGAAAGAAAAAGAGAAGGGGAATGTCCTGGGCTAGAACTATGACTCTGTACACTTTGAAACCCAAATGAGCTAAGTTTCACGCATGATTTGTACCAACGATGCAGTAATCTAATCTCATTTGGCAACACATAAAAACTATGCAATCAAACAGATTTTTAGCTTAGCCATCCAGAGACTTAGATCCAAACACAGTGCTCAATAAAAGTAATTACTTTTTACAGATTTGTGGCGCTTCCTGTACTTAATCTCTTGGTTTCCCTTACACATTTGTTTGCTTTTTATCCTGAATTGTACTATTTTGTGGATTGTTTTGTTCACTTTATAATTTGCCTCAAATCCTGCTAGAAAGCTGAATGCACACACTAAATGAAGGATTGCTTCAAGCTCCTTAGCTTCATGTTTCTTTAGAATTAATTTTCTTTAACTATTCTAATCCTATTATAATATATAAAAAATGTTATACCCTCAAGGGGCTTCATGCAGCTCTCATTGAAAGGCTTTTTCATTGAAGTTAGTTCATGTAGTAGAAATGAAATTTATTTTTAAACTAAAGTCACTTTTTGAAAAACAGAATGGTTAAATTATGCAGATTGTCTAACCAAAGTAACACTAACACTATAATTTATCAAATTTATTCATTTGTGTCCCTTGAAAGCATGCTTTATTTTGAAATATTTCTGAGGAAAAAATATAACATAGGAGATACATGAGAGCTAACAGTATTTTGCTATTTTTCGTTTCAGCATTATTCTTCGTGAAAGGAAAAAATATAAATGCAACTAAGGCTTCATTATATCCTTTTATTTCTATTCTCTTCTTCTTTCCGTAAAAGTAGGCATTATGCCCAAACTGGTATATAATATATATACCTAAATCTCTGTACTTTCACTAGTTACATCTCTATCCACAATATATGACATTGATTTATTTTGACATAAATGCCATCTTAATGTATATGGTGTTCATTAAAACTTGCTTTTACTAATAATTAAAAATTCTTGAAAACTATTATGCATTATTTTAAGAATTAGATTCTGCGTATTTTCTCAAGAGTTAGGTGTGTGATACATTTTTTTTTTAATTCAACTTTTAACTTTGAGATAACCATAAATTCACTTAGGCTTGTCCCAATAATACAGACACGTCTTGTTCTATCACCATAAGGACACTTTGCATTGTCCCTTTGTAACAAACATCTCTCTCTCTGCACGGATACTCTGGTCTCTAAGCCCTGCAACTCCTCAACTGTTCTCCATTTCTATAGCTTAATCATCTCAAGAATGTTATATCAATGGGATCATACACTATGTAACCCCTGGGATTGGATTTTTTTCATTCAGTTTGCCTTCCTATGGATTTCTTGGACATTTTCTAAACCCTTATTTATTTATATGTTTGTTAATTATATCGTTGAACGTGTTACTTGGTGTAGTTCCTCAATGTTTTCTTTGGGATAGATACACATAATCAACTTCCCTGGGTGGCTCAGGCAGTAAAGCATCTGCCTACAACGCGGGAGACCCGGGTTCGATCCCTGGGTCAGGAGGATCCCCTGGAGAATGAAATGGCAACCAACTCCAGTACTCTTGCCTGGAAAATCCCACGGACAGAGGGGCATGGTAGTCTACAGTCCATGGGGTTGCAAAGAGTCAGACAAGACTGAGCAACTTCACTTTCACTTTCACACATAATCACATCCCTGGATCAGGAAGATCCCTTGGAGAAGGGCATGGCAATCCACTCCAGTATTCTTGCCTGGAGAATCCTATGGATAGAGGAGCCTGGCAAGTTACAGTCCACAGGGTCACAAAAGAGTCAGACACAACGGAAGTGACTTCACACACACACACACACACACACACACACACACACATAATCACAATATACTGGTATCAACATTTTACTACTGGAAATTTTCCATGTAGATTCCCTTACCTGCCCCATTTTTTTCTTTTTTCTTTTTTTGGAGATGAAATCCTTTTCTTTTTATTATTATTTTTTTTTACTTTTTGGCCGTGCCACAAAAGGATCTTAGTTCCCTGAGCAGGAGTTGAACCCATGCCTCCTGCATTGGAAGCATGGAGTCTTAACCTCTGGTCTTCCAGGGAAGTCCCTTGTCTCACTTTTGAAGATATATTGTCTTAAGTAATGGGTCATCATCTTTGTTTCAATAATCAAATACGATTACAAAATTCATGAAGAAAAAACCATTGTATTTACCCATATTTCTGCTCTTCTCATTATTCTTTGTTACTTCTTAACGCTCCAAGATTTCTTCTTCCACCTTCCCTTTCTTTTGAAAAATTTGCTTTAGTCATTCTCTGAGGGCAGATGTGCCAGTGGAGAATCCTCTCCCTTTCCTTTCATTTGGGATCTCTACCCCCTTCCCTCCTGAAGGACAGTGTCAGGGGCTACAGAATGTGCAGTGTACACTCCTCACTGCCAGCACCTGGAACTGCTGTGTTGGGTCCTCTGGTCTCCATGGCTTCAGGAGAAACACGCTGTCCTTTGAAGTGGTCTCTCCCATAGGGAACATGCTGCTTCTTTCTCACTGCTTTCAAGACATTTTTTTCCCCTTAGATTTTAGAAGTTTAGTGATCACGTGTCTTGGCATGAATTTCTCTCGGTTTATCTCATTGGATTTGCTCTCAACTTCTTGACTCTATAATCTGATGTCTTTGGTCAGTGTGGAAGTTATTTCTTCATCTAGTCTTCCAGCCCCACTTTCTCCTCTCCTCGAGGGCATCAGTATGAATGTTGGGTCTGTTTTTATCATCCTGCAGGTCCTTGAGGCTCTGTTTCTTTCTTTTTAGTCCCTTTTAGTCTCTGCTTTTGAGGTTGAGTAAATTTTGTTGATTTGTCCTCAAGTTCAACTTACTCCTTATTTTGAGTTCTTAATCTTTGTTATTATATTTTTCAGTACTCTAATTTTTATTTATTTATTTTTAAATGACTTGTGTTTCTTGCTGTGATTTTTTTATGTCTTGTTTTTAGTATCTTTCTATCATTTACTTTAAGAAAATCTGTCATTCCTGGTTGATGATGTTTGTGACGCTGCTTAGGTAATTAGAACATCTAATTCATCTTGGTACTGGCATCAACTGACTGTCTTTTCTCATTCACCTTGAAATCACTATGTGTCAGGCTATTTTCTATTATCTTGAAAATTTTGGCTACTATTTAGAGACACTCAGGGTCCTATTTAAATCTTTTATTTTAGCAGGAGTCACTTTGTGTAGGCTTTGACTTATTTTTGTGGGCTGTGAATCCAATGACAACTGCATTTTCAGAGACTTTGTGATGCTCTCTTGGTGTGACTGGGTATTTCTGGGGCTCTCAATGATTGCTTCTGATATGTCCTGAGAGGCCAGAGGTGCTCACATGGCCCAGGAATCTCAGTGTCTGTAGGTGCTGAAAGACAGGAAAAAGTACTTCCTGGACTGGGCCCTGGGGTGGGACTCCCATCAGTGTCAGCTGCTGTCGAAGGGTTCTCCAGCCCAGAGGGGGCTGAGGATGACTCCAGGCCAACCGCTTGCTGGTAGGTTCCCTCCATGGATGACACCTGGCTGCCCTGTGGGGCAAGGGAAGGGAGTCTCGGGTCTCGTGGGGAAAGAGAGGATTCCCTCCAATCGCTCATTGTCAAGAGGGTCCCCAACAGACCCTGGGCTCGCCTGTGCTGTCGCTGGGCCCCCTTCCGCGATGCAGGGTGGGGTGGGGCAGTGAGTCGAGTGGAGCCAGAGATGGAGAGATATAGGGCACAGGCTTCGTGCTGTCAAGTGGAGGATGACAGCCTGTCCTGGGTGCTCTGTTACTGCCCAGCCCTGGATTCCCTCATCCGTTTCTCTTCTTTCCACTTCTCAGACCTCTCCTTGGGTTGCCTCTTGCAACCCAGAATTTACAGTTCATGAGGAGGATCAGGGGCTGTGTTATCCAGATGAAAAGTCAGGTTTACTTTTTATACTATAAAAGTTAATCTATAAATTGTACTTTATCAAGGGAAGAATTTTGAGAATTTTATTTTTTAAATGATTTAGTTGCTAAGTCATGTCTGACTCTTGTGACCCCATGTGACCCACCAGGCTCCTCCGTCCATGGAGTTTTCCAGGCAAGACTGATTGCAATTATTATATAAAGATAAAGTAAAAGCTAAAATTTAGAGACTTCCCTGGCGGGCCAGTAGTTTAGAATCTGCCCGCCAAAGCAGGGAACAAAGGTTCAATCTCTGTTCCAGAAAGAACCCATATGCCTCGGGGCACCTAAGCCACATGCCACAACTACTGAGCCCACGTGACGCAACTACTGAAGCCCACATCTGCTCTACAGTCCCTGCTCTGCATCAGAAGCCACGGCGTGGAGAAGCCTGAGGACCACAGCAAAGAGTAACTCCCACCCACTGCAACTAGAGAAAGTCAGTGTGTAGCAATGAAGACTCTGCTGCCAAAAATTAAAAAATAAATTTTAAAAAAGCTAAAATGTAGAAAAGATTTCCTACTAATGCATTATTTTGAAATAAGTATTCCCATAGTTTTCTAAGTGAAATCTATGAAAACTGTTCAATACAGGATGGTTAGTGCTCTGGCTGACATATTCATAGAAATGCCCCCTTTGGGATGATGGTCCAAGAACATTTTCTGTTCACAGCCTTTTGTGTGACAAACAGAGATGTCAACCTGACCCATGACAGTCCAATATTCTAGTGTTTTCCACATGTGTACACTTATTTATCATAAAAAGTAATCAAAAGGAAAACCTCCACTAAATTTACATAATATATTGCCAGGATCATATTTGCTTTGTAAAAAGATAAGATATTCAACCGTAGGAAAGCATTAAAGAAAGCTTCAGAACTCTTCTGTGTATCTAAAACTATCTAATGCAATCTCTGTCTAACTCCCTATGTGCGTGCTTGCTCAGTTGCTTTTCGACTCTTTGCAACCCTATGGACCATCAGGCTCCTCTGCCCATGGGATTCTCCAGGCAAGAATACTGGAGTGAGTTGCCATGCCCTCCTCCAGGGAATCTTTCAGACTCAGGGATCGAACTCATGTCCCCTCACTGCTGGCAGCTTTTTTTACCACTGAGCCACAAGGGAAGCCCCTTACCTCCCTATATAGCAAAATAAAACACCTGATGGATCAAAACTTTCATATAAAATATAAAAACACAAAAGTGCTAAAAAATTAATTTCTAAAAAAAGGAAAAATATTACAGTTAAGGGGAAATGGGCAAAATATTTTAAATATAAAAACCAAATAAAATATTTATAAACCTGAATAGGTAAATAACAAAAAATCTACATAGCCAAAAAAGAATTCTAAATAGCATAAGAAAGTCAAAATCAATCACAAGCCAGAAAACTAAGTAAATAAATGATAATTTTTAAAAGACTATTTCCTCAGTATATAATTGGTCATAAAAATCAGTATGGAAATAAACAGAAATCAAAGAAAATAGGTAAAAAAACTAATCAGCAATTCAAAGATAAATACATATAACTTTAAACGTGACAAGATGCTTAAATTATATTTTGAGAATTTTAAATAAACTACCCAAGTAAGTAAATTATTAAAAAAACAAAATAGAGAATTCCTAGGAGGTCCACTGCCACAGGACACAGGTTCAACTTGGTGAGGGAACTATGATCCCATAAGCCACACAGCACGGAAAAGCAAATAAAGAAAAAACAGAAAATGAAGTAGTTTTGTATCAATAAATACTTGTGTAATAAATAATAATAATAAAATAAAACTATTCTAAAATTAAAAATTTATTTTAAGAAAATTTGCCTTTGGCTGTAAGGAAGAACCTGAATGATTTGGGGACGTACCAGCTTCCTTTGGTAATAGCCAACAGAAGGACTCAAGCTAATGGATTAATAAGGCTTTTTCTCAATCAGAATTGAGAACTCAATTTACATTTTATTTTTGTTAAGGAAACAAAGGCCAGTTACCCTAGTTTGTGTTCTTTTGAAGACACAGATAATGAAAGACAAAAATTGACTTTTTTTAAAAATCATTAAGACAGAAAGAATTTACATGAGAAATTTTTATTTTTAAATGGTTAAATGTAACTTGACTAAATTCTTGTAACAGAGATGACACTAGAACATATCCAAAAGTGTCACCAGAAAATAGAGGAAACTAACATTTCTGGTTTAATGAAAAGAACTGAAGAGAGGTCTTTCCTTTTTCCTAAGCTTAATGATAAAGAATTCCATCATAATTGCCTCAGTCACAGGGGAAAAAAAAAAATACAATGAAAATACTGAGAAAGAGAAAAAAAAAAAAGCAGTTTTCCTGAGGTGACAGGTGTTAGGCCAAGGCAAGCACTGCAAACAGGCTACAAGGACCCAATGCTTCAAAGTACCAGTATTGAAAACCAATATTTACAATCAATCACGGCCTTTCGATAAGTTCAAGTTCACAAACTGTGCCACAACCAGCTATCTACATTAGTGAACACATTCTTTTTGCTAGAACATTGAGAAGCCCATGACACAGGAAGAGCCACTCAGAAGTTAAGACACAAGCTTAACTTAAGACCTAGATGGGTCCCAAGAGCCAATGCGCAGACTACACTGAGCCATCAACCCCATTTTTGCTCTGTTATCAACCAACCAGTAAGTTTCCTTTGGAATACCCTCAAATGCCATCAAAAAGTATGTTTATTTTCACCAGTATTTACAGTAAGAACATTTTTTCTCATTCATGGAGCAGCAGTGGCTCTTGATGCACAAAGGATCACAGCACAGGCTGCTGAGCTGAAATTTACCACGAGGACTACTGGAGTGGTCCATGAACAGGGATACCCTGCCCTGTGAACAACAAACTGGTTCAGAGATGGACAATCTTCAGAGCTTTCTGGGGAATCAACTGACTTCTTATGTTTCTACAAACTTTACAAACCATCTTTAAAAAATAAAAAAATACAGGCTGAACCTGAAGGATAAGGATGTGATACTTGGACATATTTAATACGCAGTTTACAGGGTGCCTGATATATGGCGCTGGTCACTAAATCATAAAACTGAACTTTGGAACATATCAGCAAAGTGCCTGTGTTAAATATAACAGTAAGTTCTGAGGTTCCAGACATTTCTTGAAAGCTTTGAAAACTTATTTCACATTGCATATAACACAACATACATTTTCATTTTTTTATCATGTTCTGTTACTTCTATTTGTCCTGCCCTCCCTCCCTTCCTCCATCTTTCACTCTCTTTTTCTGTTTTCTTAAGGAATGTTTTGGTGGCTTCCCTATGCTTACTTTAGAAAATGCATTTTGTTCAAAATTTCTCTGATTATACATAGGCTAATAATTTATCCTTCTGAAAGTAATGTTAAAAATAATAATATGCTGAAAAGTTTTAATATATTATGATGAATACGGTAAGAGGGTAAACAGGAACATCTCAGCCATGAATAATTAAATAGATCAGAGCTTGGGATAGAGATTTTTTTTTTTTTTTTGCTATAATAAAAGGATACTTGATTTGAGAATCCATCAGAGCCAACCCATTTGCAACAGTAAAGTCAAGTAACTTTGTAAGCATTACTCACTCTCACATCCATACTCCAGGCCCTTTTACACATTAAGTCAAAAACCAGAATGTTCTTAACCTTGTTTCTCTGTCACAGGAGAGCTTTGATCTGTGCAGAGCGCCGTCGTGTGCACTTGAATGAAGGAAAAAGCCCTGCCTTCTACCTCTGCTTTCCTGGAGACAGGAAATAATAAATTTATGAGCATTTTCCAAAGGATAGAGTGATAAGTTAATTCCTTTAAGTCAGACTTCCAAACACCAATTGGGTTGGTATTAAAACAATGCTGCATTTCAGCGCCGGAAAACCATCTGTTGCTTCTCTGGGTTACACTCCCTGCCCGCTAACTTCAGAAAAGGAGCTATTTTCTCTTCCCAGAGCCACACACTTAACTCTGAGACTCTGGAATAGCCACAATATCCAGTATTATTAGTATAGAATACTGTATTATACAGAAGACGACTCAGCATTTGCCTTTCAATATGCTCAGGGCAGTGGCGAACACTCAACTATTGTGACCTTTGTGGAAGTGTTGGATGTGCATTTGTGTGAGTGATTAGCTTCTTGAAGATTCAATGAGTACCCTAATGAAGGGAACAAAAAAAGAAGAAAATCCTTGAAAGTTACCCATGAGAAATGACTTCCAAAACTAAATGTTTGGTGGAAAGATATACCCAGAACTCACTTGTTTAACTTTTTATTCCTGTGGCAAAGGAAAAATTTTTTTAATTTGTAAATTATCTATCTATAAAACCAGATCAACCCTAATAATGAACTGAGAATTAGATGTCCAGATCCTGCTCCCGTTCAGTATGACAAACTCCAGAAATGCTCACAATCCCCACAGTTTATTAATTGTGACACAAGAGTTATCACATTAATGCAGCTAAGGTGCCAAGGAGGGTTTAAAGGAAGTTAAGTGAGTAAAGCACGCAAATGCTTTGCATTGTTTGGGCTTGTGGATAGTCAGTGAGTTGTATAATTGGGATCTCTCGGGTTTCCACCTCATTTAGTCTTTTACTGTGTTGTGTGAACCCAACATCTGCCAAAAAAAAAAAAAAAAAATAGTGCAACAGCTCAAAAGCAAAGATCCCCAATGCAAAAGTAAAAGATAATGTTTCTCCCATGCAACGTTTACAAAGTTCTCAGAAATTAGGTTTTTAAAAAATACATTTGTTTGCCTTTTTGTTTTTATTTTTATCCACCCACCACAATTGCTAGACAGCATATTAAAAGGCAGAGACATTACTTTGCCAACAAAAGTCTGTAGAGTTAAAGCTATGGTTTTTCCAGTGGTCATGTATGGATGTGAGAGTTGGACCATAAAGAACGCTGAGCACGGAAGAATTGATGCTTTTGAACTGTGATGTTGGAGAAGACTCTTGAGAGTCCCTTGGACTGCAAGGAGATCCAACCAGTCCACCCTAAAGGAGATTGGTCCTGGGTATTCTTTAGAAGGACAGATGTTGAAGCTGAAACTCCATTACTTTGGCCACCTGATGTGAAGAGCTGACTCATTTGAAAAGACCCTGATGCTGGGAAAGATTGAAGGCAGGAGGAGAAGGGGACAACAGAGGATGAGATGGTTGGATGGCATCACCAACTCAATGGACATCAGTTTGGGTAAACTCCGGGAGTTGGTGATAGACAGGGAGGTCTGGCGTGCTGCAGCCCATGGGGTCGCAAAGAATTGGACACGACTGAGCAACTGAACTGAACTGAACTGAACCACAATTGCTAAATCTTTGCTAGTAGAAATATAGTCCACAGGTCATCAGCCTCATCTGGGGACTTAAAGAAATACAGACTCTTAGGCCTTCCCCACAACTCTAGGTCAGAATCTGCATTTAACAAGACCCCTAGAAGATCTGTATGCACAGTAAAGTGAAACACACTGACTAAACAAATACCCACAGGAAATCAGTGAAGAAGACAGACACAATTTTTTACTTCAGAGTAGGTAACATGAGTCTTTTTGGTTCTTTGACAAACATTCTGAGTTTTTATAAGGCCCTTAAATTGCTCTGACTTTACTGTCTCTTATGCTTGCTATTTAAATGTGAACACACTTGACTACACACATATTTGATTGTTAAATTCTTGCAAAATTGTAATAATAAAACAGAAAATAGGTAACTCATGAGCAAAGGTTCTTTGGCCACTTTTTGCTGTTAAAAGTAATTTTTACTAAGTTTAAGAACATGGGTAGACTTTTAAAAAATGTTTCATTGCAGTATAGTTGTCTCACGGTGTTGCACTAGTTTCTCTGTAGAGAAAAGTGAGTCAGCTACACACATACACATGCCACCTCTTCTGTGGCCTTCCTTCCGATTTAGGCCACCCAGTGCAGTAAGTAGAGTTTTCTGAGTTACACAGTTGGTTTCCATTGGTTATTTCACACGTAGTAGTGTATATATGTCAACTTCAATCTCCCAGTTCATCCTGCCCCTCCCTTCCCCATAAGTTTGTTCTCTACATCTGTGTCTCTATTTCTGCTTTCCAAACAGGTTCACCTGTATCATTTTTCTAGGTTCCACATGTAAGCAGTATTGCACAGTATTTGTTTTTCTTTTTCTGACTTACTTTACCCTGTATGATAGTCTCTAGGTCTATCCACATCTCTGCAAATAGTACTATTTCATTCCCTTTTTACGGCTGAGTAATATTACACTGTGTATATGTATCATATTTTCTTTATCCACAACACAGCTTTTTCTTGAGAGATTGTCTGGAACTTTTTCCAGTGGTATCCTGGTACATGGTTAACAACTCTCTGTCCACGAGAGGGGGCAGCTCTGAGCAGAAGCATTTAGTCATCTCTGGTGTGAAAAGTCTAGCTATGGCCAAGTTAAAGTCACAAAAGAGGTCATGGAACCCAGATTTAGGGAGAAATGTGCACAGTTAGCGCTCACTAGCCAGTAGGAGGCAGCTCTGGCTTTCTGCTATACACACACATACACACAACTGGCCTCTCAGCTCTCCCTAAAACTTCAAGGCTTCAGAAGCCATGTGGACAACTGCTTCAGTACAACACCAGGAAAACCAAAGCAACCAAGCAGAAACTGGCTTTGTTTAACACTTGTAATTCCTTTCTTTGGTTCTAACACCTGTCCTGGGACCCTTTGCCTCGACCCCCATCCTGACGCTGGCATCCTTCTGATGGGCTCAATTCTACACCAGTGGCCCTGAACTACTGACCACAGTCAGCATCTAAGGTGTTACAGCTCCTCATTTTTAAACTACTGATAAAGTGAACAGGTTCACAAATGACTTCCTTTTCTGTATATATAAAGCAATTCAAAGTTCTATTCCAAATCTATTCTACAAATATCCAGTGAACCCTCTATTGCTAGCACTGCTTTAAAATAAGGAGAAAAGAGGCTGAAAAACTGCTAGGATGCTGTGTTTGACTGCTGGGTTTCACTCATGCAGGCACGTGCTGGGAGCAAGCCAGGGCTCTCAGCTCTGCATCTCAGGTGTCCTGCTCTTCGTTCCAAACGAAGGAAAGAAGTGCCCCACCCCAACCCCCTCCCTCATGCTTGGAACCATCGAGGGGACAAAGTTCCTGAAGCAGACTTCAATCCCATTTTCTTAGGAATCCCTCCTCTACAATGATGGAGCCAATCAAAGAGAAACCAGCCCTGGGGTTTGTGATGAATTTTAGCATGGCTCGTAGTAGGGAGATGTGGCCTGAGGTCAGACCCTGACAATAGGGTGCAAATGGGGTGTCTGGACTTTACTATCACCTTTGTCTCCCACAAATGTTTTGTCACAGTGAGAAACCCTTGGAATTCATTCTTAGGTGCTCAAGACTTAGACATGAACAGCTGTTAGCCTCAGGAAATGAAATTCGATACAAGACGGAGAAATCTATGCAAGGCTGATGGCACCAGCCTCAAATTGAAGGTTTCAAGTATTTGATCAGAGTAGCCTACAGTCACTTTTCATTTTGCTTTATTCTCCTCAATTTCTTTTCAGGGAATAAGTATGCTCTACACAGCAATGGCAACTATAGTAACAGCAACCACACACATTTTCATGCTTTACTTCATATTGATACTGTCTTCTGTTTAGAGTTTCTATTTATGAAAAATAAAAGAAAATGTTGATGTTGAGTCTTTAAAATTCATCAATTTTATTTTGTAAAATAAGTAAGAACATGCAAGTAGCGAATTTGTGTGTTCTCTGAGTAAAATATACTTTTAACTCCCATCACCAACTATATAACCTCATGTAGTACAGGAAAACAATGTTCTCTAAACACTTACCAATATTCAGAAGTACTTTCTTTGAAGGTATAAACTTCAAGACATCCCCATAGATTAAAAATTCATGTAAAATGACAATTATTCAGTTGTACTTGTGATCTATATGCAGAATGTGAAAAAAATGTTATTTTAATAGCATAATCATGCACATAGGGGTAGCTCAAAAATGTGTGCTGAATAAACAAAGTGACCATAGTGCTTATCATAAGAATGTCGTGGTTTTGCTCGTAGGGACTGATGAACAATCATCATAGGTTCATGGTGTGCCCAGTATGCTAGTCTGTATGTGCACTATTCTATACTAGTAGTTTAAATTTATCTTAGTGGAAATTGGAGATGAAAAGTACCTACAATGCTTCCACCTTGAATCTAACCTCTCAGAATCTTAAACATTCTCTAATGTTGCCAGTATCTTATTCTTGATTTATTTACTGTTGAATCTTTAATTGTTACAATATTATTGAAATAATGTATAGAGTTGTAAATATTTAGTTAGTATATTTTGAAGAACACTTCAGCTAAGGTCCAGATAGGTACTAAAATTTCAAATTTCAAAGCTTAAAATTGTTAGAACTAGAAGATAATCTTCCTTTAAAATACTAGGTTTACATGTACAAAAACAGATGGCTAGTGGGAAGCTGCTGCATAGCACAGCGATCTCAGGTCAGTGCTCTGTGACGACCTAGAGAGGTGGGGGGCGGGAGAGAGGTTCATCGGGGAGAGGATATGTGTGTGTATTTGGCTGATTCACTTCATTGTACAGCAGAGCTAACATATCACTGTAAAGCAATTATCCTTCAATTAATAATTTTAAAAATAAGAGGTTTAATATCATAATTCTTGGGGAAGAAACGAAAATACCCACCAAAATATACCCAACCATAATTTGTTTTGAAGAACTTAAAAAAAAAAAACACCTCATTCATTTATTTTAATTTGAATGCCTAAGTTAACCTCAGGAGAAAACAATATATTTTACTTATAAACATGGAGAAGAATGAACATTGTAACTCACAGTTAAAGCCAGTTAGCAGTCTACAGAAAGTGTAAGAAACCATCCGCCATGGTCTCAAGCAATGTGACAATTTCATTTACCTGGAAGTTTTCTATTTTAGATTTGTGCTCTAGAGATGTTGTTAACATTAAAATAGTAAATATATGAGAAGCAAAAGAAACTGGGGTGGGTACTCACAAAAAGCATTAAAGTAGCATTCTTTACCAAAAAATCCATGATTGTGATTTGTGGTAGCAGAATTTTAAAACCATGCTCACTGCCCCACCACACACACACACAGCTTTGTAAGCCTCTTTTGCATCAGACTTAGAGGGGACGTGCATGAGCCGAATGGCACTGAGGGAGCATGAGAAGCACCAGCCACTAACCACGCAAGTATTCAAGACACTAAGCTAGACGAGGAAACTGTAAAACTTATCCCAGAAAGCCCCCTTCATTTATGTTACCCATTTACATATTAACAAACAATAAATATCACCAACAGACACAGAGAAACAAAAGCCCTTGCCTCATATTTGACCATCATTCTTGCTCTGTCTTCCATCAACACCTACATTCTCCGGGAGCCCTGAGACGCAGTGCAGCCTTCAGTGACAAACCCCAGCTTCTCCCCATCTCTGCAGTGCTATTTTCATACTGGAAGCAAGTTAAACAGTGGCAGCTTCTCACACAAGCTGAAAAATGTTCCCTTTGACTAGGCACAGTGAAAAGAGGCTGCAGGTTCAATATGACCCTGGGGTACAGCAGTGAGACGGCGCCTAGCACTATAGAAACCAAAGTTCTGCCAACAACAGAAGAAAGGCCAGGTCTCCAGGGCCAATAACACCATGTAGAGATGTGTTTATATTGCTTTCCCTTCCTAGTT
The DNA here is from genome assembly GCF_910594005.1 of Cervus elaphus. Classification (NCBI taxonomy): domain Eukaryota; kingdom Metazoa; phylum Chordata; class Mammalia; order Artiodactyla; family Cervidae; genus Cervus; species Cervus elaphus. The sequence continues at coordinate 16,326,155 of NC_057838.1, read as the reverse complement.
GGAAGGAAAATACAGAGTAAACTTTTAATGTTCAAGGTATTCCATTCCTTACACCTTAAAATACTCCTTTTCTTTGTCTTCAATTCCTGTAGTTTTCCCACATTTTATTATACTACTTTTAAGTTTTGTCTAGGGCTTAGGTCTCAGAACTGCTTTACATTTTTTCAAAATCACTGAGGATCTCAAAGAGCTAAAGTCCATGTGGGTTACAATGTACCAACAGTTAGTAATCAAAATTAAAACTGAGAATTTTTTAAAAACACAAGTATGTACAAGCACACACTCTACTAGCCAACAGAGCTATGACCTCACATGTTATGTAACCATGGAAAGCTTAACTGCACACTTATGAGAAAATGAAGAAAGTGAAAAAAAAATTGGGGTTTTATCATGAAGAGTCTGGAAACTGTGGACCAGGAGACCTCTAGGGGGTCCCTGGATAGCAAATTAAATACTGCTGTTCAAGGGACTTTCCTGGTCGTCCCGTGGTTAAGTCTCTGCACTTCCCCTGCAGAGGGCACGGGGTTCAATCCCTGGCCAGGGAACTAAGCTCCTGCATGCCATGCCGTGTGACCAAGAAACAAAACCCTGCTGCTTAAGATAAATAGCAAGCAAACAATTAGACTCATTTTTGTCTTTTTCTTATCAATTTCTACTCTCTTTAAATGTCAAAATAAGAACAGTGTTGAACAGTTGAACTTACACTATTTGACTTCATGAATTATAGTGCACTGGTACTCCAGACCACATAGTATTTAGATATATTAGAAGACTAAAATGAAGAGGATGATTATAAAACTGTTGGTAAATATGTGAAGGAACTGGAGTGCTCATAGTGCTGGTAAGAACCTAACATGACCAACAGGCAAAGAGTTGGCAGTTTCCTTAAAAAGCTAAACATATACCTACCACGCAATATGGCTATTCTGCTGTTAGGTCTTTACACGAGAAAAATAAAAGCAAATGTCCACACAGAACCTTGTACATGACCACTATGGCACTTTCAGTTGCAATATTCAAAAACTGAAAACAACCAAAAACCCATCAACAAGTACGTTGATAAGCAAATTATGGTACATGCATACAACTGCATGCTACTCAACAATAAGAAATAATGAATTATTGACATAAGCGACAACACGATTCAGTGTCGAAATAAATTTGCTTAGTGAAAGAAGCAAGTCCAAAATAGTACAACATTAAGGGACTGAAAAGACAAATTTCAGACAAGAAAATCTTTGCAAAACACATTGTAGATAAAATATTAGCATACAAAATATACAGAAAATTTTTAAATTCAGTAATAAGGAAAAATACCAATCCACTAAAATGTAGGCAAAAGATATGAACAGATACCTCACAAAAGAAGATATACAGATGGAAAATGAGAATATGAAAATATGAAAGAAAGAAAGAAAGAAAGTAAAAGTATTAGTTGCTCAGTCATGTCTGACTCTTTGCGACCCCATGGACTATAGTCTACCAGGCTCCTCAATGGGATGCTTCAGGCAAAAATACTGGAGTGGGTTGCCATTCCCTTCTCCAGGAGATCTTCTGGACCTAAGGACTGAACCTGGGTCTCCTGTGTTCCAGGCAGAATCTTTACTTTCTGAGCCACCAGGAAAGCTTGATCAACATCATATATTATTAGGGAAAAATAAATTAAAATAAGATTACCATTATATATTTATTAGAGGGCCAAAATTCGAAACACTGACAACACCAAATACTGGAAAAGACATGGAGAAACAGGAACTCCTACTCATTGCTGATGGGAATGCAGAATGGCACAGTCTGTCTGGAAGACAAAACCACAGATACACTTAACCATATGATCCAACAATCAGGCTTCTTGGCATTTACCCAAAGGAGATGAAAGCATATGTCTACATAAACATCACATGGTGTTTATATCAGCTTTATTTGTAACTGATGAAACTTGGAAGCAATCAAGATGATTTTCAGTAGGTGAATGAATAATCAAACTGTGGTACATCTATACATAGTAATAAAAAGAAATGAGCTATCAAGCCATGAAAAGACATGGAGGAAACTTAAATGCATAATTCTGAGTGAAAGAAGCCAATCTGAAAAGCCTGCAAACCATATAATTCCAAATAGGGGACTTTCTGGAAAAGGCAGAACCATGAGGACAGTAAAAAGATAAATGGTTGCCAGGGTGAAAAAAAAAAAGGTTGCCAGGGAGAAGGCAGGAGAGGAAGGAGGTTGGGTGCAGGTTTTTTTTTTTTTTTAGGGCAGTAAAACTGTGATTCTAAAGGGACCTCAGCTCCTTGCTCTGATATAACCTAGAGGGTGGCAGGGAGGTCCAAGAGGGAGGGGATGTATGTGTACATATGGCTGATTCACTTAACCAGCTAATTGAACTACTTGTATGCAGACACTTAACACAACATCGAAAAGCAATTATCCCCTCCCCCCCCACGAAAAACACTGATTCTAAATGATGATGCTGCGATGGCGGATGTGCTTGTGCTCAGTAGTGTCCGACTCTGTGAGACCCCACAGACTGTAGCCCACCAGGCTCCTCTGTCCATGGAGATCCTCCAGGCAAGAATACTGGAGTGCGTTGCCTTGCCCTCTCCCAGGGGATCTTCCCAACCCAGGGATTGAACCCAGACCTCCCACATTGCAGGCAGATTCTTTATCGTCTGAGCCACAAGGGAAGCCCAATGGTGGATACATGTCACTATGGATCCATATGGATTTTGTTAAAATCCATATGATGCACTGCATATAAATACTAAGCCAAAATGCAAACTATGAAACTTAATTAATAATCAAATCTTAATATCTGCTCACTCCCTGTAGCAAATGTACCACAATAATGCCTGATGACAAAAATACTGGAAACTGGGTGAGGCCAGGTGAGTGGATAGTGAGGAAATCTTTATACTTTTTGCCCAAATTTTTCTATAAACCAAAAACTGCTCCAAAAGTCTATGGATTTTTTTTAAAGTACACATTCTATGATTACATTTACATAAAATTCTAGAACATCAAAATACCCTATATGACAGCAGAAGATCAATGCTTGTAAACAGAAGAGGAGGAGGAGAAGTCAGTTCAGTCAGTCATGTCCGACTCTTTCTGAACCCATGGACTGCAGCACGCCATCATGTCCATTACCACTCCCTGTCCATCACCAACTCTGGAGTTTACTGAAACTCATGTCCATTGAGTCAGTGATGCCATCCATCTCCTCCTCTGTTGTCCCTTTCTCCTCCCACATTCAATCTTTCCCAGCATTAGGGTCTTTTCCAATGAGTCAGTTCTTCACATCAAATGGCCAAAGTATTGGAGATTCAGCTTCAGTATCAGTCTTTCCAATGAATATTCAGGACTGATTTCCTTTAGGACGGACTGGCTGGATCTTCTTGCTGTCCAAGGGACTCTCAAGAGTCGTCTACAACACCACAGTTCAAAAGCATCAATTCTTCAGCTCTCAGTCGTCTTTAAGGTCCAACTCTCACATCCATATATGACCACTGGAAAAACCATAGCTTTGACTAGATGGACCTCTGTTGACAAAGTAATGTCTCTGCTTTTTAATATGCTGTCTACATTGGTCATAGCTTTTCTTTCAAGGAGCAAGTATCTTTTAATTTCATAGCTGCAGAAGCCATCTTCAGGGATTTAGGAACCAACAACAACAACAAAAAGTCTGTCACTGTTTCTATTGTTTCCCCATCTATTTGCCATGAAGTGATGGGACCAGATGCCATGATCTTAGTTTTCTGAATGTTGAGCTTTAAGCCAACTTTTTCACTCTCCATTTTCACTATCATCAAGAGGCTTCTTAGCTTTTCTTCACTTTCTGCCATAAGGGTGGTGTCATCTGCTTATCTGAGGTTATTGATATTTCACCCAGCAATCTTGATTCCAACCTGTGCTTCATCCAGCCCAGTGTTTCTCATGATGTACTCTGCATATAAGTTAAATACGCAGGATGGCAATATACAGCCTTGACGTACTCCTTTTCCTATTTCGAACCAGTCTGTTGTTCCATGTTCAGTTCTAAGTGTTGCCTCTTGACCTGTATACAGACTTCTCAGGAGGCAGGTCAGGTGGTCTGGTATTCCCATCTCTTTCAGAATTTACCACAGTTTATTGTGATCCACACAAAGGCTTTGGCATAGTCAATAAAGCAGAAATAGATGTTTTTCTGGAACTCTCTTGCTTTTTTGATGATCCAACAGATGTTGGCAATTTGATCTCTGGTTCCTCTGTCTTTTCTAAATCAAGCTTGAACATCTGGAAGTTCATGGTTCACGTATTACTGAAGCCTGACTTGGAGAATTTTGAGCATTACTTTACTTGCATGTGAGATGAGTGCAATTTTGGAGTAGTTTGAGCATTCTTTGGGATTGCCTTTCTTTGGGATTGGAATGAAAACTGACCTTTTCCAGTCCTGTGGCCACTGCTGAGTTTTACATATTTGCTGGCATATTGAGTGCAGCACTTTCACAGCATCATCTTTTAGTATTTGAAATAGCTCAACTGGAAATCCATCACCTCCACGAGCTTTGTTCATAGTGATGCTTCCTAAAACCCACTTGACTTTGCATTCTAGGATGTCTGGCTCTAGGTGAGTGATAACACCATCGTGATTATCTGGGTCGTGAAGATCTTTATTGTACAGTTCTTCTGTGTATTCTTGCCACCTCTTCTTAATATCTTCTGCTTCTGTTAGGTCCATCCCATTTCTGTCCTTTACTGTGCTCATCTTTGTATGAAAAGTTCCCTTGGTATCTCTAATTTTCTTGAAGAGATCTCGTCTTTCCCAGTCTATTGATTTCCTCTATTTCTTTTGCACTGATCACTGAAGAAGGCATTTTTTTCTCTCCTTGTTTTTCTTCGGCAATCTGCATTCAGATGGGTGTATCTTTCCTTTTCTCCTTTGCCTTTAGCTTCTCTTCTTTTCATAGCTCTTTGTAAGGCCTCCTCAGACAACCATTTTGCCTGGTTGCATTTCTTTTTCTTGGGGATGGTCTTGATCATTGCTTCCTATACAATGTCAGGAACCTCCATCCATAGTTCTTCGGGCACTCTGTCTATCAGATCTAATCCCTTGAATCTATTTGCCACTTCCACTGTATAGTCATAAGGGATTTGATTTAGGTCATACCTGAATGGTCTAGTGGTTTTCCCTACTTTCTTCAATTTAAGTCTGAATTTGGCAATAAGGAGTTCATGATCTGAGCCACAATCAGTTGTTTTTGCTGACTGTATACGCTTCTCCATCTTTGGCCTGCAAAGAATATAATCAATCTGATACCGGTATTAACCATCTGGTGATGTCAATATGTAGAGTCTTCTCTTGTGTTGTTGGAAAAGGGTGTTTGTATGACCAGTGCAGTCTCTTGGCAAAACAGTATTAGCCTTTGCCCTGCTTCAGTCTGTATTCCAAGGCCAGATTTGCCTGTTACTCCAGGTATCTCTTGACTTCCTACTTTGCATTTCACTCCCCTATAATGAAAACGTCATCTTTTTGGGGTATTAGTTCTAGAAGGTCTTGTATGTCTTTACGGAACCGTTCAACTTCAGCTTCTTCAGCATTAGTAGTCGAGGCACAGACACGGATTACTGTGATATTGAGTGGCTTGCCTCAGAAATGAACAGAGATCATTCTGTCGTTTTTGAGACTGCATCCAAGTGCTGCATTTTGGACTCTTCTGCTGACTATGATGGCTACTCCATTTCTTCTGAGGGATTCCTGCCCACAGTAGTAGATATAATGGTCATCTGAGTTAAATTCACCCACTCCCGTCCATTTTAGTTTGTTGGTTCCTAATCTGTCAATGTTTACTCTTGCCATCTCCTGTTTGACCACTTCCAATTTGCCTTGATTCATGGACCTGACATTCCAAGTTCTTACTCAATATTGTTCAGGGAAATTTTCAAGAGTAACAAGCACATTCATTATTCTGATTGTGATGATGATTTATTGGGGGTATACATATAACTGGGTGTATTAGAGTTTATGCTCTGCATATGAATGGCTTATTCATGTTGATTTGCATTTCTAACCATTTCCCAGATGTATGAGTGAAGAAAGAAGGCTTTGATCTCTAAGGTCCCCATTAACCTCAAGGACCTCGCTTCCACACTACTCATTTTTAGTCCCTTAAGGATTATTTCTAATTTGATGTTCTTAAAAGTAGCTTGGGCAGCACCTTATAGAGCAGACCCTCAGATCCTCCTCCAATGGTCTGAACATAGTGATTGGGCCTTACTGGAACAAACCTTTGGTTGGCTAATAAAACTCTATTCAGTATATCAAAAGTTACATGATCAGTCATCTGAATTCTAATCATTTGTGGTTTCAACTACCCAAGAGCTACTGTGTCCCTAACTAAATTCCTCAACCAATGCAAATCAGGCCTTTTTAAGTCAAGTCTGAAGACAAACACTATTTTATAAAATAATACATGTGTAATTGATTAAACAAATATGCCACCAGTCCAGCAAACAACAGGAAGTTCAGTCCAAGAGTATTTCACAGCATTTGCTATTTTAATGTGATTTTAAATTTAGGTGCAAAAATGCAATTATATGGAATTCATAACAGCATTTATATTCTGATGTCATGGAGCTGTATTATTTTGCATAAACAATTTATTGGAATCAATTACCAATGAAAACACTAAGTTCCTTTCATGACCACCAAATTGATGACTTTATTTAAAAAAAAAAAAGAATTTTAATGATTTCAGCAGCCAGTTTTAGCACTCTGAGAACTACATGCTCAAATTCTAATGAGGTTCTAACTCATCCATTCCACTTTTAAATTTGTTCCAACTAAATACCACAAAGGTGAGAAAGACAGTGTCTGGAAGGGGCCTTCATGAGCAGAAGCCCAAATTATACCCAGAGCTGGTCCTGTGAATATATTATTGACCTCATCTCCTCAAGAGAGAGGCAGGCTTTCCTGTCAGACAACTCTGTTCCTACTTCTCCTCCACATCACATAGTTCAGATTTAACCTGCACAGCGGGGCCCCCAGTGCCACCCCAGGGCTGCAAACTGACTGGGTTCAGATGACCTACGTTCCATTGACAGGCTGCTCGGCGCACACACACAGTGGCGAGAACAGAAGAATGTAAGGAACCCAGGTTCGTGTCTAACCTACCCTTTGCAACTGGTTTCACTTTACGGTCAAACAAAGATGATAATCTGGCTTGAATTCACTTTTTGGGTGTGATATTCTGATTTTCTTAGAAATAAACATTTAAAAACAGTTACTGTGATAAACCATAATGGAAACCATAGACACCCATGACCTACTAGCTGTAGCAGGCTTTCAGCAAGCCTAGCAGCCACTTGCAATGGACTTGAGTCCACATAAAGCTTGAAACTTATATGACACCTGCTCCAAAGTATGCAATACAGCTCTCAAAAGCTTACACTACTGGTAAAAAGATAGTTCTGGTCAAAGTCAGAACTTGAACCTAGACTAGGACAGTTAGCAGAGAACTACAGGAGGAATCCTGTGATAAGACAAAGCTATACATCCTAACCTGGCCAGTTAGCCTGGCAAAAGTAGAGGTGACAAAGTGGGAGGGAGATAGGATGATATCAAGAATAAAGTTGAAAAATCTACCAACCATAAATGCTAGAGAGGCTGTGGAGAGAAGGGAACACTTTTGCACTGTTGGTGGAATGTAAACTGATGTAGCCACTATGGAGAACAGTATGGAGGCTCCTTAAAAACTAAAAATAGAACTACCATATGCTCTAGCAATCCCACTCCTGGGCATATACCCTAAGAAAACCATAATTCAAAAAGACACATGTACCCTAATGTTCATAGCAGCACTGCAATAGCCAGGACGTGGAAACACCCTTCATCTGTCCACTGGCAGATGAAGGGATAAGGAAGATGTGGTACACATATATAAAGTGGAATATTACTTAGCCATAAAAAGGAACAAAATTGGGTCTTTTGAAATGATGTGGATGTACCTAGAGTCTGTCAGAGTGAAGTAAGTCAGAAAGAAAACAACAAATACTGCATATAAATGCATATATATCTATATATCATACCTGGAAAAATGGAACACATGAACCCATTTGCAGAGCAGAGAGAGGGGACATGTGGACACGGAGGGAGGAAGGGGAGGGTAAGATGAACTGGGAGAATAGGACTGTCATATATACACTATCATGTGAAATATATAGTGAGCTCTGCAGTATAGCATAGCACAGACAGCTCAGCTTGGTGCTCTGTGATGACCTAGAGAGGTGGGATCGGGGAAGGGAGGCTCAAGAGGGAGGGAGTGAGTGTGTACATATAGCCGATTCACTTTATTGTACAGCAGAAACTAATATAACATTGTAAAACAATTACACTGCAATTAAAAAAGAATAAAACTGAGATTAGGGACAAGGAATTCAAAGGAAATAGAGGGAGTCTGAGGTAGAAAGTACAGTCTGTATATGAAAGAAGGCATCAGAGGGTCAATCAAAGTGATGTGATTTACCAGGATCCCAGCTTTAGTTTCCAGTAAAGCTGGCACTAGAAAAAATTTCCCTTACACATTATACTGCGTTCTTTTCATGGTTATTGTTGGGCTGATGGCCCAGGGAAAGAGGGGAGTCTCCTATTTATATTTTAAAGCATATCATTTAGGGGTTTCAGTGAGGAAAAGAACAGGATCTGATGCTTGTGACTGAAATTAAATTGCAATAAAACTCCATGTCTCTCAGTTCTGCTTAAAATGCTCACCCACAACTCCTGCTTCTGCTGAAGTCCAGTGAAGCACAGAACTCCCAGGGAGAACTAGCAAAGGCAGATAACGAAACAAAACATCTGGATGAAGTTAGTGGGACCTGCCAAGGAAAGCAGGACCACAGAGGCCAAGAAAAGAGAAGGCAAGCTCCTTAAGCCAAGCCCAGCACTGTGCACACTGCCTTCCCAGGTCACCTGCATTCCTGCTACAGAAGGAAACACTAAGAAGCCTGGCAAATGCCAACCCTGACCTGGCAGAGGAGCCAGCAGGGCTCGGCCACTCATGGTGCTGCTGAAACAAAAACAGCACGAGGAGCTGCCAAATGAGAAGATGCTGAGGGGCCAAGCACCTAAACAGAAGTGATTTCAACACTCAGCACAAGTTTTGACTTGAGCTATGTACCAATTCTTAAATTACACTGGAGAAAACACTAAGAAGCCACTTAAAAAGAAAGAAAAGAACTGAGAAGCACAAGGAGTTATTAATACTCATCCGGTACAAGGAACCTAATAGAAATTAAAACTACAGATGGAAAAAGCACTCCTAAATATCCCAGGTGCTCAGATGGCATACCTGAAGCACTAAGAGATGGGAGGATCTGAAGCTAAGGTAAATTAAGTGGGTAAACCTGCAACCAGGCTTTGAGTTAGCTCAGCCCCTGGCCGAGGGAATGTCCCTCTGCCCAAATCCAAGCATCACGCAATGGACAATATCATCCTGAGTCCCTCCCCCCACTTTCCATATATGTGCTAAACATCAAAAAACCACAGCTAAGGGTTAAACTATAGGGTCAGAAGGAAAAAAAAGACATCAGATTGAGCTATGAATGCCAGGAAAGATATATGATGCCAAAATAACTTATGAGAGTGTCGAGAAAATCAATGCTCATGACTGTAAAAATTTCACTACAGAACCAGAATCTGGCAAAAAGAAACAAGCAGATACTACACTTGATCTTAGCCAAAAGGCCAAGAAGCGATAATAAACAAGCAGAAATCCTAAACATGGAAAATAAAATAGAGAGGCATCTACCAGTCAAGTAATGCCAAGGATTCCGAACAACTATGAGATAGGAGACATCCTTTTCACAAGGCTTCAGAGTCAGATATGTATTTTACATTTATAGCGTATCTCAATTCAATTAAAAATTCAGATGTTCAGCCATACTAGCCATATTTAAAGCAGTCAATAAGCACATGTGGCTTTAGACTACCATATACCATACTGGACAATATAATTCTCTCTACAGAGGTAGGTAGGTAGATAGACGTATTGTTGGATGGATGGATGGATGGAAAGACGGATGGATAGATGGATGGATGGAGAGGTAGATGTATTGTTGGATGGATGGATAGATAAAATGATGGATAGACGGGTGGATGGATGGAGAGACGGATTGTTGGATGAATGGATGGATGGATGATGGACAGATAGCTGAAAGAAAGAGAGAAAGGCACAGGTATGTGTAGAAATATGCATTACTCTCTTCGACAAAAGCAGCAAAAGAAGTCAGATTTAAAAGGTCATGTTGAGGATTCCTTATACACATTTCAAGTAAAGGCAAAACTAACAGATGATCACAGAAGTCAAAATAGTGATTACATCATGTGAGAATGGCTTTGACAGGATGCAGCATGAGGGAATGTTTTTGGAGTAATACTCCATATCTTGACCTGGGAGTGGGGTATACGTAAGTAAAAACCATCAAGATGTGTGTTCAATTGTGCCCTGAAGGGCAATTTAATGTAATGTATGTTATATCTTGTACTGTGCTGATAAGCTGGCTTTCTGGGGAAGGGAATATTCCTGGTTTGTAGAATCTGCCCATTTCCATGTGAGCTATATATTATCACAACGGGCAATTTCAAGTTACCAACAGGAAACCACTGACTATGAAACCGAAAGAGCTGTGTAAAATCAGCTCTTGAGAAAAGGTGCCAGCCAGCTCTAGAACATACAAGAGAAAGAAAAATATGTGTGCAAAATTGTGGATTTGCACACAAGCCATTTGCATATAGAGCCCACACTTTTGATGATTCTCTCTATACTGCAGAGAAGGGAAGGACAGCTTTTCCCCAAGACTTCTGTGATGTTCAAAGCGAACACTGGTGAAGATGCTACTGAGTGATACACAGAATAGTGAGGTCTTCTCCGCCTCCTCCTGGAACCTATGCATGCATCTTCCCACTCAGTAGAGCTTACTCTCAGCACCCCCAAACAGAGTTGACAGGTGACAACCCAGGCACACAGAATGGCGCTTTCTCCTCATACCGTGAAGTGCCAAATATGCTGTCAAATCCAGGAAAGAATACAATTGAAGGTAATGAAGTATATTAAACAACAATACCAAAAGCAATATTGAAGTGTCAAGAAAAAAATGTACCACAGTAAAATAAGGCAAATGTTCCCAGGCACCCAGCTTGTTCAGAGGAGAATGTATATTCAAGCAGAAATAAACAGCATGTGCTTGACTGGGTCTCTAAATCTTTATATTTACTGTGCAAGAAGAGTCATGCTGAGAGTTCCTGTTTGCACTTTCTAACCTCTGCTAGGACTCTATGGCCTTGGTGACACAGGGTTGCAACCATTTGAAATTAATTTCCCAGTTGCATTAGCTCAAAGAGATGCTGTCCTTTAAAGGTTATCAATTAATGAAAATCCTAATTCAATGTTAACATGGGGTCATAAAAGACGTAGATTCCGAACAACGTGGCCTATTGCAGAGGGTGGTATGACATTTGCCCCAAGGCCTAGTATGACATACAAGAAAGAGAAAACAATGGTAATAAGGCCCTTTTCAATAATCTAAGGCCATAAAACAGTATCACTGAGAAAAAGATTCTAATTCCAATGGTACAGTCTGGCCCAAGCATCATACCCCGAGGTTGAATTCTCCTTGTGTCAATTACCAGCTACACAGCCTTCAGTAAGCTTCTTAACTACTTTGTGCTTTAGTTTCCTCATTTGTGAAATGGGAATAACTATCATACACACATATGTAACCTCAAAGACATATATATATAAATAATGAATAAACAGACACTACATTTTAAAGCTAGAAGACTCCATAGATAGAGGACAACAAGCATAGTCATTGCCAAAGTGTGGTCCCCAGACTAGAAACATAAGCATCAGCTGGGACCATGCTGGAAACACATACTCCTCATCCAACCCCAGACCTACTGAATCAGAAATTATGGCCTGAGAGTCCACAAATCTGGGTTTGAACAATGAATGGAAAGTTCTAAAGAATAGCAAGGACAGATAAGAAAGGCTTCCTCGGCAATCAATGCAAAGAAATAGAGGAAAACAATAGAATGGGAAAGACTAGAGATCTCTTCAAGAAAATTAGAGATACCAAGGGAATATTTTATGCAAAGATGGGCTCAATAAAGGACAGAAATGGCAGGGACCTAACAGAAGCAGATGATATTAAGAAGAGGTGGCAAGAATACAAAGAAAACTGTGCAAAAGAGATCTTCATGACCCAGATAATCATGATGGTGTGATCACTCACCTAGAGCCAGACATCCTGGAATGTGAAGTCAAGTGGGCCTTAGGAAGCATCACTTAGGAGGTTATGGAATTCCAGTTGAGCTATTTCAAATCCTAAAAGATGATGCTGTGAACGTGCTGCACTCAATATGTGAACAAATCTGGAAAACTCAGCAGTGGCCACAGACTGGAGAAGGTCAGTTTTCATTCCCATATGAAAGAAAGGCAATCCCAAAGAATGCTCAAACTACTGCACAACTGCACTCATCTCACACGCAAGTAAAGTAATCTCAAAATTCTTCAAGCCAGGCTTCAGCAATACGTGAACCATGAACTTCCAGATGTTCAAGCTGGTTTTAGAAAAGACAGAGGAACCAGAGATCAAATTGACAACATCTGCTGGATTATCGAAAAAGCAAGAGAGTTCCAGAAAAACATCTATTTCTGCTTTATTGACTATGCCAAAGCCTTGGACTGTGTGGATCACAATAAACTGTGGAAAATTCTGAAAGAGATGGGAATACCAGACCACCTGACCTGCCTCCTGGGAAGTCTGTATACAGGTCAAGAGGCAACACTTAGAACTGGACATGGAACAACAGACTGGTTCCAAATAGGAAAAGGAGTACGTCAAGGCTGTATATTGTCACCCTGCTTATTTAACTTATATGCAGAGTACATCATGAGGAATGCTGGGCTGGATGAAGCACAAGCTGGAATCAAGACTGCCGGGTGAAATATCAATAACCTCAGATAAGCAGATGACACCACCCTTATGGCAGAAAGTGAAGAAGAACTAAAGAGCCTCTTGATGAAAGTGAAAGAGGAGAGTAAAAAAGATGGCTTAAAGCTCAACATTCAGAAAACTAAGATCATGGCATCCGGTCCTATCACCTCATGGCAAATAGATGGGGAAACAGTGGAAACAGTGGCTGACTATGTTTTTCTGGGCTCCAAAATCACTGCAGATGGTAATTAAAGCCATGAAATTAAAAGATGCTTGCTCCTTGGAAGGAAAGTTATGACCAACATAGACAGCATATTAAAAAGCAGAGGCATTACTCTGCCAACAAAGGTCTGTCTAGTCAAGGTTATGGTTTCTCCAGCGGTCATGTATGGATGTGAGAGTTGAACCATAAAGAAAGCTGAGCGCCAAAGAATTGATGCTTTTGAACTGTGGTGTTGGAAAAGACTCTTGAGAGTCCCTTGGACTGCAAGAAGATCCAACCAGTCCATCCTAAAGGAGATCAGTCCTGGGTGTTCATTGGAAGGACTGATGCTGAAGGTGAAACTCCAATACTTTGGCCACCTGTTGCGAAGAGTTGACTCACTGGAAAAGACCCTGATGCTGGGAGGGATTGGCGGGCAGGAGGAGAAGGGGATGACAGAGGATGAGAAGGTTGGAGGGCATCACCGACTCGATGGACATGGGTTTGTGTGAACTCCAGGAGTTGGTTATGGACAGGGAGGCCTGGCGTGCTGCGGTTCACGTGGACGCAGAGTTGGACAGGACTGAACAACTGAACTGAACCGAACTGATGAAAGTAAAAGAGGAGAGCAAAAAAGTTGGCTTAAAACTCAACATTCAGAAAACTAAGATCATGGCATCCAGTCCCATCATTTCATGGCAAGTAGATGGGGAAACAGTCAAAACAGTGGCTGACTTTATTTTTGGGGGCTCCAAAATCACTGCAGATGGTGATTGCAGCCATGAAATTAAAAGACACTTGCTCCTTGGAAGGAAAGTGATGACCAACCTAGACAGCATATTAAAATGCAGAGACATTACTTTGCCAACAAAGGTTCATCTAGTCAAGGCTATGGTTTTTCCAGTGGTCATGTATGGATGTGAGAGTTGGACTATGAAGAAAGCTGAGCATCGAAGAATTGATGCTTTTGAACTGTGGTGTTGGAGAAGACTCTTGAGAGTCCCTTGGACTGCAAGGAGATCCAACCAGGCCATCCTAAAGGAGATCAGTCCTGGGTGCTCATTGGAAGGACTGATGTTGAAGCTGAAACTCCAGTACTTTGGACACCTGATGCGAAGAACTGACTCATTTGAAAAGACCCTGATGCTGGGAAAGATTGAGGGCAGGAGAAGGGGATGATAGAGTATGAAATGGTTGGATGGCATCACCGACTCAATGGACATGAGTTTGGGTGAACTCTGGGAGTTGGGGATGGACATGGAGGCCTAGCGTGCTGCAGTTCATGGGGTCACAAAGAGTTGGACACAACTTAGTGACTGAACTGAACTGAACTCTAATACAGCTTAGAACACAGTTTAGAATCATCCACCTAGACAAGTCTTTCTTTTCTCAATGAGGGAAAGAGAGCATGACAAAATGAATTGACCAAGGTAACATACATCAGTGGCTCTCATGAAGCATACTGTGGTCACAGGCAGCTCTGACTGGGTTTTTCCTCAAATTAAAAAAATAAATTTTTTTTTACAATTATTTTCTTTTCCATTAGAAGTCGTTTCTTTTTTTTTTTTCTTCAGAAGTCAGTTCTTGATGCTCTAGTAAGATATACAAGGGCAAACACATGCATAGACACACACAATTTAAAGAAAAAAAATATTATATAAAAATCAAGTGATTGTGTACTTTCTCCAACTTCTGTTTGGAAACTTCCTAGCATTAGACTGATATACTGAAAATAAAGTTCTGGTAGGACACAGGCCCTGGGCTATCAGAATGGGTTCAGCTCTAAATAACTGACATGGTCATGCATGCTATTCTGAGGCAGGAGATAAATGGGCTTACAACCAGCCTCCTGTTTATATTCCAAGATAGAAATAATAACAGGAATAGGATGAATAGCTGGACTCTGTCTCCTGTGGACACTTTAAGAAGACAGTAATGCTGGGACAGGGAGGGGCCAAAGCACTGCTTAGGCAAAAAATAAGGAGGGCGCATATTTCTCATCCTTGGAGGCAAGGAGGCTTTGACTGAACAAGAGGAGAAAGGCTCCTTGGGGATCAAGGCGGGGAATTATCCCATCATAGGTTAATGCCGATCCCCTAGAGAAGCCTCACACCGGGATCCATCTTGGCAAAAAGATGTGCATGCATATCCAGGACGGTTCGGGATTCAATCAGATGTGAGAAATGAAGCAAAGTAACTGGCCAGAGGAAAAAAGACCCAGAAGACCTGCCCCCATAATGAGTGACTAACTCCCCCCCAAAAGCTGCAGCTCGCTCTTTCGCTCTCTCTCAGCCCACCTATGCTTTCTCTATCTTGTACCTTTTGTCATAATAGACACTTTATTTGCTTCAACACTTTTCATCTCTTTGCTGAATTCTTTCTTAAAAGCGACAAGAGCTGGGCCAGCACCACAGCTACCCTACTTCCTGGTTGCCTGTAAACCCTACCTGCCTCTAACCTGCAGCTAATTACAAAGCCAGGTTACTAGGCTTATTAGAACTCTCTCAAAATAGAGGGTCTTAGGGAGCAGTTGACTGCTGTCCTTGGTATAGCATCCTGATTTTGAAATCTCCCTTCAGACTGTCCACAAGATTTTGTGCTTCTTCCCAGTTTTTGCTTCTTTTCTGGAGTTTAAATTGAAAGGGTGTGGTCTAGAGAGTGAGGTGCTATTGCATTGAGATTTAAATAAAACGTTGAAGATATTTTGGAATTTCAAACTCTAAAAATAACATTAAATTGCTACTCTGTAAAAGCCATCTCTGGAGATGGTGGGAAAACTCTAGACTGTCTTCTCGTGACTGTTCTCTCATCTTTGATATCTCCACTATCTCATCTTTTGGTGAAAAGGGACTGAAGTGAAGTTAGGATTTCATTTTAATGTTGTCTTTTCCCAACTGTCCAGGAACAAGTGTGCTGGGTAGGTTGAAAGAAGTAGAAAAATTATTTCTTTACCATGCAATGCATCCTCCCATTGCAATTCATAAATCAATTTCTTTGTTTCTGTTTAAAGACATAGTTCTAAATAAATAAATAAATAAAAATAGTCATTTCTTGTTTCAAAAAATTTCAAAATAAAAAAAAATTATTTTTGTGTTATGAAAGGTATACAGAGATAAGGAAGACTTTCAAACATTTACCAATGACCATGCAATGGGGACCAAGCAGACAGCACACAATGACTAAAAGCAAAGCAGGCTCTGGAAGGTCCCCATTGTGTGGCATTCCTTTAGCTGGCAAATCGTGCGGGACAGAGAGGGTGGCTAGGAGAGGAGATGGTGGCCAGGGAAGCAGAGAAGAAATGGAGTAGCCATCATAGTCAGCAAAAGAGTCCAAAATGCAGTACTTGAATGCAATCTCAAAAACGACAGATGATCTCTGTTCATTTCCAAGGCAAACCAATCAATATCACAGTAATCCACATCTATGCCCTGACCAGTAACGCTGAAGAAGCTGAAGTTGAAGACCTATAAGACCTTATAGAACTAACACCCAAAAAAGATGTCCTTTTCATTATAGTGGACTGGAATGCAAAAGTAGGAAGTCAAGAAACACCTGGAGTAACAGGTAACTTTGGCCTTGGAGTACAGAATGAAGCAGGGCAAAGGCTAATAGAATTCTGCCAAGAGAATGCACTGGTCATCGCAAACACCCTCTGCCAACAACACAAGAGAAGACTCTACACATGGACATCACCAGATGGTCAACACCGAAATCAGATTGATTATATTCTTTGCAGCCAAAGATGGAGAAGCTCTATACAGTCAGCAAAAACAAGACCAGGAGCTGACTGTGGCTCAGATCATGAACTCCTTATTGTCAAATTCAGACTGAAATTGAAGAAAGTGGAGAAAACCATTAGATCATTCAGGTGTGACCTAATCAAATCCCTTATGATTATACAGTGGAAGTGAGAAATAGATTTGAGGGACTACTTCTGATAGATAGACTGCCTGATGAACTATGGACGGAGGTTCGTGACACTGTACAGGAGACAGGAATCAAGACCATCTCCAAGAAAAAGAAATGCAAAAAAGCAAAATGGCTATCTGAGGAGGCCTTACAAATAGCTGTGAAAAGAGGGAAGCGAAAAGCAAAGAGGAAAGGGAAAGATATACCCAACTGAATGGAGAGTTCCAAAGAATAGCAAGGAGAGATAAGAAAGCCTTCCTCCCTGATCAATGCAAAGAAATAGAGGAAAACAATAGAATGGGAAAGACTAGAGATCTCTTCAAGAAACTTAGAGATACCAAGGGAACATTTTATGCAAAGATGGGCTCAATAAAGGACAAAAAAGGTAGGGACCTAACAGAAGCAGAAGATATTAAGAAGAGGTGGCAAGAATACACAGAAGAACTGTACAAAAGATATTCATGACCCAGATAATCACGATGGTGTGATCACCCACCCAGAGCCAGACATCCTGTAACGTAAGTCAAGTGGGCCTTAGGAAGGATTACTGTGAACAAAGCTAGTGGAGATGATGGGATTCCAGTTGAGCTATTTCAAATCCTAAAAGATGATGCTGTGAACGTGCTGCACTCAATATGTGAACAAATCTGGAAAACTCAGCAGTGGCCACAGGACTGGAAAAGGTCAGTTTTTATTCCAATACAAAAGAAAGGCAATGCCAAAGAATGCTCAAACTATCGCACAATTGCACTCATCTCACACGCAAGTAAAGTAATGCTCAAAATTCTTCAAGCCAGGCTTCAGCAATACATGAACCATGAACTTCCAGATGGTCAAGCTGGTTTTAGAAAAGGCAGAGGAATAAGAGATCAAATTGATCGATCATTGAAAAAGCAACAGAGATGGAGAAAAACATTTATTTCTGCTTTATTGACTATGCCAAAGCCTTGGACTGTGTGGATCACAATAAACTGTGGAAAATTCTGAAAGAGATGGGAATACCAGACCACCTGACCTGCCTCCTGGGAAGTCTGTATACAGGTCAAGAGGCAACACTTAGAACTGGACATGAACAACAGACTGGTTCCAAATAGGAAAAGGAGTACGTCAAGGCTGTATATTGTCACCCTGCTTATTTAACTTATATGCAGAGTACATCATGAGAAATGCTGGGCTGGAGGAAGCACAAGATGGCATCAAGACTGCCCGCTGAAATATCAATAACCTCAGATACGCAGATGACACCACCCTTATGGCAGAAAGTGAAGAAGAACTAAAGAGCCTCTTGATGAAAGTGAAAGACGAGAGTGAGAAAGTTGGCCTAAAGCTCAACATCCAGAAAACTAAGATCATGGCATCTGGTCCTATCACTTCATGGCAAATAGATGGGGAAACAGTGGAAACAGTGGCTGACTATGTTTTTCTGGGTTCCAAAATCACTGCGGATGGTGACTGCAGCCATGAAATTAAAAGACGCTTGCTCCTTGGAAGGAAAGTTATGACCAACCTGAGGTGAAGTGAAGTGAAGTGAAGTGAAGTCGCTCAGTCGAGTCTGACTCTTTGCGACCCCGTGCACTGTAGCCTATCAGGCTCCTCCGTCCATGGGATTCTCCAGGCAAGAATACTGGAGTGGGTTACCATTTATTTCCTTCTCCAGGGGATCTTCCCAACCCAGGGATCGAACCCCGGTCCCCCACATTGGAGGCAGACGCTTTAAACCTCTGAGCCACCAGGGAAACCTAGACAGCATATTAAAAAGCAGAGGCATTACTTTGCCAACAAAGGTCCATCTAGTCAAGGCTATGGTTTTTCCAGTGGTCATTTGTGGATGTGAGAGTTGGACTATAAAGAAAGCTGAGGGCAGAAAAATTGATGCTTTTGAACTGTGGTGTTGGAGAAGACTCTTAAGAGTCCCTTGGACAGCAAGGAGATCCAACCAGTCCATCCTAAAGGAGACCAGTCCTGGGTGTTCATTGGAAGGACTGATGCTGAAGCTGAAACTCCAATACTTTGGCCACTTGATGCGGAGAGCTGACTTTTTTAAAAAGACCCTGATGCTGGGAAAAATGGAGGGCAGGAGGAGAAGGGGATGACAGAGTATGAAATGGCTGGATGGCATCACCGACACAATGGACATGGGTTTGGGTGGACTCCGATAGTTGGAGATGGACAGGGAGGCCTGGTGTGCTGCGGTTCATGCAGTCGCAAAGGGTCGGACACAATTGAGTGACTGAACTGAACTGAAACATATGATCTAGCAATCCCGTTACTGGGCATGTATCTGAAGAAAACCATAGTTTGAAAGGATACATGCACCTCAATGTTCATTGCTAGGAATATATATACACTACTATGTTTAAAATAGAACAGATAACCAATAAGGACCTACTGTACAGCACAGGCGCTTCCCAGGTGGTGTTTGTGGTAAATAACTTGCTGCCAATGTAGGAGACATAAGAGACCCAGGTTCGATCCCTGTGTCAGAAAGATTCCCTGCAGGAGGAAATGGCAACCCACTCCAGTATTCTTGCCTGGAGGATCCCACAGACAGAGGAGCCTGGTGGGCTACAGTGCATGGGGTCACAAAGAGTCAAACTCAACTGAAATGACTCAGAATGCATACAGCACAGGGAACTCTGCTCAATATTCTGTAATAACCTAAATAGGAAAAGAACTTGGAAAATAATATATATATACTATACAGATAGGTATAACTGAATTACTTTGCTGTACACTTGAAACTAACGCAACATTGTAAATCAACTACACTCTAATACAAAATAGTTTTTTAAGATATATATTGTACATGCTTTCATCTACATCTTTCTACATTATTTCATTATTTCCCTTGGGAAAATACCTAGAAGTAGAATAGATGAATCAAAAACATGTATATTTTAAATTATTTTGAACACACATTTCCAAAACTCATTCTAGAAAATTATAAATATACACATTTCTAGCCCTCAAGTAAACTTCAATATGTATATATCTTAGTATATTTTTTTGGTTTTCATTGTGGGTTTCATCCCACTTTATTACAAAAGAGTTTCAGGCAGCTTTTAAAGCTATATACAAGATTAAAAATAAGATCAAATGGAAACTAAGCATAAGGAAAAATAAAATCAGGACAGGTGTGACATTAACATGTAAATACTCTGAGATTCTTTGCAGCTGAGCACTTTGAGTAAGAAACTATATTCGAGCTTTATAAATATCCAGACAAATACTTGATTAAGCAAGGTGATGACTGAATGAACACTTCCAATTCCTTTTGAAAGCTGGCATAGTATGCATAATAAATGACTGAGTTAATGACAGTAATAAAAAGTCATGTTGATAGTCCATGAGACAGATGAATAATTAGGTGATGACTGTATTAGTAAAAGAAAAATAATTTTCACTCAGATGGACATGAAACTATAAAGTCCAATGAGGTCTTCAATCCAAAAAGAAGATTTATTACTCAAATAATTACTAAAATCTCCTATTTCTTTGTTCTTTCCTGTCAGAAAATTTTAATCAATATCCATGTCCTCCTTTACCCAAATATTCACTATGCATGCAAAAGTAGTGAACTTAGTCTTGTTTATACTGCACAATTCTATTTCTTAAAAAATGAGTAGATTTTTAGACAATACTTGTATAGAAAAATGAGGAGGTAACCCCCAGAACCAATCATTAACAATGGTAAAAACAAACCAATGAAACCAGGAACTGTTCAGTGCTTCTAGAGGTGTCTGTCCAATATGCTAGCCCCTAGACACAAATGTCTAGTCAAATTTAAATGAAAATTAATTAACATTAAGTAAAATTTAAAAAGTCAATTCTTCAGCCTGACTAACCATGCTTCAAATGCTCAGTAGCCATATATGGCTGGTGGCAACCACTCTGGACAGTATAGATATGGATAGCACAGATATAGAGTATTCTTATCATCACAGAAAGGGCTATTGGGTAGTACTACTTGTGTAATATAAAGTGTCTTTGATCAATAAAAAGATAGCACACTTAAAGGTGTATATATAAGCTGACTGACTAGAGGTCAAAATCTATTCTCCAACAAAATCATGAGTACATATTATTTCTAGGTGAGTCCATAAAAGTCTCCTTGAAAAATAACAAGTGTTGGCAAGGGTGTGGAGAAGTTGGAACCCACCTCCACTCCTGGTAGGAATGTAAAATGGTGCAATCCCTCTGGAAAACAGTTTGGAGGTTCCTCAAAAAATTAAGAATTACCATATGAGTCAGCAACGCCACTTGTAGTATATATCAAGGGAATTTAAAAGAAGGATTTAAATAGATACCTGAGTGCCAGAGTTCACTGCAGCATTATTCACAGTGGCCAGAAAATGGAAACAATCCATGTGACCATCAGCAGATGAATGGATAAACAAAATGTGGTTCACACATTCAATATAATAATATTCAGCTGTTAAAAGAAGTAGAGATCTAATAGATGTTACAAAACAGGGATGAACCCTAAAATACAGCAAGAGGATGAATACTGTAGGAAATGTATGAATATATAGAATATCTGAAAGTGAATGTGTTAGTTGCTCAGTGGGGTCTGACTCTTTACTCACCCCATACTTTGCAGCCTGCCAGGCTCCTCTGTCCATGGGATTCTGTTCAGGCAGGAACACTAGAGTGGGTAGCCATTGCCTTCTCCAGGTGATCTTCCTGACCCAGGGGTCAAACCTGGGTTTCTTGCATTGCAGGGAGACTCTTTACCATCTTAGCCACCAGGGAAGCCCATTTTACATGCTAGCACAATAATGCTCAAAATCCTTCAAGCTAGGCTTCAACAGTTCATGCACCTGCAAACAGTTTGAGAACTTCCAAAAGTACAAGCTGCACTTAGAAAAGGCAGAGGAACCAGTGATCAAATTGTCAACATTTGTTAGATCACAGAAAAAGCAAGGGAATCCCAGAAAAGCATCTTCTTCTGCTTCACTGACTACACTAAAGCTTTGACTGTGTGTTTCACAACAAACTGGAAAATTCTTAAAGGAGAGGGGAATACCAGACCACCTCACTTGTCTCCTGAGAAACCCATACACAAGTCAAGAAGTAACAGTACCAGACATGGAACAATGGGCTGGTTCAAAATTGGGAAAGGAGTACGTCAAGGCTATATACTGTCACCTTGCTTATTTAACTTATATGCAGAGTGTATCATGCAAGATGCCAGGCTAGATGGATCACAAGCTGGAATCAAGACTGCCGGGAGAAATATCAACAATCTCAGATATGCAGATGACACCACTCTGATGACAGAAAGCAAAGAGGAACTAAAGAGCCTCTTGATGAGGGTTAAAGAGGACCGTGAGAAAGCTGGGTAAAGACTCAATGCTGAAAAAATGAAGATCAGGGCATCTGGTCCAATCACTTCATGGCAAATAGATGGGGAAAAACTGAAAACAGTGACAGATTTTATTTTCTTGGGCTCCAAAATCACTGTGGATGGTGGCTGCAGCCATGAAATTAAGACACTTGCTCCTTGGAAGGAAAGGTATGACAAACCTAGACAGTGTATTAAAAAGCAGAGACATCACTTTTCTGACAAAGGTCTGTATAGTCAAAGCTATGGTTTTTCCAGTAGTCATGTATGGATGTGAGAGCTGGACCTTAAAGAAGGCTGAGCACTGAAGAATTGATGTTTTTGAACTGTGGTTCTGGAGAAGACGCTTGAGAGTCCCTTGGATAGCAAGGAGATCAAAACAGTCATTTCTATAGGAAATCAATCCTGAATATTCGTTGGAAGGACTGATGTTAAGGCTCCAATATTTGAGCCACCTGATGCAAAGAACTGACTCATTAGAAAAGATCCTGATGTTGGGAAAGATTGAAGGCAGGAGGAGAAGAGGGCTACAGGGGATGAGATAGTTGGATGGCTTCACTGACTCAATGGACATGAGTTTGAGCAAACTCTGAGAGATAGTGAAGGATAGGGAAGACTAGTATGCTGCAGTCCATGGGGTCACAAAGAGTGGGACATGACTTACTGACTGAACAACAACAACATAAAATATCTAGAATAGTCAAGTTCACAGGGGCAAGAAGTAGATCAGTGTTGATCAGGGGCTGGAGGGAGGCATAATGGTAGGCACTTGATGAGCAGTGTGTGTCCGGGTGATGGAAAAGTTTTGGAAACAGTAGTAGTGTTTACAAAACACTGTGAATAGTTTATGCCACTAATTGTACACTTAAAATGGTTAAAATGAAATATTTTGCATTATATATATTTTACCACACTAAAAATACCCTTAAAAAGTACTCACTGAAGGACTGACCAATGTAAACACTAAAAATAAAGTCTATTTAGATGTTAGTGTCACTGGAATCCTGCAAATTAACAATGCAACATAGTTGTAAATAATTCTATTATACACTTGTAATAAAACATATAGGTAAACAACTGCATTGCTGAAAAGTACAGCTTTACTTCCTAGGAATGCTGCAGTTAAGGAATAACAAGCTTAATTAGAGAAGGAGGTATCCACTTGAGCAGGGAATTCTGTGACAATCCATTAAATATCTTCTCAGCTTTCCCATCAACACTGGAGGTGGCTAGTAAATCATTCTATATGAAAATTTGATTTAAAAATCACACCATGGAGCTTTTTCTTTCCCTTGACATGAGGATACCACTGTCATTAAATTTACAGTGTTCAGTCTAGGTATTAATATTTTGCCTTTGTAAATAAAATTTTAAAAGAGAGAGAGGATGGAGAAAATAAAGAATCTTTCCATTGAGTAAGAGTAGAGGTTTGCAGCTAGTATTTGTTTGTCCTAAACACTTCATACACATTATCTCATTAACGTGCTTGGAGGGGCAGCTGAGAAAACACAGAGACTAAAACTGACCTGCACCCAGGAGATGACAGGAGAGCACAGCGGAAATTAGCACCACATTTAAATCAACTGCACTTCAGTACAAAGGAGGAAATGACAGCAGAAAGAAACTAAGAGAGTACAGGCAGATACAATTACAGTGAAGACCTCCCAGCTGGCTCAGTGGTACAGAATCCACCTGCCAACTCAGGAGATGTGGGTTCAATCACTGGGTTGGAAGGATCCCAGAGACTGGAAGAAGGGAATGGCAACCTTCTCCAGTATTCTTGTCTGGAGAACCTCAAGGACAGAAGAGCCTGGTGGGCTGCAGTCTGTGGGATCACAAAGAGTAGGACATTACTGTGTGATTGAACACACACACACTACATAATTACATCGAACCCAGGAAAAAGATGTGATAGAATAGACATAATACTTAGCTACTCAAAGTGTGGTCTGCATTCAGCAGCACTGGCATCACTTAAGGGTTTGGAGCTACCGTTCCACAATCTGTGTTTGAGCAAGATCCTTCAGCAAGATCCACACATTAAAGTTTGATGAGAGGGCAGCACCGAGGAAACCTCTGAAGGAGGTCAATTCAGTCATTCCCTAGATGGCATCAGACACTGTCAGTGGCCTACCCATCAGCCATTCTCAAACCCTTCTCTCTTGCCTGCCTTCCAATAACAACACTAAAACAGCCAGCTACTTCCCTGCCTCTCTCTAGCTAAGGGTAGGAATGACCACCCAGGGGGACAATGAGACATGATGAAATATTTACTGGGCAGCTTCTGGTAAAGAGTTTCCCATTTGAGCAAAGTAGAGATGGTATGGTAAGATTTTTCTTTTTTTTTTTTCTTTTTTTTGCTACCTTCTAATTAACTTTCTTCTAAGATTCCTACTGTAAAGTTACAGAGCTCATAACTGGGATAGCTATTTCATGGCTAATAAGAGCAGGCATCACTAACATAGATAAAAAGAACACATATATGGGGTTAAAAAGAGTCTTATGATATCACTGAGCCACTGCACCAACTGCACTGTCCACCTTTGAACTTGTGTTTTGTGAGATAATTACATGTCCCTTTGTCTAAGTCACTATTCTTTTCTTAGGGCTTTTTAAAAAAACTTTTTATTTTATACTGGAGTATATTTGATTAACAATGCTATTAGTTTCACACAGAAGGCAGAGGGACTTGGCCATACATATTGCATGCATCCATTCTCCCCCAAACTCCCCTCCCATCCAGTTTGCCACAAAACATGGAGCGGAATTTCCTGTGCTGTACAGTAGGTCCTTGCTGGTCATCAATTTTAAGTATGGCATTGTGTTGTCACTGTTATATTACTTGCATCTGAGCATTTCTAATATTCCTTAGGGTCAGCAGAGTGAGAAGAAAAGAAAGAGAGAGAATTGTCTATTTCATGTGTAGAAAGAAAGTTTATACGCAGGGGACACAAAAAAAACTCTGAAGGACTCAGAAATTTTTAGTCATATTGTAGACTTGATTAATTCCGTTATTTACATCTCAAAGAGTTGTGTATCTTAGTGTTTTTTGCCATAAAAACTGATAGCTGGTAAGTCTGTAATTCAAGTGAATTTCCTTTATAGACATAGAATGTGAATCACACTTGAATTTCAGTATTCTATTAAAAATGGTTTATGAAAGTCAGTGATTAAAAGTGACAAGCTTTGTACAGCAGAAATTAGCACAACACTGTAAATCAACTATATTTGAATAAAATAAATTTTGAAAATTGACAAGCTTTGCTACTTTTTTGTTAACTAGGTTACTTTTAAACCTTATTTATTTCATTATGTGTGTTGTTGCTATACATTCACTGTGTAACTCCTCAAACCTGCTAAAATATAGAATTTCAGTCCATAGGGAGTAGATTTCAAAGTGATATAAGAAGTAGACAGGTTATATTTTCCCCGAACTTCCCATGACTAAAAAAATTTAATCAAAGAGTATTTCCTCCCATTTTCTTTCCTTTTCTCTGAATCAACAAAGTCTTGTTTGGAAGAAAAATGGAAATTTCAGCATCTATTTCTGTATAGAATTGAAATATTCCATGACACTTCTATCACAACCTACCACTATCAGCCAGGGCTGCTGCCACTTCTGTTGCAACAAAAAGAAAGTGCAGTAAAAGATATGAATTACCAGTATTTGCAGGGATTAGGATTGAAATCTTCTCGTTATTTGAGTATGATGAAAGACTATATTTAAATACTTGTGAATGAAAATCTTTTATGAATCTATAAATGCATTTCCTATAATAGTAACATAATAAATCTTTAGATCATTGTGAACTTCCATGGATCTCACAGAAATCAATGATGTTCAAACTACGGAAAGGTTAAAATGAAAGATGAATTGCTTGAACTTACTGTTAATGTATTCAAGAACATACCTTGGAGATATATATGGCAATTGTTTCTGGATTTTTTTTTTAATCATTTGGTTTTGGTTCAGACATTTTTTTTTTCTTTTGCAGGGGACTTGTTTGTTTGTCATTAATCTCTTCTCTCAAAAGATATAAGATTATGCCCAAGAAATCGTTTGGATTTTCAAAGTTTTATTTTTTTAAATATATTTTTACAGTATATGCATTCAAACTTAATGTATACTTAACAAAATAATTCTCACACTCCACTGTGCATGGGAATCACCTGGGGTCTTGTTGAAATGCAGGCTCCAATTCAGCAGATCTGGTGCTGGGCCCGAGACTCCGCATTTCTCACAAGGTGAACGTGGCACTGTGGGTTCCCACACCATTCTTCTGGTAGCAGGGCCTTGCATCTTATTTTTCAAAAGTGCATTCATTTATATGATTCGCCTATAATTCTCACCCTCCCCCCACCATATCAATGCTCAAGAAAAATTGAGTTGCTGAGAGCTTTGGGGTCTTCTCAAGACTGTATGCAATATAACTAACCCTCCAACTCACACAGACAGACACAAATCTAATTTTGTTTCTACTTCAAAAGAGGGCTTTCCCCTGTACCTCTGCCAGGTTAGACATCCAGTCCTTTGGAGAAGATCAGAACAAGTCCTGCAGTCCTTAAGTTCATTTAGACTGTATAATTATCTGGGCTTCCCTGGTGGCTCAGTCGGTAAAGAATCTGCCTGCAATGCAGGAGATCTAGGTTCCATCCCTAAGCTGGGGAGATCCCCTGGAGAAGAAAATGGCAATCCACTCTAGTATTCTTGCCTGGAAAACCCCATGGATAGAGGAGCCTGGCAGGCTACAGTAGCCAATGTATGAGCAAAATAAATCAACTCCAGACTACAATTCAGTCTACAATAGAAGGACTTATGTGGCATTATTTATATGTCAGAATGCATTGTAATTTTGACTTTAACTAGACATTAGAATGGTATAGAGAGAGGCATGTCCATTTACATACACTGTGTGTCATTAACACGCCAGCTTTAAACAAAGCAGAAGTTAGTTAATATTCAGATGGGGGAAGGATGGGTGATAAACAGACTTACTAATTCAGAAGACACTGGTCCCAGTCCAGAGGAAAACAGAATAAGGGCTTGGTTCACTTTCCACTTCTGTCTTCCTTTCCTCTCTTTCTCCACCCTCCTCCTTCCTTCTCTGCCACAGCATACATCTCTACAGAACCCTTAAAGATCTGATTCCATTTTTCATGAGGGAACTAACTGAAAAAGCTAAAATGCCTGTGAGGGTCTGAGAGCAGTGGAAAGCCTGGTTATCTGGAGTTCTTAGGCAAGCTCATGGCATTCACACTTAAGGAAGCCTCCTGCAACATCACCCAGAATGAGCATATGGCAGACCTCCGTAAGCAACCATCACTAACTATTCAGTCATGTTCATTATGTTTGAATTAACAGTGACAGGACACATCCTGTTTATTAGATGATGTTTCTATTTAATTTCCTATTATCTATTAAAATCTCTCAGCTCTTGCAGAAAGGATGCACAGAAAAGTCATGCAGAGAGCTCAAGGACCACCCACATATTACTTTTCCCATTCTTTCCCATTACTTTTCCCACTCAAAAGAGTGGACTTAAAAATCAGCACCACCACATTAGTACAGCACTGTAACCTCACACTTTTGGTTCTGACTAGAGTGTTGGAAGGAGAAATGCACTGTTGGTTTTATCCCTAGCTGGGAGCCAAGTTACCCTCATTCCTGGGGAGCAAAGTGGAAGTGACACTGAATTGCATAGTTGCGAGGTGAAAAGACAGTTTCAATATACTGTTGGTGGTATTGTCATGTAAGCTATACTGCACTACACTCTCTGAATCTATACATCTGTCAGTGGGTCAGTGTGCTAGCATCACAAGACTGGAAATGAAGGCTAGTATGGACCTACTTAAAGATCACTGCTTCTGTCACATACGTCTCCAGTATTGCTCAACTGACATGATGCAGGAGGGCTGTGAAGATTAACTGCAAGGTAGCCATTCAGGAGGGGTCTGAGCTAAGACCTTGGTCCTGTGGGTTAGCTCAAGTCAGGCATCTATGGAGCTTTCTATTGGGTTTTCCTGAGATTTGATAGCTTATCACCACCTCTCAGTCTCTCATCCCAAGTGACCACTATGCTGATGGGATATAGCCAGCACTGGGATCGCCACACATAGACTCCAATCTCTCTTAATTTTTGCTTGAAAAATTTGCTTGAAAAATTGTTCTTCTAAAGTTGTAGGTTACCCACTGCTGCAAAACAGCTATAACCATTCTAGAGCTTTCATTCCCATGTACACACTTCTCTCTTCCCCCACTCGGATTTGATTAGAGAACAAAAATATGCCTGCAGAGTTAATCCTTGTGTTCACCATGTCACAGCACGAGAATCAAGAACTCTCTATATCAGAAATTATCTAACAAAACAAGAGTAAGATGTTTATTTTTGTGGGGTTTCTGATTTTTGAGGTTTATGTAAAAAACTGGTCATCTTTGTGAAGACAGGAAAAGTAATACAATGACTCAGAGTGGGCCTTGGGTACAATATGTAGACATGGCTGAATGTCCTCATGCCACTTAGATTTCATTAACTCTAAGTGAATCCTATTTTCAGGACTGATTATTCTTTACTAAACAAAGAATTACAAAATTTTCCTCAGCAGAAAAACTGACACAAAGTCTTAGTAGTAGCCTAAAGACTAAAAATTCATTTACTGAGTGCATTTTGTTTAAATTAAAGTAGCATATAATCTATTCAATGTCTGAGTTCATTTGTAAATGAACGCCTACCCCTGCTAATAATAACATGCTGCATGTGTTGCAATCTTTTGTACTTTTAAACACTTTCAATATGAAGTGAACCACTTTTAATTTCAATAAACATCCATAAAATTTACACATTGATTTAACTGTCAGTGTTCCACCAAAAAGAGATATTGAAATCCTAAACTTCGGTACCTCAGAATGTGACTTACTTGGAAAAAGTAAGGTTAAAATGAGGTCATTAAGGTAGATCCCAATCCAATATGACAGTATCTTTACTAAAAAGAGGAAAGTTAGACACAGACAGGCTCAGAAGGAAGGTGATGTGAGGAGACAGCAAAGAGACAGCATGAATCAAGCCAGGGAATATCTGAAACCTCCAGAAGCCAATTTTCTTCCGCTTACCTGGAATCAGTCATTTCAACTATTGTTTTCTTTAACGAGGCTTCTCTTGGAGGATCTGACATGGAAGCTGATGGGTTCTGCTTCCTAGATGAATGAACTATGGTTATAAAAAGTGCTGAATTTCTAAATTTACATAATGAGTGTTCAAGTAATATGATTGTGTACCGTGGAAAAATAATTTCAGGGAGCAAGTTCCTTCTTTCTAAGTGAGGGCCTGTAATTTCATTGCATAAATGCCCTAGTATATTCAGCATATATTTATGAAGTCTTATTATGTGCCTGGTACAGTATGAGACAGAGGATTATTCATGAAACACACAATTAAACTGAGATGTCATTAAAAGTAGATCTGGCAAAAGAATGACAACAGTTTCCTAAGCACTCTGGGTGGAGCCAGTGAAAAAAGGAGTCCCCACCCCCGCCTTGGAAAGCCTGAGCTAAGTTTGATACTGTCATGGAAGAACTTGGTATATTCTCCATTAAAATAGAGATATTTTTGTTGGTCTTAATAAATAATATTAACAAGCTTTATTGTTCAATTAAGTTGATTGAATCAAATAAGATTATTAGCAATTCTCATGATAGCAATGCCTAATCTCTGCTTACCAGTATCACTATGCTCAAAATTGTCAAGCACTCTCTTCTTTGATCTTTTCAACCACTTTATTGGGCAGGTACTACAGTGACTTCACTTTGAAGATGAATAAACCCATACATAACTTACTTATGAGGTCACAGACGTAATAAAAAGTGCAGTTACATTCTAAAACCATGATTGTCTGTTTCCAGAACTGACAAAAGAAGCAGAGGACACTCACTTTCTATTCAGCACACCCACTGACCTAGGTTAAACTTTGAGTGAAGGGACTCCCCTGGTGACCCAGGGGTTAGGATTCCGGGCTTCCAGTGGGGCCATGAGGGGAGAAGGGCTTGATTCCTGGATCAGGGAACTGGCATCTCACACACTGAGTGGAATGGCCAAAAAATTTAAACAGAAAGAAAAAAAAAGAACTTTGGGTAAAAATTCACCTCTGAATCTCATAAAATAATAGCCTTTGATTCACAGTTATACAAAATCCTCCCTTCATTTTTACAAAGCCTAGTCTAAGAGAGTAACAGTAACAGTACTCCAAGAAAAGAAAATACTATAAAAACTACAGAGAGAAGGGTTTACAGACCCCTCAGAATGTGAATGTCATTTGTTGAATAATCACTCCAGAATACAAATTAGTATTTCAGAAGAGGAAAAAGTGCGTATAGATGATCATTGGAGTAAAGGAGTAACAGATGGCAAGTGGAACCTTTAAAAATCCAATATTGGTGAATCAGACACATGAGATTGGAAAATAGCCTTTTGTTTCTACCTTCAACAATTCTCTTCCCAAATAAAAATTCTCCTGTCAGCTATAGAATTTATATCAAATCTACCACAAGTGTTCAAAGCAAAGAGAAAACCATGGTGGTGTTAAATGACAGAATTGGAAATGGCCTTAGAGACTATGTGTAACCCTCACACAGAGGTTGAAACCTCAGTACAGAGAGTTTAAAGTTGGTAACAACTGTAGATGGAAATCCTATGGCTAAAATGCATTCATTGTTAATGTGGGAATCATAAGAGTGTACGTCCAAAGTATTCTTTCTTCTCTATGTATTCTTCTGGAGGTGAGGTCTGACATGTTTATTAGTTCAAACAGTTTGTAACTCTGTTAAGAACATCCAGTGCTCATATATTTTCTAAAGCTGACTTATCACCAGTAAGGCATTTCATTTTCACAAGAACCTTTTCACACATGGGCCACATGCCAATGTAGCATTTTTCCCTCATAATCTTGAAAGGTGAGGCAGATTTGACTCCATCCTTCTTCCAGAGCATGCGGGCAGAGTATCAGCCACAATGACAGTTAGGAGGGTGACTTTACTGAGTTCTGGTCCATGATACATAGCTGGGAGAGGAAAATTACTTTAAAACATGCCTCACATCCCCCAGCCTCTCTTCTCCTTGCATGGTGGCGCTGGTAGTCTTTTGTTCCACATGACATGACCTCAGTCTGGAAACATCCCAGGTTCCTGGGTTATCACTTGAAAGAAAGCCTCCCAGGAGAGCTGCCCGACCTCCACTGCACTACAGTATGGGGGACAAATACTCATTCTCTCACAGCACAGAGGTTTCAAGGTGAGCTTGTGAGCACAGCATCACCTCACCTCTCCTGACTATCAGAGGGAAGAACGCTCTGTAATGACCACTCCTACCACTGTGCTCATTCAGAACTGAGAGCATCCTGAACACATGCACACGGCTTTCCACGTCAGGATGGTGTTGACAGCAAATCAAAAATCTAAAAGAAAGTAATATAGCTGGCTCTATTTTCTCTTTCTCTGGGTCTCTCACTTCTGTTTCTCATTGTCCACCTACCCTGGGGACCAGTCTATATCCCTGAGATGCGAACACTAGGCTTGCAAGCTCTACACTGCTGGATCAGCCTTCTCCATGTCAACACTCTAAACAATTTCAGGCTCCACACCTTTGGTATCTGATTCGTTTTATTCACTGGGTTCATTTTTACATAACTGATTCAATCCATGTCGACATCTACTCAGGTTAGTATCTCTAACTTATCAGGGTCTGTTACAAACACAGACTGTGGCTGGTATCCCTGCATGTATGATAAGGATGTGGAATCAAATATCCTTTAGTTGGTATATCTTTCTATTTCTTCTCCAGGTTTAGGCACCATTATAGTTAACAATGGCTTCCCTGGTGGCTCAAATGGCAAAGAATCCACCTGCAATACAGGAGACCTGGGTTTGACCCCTGGGTTGGGAAGATCCCCTGGAGGAGGGCATGACAACCCTCTCCAGTATTCGTGCCTGGAGAATCCCATGGACAGAGGAACCTGGAGGAACAGTCCATAGGGTTGCAAAGAGGCAGACACGACTAAGTGACGAAGCACAGTACAGCACAACACAGCCAAAAACACCCCTCAGATTTGTTGGTTAAATAGGACTACCAGAAAATAACTTTTTTTCACTTTTACCTTTTCCCTACTTATTGTAGTTTTACATAAATAGACTATTCACCTTATCTATGTTGGTAGACATGAGTGATTCCATTAACAACAAAATGTCAACAACAGCATATATACCTAAATCTTTCCCTTATTATGAGAATGTAAAGATCTCATGAAACTTCTAAGGAGAGGATTCCCTTCAATTGGAGTTGAATGTTGGAAAAATTTCTCCTTGCTTTCTGACATGATATGAGACAGTCGCAACAGTGATGGAGAAGGAAAGGGGATGATTTTGGAGGAGTCCTTGAAATGACGAATTGAGAAGAGAGGAATTTGAGACTAGTCTGCTCCTCTAAAACTGGCACGAATCACCAAGTCAGTAAAATCTTCAAACATCTGAAGACAGACACATATTTATAGTCTTATTTTCCTTTTCTAAAGAGGAAAATCATGGCAAAAAAAGGGTGAGAATATATGCAGCAATAAGAAACAACCTAACACCAGAGATAAGCACGTGTAAAGGACACCTGCTTCCCTATAGGAGATACAGAAAAGAGATTATCTTTGAAGATATACAAAGAATTGCCTGAAGGATTAGAAGCTTTTATCCAGAGAAAAAGTGGGAGGAGAAGGCAAAGCTGAAATAATTGTCAAGAAAACACAAGAATATGCCCAAACCATGCCCAACCATGAGTGAGGAGGAGCTCGGTCACTTAAGGAACGTGCAGTGGCCCATAACACCAACAGCAAAGGGCATGCATGTCACCTGCTTCATTCACAACTTTTTGGTTCTTGGTCAACGATTTTAACCCATTGTCATAAGTCAACAACCCTAACACTAACCCTAACCTGATGTCCAGTATTAATAGTGTCTTCCATGGTATCTTCACTTGGCCCATTCTGATTGGTGATAGAGGACACAGGTCATCACTCTGTGACCATGGCACCTATTTCTCTAGCTTTCTAGAAACTGGGACCTAGTCAGTATATTTCAATTTACTTATTTTCTGCTTAAGCCACTAATGATTGATTTCTCTTGTTTGTAACCATACCCCTGGAGTGGACACTTTCCATGCTCTGCTCAGATCCTCTGATTCCACTCTTCAGTGCTGTGAGGTTCCCCCTCCAGATATCCCCCCTGTGCACTCTTAGTTGTAAACGCAACTCTTGCAACTTTCTTTGAAAGGACTACCCTCGGAGTATAAAACTGTTTGCACACAAGCCCACAAAGCTGCAAATGCTTGAAAACTGACGCCCTCCTTAGGCAGTATTTGACAAATGATCAACAGGTTACGAATATGAAAACTCCTGTATCAGCTGGCTAGGGCTGCTATAACAAAGTACCACAGCCTGGACGCCATCAACAATAGAAATTTACCTTCTCACAATCCTGGAGGCTAAGAGCCAAAAATCAAAATGTCATTAGAGCTGGTTCTTCCGAGGCTGATCTCCTCGGTTTACCTTCTTCCCGTGTCTTCATGGGGTCTTCGTTTTGTGTGTGTCTGTGTTCTGATCTCTTCTCAGGAGGACACTGGTCATACTGGATTAGGGCCCACCCATGTGACCTCATCTCAACTTTCTTTAATTGGAGGGTAATTCCTTTAAACTGTTGTGTTGGTTTCTGCTGTACAACAGCACAGATCAGTCATAAGTACACAGACATGCCTTCCCTCTTGAGACTCTCTCCCATTCTACCCAACAGCGCACCACTCCAGGTCATCAGAGAGTGCCAGGCAGGGACCCCTGCATCCAGCAGCTTCCCGCCAACTAGCTACTTTATACATGGTGGTGTGTATATGTCAGTGCTAGTCTTTCAATTCGTCCCACCCTCTCCTTACGCCATTGTGCCCACAAGACCATCCTCTACGGCTGTGTCACTATTCCTGCCCTATCAATAGGTTCACCAGCACCATTTTTCTAGATTCCATATATATTCAGTAATTTGGTTTTCTCTCTCTGACATTTCATGCTGTATAACAGGTTCTAGGTTCATTCACCACATTACAACTGATTCAAATTAATTTCTTGTTATGACTGAGTAATATTACACTGTGGGCTTCCTAGGTGGCTCAGTGGTAAAGAATCCACCTGCAGTGCAAGAGACATGGGTTTGATCCCTGGGTTGGGAACATCCCCTGGAGGGGAACATGGCAACCTACTCCAGTATTCTTGCCTGGGAAATTCCACAGACAGAGAAGCCTGGAGGGCTACAGTCCATGGGGTCACAAAGAGTCAGACATGACTTAGTGACTAAACAACAACAACAATATTCCATTGTATATATGTACCATAACTTCCTTACCCATTCATCTATCAATGGACATCCAGGCTGATTCCATGTCCTGGCCAGTATAAACAGGGCTGTGATGAACACGGGGGGGTATATGTGTCTTTTTAAATTATGGTTTTCTCGGGGTATATGCCCAGTAGGGGGGTTGCTGGGTCATAATGGGCTTCCCAGTAGGCGCTAGTGGTAAAGAACCAACCAGTCAATGCACAAGACGTAAGAGACATGGGTTTGATCCCTGGGTCAGGAAGGTCCCCTGGAAGACGGCATGGCAACCCACACCAATATTCTTGACTGGAGAATCCCACGGACAGAGAGCATTGGTGGGCTACAGTCCATGGGGCCACAGAGAGTTGGACACGACTGAAGCAATTGAGCGTGCACACGTGCACAGCACATGGTAAGTAAAGACATTAACCCCAAATACGGCCACATGCTGAGGTGCTGAGGAGTGAAGACTGCAATATCTGAATTTTCAGGGGGACACAATTCAGCTTGTATCAACGACCTCCCTTGTCTCAAGGGGATATAAACAATAAGACACGGTATACTCCAGAGAGGCTCTGAAAGATGAAGCTGAGGCTGGGACATGGTCTAAAATCACACTCTTTCCTGAGTTTCTTGCCCTTGTTTGGCCAGTTCCACTCAGTATTTCAGTGGTTCCTCCTGGGAGCCCTTCCTTAATAAATTACTTAACAGGAATTCTCATCTCTGGCTCTGCATCCTGGAAAGCTGAACCATTAGATTATCCTGAATAATACACCTTCCTTTGCTCAGATGGTATTCCAACAGAAAAAGCTGTAAGAGGATATGCACATCCTCTGTAAAGCATCAGGAAGTGCTGCCAGTGAGACAGAGAACTGAGGACTCCAAAAACCCTCTCCTCCACAGAAGCACTGAGGACACCGGCGACATTGTCAGAAATCAGCTTTTCAGAGCTCTGGAAATTAACCAAAGGCTTGCAACACTCTAGAAAACATACATCTGAGAAAAATAGATGAATCTCAGTAAGAACAGGTAACTTGCAGCATTTCAACTTCTCTACTTTTGTCCCCCTTTTCCAACACTGCAGTAGCCTTGAAAAACCAACACCCTCACAACCAGTGAAAACTAACATTCTAGCAGCCTCTGAAAGTGTCAGAACAAGGATGGAGCTATTCCAGTGCCCAAATCCCAGAGAACTGCCGTTATCTGACCTGCCTGTCCATTCCCTGGAAAGGAACTCTCATAGAATCAGCTTTCATTTGACCTAATTCAGAATTCTTCCAGGGAAAACAGCGTTTCAATACACTGTAATCAAACTATCAAATGTGAAAGCAACAAGAGATTCTTGAAAGCTGCAAGAAAGATGTACTCATCACATACAAGGGCTCTTCGATAAGATTAATAACTAACTTCTCATCAGAAATCATAAAGACCACAGGCAGTGAGACAATACATTCAAAGTGCTGAAATAAAAACACTATCAACCAAGAGTTGAAGCAGCAGTTCTATAGAACCAAGACTTTTACATCCAGTAAAATTATCCTTTAAAAGCTAAGGAGAAATTAAGGTATTTCTATATAAGCAAAAATGGAGAGAAGTGGTCATTAAAATACCTGCTCTACAATAACCACTGAAGGAAGAAATGAAGGAACACTAGACAGTAACTTAAATCCTCATAAATAAATTGCAGCAGTAGAGATAGCTGCATAGATAAATATAAAAGATTCTATAATATATGTATTATTTATAGCACTTTTTCTTCCTAACTGATGAAAAGAAAACTGCTTAAAGCAATAATTATAAATCTGTGTAGATGAGCCTATAAAGAAAGAAGATGAAATTTGCATGACAATAAGAGCAGCAAGGATGATGGAGAAAACTAGGGCCGTTTAGGAACAAAGGTTTTTAAACTATGGACATTAAGTTTGTGTTAATCTGACTAGATTGTATAAATTAATATGTTAATCATAATTGCTAGGGCAGTCACTAGGAAAATGATATATACAATAAAATAAATGACAAGGGAATTAAAGTGATACACTAGAAAAATAGAACACAAGAGAAGACAGTAAAAGAGGAAATACAGAACAACAAGAACAAAAAAGACATGAGGCATAGAGAAAATAATTCTGGAAAACGTAAGTATTACCACATAGCAATTTCATTCAATGTAAATGGAATAAACACTCCAAGTAAAAGGCACTGCTTGATAGAATGGATTTATTTTTTAAAAAGAAAGAAAAAAAAAAACATGATCTGACTACATGTAAATCAAAACCACAATGAGATACCACAATATTCTAAGGTATTATTTGTTCTTCCTTCTCTTTTAAAGTTTCTATTGTTTGGGGATCTGAGTGTTTTGAAGAAAACACTGAATCATACCTCACCTCTGTGTACACACACGTACACACACACACTAGCATATTTTTATGTCTCAGTTCTACATGCTAAAATGGAGGAAATGCAATAGATAAGGGCCAAGTAAAGATATTCATAGAGCTTAATGCTGTGTCAACAACATGCCCACATGCCCAAATGTAGGATTTCCAAAATATTTTAGAAAAGAAATTTATACTTACAAAATATGCCACATATATGCAAACTGGGCCAGAGAGCCTTGCAGAATCAGAAGGGACTATTCTGCAAATGTACTACCTCACTTTATCTCCATTGCAACTCTGTGATATAAATATTAACAGGTATTTTAATCTCCACTTAAAAAATAAGGACTTAGATGTCAGGAAGATACATTATTTGCAGAGGCTGTACAGTTTATTTGTGGCAGAAACAGTATGAAAACATACCCTGATTCTTTCCTATTTTTATTGGAAAGAGTACATCTTCTTTCCTTTCATCATACAAGCAGCCCATTGAAGCAGCAAGTGAAATTGTTCTGACTTTGTAGTTAAAATGCCTGAGAGAATTTTAAAGTAGGTGATGAGATTTTGCTATTCTATAACTTAATTTAAAAAGAGGAATGAAAGAAGTTGTGCTGAGAATGTGATGCAAGTCTTTAATGGCATATTTGCTTAAAATATTGTAGAGGGAATTGCCCATGAGCTGCTTATTGAAATCAAATAAATTTCCTTAAATCACTGTCTTTTTCTTTTCATTAACAAAGTCTGCATTGGCAATGAGTTTGCAGTCATCACAGTGATAAAATGAGGCCTATCAACCTGTCGAGAGGAAGTCAATAGCACACTGAACTAAGCCCCCCTCCCTTCAGCATGTACACACACAAATGCAATATCCTCATTTTATGGCCTGAAGTATTTTTCTCTTCTACTGTGTGCTTTTCAAAAAGTGGCAATGCCTTAGAAGCAAAAGGAGGACACTCGAGCCACTTTTGAAATAAATTCAATATCTGTTCCTGTTAGAGAAAACTGTCATAAACCACAAGGCATCGTATTTTGGCTAAACTATCAGCCAGCCACCTTTTATGGAACTGTCTTTACTACCTACTGCATTTCTTGAAACTGCCCACGTTGCTCATAAATGTCAAACAAGGTTCGCATACTTACCTGGGCTTTTCTATTTAGCAAGTGACAGCAAAATGCCCTCCCAGTAGAATGATATCCATGTAATTTAGATGAGGAAGTAAAACTAAGAACCAAGATGTCTCTTGCCCCACCGTGGTTGCACTGCTGAACAAGAAAATGTCTCTTACCCTCACTGAGAAGCAGCGCCAAGAGGGAGCATAGAGCGTGTTTGTATGATGCAACCAGCTGTGCATGGAATGAGCCCTTAATTAAAAATTACTTAAGAGTAATACAACTAGGGTCACCACTGCCATTTTAATTTCAGTGGAATTGAAAGACAGTGCTCTGCGAGCACTGAGCCACTCTGTTTCATTTCTATCTCCTTCTCTAGGATGGTACAGCCAACACAGTAGAGGTCTCCAGTGCTACAAGAAGAGATGAGGTGCGAAGGCAATCAAAGACTACTTTAAGGCACAGAAAAATCCCTACAACACCTATGGTATTCTTCTCCCTTCTTACAGAAAAGGATTTGGCTCCCTGTTTCTTCATCTGTAAAATAGTAATAAGAATATCTGACCAAGAAAACTGTTGTAAAGCCCGAATGAAAAAAAGCATGTATCAAAATCTTCTGCTTAAGATGATACCAAAAGTCTGCATGGAAACACCACCCAAAGTCACCTCTAGCCAGGCTAACCAAGAATAAAAGACAACACAAATTGCTAGTGTCAAAAATGGATGAAATACCATCACATCTGATCTCATACATATTAAAATGGTAACAGAGGAATACTTACTACCAAAAAAACCCTATGGTCAAAACTTTGGCCATTTAGATAAAACAGATGAACTCATATAAGGAGAAATAAAGAAGCTGAATAGCCCTATATGTACTTTTTAACTGAATCAATATTTAATAGCCTCCCGCCCGCAAAAAAAAAAAGTATCAGGCTTAAATGGTTTCACTGGTAAATTCTACCAAACACTTAAAAAGAAATTATATCAATTCTCTCCCAAAAAATAGAAACAAGAAATAATTCTATGAGGCCAACATTATCCTAAAACTGAAACCAGATAAATATTACAAGGAAACAAATGACTAGTATCCAAATGATTAAAATCATGAACATATATGTGAACTTCCTTATAAATATTAGCAAACGTCTCAAAAACTGCATAAAAAATTCTATAGCACAACCAAGCAGGATTTATTCTAGGTATGCAAGGTTGATTCAACATTCAAAAATTCATCAATGTAATCTTATTAACAGAAAATTCTAGATAACTTAAAAGATAAAATTTTAAGGATCAGAAGCATAACAATAACCATAGCAACAGAACAACAACTGAAATCACTCATTGAGTCCTTAAAGAAAGACCTTTCTGCTCACTGCCATACCAGCTCAGCCTTGTCCTACCAGGAACAAACAGAAAAAGGGCAAAAGGCAAGGCCGGAACTCAGGGGCTTTCTTTCTCCTTTACCTGAGAGTCTGAATGAAGGTCTTGAAACAGAGCTGTTTATATACCCATTTCACAGAACAGAGAAAATCAATACTCAAAAGACTAAATAACCTGCTTTGGAACAACCAGTGCTTGAGTAACAGACCAGGAAATGATGCCAGGAAGCACACTGGATCTTAGAAATAGCAAAATGGAAACTCCTGAGCAGCAACAAAGGAGCCATTTGGGAAATCCCTCTGGGCCAAGGGGCCTGCGTTAAGACAAAAGGAGAGTCTGCACTCTCCTATGCTGAGTCTGCACCATAGTGGCAAACAAGCAGATCAGCCTCCCCCTCTCTGCTGCTCGATTCATGGAGGGAGACACTGGAGCACATGGGGCCCAAGGGCAGAGGGAGACGCAGGCAGGTGGGAAAAAGGTATCTGCACCACTGAGGGTGTAGACGGGAGCACACTGCAGTGCTGGGGGTGCGCCTTACCTGGGAGGCTCACAGAAGGCTCCACACTGAAGGCAAGGAGTGAGAGTGGAAGCAAAAGTCGTTCAGTCCTGTCCAACTCTTTGTGACCCCGTGACTATACAGTCCATGGGATTCTCCAGGCCAGAATACTGGAGTGGGTTCTCCAGGGTACCTTCCCAGCCCAGGGATAGAAAACATGTCTCCCACATTGCAGGCAGCTTCTTTACCAGCTGAGCCACAAGGGAAGCCCAAGAATACTGGAGTGGATAGCCTATCCCTTCTCCAGGCGATCTTTCTGACCCAAAAATTGAACCGGGGTCTCCTGCGTTGCAGGAGGATTCTTTACCAACTGAGCTATGAGGGAAGCCTCTTATGAGGGGAAGAGCCTTAAAGATGAATGGACGTCAAAGATCTTAACTGTTCACTCTTCTGTTAACTAACTGTGAGCCTAAGTAAGTTATATAACTTCTCTGGACTTTGCAATGTTTCATCTAAAAAACGACAGAGGAAGACGAGAGTTTTTAAGCATTCTCTTGGTTCCATCAGTCAAAAACTGTATGAGCCTGAACAGAAGGGAAATACTGTCTGACTCCCCCACCATCTCTCAGGCATGCTGTGTTTTTCCTTTCCTTCTGCTTGCTTTGCCAACCCACACTACCCTGCCACACCCCCACCACCACCACTGAAAAGAGAGGAAGCGAAACGAAGGTTTTAAAATGGCAAGTGCCTTTACTCTTAGCCAAGTCCAACATGCATTCAGTCATCTGTGGTGGGTTACTCTGGCTTTAGACTCTATCTATTCTGCCAGTCAGTAAAAAAGGCACCGCTCAACACAGTACCGCCACAGCATGTGTGCGGGCTCTGGCATGGGAAGAGGGCCCCTTTCCGTGGAGTTTTAGAACAGCGATGAGCTTTGCAGCATTTCACAGTATTCCTGGCATTTCAACATGCAGCTTCAAATCTTAGGCACACGGAATCTCTAGGAAGTCTATGACATTTGAACGAACTGTAATATTTTTTTGTTAAAGGGCTATTTTTTAGATAAACTAAAGAGAAAGAAAAGTGATGAAAATGCTGAGTCATTGTAGAAACAGAAGGAAAAAGAGAAAAGTACAGAGGAATTAGTACAGATAAAAACCTGGGATTCTGACAGGTTCTAAAGGGCAGAGATGACTCGAACTAACATAGGAAGATCCAGTTCTTCAAAATCTTCTTTCCATTATCAGCAAGGAAAATCAGCATCCCTGTGACCATGTTCTGTCATATAGCTGAGCTGGAATGGCAGAGTCTAGCCTTTCAGTGAGTAGACCCAACTTCTGAGTGCTGTGTGACTTTGGAGAAACTCTTAAATCTCTCTGAATTTCAGTCCCCCATGTGAAAAATGAAGTATTTTGTGAGGAGAATAGAAAGTGGAAAAAATCAATTTTTAGGTCATACAATGTGGGTGGATTCATTCACTCACTTATTCTTTACTATATGCTTACTGGGCATAAAGCCCTAAGGATCTTCCGGTGAGTAAAAACAAACAGAAAGCTATGAAAATATATTTAAACCAATAAAAATAAAAATGCACTTGTGAGGTGGCCAGAGAAAAGATGTGTGACACCAGAACTATGATAGGAGCTAGTTGTGCATGTGATGAAAATAAAAGGCTTGGGGGATGGAAGAGGAGACTCTGGGCATGGCCTTGAGGAATTGCAAACTAGAATTAACTAGTCAAGGAGGACAAGGCTCCAGGACAAA
This sequence comes from Cervus elaphus, assembly GCF_910594005.1. Taxonomy (NCBI): domain Eukaryota; kingdom Metazoa; phylum Chordata; class Mammalia; order Artiodactyla; family Cervidae; genus Cervus; species Cervus elaphus. Next base: position 16,284,203 of record NC_057838.1, on the reverse strand, counting down.
TAAAGGAAAGGAGAGAAAGGAGGGCTCTGGGATATTAACATTGTTGAGACCAGAACAGGTCTCTCAGGAGGCGGCCCGTGGTTGATCCATATGAGCCTGGTGACAATGAGTGAGGAGGCAGGGCCACATCTACCTCTCTTAGCTTGGTGACTGTCAACAAGTCTTGAGGCCTGTTTGAGTTTCAATTTCCCCAGCTGTGAAAAAAATAATGGAGCTCACCATATCTCAATTTAGAGAGAATGCCACAGTATTTGACAGAGTACATGATCACAAAATATTCCCCTGTATATACAAGATTCATGCAAGAAAATTTTTCATGGCATTAATTCAAATTTAACACACCTTCAAATTTGTCTTGATGGGGTTAATCAGAATAACTATTATGAAATTGACTCCTATAGTCATACACTATAATTGACAACTTTTAGGTAACAATCTACATAGAAGTATAAATATGCAAGCAAATAAAACCAAAGTTAAAAGATCATTAGTAAGTAATTCAGGAGGATTATATAATAGAGGTCTAGTACGTGGATCAGTGACAGTGTTGACAGCACAGCTGTCATCATTTAAAATTTCTCTTCCACATCAAGACTAAACCAGTCTAACAGCTCCCAAGAAGTTACACTTACTACCCCATTCTTTTGTAAGAATTAGAACAAAAACCTCACCTGTTGACATTCCTCAGCAAATAAACAGCATCTAAAAAGCACAGGGCATTCCCCTCTTGCCCTTCTTTATCTAGGAGGACAGTAGGCAGGATTACCTTTGATTTCATGCTTGTTATGTTCAAATGACCAGGTTACATGCTTTAGACACTTCATCTCCCCTAAGCACCTAGCAAACCTGCCAGGTAATTATGACCAGTCCCAACAGGGGACGAGACTGAGGCTCACTGAAGTGAAATGACTTACAATTACAAGGCTCATACATGGAAGAGCCAGGATCTGAAATCAAATCACTCTTGTTCTAAAACCTAAGATTTTGTTATATCAACTTTTTCCCCCAAACTCAATGGCTCAATGGGGTAACAATATGAGAGGTGGGGAGGGAGGGAAGGGCAGAAGGAGTCCAATGATAATACTGGCAGTGAAGGAGAATACTATCTGTAGATAGTGCTGTCAGATTTAGCATATAAAAATACAGAACATTACCTCTGAATTTGAAATAACCCTTTTTTTAAAAGCACACCCCCATGTAATATTTGGGACCTATCCACACTAAAAAAAAAGTTTGATATTTAACTGAAATTCAAATTTAACTAGGCATCCTGTATTTCACCTGGTAACCCTATTCGTAATTTTAAAACAACAGTAAAACTATGTAAAACTATCTTATGGAGGCACCTTAAAAAACTAAACAAAGAGCTAACACATAATCTAGATATCCCACTCCTGAGCATGTATCTGTAAAAAACTATAATTCAAAAAGATACACGCGGCCAATTCCACTGCAGCATCACTTACAATAGCAAAGATATGGAGGCAACCAAAATGTCCATCAACAGATGAATGGATAAAGAAGATGTAGTGTGTATATATGATGGAATATTACTCAATCATAAAAAATAAAGAAAACTGTTATCTGTAGCAACACGGATGGACCTAGAGAATATCATAAGTGAAGTAAGTCAGAAAGAGAAAGACAAATATCACATGACTTACTGCTCATATGTGGAATCTTTTAAAAACGATACAAGTGAACTTATGTACTAAACAGAAATAGACGCACAGACATAGAAAACAAAACTATGGTTACCACGAGGGAGAGGTAGGGGAGGTTTAAATTATGAGCTGAGGGTTGATATACACACACAATATAAAGTAAATAACCAAGAAAGATCTACTGCGTAGCACAGGAAACTACATGAATATTTTGTAATAACCTAAAAGAGAAAAGAATCTGGAAAAGGATACACACACACATACACACACATACTATACAGTTGTTCATTTTCTAAGTCATGTCCGACTCTTTGTGACCCCATAGACTGTAGCATTCCAGGCTTCCCTGTCCTTCACTCTCTCCCAGAATTTTCTCAAATTCATGTCCATTGAGTCATTGATGCTATCTAACCATCTCATTCTCTGCCACCCTCTTTTTATTTGCCCTCCAGCTGTCCCAGCATCAGGGTCTTTTCCAGTGAGATGGCTCTTCACATCAGGTGGCCTAAGTATTGGAGCATCAACTTCAGCATCAGTCCTTCCAATGAACATTCAGGATTGATTTCCTTTAGGATTGACTGGTTTCACCTCCTTGCAGGGTGGCCTTGCATGGCATGACTCATAGCTTCACTGAGTTACCCATGCCCCTTCACCACAACAAGGCTGTGATCCATGAAGGGGATATATACACATACACACACACACACACACACACACATATAATCACTTTCCTGTACACTTGAAACTGATACAACACTGTAAATCTAATATACTTTAATATTAGAGTCTAACCCCTCTCTCCTTGGATCTGGATTGGTCTTGTACCTTGCCTAACCAAGAAATTTTAGCAGAGTTATATTCTGACACTTCTAAGCCTGAATAGTAGAAGCCTTGGCACTTCCTTCTAGGTCTCTTGTGATGTTCACTTGCCAGATGCTCCCTGTGGGAATACTCTGTCACAGAATTCTGATGAGAACCTGAAGGCATGCAGCCAGGACGTGGGCAAGAACTCTTGTTGACAATCACAGCTGAGCTCCCAGCCAGCAACTACCAATCATATACATGTCCAGTGAGGTAACCCTACAGGTAATCAGAATCTCAGTCTCTTCTGACCGTACCTGCACAAGAGACCTCAAGCAAGAATCACCCAACTCAGTCAAGCACAAGCTGTGAGAGACAGTCATAAATTGTTCTGCATCAGGGGCTTGTATATCATACAGCCATATATAACTGACAGTGAAGTGAAGTGAAAGTCGCTCAGTCATGTCTGACTCTGTGACCCCATGGGCTATACCATCCACGGAATTCTCTAGGTCAGAATACTGGAGTGGGTAGCCTTTCCCTTCTCCAGGGGATCTTCCCAACCCGGGGATCAAATCCAGGTCTCCCACATTGCAAGCGGATTCTTTACCAGCTGAGCCACAAGGGAAGCCCAAGAATACTGGAGTGAGTAGCCTTTAACTTCTCCAGTGGATCATCCAGACCCAGGAATTGAACCCAGGTCTCCTGCTTTGTGGATGGATTTTTGCAGACGGATCCAACTGAGCTATCAGAGGATGGAGAAGCATAATTGATGGCATTAAAAAAGGAAGTTCCACATAAATATTTGGGAAACACTGAAATTATATTTTCCTCCTGGAGATTCACAATGTCATATCAACAGTTCTGGAAATACGCAAGAAAAAAAGGATTTAATTTTATTCAACCCCATGTTTCTTATATAGTCACACAATTCATTCTATATAAAACTCACTAACATTTTGGGAAACAGTGTCTTGGAAAGCTCAGTTTAGGAAACCCTGCACCATTCCAAGCTATGTTCCATCAAAACAAATGAAATGACAAATCCTGATATTAATAAAATGGTGGACTCTAAGAGAGAACTAAGATGTAGAAATACTATTTAGATTATACAACATATATGGTAACTATATTCTCTGAACAAATAGGCATATATGTTCTAATGAAGAACACACACAGAGAATGGGAGGGAATATTTGAAATTGAGATCTATTGATTGATTGAGGTCTATTCCAGGAAACCTAGGATGCAAAACATCTGAAGCAAAGTCTTTATTGTTAATAGAAAGTTCTCAGTTAAGATGCCTTCTATCTTAATACAAGCTAGAGATTTCAACTCAAAGTTTCACCTCACAGTTTAAATTACACAGCTTGTCTATAGCAGACAATCTAATTCAAATCTGCACTTTAAGCTGTGCTATTTAGATAGGACTTTACTAGTAAAATAAATCACAAAGTACAAGGAATGTTTGTCTCCACCCATTTGTCTGAAAAAGATCTCGTCATAAAAACTATAATTCTCTACCATTTCTTGACATCTATATACCAGTTGACATATTTTCCCTCTTTAGTTCATGATAGTAGGTGGAAAGATATTTTTTAACTTCTCATTTATCTACTTTTAATAAATCATAAAGATAGCATATTCTTTTGCAGGTTTTCTTAAATATGAGTGTTTTTAAAGTCAACTGCTTGAAGGAAAAGACATTTTTATTTATGGATTCTGCTGAGATGAAAGAAAGTAAACAGCTGTATAAATAAATTGCTACAAACATCTCCTTCATTTTAATGTAGTTATCAAAGTACAACAGGTATTTACGATGAAACACTGCATAGAGAGAAGGCAAAAACATGAAATAAACCAAGAGAGATGTCAGTAAGAAGAATTTGTGGTCTTCCTATTTTATTTGTGAAGCTTGAGGATATCAATGAATGGAAAGCTGGGTCAGCTCAGCATAAGCCACTAATACAGAAGGAGTCGCTCTTCACAAAATGCTTTTGTTTCATCCTATCTGGTTCATTTTGCAAAGAGGAGACTCCAGCTTAGATAAAAGCCCTCACCTGCCCTGGGTGTGGGCAGTAGCATGTTCTCCAAAAGTAGCACCTTTTCAAAAATGTTCACATACCACTGTTATCATATATTTTAAAGAAGAGAAAAAAGTATTAGATGAAGTGGAGTGAAATATACTACAAAATCATCAAACCTCAGGAAGCACAGTAATCAAAGAGTTTTTGGTGAGAGTGTCATGTTTTTCTTAAACGTGTTTTCTCACCTCTGCTAACAATGAAACAGGCTCCATCTCTCAAGAAGACACACGGCCCTGTTCTAGGGGTTTCATTCACATTGAAATACATAGAAATAGCACCCCTGGAAATGGACAGGACAGACATGGGCCCTAGAGAGAGGCTCTGCCTACCTCTCTCCTCTCTACTGGCTCTGTTGGCAGGTTGCTGGACCTGACTATTTCCATATAGCAAACGAGTTCTTCCAGTTCATATAATCCTTCCAAGCAACAGTGGCCCACCCAAAGCGTATACCTAGTCCCTCTGATTTTAAGTCCCATTAAGGTTTTTAGTTACAGCTACAAGAGAATTAACACCCTAAGGATATGGTAAATAGATCTAGGTTGTCATCAAGTGGGGAAAAGTAACTTAATTACAGGTGTGTAAGAGTAGAAGCAAAGTAAGCAAAACAGTCCAAATGACCTTGTACAACATGTGAATTCTTAAAATGCTAACTCAGGATGTCATCCCAAATGTTTGTTAGAGAGACTGAGAAGTAATCTAAAAAGACCAACATACTCAAGAGATACCTTAGGTTCTCTTGAAAGAAGAAATATTAACAAATTTATACACACACAGAGAATCACATCTGTGGGCATAGGGTTACTAGAATCAGTTGCATGAAAGTTTCCTACAATTTAAACTTTGCAGATAAATAAGCCAGTCCCATGAAAGTCAAAACTTCACATCCTTGACCTGAGCCCTCTTTGCCAGAGTTTTGAATTTACCTTTTTTCATGTAATAATTGCACTTGAAAGTTTATTATAGCATTTACACTCCCATGCTCTTTTTCCAATTCAATTCTCTTGACAATCCAGAGAAACTGGACCCAGTTATACAAGAAACCCAAAGACAACAGACTTCAGTGAGTTTCTAGTGACACAGTGACTTAGGCAAACAAGGTTGGGACTTGAAACATTTTTCTTTTCTTTTTTAACTATTAATCAACTGCTCTTTCTCTAATGACTGATTCTCAGTTTATATCTCTCCTATTCCCTTGCACCATTTCTGTATTCAATTTTATGGCACCATCAGGTAACTCTCAGAGTTATCTGAGATCATCACAGGAAGGTGACAGGAAAAATCAGGGTTTCCCAGACTACACTCAAACCAGGAAAAAGAATCTCTCTGTATAACAAATGAAACAGCGCTGCAGTGGTAGGAGAAATCGGCGCTGACCTAAGTACCTCTGGAAATGAGAGGAGATGATGAAGCTAAAGACAGAAGGAACTGAACACAGGCATAGCGCTGCAGCTGATAAACGTGTTTCTCATGACAGCTGTCGTTTAGTCACTAAGCTGTGGCTGACTCTTAGTGACCTCATGGACTGTAGCCCACCAGGCTCCTCTGTCTATGGGATTTCTCAGGCAAGAATACTGGAGTGGGTTGCCATTTCCTTCTCCAAGGCATCTTCTTGATCCAGGGATCAAACCCACGTCTCTTGAATTGGTAGGCGGATTCTTTACCACTGAGCCACCAACGAAGTCCTTCTCGTAAGAGTGAAAGTGAAAGTGAAGTCGCTCAGTTGTTTCCGACTCTTTGTGACCCCACAGACTTGTAGCCTACCAGATTCCTCCATCCACGGGATTTTCCAGGCAAGAGTACTGGAGTGGGTTGCCATTTCCTTCCCCATCTCATAAGAGTGGAGGCTACCAATTTTGAAACCACGTTATGTGTATACTGGAACTAAACATATAGGTAAATGGATAGTGGGCAGTAGGAGCTAGGTTTCCCATTATTACACTGGGAGGTTACATATAAACAAGCAAAGAGGTTAGAATGAATTATGTGATACAGGTTAGAGTTGGAGACATCAGTATTAACTCACATTTAACTTAATAGAGACACAGATGGATAAAACATAGAAATGATTGCTAACATGATTCAGCTATTTAGTATTGCTAAATGATTACTAACACAGGTTATAAACGTACATTATTTCTAAATTCTGTTTGCTTTAAGCAATGACATCCCAGTAGCAATGAAACATCTAGCACCCAGATCTTGGTTTATAACACGATTCTCCAATACAAGGAGAAAAGGCTGATTCTAGGACAAAGGCAGAGAATACACAAAGTGAGCCTGTATGCCACAGTGCCAGGAAGTAAGGAAAAGCTCAAAAAACAAAATGATGAGTATGCCAAAGGGACACAAAAGTAAACAAAGTGTTCAATGACCAAAGCTGGAACAATTAGAGCTACAAAATAAATAACATACTACTGGGCTACAGCCTAATATATAAAGTAAATATCAATGAATGCATGCTGATCGTAAATAAGTTACTAAATACATAAATAATTGAGGAAGAACAGGCAAATCTCCTACATAGAAGAACTCCAAATAATCTGTGTATGTCCTCCCACTCGTAAGTAAGGCGTAACTTGCCCCCCACCCCAAGTGTGGGCAGCACATAGTAACTCCCTCTAAAGAGCCCAGTACGGATAGGGAGGGGAGGAGTAACTTCACAGCCTGAAAACTCTCTCAGCCAAATGACCAAGAGTTTAACGTCACTGGCAAAGAGTCCTGATGATAGCATGTACTCTTTTTTTAAACTGAAGTATAGTGAATTTACAGTATTATATTAGCTTTAAATATATAGTGATTCAGTATTTTTGAAAACGCTGGGTATAAATTCCTGTGTGATACAGTATCTTTGTTGTTTATGTATTTTATATATAGCAGCATTTTATATATAGCCTCTGTTAGTCCCACACCCTAAATATGTCCCTACACCATTCCTTCTCTCCTTTCATAACTACAAAGCTGTTCTCTGTCCCTGAGTCTGTTTCTGTTGTGCATATACACTCATTTGTACTATTTTTTAGATCCCACATATAAATAATACTGTCTTTCTCTATGAATTGTTTCACTAAGCATAATATTCTCTAGGCCCATATATGTTGCTATAAATGGCAGAATCTCATTCTTTTTTTAAGCTGAGTAATATTCCATTCTATATATATGTCACCTCTTATTAATCCAGTCACCTATCGACAGACACTTGACTGTTTCCATGTCTTGGTAGATAATTGTAAGTAGTGTTGCTTTGAACACTATGGTGCATATCCAAGGTATCTTTTCAGATTAGTGTTTTCATTTTTTTCCTGGATTTATACCCAGGAGTGAAATTACTGTATCATACAATGGCTCTGGGCTTCCCTTGTGGCTCAGCTGGTAAAGAATCCTCCTGCAGTGCAGGAGACCTGGGCTCGATCCCTGGGTTGGGAAGATCCCCTGGAGAAAGGAAAGGCTACCCACTCCAATATTCTGTCCTGGGGAATTCCATGGACCACAGTCCATGGGGTCACAAAGAGTCAGACATAACTGAATGACTTTCACTCACTTTCATAATGGTTCTGTGTTTAGTTTTTTTGAGGAGAGCCATGCTATTTTCTATAGTGGTGGCACCAATTTACATTCCTACGAACAGTGTATGAGGCTCCCTTTTCTCCACGTGTTGCTGTTGTTCAGTCACCAAGGTATGTCCAACTCTTTGCGACCCCAAGGGCTGTAGCATAGAAGGCTTCCCTGTCACTCATTATCTCCTGGAGTTTTCCCAAGTTCATGTCCATTGAATTGGTGATGCCATCCAACCATATCATCCTCAGTTGCCCTCTTCTCCTTCTGCCTCCAATCTTTCCCAACATCAGGATGTTTTCCAATGAGTCAGCCATTCATGTCGGGTGGCCAAAGTATCGGAGATTCAGCTTCACATCAGTCCTTCCAAAGAGTATTCAGGGTTGATTTCCTTTAAGATAGACTGGTTTGATCTCCTTGCTTTCCAAGGGACTCTCAAGAGTCTTCTCCAGCACCACAGTTCAAAACCATCAACTCTTCAGCACTCTGCCTACTTATTGTCCAACTCTCACATTTGTGATTGACCTTGCCAACATTTGTTATTTATAGACTTTTTGATGATGGCCTGATGAAGTATGGACGGAGGTTCGTGACATTATACAGGAGACAGGAATCAAGAGCATCCCCAAGAAAAAGAAATGCAAAAAAGCAAAATGGCTGTCTGTGGAGGCCTTACAAATAGCTGTGAAAAGAAGGGAAGCGAAAAGCAAAGAAGAAAAGAAACAACATACCCATTTGAATGCAGAGTTCCAAAGAATAGCAAGGAGAGATAAGAAAGCCTTCCTCCATGATCAATGCAAAGAAATAGAGGAAAACAATAGAATGGGAAAGACTAGAGATCTCTTCAAGATAATTAGAGATACCAAGGGAACATTTCATGCAAAAATGGGCTCAATAAAGGACAGAAATGGTAGGGACCTAACAGAAGCAGAAGATATTAAGAGGTGGCAAGAATACATAGAAGAACTGTACAATAAAGATCTTCATGACCCAGATAATCACGATGGTGATCACTCACCTAGAGCCAGACATCCTGGAATGTTAAGTCAAGTGGGCCTTAGGAAGCATCACTGTGAACAAAGCTAGTGGAGGTAACGGAATTCCAGTTGAGCTATTTCAAATCCTAAAAGATGATGCTGTGAACGTGCTGCACTCAATATGCAAGCAAATCTGGAAGACTCAGCAGTGGCCACAGGACTGGAAAAGGTCTGTTTTCATTCCAATCCAAGGAAAGGCAATGCCAAAGAATGCTCAAACTACCTCACAATTGCACTCATCTCACACACTAGTGAAGTAATGCTCAAAATTCTCCAAGCCAGGCTTCAGCAATACGTGACCTGTGAATTTCCACATTTTCAAGCTGGTCTTAGAAAAGGCAGAAGAATAAGAGATCAAATTGCCAATATCCGCTGGATCATCGAAAAAGCAAGAGAGCTCCAGAAAAACATCTATTTCTGCTTTATTGACTATGCCAAAGCCTTGGACTGTGTGGATCACAATAAACTGTGGAAAATTCTGAAAGAGATGGGAATACCAGACCACTCGACCTGCCTCTTGAGAAACCTGTATACAGGTCAGGAAGCAACAGTTAGAACTGGACACGGAACAACAGACTGGTTCCAAATACGAAAAGGAGTACGTCAAGGCTGTATATTGTCACCCTGCTTATTTAACTTATATGCAGAGTACATCATGAGAAATGCTGGGCTGGAGGAAGCACAAGCTGGAATCAAGACTGCTGGGAGAAATATCAATAACCTCAGATATGCAGATGACAACCACCCTTATGGCAGGAAGTGAAGAAGAACTAAAGAGCCTCTTGATGAAAGTGAAAGAGGAGAGTGAAAAAGTTGGCTTAAAGCTCAACATTCAGAAAACTAAGATCATGGCATCCGGTCCCATCACTTCATGGCAAACAGATGGGGAAACAGTGGAAACAGTGGCTGACTTTCTTTTTCTGGGCTCCAAAATGACTGCAGATAGTGACTGCAACCATGATATTAAAAGACTCTTACTCCTTGGAAGGAAATTTATGACCAACCTAGACAGCATATTAAAAAGCAGAGACATTACTTTGTCAACAAAGGTCCATCTAGTCAAGGCTACGGTTTTTCCAGTAGTCATGTATGGATGTGAGATTTGGACTATAAAGAAAGCTGAAAAAAAAAAAAAAAGAAAAAAAAAAGAAAGAAAGCTGAGCACTGAAGAATTGATACTTTTGAACTGTGGTGTTGGAGAAGACTCTTGAGAGTCCCTTGGACTGAAAGATCCGACCAATCCATCCTAAAGGAGATCAGTCCTGGGTGTTTATTGGCAGGACTGATTTTGAAGATGAAACTCCAATACTTTGGCCACCTGATGGGAAGAGCTGACTATCCGACCAATCCATCCTAAAGGAGATCAGTCCTGGGTGTTTATTGGTAGGACTGATTTTGAAGATGAAACTCCAATACTTTGGCCACCTGATGGGAAGAGCTGACTATCCGACCAATCCATCCTAAAGGAGATCAGTCCTGGGTGTTTACTGGTAGGACTGATTTTGAAGATGAAACTCCAATACTTTGGCCACCTGATGGGAAGAGCTGACTATCGACCAATCCATCCTAAAGGAGATCAGTCCTGGGTGTTTATTGGTAGGACTGATTTTGAAGATGAAACTCCAATACTTTGGCCACCTGATGGGAAGAGCTGACTCACTGGAAAAGACCCTGATGCTGGGAAAGATTGAGGGTAGGAGGAGAAGGGGACAACAGAGGATGAGATGGTTGGATGGCAACACCGACCCGATGAACATGGGTTTGCGTGAACTCCGGGAGTTGATGATGGACAGGGGGGCCTGGCATGCTGCGGTTCATGGGGTCGCAAAGAGTAGAACACAACTGAGCGAATGAACTGAACTGAACTGATTCTGAGGTAACATCTCATGGTAGTTTTGATTTGCATTTCTCTAATGATTAGTGATGTTGAGTATCTTTTCATGTTCATGTTAGCCATTTGCATGCCTCCTTGGAAAAATGCCAATGCAGGTTTTCTGTCCATTGGTTGATTAGTTTGTTTGTTTTAATACTGAATTATGTGAGTTGTTTATATAGTCTGGATATGAACTCCTTGTTTTCATGTAACTCACATAAGTTACATCTTTGCAAACATTTTTGGCCATTCTGTAAACTGTATTTTCATTTTGTCAATGGTTTTCTTTCCTGTGCAAAACTTTTTAAGTTTAATTATGTTTCATTTCTTTATTTTTGCTCATATTTCTTTTCCCTTGGGAGACTGAATCAAAATATACTATTACAAGTTATGTTAAGCAAGTACCTATGTACATATGCCTATGTACTTTTCTAAGAATTTTACAGTTTCCATTCTTACATTTAGGTCTTTAAACTGTTTTGACTTTATTTTTGTATATAATATGAGGGAGTGTTCTGATGTCATTATTTTACTTATACTTGTCCAGTTTGCTCAGGACCACTTATGGATTATTTTTATCCATGGTATATTCTTGCCTCCTTTGGCATAGATTAATTGACCATAGATGCACTGATTTATTTCTGGGTTTTCAGGTCTGTTTCATTCATCTGTGTGTTTTTGTGCTATTACCTTATAGCTCTGATTATTGTAGCTTTATAGTACAGTCAGAAATCTGGGAGGGCAATACTACCAGCTTTCTTCTTTTTTTCTCAAGATTGCCTTGTCAGTTTGAGGTCTTTTGCAGTTCTAGTTGAATTTTAGTATTCGTTCTAGTTCTGTGAAAAAAATGTCATGGGTAATTTGACAGGTACTGCATTTAATCTGTAAATTACTTTGGGGAGTATGGCCATTTTAACACTATTAAGGCTTTCAATCCAAGAGCATTAAATATCTTTCCATTTCTTTGTATAATCTTTAATTTCCTTCATCAGCGTTTTATAGTTTTCAGAACACAGGTCTTATGTCTCCTTGGACAACTTTATTCCTAGGTATATTATTCTTGTTGATTCAATTTTTAATGGGATTTTTTTAATTTTTTCTAATATTTCATTATTAATGTACACAAATGCAACAGATTTCTGTATACTAATCTTGTATCTTTTAACCTCGCTGAATTCACTTATTAATTTTAACAGTTTGGGGGCAGAAACCTTAGGGTTTTCTATGTAAAGTTATTAAATTCATTTGCAAATAGGATGGTTTTACCTCTTCCCTTCCAATCTGAATACATTTATTTCTTTTTCTTGTCTGAATGCTGTCATTAGGCCTTCCAGTTCTATGCTAAATAGGGGAGAATGGACATCTTTATCTTCTTGAATTTAGCAAGAAAGCTTTCAGGTTTTTAATCATTAAGTATGATGCTGGCTGTGAGTTTGCCACAAATGTCCTTTATTATGTTGATATATGTTCCCTGGGTACCCACTTTGATGAAAGTTTTTATCATGAATGGATGTTAAATTCTGTCAAATGTTATTTTTTTCTGCATCTATTGAGATGATGATGTCATTTTTATCCTTCCTTTTGTAATGCAGTGTACCACATTTGTTGATTTACAAATGTTAAATCACCCTCATAATCCTGGTACAAATCCAACTTGATCTTGGTGTATGGTCCTTTTTATATATGGTTGAAACTGATTTGTGAATATTTTTACATCTATATTCATCAAAGATATTGGCCTGTAATTTTGTTTTACAGTGTCTTGGTATGCTTTTGCTATCAGAGTAATGGCTTCATAGAATGATTTGGGGGAATAGGTATGATAGGAATTGGTTCTTCTTTATTTGTACACAGAATTCCCGCTTGAAGTTATTTAATCTTGGACTTTTTTTTTCTGGGAGCTACTTTTAATAAAAAAAAACGGTAATAAACAAATTCAATTTAACTTCAAGTGATCAGTCTGCTCAAACTGTGTTTCTTCTTGACTTGGTCTTGGCAGGCTGTATATTTCTAATTTTTTTCATTTCTTCTAGGTTGTCCAGTTTGTTGCTCATAATATTCTCCTACAATTTTATGTGTTGCTGTGTTATCAGTTATTATTTCTCCTCTTTCATTTATTTTGTTCATTTGAATCCTGTTTTCTTCTTGCTAAAACCCAGCTAAAGGCTTATCAATTTTATCTTTTTTTAAAAAAAAACAGCTCTTAGTTTCATTGATCTTTTCTATTTTTTGCTGTTGTTGATATCTATTTTATTTTTTTTCTCTCTGATCTTTATTATTTCCTTCTGCTATTTTGGGCAGCAGCTTCTGTAGAGGTCTCTCGCGCTCAGCACAGGGTAGGTGCTCAAGGAAAGGGAATAAGAGACTAATGGGGGTGAAGTGCACGTGGGGTGACTGGTTCAGTATACGAGATACCCTTTCTGGAATTAGAGCCCCGCTGAACACAGTGACTGGAGTGAGAGGCTACTTTCTGTGTCACTGGCATCATCAGATCTCATTTTCTGCAAGACAGTCCCCCCTCCCCTCGTGGTGTAAGCTGGCCTCGTCCCAAAGCAGTTACATCAAATATACACTCAGATATATTGGAGGTGAAAGGGGGAAAAAGCTTAGCAGTTGGTAATCCTACATAACTTAGCATATACATGTGTTCCTGAAGAGTAACATGCGTTTTCAGGCATCACTGGCCCTTAAAGAGAGAATTATATGCTTTCTTTAGGATCCGTTTAATCTGTGCTGGATTGAGAATGGGGCTCAGTTTCCTGAGATGCTCAGTTGGAGGACTTAGTTCTCTTCCGTAGCAGCTCTGTTACTCTAGGCGTTGGCACATCCTTCTGTATAAGAAAGAATAACCTCTTCCTAATATTTTAATGTATTTTATCTGAATCATAGTTAAGAGTTTCCCAGTTCGTTAAATGTTTACCATATCTTTTCTCAACTCATTATGTGACAGAACGGCTTCCTTCATTGCACTGTTGATCTAATCCTGTGATGGATGCCTTTTATCTAAAGACAAAACCAATTTGTTCAAAAAATAAATAAATAAAAATAAAAAAATAAAAATAAAAAAATAAAAAAACAGCTCTTAGTTTCATTGATCTTTTCTATTTTTTGCTGTTGTTGATATCTATTTTATATTTTTTCTCTCTGATCTTTATTATTTCCTTCTTCTGCTATTTTGGGATTTGTTTCTTCTTCCTTTTCCAATTCTTTTAGGTCATATGTTTAGATTGTTTATTTGCTATTTCTCTTGTTCGAGGAAGGCCCATCTCGCTATCAGCCTCCCTCTTAGAACTGCCTTTGATGCATCCCGTAGATTTTGGAAAGTTGTGTTTTCATTTTTACTTGTCTTGAGGTATTTTCTGAAACATTCTTTGGTTTCGCCACAAATCCATTTCTTAAACGTATTTATTCATTTATTTATTTGGCTGCACTAGGTTTAGTAACAGCAGGCAGGATCTTCATTCTTTGTGGTGGCAAGCAGCATTGTTTAGTTTCCGCATGCAGCATCTTTGATCTTCACTGCAGCACGTGTGGTCTTTAGTTGTAGCATGTAAACTCTTAGTTGTGGCATGTAGGATCTATAATAGTTTCCAACCAGGGATCAAATCCAGGCCTCCTTCAATGGGAGTGCAGAGTGTTGGCTACTGGATCACCAGAGAACTCCCAACCAACTGATCTTTTAATAGCATGCTGTTTAGTCTCCATGTGGTTTTTCTTTTCCCATTTTTCTTTTTGTAGCCAGTTTCTAGTTTTATACCATTGTGGTTGGAAAAAATGCTTGATATAATTTCTACACCCCTTAAATTTGTTGAGGCTTGTCTTGTGGTCTAATATGTGATTAATCTTAAAGAAAATTCCAAGCACACTTGGAAAGCATGTGTATTCTGTTTTTTTTAGGTTTAGTGTCCTGTAGATTTCAATTAAGTCCAGCTGGTCTAGTGTGTCATTTAGGACCTCTGTTGCTTTACTGATTTTCTGCCTGGATTATCTGTCCACTGACGTCTGTGGGTTTTAAAGTCCACTACTATTACTGTACTATTGTCAGCTTCTTCTTTTATACCTAATACTATCAATACTCCTATATTGAATAAACATGTCAATAAGTGTAATATCCTCTTCTTGTATTGATCCCTTTGTCATTATATAATGTCCTTCTAAGTCTTTTGTTATAGTATTTCTT
This sequence comes from Cervus elaphus, assembly GCF_910594005.1. NCBI lineage: Eukaryota > Metazoa > Chordata > Mammalia > Artiodactyla > Cervidae > Cervus > Cervus elaphus. The sequence goes on along the minus strand of NC_057838.1, from coordinate 16,269,009 downwards.
TTAAAGTCTATTTTGTCTGATGTAAGTATTGCTATCCCCACTTTCTAGCCACTTCTACTTGCATGAAATGTTACCTCACTTTTAATCTGTGTGTGCCTTTAGCCCTGAAAAGAGTCTCTTGTAGATGGCACATTGAAGAGTCTTATTCTGTTACCCATTAGCCACTGATCTTCTGATTGGAGCATTTAGTTCATTAACATTTAAAGTAATTATTGACAAATATGTATTTTGGCCATTTTATTACTTATTTTCCAGTTATTTTTGTAGTTCTCTATTCATTTCTTCTTTTTGTTTCTCTCATTGTTGTTTGACAGTTTTCTTTAATAGTATTATTTTGTTCTTTCCTTTTAGTTCATTTGAGTCCTCTCTCTTTTCTTCTTGGTGAGCCTAGCTAAAGGCTTATCAATTTTGTTTATCTTTTTACTTTTTTTTTCTTATACAATAGTGTACCTATTGTATGTTTTTGATTTGTGGTTACCACAGAGTTCATATATGCTGATCCATAATTATATTTACTTGTTTTAAACTGACATGTCATTTAAGTTTAAATGCATTCTAAAAGATCTTTGTTTTTTACTCCCTTCTCCCACATTTTGTATTTTTGATGTCATATTTTACATCTTCATGCTTATACCTTAGCTGCTTATTATAGCTATTGTTGCTTTTATAATTTTTTTGTCTTTTAATCTATATACTAACTTATTTAAAAATCTTCAATCTTAAAAAAAAGAAAAAAAAAATCTTCAATCTTTATTATATATCCACCTTTTCTACTGTGATTTCCCTTTACCACAAATTTTTTCTTCCACTTAGCAAAGACTCTTAAACATTTGTTTTAGGGTAGGTTTAGTATTGCTTAATCCTAGTTTTTGCTTGTCTGAGTTCTTTAGTTCCCCTTCTATTTTAAGTAATAATCTTTCTAGGTAGAGTATCCTAGGTTGCATGTTTTTCCCTTTTTGCAGTTTGAATATATCATGCCATTCTATTCTGGCCTGCAAAGCTTCTGCAGCTAAATCAGCTGATAACTTCATGGCAGTTCCCTTGTATATAACTTTTTGTTTTTCTCTTGCTACCTTTAAAATAATCTCTTCAACTTTTGCCATTTTAATTATTATATGTCTTGCCTTGTGTCTGTTTGAGTTTACCTTGTTTGGGACCCTCGGTGCTTCCTATACCTGGGTATCATTAAAACTTTTACCAATTAAAGGGAAAAGCAATGCCATGAATATTCCAAGACACAAGATATTTAAAATTATCTTTATATTTGCTTTGAAAGAAACTGAAGCAATCTCTTTCTTCTCTTACTTGATTTCTCTTATGAGATTTTTCCTGGGCTTATACTAATGTTACTCAGCATATTATAGTTACCAGTTGGCAGTGGGAGGCAGTGGTTTGACACAATGGGTAGGGGAGCCTAAGACTCAAGTATTTACAGAAGATAGGCTTGCAAAGTGGACAAGCCACGTGTGTATAAGGAGGAGTCAGCCATATGCTCGAAGTTTTCATTAATTCTAGACTCCTGAATCCAAAGTGAAACTGGTCTTTTAAATAGAGTACCTTAACAGAAAATTAAAGCACTAATTAGAGGGCTTCTCTCAACTTGGTCAAAAATTCGGAAGACATGGGAAGCTTTATTTTCTTTTCTTCTTCAATTCTAAGCAGCATAGAGAATTAATATAATGGACAAGCTGAACCCAGCATGGTGCAAAGTGAGTCTCTTTCATGAATGGAATAAGGGGGAGGGGGAGGGAGATGCCACAGCAGTAGGGAGGGAGGGACTTGAAAACTACACTTGATATTCCAGTCACTGTAAGAATTATGAAGGTTCTGACCTCCTCACTATTCATTTTTTTCCATTCCTAAAGAGAACAAACAAAGCAAAAGAAAACAGCTTAAGGCCTCAAAATAGCAGGTATCAAATGCTGAGAATCATGATGCATATAACACCTTATGGCAACCCACTGTGCATGATTTCAGAGCATCAGCAACAAATAGCGAAGGGATACAGGGTTCACTGCAGCATTACCTGCTAAAATTATTACCAATCCCGGCTCAGTGAGGCTGCTCATGAGCCTTGGGAAGCTGAAAATTCTAAATACTGATGAAAAACCAAACTGACTGCTCTTGATCTTGATCTCTATTCAGGAAACCCCAAGTAAGTCTATAAAAGGTTCTCCTTGAATATATTCCCTGAGCATTTCTGATGCTCTAGTCTGGGATGCATATGAACATTTCAATGGGAAGATTTCTCTAAATGAGATGGATCCATAGAATCTTGCTCTAGTTCCAAATTAATTACAATTTCTGGCTAATTCACCAGATCCTTTCCCCAGGGCCACCTCCTCTTGAAATTTCTGGGAATTATGTTTTCTCCTCTGGGGGCAGCCCAAAACCGATGACTGGTTCATGGGTACCATAGTTGGTTCCCTTGTCTTAAGGTGGGACAACTTTTAGTGATCTATCTTCTGGAGCTCCCCATGGAATCAGGCTGAAGTTAGACCTCAGCTGAAACCACAACACTGACTAAATTCTTACTTGTCCTATTCACATTCTCTCACTTCCTTACAAGTTTTACCTGAGAGTAATCCCTCTAGAAAAATTTGTGCCAGAAACCCTTTCTCAGGTTCTGTTTGTAGACAGTCTGATCTAAGTTAACCCCAATAAAAAATTCTAATGATGATGACGTTGGTGACATTATCAACAACTGCAAACACAATAGAAACTTTCATATACTGAGTGTTTATTATTGTCAGGCACTGTTTTAAGGGTTTTACTGAATAAATCATTTCTTTTAAGCCTCACAAAATCCATGAGGTAGGTACTGTTAATATCCCCATTTGGTAGAAGAAAAGTTTTGGAGGAGTTAAAAATACTTGCCCAAGGTCACATAGCCAGTAAAAGGTGAATCTCAGGCAGTTACTCTCACTCCTAATCTATTTTACAACCACAAAATTCTTAACTCATTATCGACTAGGGAATTTTTGCACAAACTAACGCTGTGGCCAGTGATTTTTATTTTGGCTTGCCAAAAATTAATTGTTATTTCTCTAATACTCTGAGGGTTATTACACTCAGTAGTTACACCTGACACACCTGCAAAATCTTCTAAATTTTGTGAAATGCTGTCTTCAACCCACTCTTCTGTAGAAGCAAAGAAGCATTCTCCAGCACCATGAGTTTCACTTTTATTTTCCCTATCAGAATCAATCACTGAGTGGTTTCTTGTCTTTTTTTTTTTTTAATCTAAGAGTCACATCATCTGAATCAAAACTATATTCTGAAGAACCTGAATAAAATTCAGCAAAAAATCTTCACTCAAAATTTTGAGATGCATCACTTTTTAAAATTTTATATTTATAATATACACAAGGTTGGAACAAAAATTTAATGGAGCAAAATGTGAATGATAATGAACTTGATCAATTTTAAGTTCTAACAACTTCCATGGTGATGTTCTTTGTATCACTCTCTAAAAACATACTGATACATCTTTAGTCATTGATACATTAAAATCAACCCATTTGTTATAAAGTTTCTTATCTTCCTAACTCAAAAATGTATCTTTGACAACCTAGAGGGGTGGGACAGATGTTCAAGTGGGAAGGGACAAGGGCAGAACTATGGCTGATTCATGCTGATGTTTGGTAGAAACTAACACAATGCCGTAAAGCAATTATTTTTCAATTAAAAATAAATATATATTTTTTTAATGAACAAAAAAAATTGTCTTTAAGCAGCTAGTCTATTTTGGCCCTGGGATCTAAAGAAAGTGTGAAGAATTAAGGCCTGAAAATACAAATAGGCCAGCTGCTGATTAGTAGGGTGTTGGGGACACCATTGAGAGGAAGGGGCCCTATCGCCTCCTCTTCAGTAGAGCTCAGGTCACACAAAGTCAAAATCCAGATTCCTTCTGTATTATAGACTAATTTAAGGAAAATGAATACTGAAGCTCCAGTAAGTTGGCCACCTGATGCGAAGAGCCAACTCATTGGAAAAGACCCTAATGCTGGGAAAGATTGAGGGCAGGAGGAGAGGGGTTGACAAAGGGTGAGATGGTTGGATGGCATCACCGACTAAATGGACGTAAGTTTGAGCAAACTCTGGGAGATTAGCGAAGGACAGAGAAGCCTAGTGTGCTGCAGTCCACAGGCTTGCAAAGGGTCAGACATGACTGAGCAGTTGAACAGCAAGGAAAATCAGGTGAAGGATCCACAGCAGCTGGTATCCTGTACTTTGGGTTCATGACTCCTGGCTGTAAGAACCCAGGAAAAGAGTTATAAGAGCCTTTTCTTTTCTCATTCCTGAGAGCAGCTACACATCCCCTCAACACAGAGCCTCAGGAGGGCTGTTTTTGCTTACAGCAACCAGTGAGAAAGCAAAAGGCCAGCAGTGTCCTGCCAGAGACTTACTGTGCCCTGGACCACTTCCCACATAAACAATGTGGGGATGCCTTTAAAGAAAGGATGCCCTTGGCTTTTTGAGGGTTAGAGTTATCATCCTACAAAACCACAACCTTTCGCTGGCCTTGAGCTCCCCGTTTGCAAAATGTAAGTATCTGTGGTTTTACTTCTGCATAACCTTTTTAAGCAAACACACAAGAATTTGAGTTCCAGTGTAAGTGATTTGCCAATTACTCCAGTTAGGCATAATTAGAAAAAAACAGAAACCAAGGTTTTCAGAGGAAGAAGGTGGTAACTCAGAAGGCAGAATCAGAGTAGGAAATTTGACAATAAAACCCAGGAAGAGAGAAGAGAGGGAAAACAAGGTTAACTCAGGGCCAGATGAAGACTTTTAGGCACTTAATTTTAGTGAAAAAAATTGTTTCTCTCTATATATGTAATTCAACAATAAGTTGTAGACTGTACACAGTCTTATGTCATTTTACACCTATGTCAAAATTAAACCAGTTTCTCCTAGGTTTTTTTTTTTTTTTTAATTAAAAACTTCTGGAGAAGTCCTTAGCAGCTGGACTTCTATCTTTGGAACCTTTGCTTGGCCAGCCTCTTAAGATACTTGTTGACAAAACAGCATGAGGTAAAGTGAAGCCTAGGTCTTAAAAACTAAATTGTTGTGCTTATTGGGAAGAAGGAAACTGTGATTTGTGTAATAGTTGCTAATGTCTAAGTTTGCCATAATGGATAGAAACAAATCTGAATGCATAGACTATTCTGCGTTTTGGAGGCCAAGGGTGAATGCTAGAGATGGGATAGAGGTAGATGGAGGCAATACTTTTGTGCTAAAAATTCCAACACTATCTCTATGGCATTGAATGTTTAGGAAAAATCCTACTCAGGGGGAGAAAAATATCTTGAGGTGTGCTCATTATTGACAACAAAGTAAAGCAACTCTACAAACACAACCAAATTCACCTGGAACAGGGTAGTTTTTTGGAGAAGGAAATGGCAACCCACTCCAGTATTCTTGCCTGGAAAATTCCATGGACAGAGGAACCTGGAGGGCTACCGTCCATGGGGTCACAAAGAGTCGGCCATGACTGAGCACATCAACACAGGGTAGTTTCATGATACTCATTATTAAACCACTGAAACACACCTTCCTGGTTGTTAAATGGCTGCTGTTCTCAGCAACCTCAGCTTCTCCATCCCTCCCCAGGAATCACAGGATTCCCAGGATCCAGTAACTAAAGGACTAACACCTATACTAACAAAAGGTCCGTATAGTCAAAGTTATGGTTTTTCCAGTAGTCATGTATGGATATGAGTGTTGGACCATAAGGAAGGCTGAGCGCTGAAGAATTGATGCTTTTGAATTGTGGTACTCAAAAAGATGCTTTAGAGGCCCCTGGACTGCAAGAAGATCAAACCAGTCAATCCTAAAGGATCAACCTTGAATATTCATTGGAAGGACTGATACTGAAGCTGAAGCTCCAAAACCATGGCCACCTGATGCAGAGTCGACTCATTGGAAAAGACCCAGCTGCTCGGAAAGATTAAAGGCAAAAGGAAAAGAGGGTGGCAGAGGATGAGATGGTTAGATAGCACCACCATCTCAATGAACATGAATTTGAGCAAACTCAAGGAGATAGTGAAGGACAGGTCACAGAGTCAGACCTGACTTGGCGATTGCACACCACCACCTAGACAGGCTCAGACCAGCGTCCACCCTAAATGGTCCGTGCCCCACCACTGATGGCAGACCAACCTGTCAGCATGACACTGAAACCACATGATGGGAAATCATGAAATTGTATTAGTAAATAAGAGCTGCAAAAGGGAAATGAAGAATATAGTGCCCATTACAATTCATTTATAATAAATAAAAAATATTTTTAAGGAAATTATTACTTCTTTTTAATTAAAGTTTCTCAACCATTAATTTCCCCACTGTGGCATTTTTAAGACTCTAAGCTTTAGAGTTGGGAAGACAGGTCACTATATCTAAAATGTGTTGTTGTGGGTGAGTAAAAACCTCTGAGCACCTATTGACCTTAAGTCACACTGAGCCGCTTACATGGGACTGAGCAGGCTCCCAGGACAATGACCTGCCTACAGCTCCCCAGTCAGAAATCACAGTCCAGAAGCCAATCCTGTCACACTGCATCCTGTTTAGAATGATTCATACTTTTGGTTTTTTTAATTAATTTATTGACTTTAATTGGAGGCTAATTACTTTACGATATTGTGGTGGTTTTTGCCATACATTGGCATGAATCAGCCATGGGTGTACATGTGTCCCCATCCCAAATCCCCTTCCCACCCATCCCATCCCTCTGGGTTGTACCAGTGCACTGGCTTTGAGTGCCCTGTTTTAGGCATCGAACCTGGACTGGTCATCTATTTCACATATGGTAATATACATGTTTCAATGCTATTCTCCCAAATCATCCCACCCTTGCCTTCTCCCACAGAGTCCAACAGTATGTTCTTTATATCTGTGTCTCTTTTGCTGTCTCATGTATAGGGTCGTCGTTACCATCTTTCTTATATTCCATATATATGTCTTAATATACTGTATTGGTGTTTTTCTTTCTGACTTACTTCACTCTGTATAATAGGCTCCAGTTTCATCCACCTCATTATAACCAATTCAAATGCATTCTTTTTAATAGCTGAGTAATATTCCATTGTGTATATGTACCACAGCTTTCTTATCCATTCGTCTGCTGATGGGCATCTAGGTTGCTTCTGTGTCCTGGCTATTGTGAACAAACAGTGCTGTGATGAACACTGGGGTACACATGTCTCAATTCTGGTTTCCTCAGTGTGTATCCCCCGCAGTGGGATTGCTGGGTCATATGGCAGTTCTATTTCCAGTTTTTTAAGGAATCCCCACACTGTTCTCCATAGTGGTTGTACTAGTTTGCATTCCCACCAACAGTGTAAGAGGGTTCCCTTTTTTCCACACCCTCTCCAGCATTTATTGTTTGTAGATTTTTCAATAGCAGCCATTCTGACTGGCACAAGATGGTACCTCATTGTGGTTTTGATTTGCATTTCTCTGATAATGAGTGATATTGAGCATCTTTTCATGTGTTTGTTAGCCATCTGTATGTCTTCTTTGGAGAAATGTCTGTTTAGTTCTTTGGCCCATTTTTTGATTGGGTCGTTTCTGGTATTGAGCTACATGAGCTGCTTGAATATTTTTGAAATTAATTATAATAAAAGTAAAAATAAACAAATGGGGCCTAATTAAACTTAAAAGCTTTTGCATAATGAAGCAGACTATAAGCAAGGTGAAAAGACGGCCTTCAGAATGGGAGAAAATAAAAGCAAATGAAGCAACTGACAAAGAATTAATCTCAAAAATGATTCATACTTTTAAAAAGCTGTTCCATTTCACTATTTCACACTCACATAGGAGAGACTTTTTTGGAGGATAGTTGTCTGGGAAACTTCCCTATTTTTTTTCCAGCCAAGAGCAAACTCTAGCCTGTTGTGCCTCTTGGATCCTTTAGCTATCAAACAAGCTGTGGACACTGAATAAGTCTGAGGAGCATGCTGGTGAATTACAGCTGGGAGCAAAACAGCAACAAAGACATAGTTGCGTCCAGGAAGACAAGCGTTTTCCAATGTGTGTTTCATTGTCTCTCCTTTTCTTTTTCTTCCTTTCTTTCTCCTTCTCCCTCCTTCCCTCTCCCCTTTCTTCTCTCTTTCTCTCTGATCTATGATCTATAGTAGCCTTTCTATTTAGAAGGGTCAAGAGAAAAGGAAGGACAGGAGAAAGACAGAGAGGGAGGGGGAGAGAAAGAAAGAAAGAGGAAGGAAGGGTCAGATTCTGCCTGAAAGGTTGGTTAAATCACAGCCCAGCAAGTCTTAACATAAAATTGAAAGAGAGCCTCTCTGCTTCAAGCTGAGGAACTCAAGTCCTTTTTCCATACATTCCATTTAACAAAGGACCATTTCCCTTTCAAACATTCAGTATCTGCATTAAGACCCTCCTCACTGCCTGCTGCCAAGGCAATATCTCTAAGACATCACCTTCTACTTGGTAATACCTTGTCGAGTGTTTTCCCCCCTAAAACTACACTTTAGAGATGAGATGGTAGACTTTTTTTTTTCCCCATCCCGATCCCCCCTCCCACCTCCCTCTCCACCGGATCCCTCTGGGTCTTCCCAGTGCACCAGCCCCGAGCACTTGTCTCATGCATCCAACCTGGGCTGGTGATCTGTTTCACCCTTGATAAGAGATGAGATGGTAGACTTTTAAAAGATATTACAAAATTAAGAATTCTGCCTGTTGCAGTTTCTCGGAACTAAAGCTGATCCTCATCAAATTATGCTAATTTACTGTACAATGTTTAATTAAATCTTACCCCAAGCAATCTACTTCCAGGGTTTATTTTTATAGCTTAGAACTTTCAAACGCAGAAATGCCTTTCAATTTAAATTTTAAAAAAAGAAACTATTCACTGGGGAAGCTATTCACTATTTCACTAGGAAAAGAAATGTACTTTACCTCCTAGGCTTACTCCCACCTTTAGTCGCTTTCTTTCTTGTTCCCATTCATTGTCTCTTTCTCTTTTCAGGAAAACAAAATGCTCCTTGGAAACCCCCTTCTTTATTCTGATTTCTCTCTTAAGTGGCATTTTCTTGAACAGGCCATTTTCCCTGGCAGACTGTGTTTGACTGAAAGTAATCATAAGCGACTGGAGATAAGATGAGATCTCTTCCATCAGAGGATGTCACCACTGACCTTGGAGGGTTTCAGTATCTCTAAACCCTCAGGCTCACTGTGTGGGAAAGAACAGGCTGACCTGTACCAGTCCCCCCACCTTGTTCCCACAGACTGACGTTGGGGTGGAGGTGCTCTCTGCCCCACCCCAGCCCCGCATGCAGCCCCCAACTGAAGCTTCTGTCAGCTGTGTTTCCTACACCTTCCCTTCCAGAAACCCCTCCACGGCCGAGCCCACTGAGCTCCCGCTGCTAAATATTCACTCAAGAATGTTAGACGAGAACCAGCAGATTTGAAATTTCACTCCAGTCAGGCATATTTTATCCTTCTGCACAAAACATTACATCTGAATGTTACAGTATTAGCCCCAATTCTTGATTTTAATAGTCTGATGCTTTCAAACTGCTTTCCAGAGCAAGTACTTGTATCTTTATAAGGCTCCATCCTTTCTTGGATTTGAGTTAAAACAGGAAGCACTGACCTCTAACATCTGAATGTCACACACAATTTAAAGTGGACATGGCATCACTGAGGTCCTGGCCTTTTCCTATCAAAAGTCTCTACACCAGGACAGTCTTTTACCTTTGCTGTGTGACCTCTGCCCTTTCCAATGCAAGTCCCAAGGAGGAGGAACAATCTCCCACATAAAACACCCACTCCACCTCCCTGGAGCACTTGTATAGGCAGCTTCCAAGGTGGTGTCCGTGACGTCTGCCTCTTGGCCTTCCCGTCCTGGGTACCCCCTCCTGCATGGTGCCAGGTTGGTCTCTGTGGTCAGTTTGATACAGTTCAGTCAATTCCAGACTTCAGCTGTAAATGATGACATCACCTATCGTGGATACTCTCTCCCGCTATATCCTCTGCACACCGGGCCTGGGAGCACTTCCTCGCGCCAAGCAGCACACAGGTAGCTCATGAAGAAGCCCAATTGGCAGGGAGTCTCAGCCCACACCTGGCCAACAACCACATGGATGAGCCTGAGGGCAGATCCTCCCTCAGCTGAGCCTGCAGCTCCTGCTAACATTATGACTGCTCTTACGAAAGACTAAACCAGATTCCTGACTCACAGAAACCATCAAATACATTTTTGTTGTTTGATGCCACCAAGTTTCAGGGCAATTTATTACATAATAATTGGCAACTAATACAGCAATGTTGACTACCCTATCCTTTCCTCTTCTGGTCTCTTCTTGTATCTCTTTCAAAGTCTTATTATGAAAGAAATCACTCAGTTATTTTGAACAAAGAGAATCTCAATGCAGAGAGTTGGTTATACAGGTGATAGAAATGCTGAGAACTCAGAGACAACAGTGAGACAATCCAGAGGTTAACAGCATCAAGCAATCACCACCACCCCCTGACCAGAATGGCAAAGAGAGGGGATGGTGTTGCCAGAGCGCATGGGCCAGATCACCCTACAGAGCATTACGGTTGAATAAGACCTTCTGAGATAAAGGAAATGACCTGTAAATCACACCAGCCAACATGGTAGCCACCAGAGACACGTGGCTATTTAGCCCTTGAAACGTGGCTAGAGCAATTGAAAATTTTTTTTAATCTTATTTAAATTTAATGAATTTAAATGTATATAGCTGCATATATGGTAGTGGCCATCATGTTGTAAGGTGATGCTCTAGGAGTTGAAACCACAATAGGCCATTCCCTTGGGACGTGGAGCTTTGAAGGACATGCAGATGCTACCTAAGATGCTACCAGAGCTAGAAAAGGACCAGGAGGTGGTCCCTGACATCTCTCATCTTCACCATCACTCTCCCCTCTCCAATTTCTTGCCAGGGCTTCCTATTGGTGGGATCTAGCAAGCGGCAGATTCGAGGAGCCAGCTTCCCTGTGGGACACAGGCAGAGCAGGAAAAGAGGTGCCGGCTTCCAGGGAGCATGTTCCTAGGAGGGAGGAACTCAAAATACTAACGAGCTCTAGAACATCCACAGGCACACACCGTTCTCATGATGAAGCAAACAACATTTTGCTAGTTGGCATGGTATGCTAGTATGTTGTACAGTACAACAGTCCTCTCCTTAAAAGGGAGCTGAGCAAGTAAATGTTCCTCTACTCTGATTTATGTGGTGCAAGGACTGTGGCATTTTTCACAGTAAGCTGTAAACGGCTGTTGTAAGTTTTGCATACATAAAATTACCTCATGTTTAGTGGCTTAAAAAAACATATTTATACCTTCTTACAGTTTTCCTAGGATAAGAGTCCAGGGAGAACTTAGCTGGGTCCTCTGCTTAGGATCTCACATGTTGTAATCAAAGTGTTGTCCAAGGCTGCAGTCTCAAATGAAGGCTTGGTAAGGAGGAATCCACTTCCAGCTTTACTCAGGCAGATGGAAAAATCCATTTCCTCACAGCATTGTGGCTGGTGGACCCAGCTTGTTACTGGCAGCTATATGGAGGCTGTCCTCTAGTCCTAGAGGCCCCCTATGGTTCCCTCACACATAACATTTCCCAAAAGCAGGTCAGAGCATGGCTGTTGGCTTCTTCAGGGCCAGCAGGATATGCTCTTGCTCAGACTGCTACAAAGAAGTCTCATAAAACAAAATCATGGGCACAGCATCCCATCTCCTCTGACATCTAGCATAACCTAATCAAGAACCTGTCATTTCATCACCTTTTCTAGGTCATGGTTTCCAACTGTCCCAAGGGGAAGGGGTTATACAAGGACATTAGTCATTGGAGGTTCACCTTGGGTAGGTCCTCCATGCTGTTGGGAGAACAAAGTCTATGCCCTACTAATATTTGATGTTTATACTCTTAATAAACACCATTGCAATTAGCATGTAAGAGTTGCATAACAGTTTCCTGGGTTAGAAAATCATATTTCCAAGGAATTGCTCCTCGGGAATACGTTGACACCTGACATGCAGCAAGATGGGAAATGCACAGGAAATAAGCTACTCCTGGAGGTCCACCATCTGCTTGGCTGGAAGAGTAGTGAGATGTCGCAGCCTTAGGTGTGACAGCACAGGCTCACCCACCTACAAGAGTACAGATACCAGGATTTGCACAGTTCAAGAACACTGTCTAAGATAGAAGTCACACATGTGTCGCTGCGTCACAGGACCGGAAGCAGATGGAACGTATTTGGCTCACATGTCATTTTTTTTCAATTGAATTAGTTGCTAACATTTTCAAGTCAGGAAATTTCACACCTAAATTCAGATTTGTTTTTTCTCCTGAAATTATGTTTATCAGCAGGATATAACTTGCGGTCACCCTTTTTAAATGGGGCATGTACTTTCAGTCCATCTCAATCCTTACCCAGCTCTCTTTTCAGAAGCCATATGAGTTTGCAGCCTCTGACCTAAGATAATGTCCTGGTAGGCAGAACAAGTTCAACACCTGGGAACAGAGGAAATGACTAAAACCCAGAGATCCAACCAGGGAGCATACAGCAGTAATGTATTCTGTGAAGAATGCGGTCAGACTGCAGCTACAATAAGGAGGCGGCACACCACAATCTTTACAAAGAAACTCAGAATGTGGATCAGAAAGAAGGTCGGTTCTATGGAGGTCAGCTGACAAAGCACACATGTGCTGGAGAATCCCATGAAGCTGGGCCGTAGCAGTACAGTGAGAAACACACAGTATGCAAGGATGCCTGGTGAGCCCTAGGACCCTCATTCTCAGGGCAGTGTCCCTGGAGAAGGAGCCCAATGCTCCTCTCCCACCAGAATGCAGGGACTGAAAGCAGAGCTCCATCCTTCAAAGAGAACTGGCTCAGAAAGTAGAAAAGAGAAATAAACCTACAGCTGGGAGTAAATTCCTTGAAACGACAGGGAGAGAGGCTGGGGTTAATAGATTTCACTTAGTTCTTCAATTATAAGAATCAAAAGTTGTTTCAAGAACTATTTGTCTGGTTTTCTTCAAAATGAAGTTATTAAAGTCTTCTGTTTTCTTTAAAAATAATAAAATATCATCACAGAATCTGACATACTTAAAATCATGAATTTTAATGAGTCTAGAACAATTAACAAAAGTTTCCACTCCAAAGGGTAAATTGCTGTTTTTATGAATTTTTCCAAAGATAAAAGAAGTTACTCTTCTCTGAAATTTTCTTTTCTTGCCATTTCCTCCTTCCACAACATTTCCTGTTTCTTAGTCATGCACTACATACAAGGGTACAGAAGGATCAACTCCCTCCTGAGAAATTTCTGAGTACTTAACTGTTACTCAATTCTAATGCTTTGTACAGTCACTGGTTCCCACGGTGATTAGCTGAAAGTAACTACCACCTGCTGGACACCCACAGACTTCCCCACCGTGCCAAGCAGCCACCCCTATTCTTGGTTCATAGAGGATCCATGTAGTGAAGCTGTTGTGCCCCCAGGATCAACCTTAGAAGTGGTGGGCATCACTGGAAACTGGGCAAAGTGGCAGTAGTCAGGTATGTTTCATGGGAGGTGATGAGGAGCAGTGGACAGCCCTCTAAGGTCAATGCCACCCATTTCAAGGTTGGCTTCAGATGCCAAGAGTGGTGTAGCGACAGTGCTCAGGCATGCTCATCCTACAAAGAACAAAATAAAACTTCCCCAAGATATATCAAGGGAGTATTTCATGCAAAGATGGGCACAACAAAGGACAGAAATGGTGAGGACCTAACAGAAGCAGTAGCGATTAAGAGGAGATGGCAAGAATATACAGAACTATACAAAAAAGGTCTTAATGACCCAGATAACTAAAATGGTGTGGTCACTCCATTTTAGTGGAGTGATAATTAAAATGGCTGTGGTCACAGCCAAACATCCTGAGTGTGAAGTCAAGAGGGTCTTAGGAAACATTACTAGGAACAAAGCTAGTGGAGGTGATGGAATTCCCGTTGAGCTATTTCAAATCCTAAAAGATGATGCTGTTAAAGTGCTCCACTCAATATGCCAGCAGATTTGGAAAACTAAGGAATGGCCATAGGACTAAAAAAGGTCTGTTTTCATTCCAGTGCCAAAGAATGTTTACACTACCAAACAACTGCACTCATTTCATATGCTAGCAAGGTAATACTCAAAATCCTTCAAGCTAGGCTTCAACAATATGTGAATTGAAAACTTCCAGATGTACAAGCTGGATTTAGAAAAGGCAGAAAACCAGAGATCAAACTGCCAACATCTGATGGATCACAGAAAAAGAAAGAGAATTTTAAAAAAAGATATACTTCTGCTTCACTGACTATGCTAAAGCCTTTGACTGTGTAGATCACAACAAACTGTGGAAAATTTAAACAGATGGAAATACCAGACCACCTTACCTGCTGCTTGAGAAACCTGTATATGGGTCAAGAAGCAACAGCTAGAACCACACATGGAAAAACGGACTGGTTCAAATTGATAAAGGAGTACATCAAGGTTGTATATGGTCATCCTGCTTATTTAACTTATATGCAGAGTACATCATGTGAAACGCTGAGCTGAATGAATCACAAGCTGGAATCAAAGTTGCCAGGAGAAATATCAACAACCTCAGATATGTAGATGATACCTGGTCCCATCATTTCATGGCAGATAGATGGGGGAAAAGGGAAATAGTGACAGACTTTATTTTGTTGGGTTCCAACATCACTACAGATGGTGACTGCAGCCATGAAACTAAAAGATGCCTGCTCCTTGGAAGAAAAGCTATGACAAACCTAGACAGCATATTAAAAAGCAGAGACATCACTTTGCCAACAAAGATCTGAATAGTCAAAGTTACGGTTTTTCCTGTAGTCATGTATGGATGTGAGAGCTGGACCATAAAGAAGGCTGAATGCCAAAGAACTGATGCTTTTCAAATGGGGTGATGAAGACTTGAGAGTCCCTTGGACAGAAAGGAGATCAAACCAGTCAATCCTAATGGAAATCAATCCTGAATATTTATTGGAAGGACTGATGCTGAAGCTGAAGCTCCAAATTTGGCCACCAGATGTGAAGAGCTGACTCACTGGAGAAGGCCCTGATGTTGGGAAAGTCTAAAGGCAGGAGAAAGGGGCAACAGAGGATGAGATGGTTGGATGACATCACCAACTCAAAGGACGTGAGTTTGAGCAAACTCTGTAAGACAGTGAAAGACTGGGAAGCCTGGCATGCTGTAGTTTATGGTGTCACAGTGTCAGACACAACTCAGGGACTGCACACAACAACAAACATATAGCCTGGCGTTATGAAGGAGGTGATGGCAACCATGAGAGAAGGGACAGGAGGAACCGAGTGGGTGGGTGTGGGGCACTGCCGCAGACTGAGCCCCATCCTCCCATTCTCAGTGTGGTTAAAGGAACAGACAGTTCCCAAATTCCTTCCTCGGAATCTGGCTGTCACTTCTCTTTCCCCAGCTCCCCACCCACTACCTGGAAGTTTCTTTTATGATATGAGTAAGTCCTTCATTTTTGTTTTCTTTCAGTCTTTCTGAGTAAAACAGTTGAATACTCATTAATTAAAAAATGTATCCAGCTACAGTCTTTAAATCATGGCTTAAGGACTGTTTGCTCATAAGGGCACCAGGCAAGTGCTCCATGGTTTCTATGAAAGGAGAATGTGCATTACTGTGCTCCCAGGAAGGTAGGGCTTCCCCTTCTGTTTGTTACACCGTAAGGGAGGGGGCAGGGTGGAAATGTGTCCATGAAGGATGACTACATTGTCCATGGAGCATAGCCTTAACTTTAAAAATGAACCTCCAGGTACTAGAAGCTTGGTACGAAACCTCCTCGGAATCATTGCACATCTTTCACCATTAGTGCTCCCTTGAGAACCTGCTAAGTAACCAAGCATGTTTGGTCCTTGATGATTCTCTTTTTAGGGAAGCTAAGTTTTAACTCATAAGTATGACTGGAGTTTGGTTGTAAACATACCCCAAAGGTTATGAAGTGATGCTACAGACACAAGGAGAAGTCAAATGCTAGCCAGGCTCATCCTTTCCATCTGGGGTGGAGCCAGATTGATGGACCACAGTGAATTGTTTCAGGGTTTAAGTGAGAAAGCTTGAGAGAAGAAGGATGAAGTTGAAAAGAGATTTATTTTTATACAGTAGACAAAGGAAAGGAGGTCAAGATTGCTACCAATCATTGGGAATAATGTCTCCTGACCTTCTGTGACCACCTCAGCTGTGTGCCCTGCCTCTCAGGAATGGGCAGGACCTGACAAATATACCACCTGTGGCAGGGATAATATTGTGCCCTGGAATAATACCCAGATCACAGCTCAGGGTCTCAAATCTCACTTTTATCAGATGCATTTTCAGTCTATGTGGGAAAATGAACGACACAGTAGAGAGATAACTTATGGTTTCTCACATCCCTGTGGCTCGAACAATAAAGAATCTGCCTGCAATGTAGGAGACCCGTCTTAGATG
Source organism: Cervus elaphus (assembly GCF_910594005.1). Lineage (NCBI taxonomy): Eukaryota > Metazoa > Chordata > Mammalia > Artiodactyla > Cervidae > Cervus > Cervus elaphus. The sequence continues at coordinate 16,252,543 of NC_057838.1, read as the reverse complement.
CCTGGGACAGGAAGATCACCTGGAGAAGGGAATGGCAACCCACTCCAGTATCATTGCCTGGAGAATTCCATGGACAGAAGAGCCTTGTGGACTACAGTCCATGGATCATAAAGAGTTGGACACAACTGAGAGACTAACACACACACATATAATATATAGTTATATACAATGATGTTTTATATATATATATATATATAGTTCTATTTTGTGTTTTTTACTTTTGTACTTCTAGAAATTAAAGCATACTGTATATATTGTTGTGCAATTAGCTTTTTTAAAATTAACTTTTTCCTTAACCTAGAAAGTGTTTTGTTAGTAATTATTGATTCAAGTCAATATTTTAAGTGCAAATTATTATTCATCGTTTAAATTTGTGAAAAATGCATGCAGTTACCTAAGTAATTAAAAGTAAATATATTAACATATATTGAAGAGGGAGGTGGGAGGGGGGATCGGGATGGGGAATAAGTGTAAATCTATGGCTGATTCATATCAATGTATGACAAAACCCACTGAAATGTTGTGAAGTAATTAGCCTCCAACTAATAAAAAAATTAAAAAAAATAAAAAAATAAAGCATGTAACCAGATGATTTAAAAAAAAAAAAAAAAAAACCACTTACCCTAACCCACCTTCTACTTTGCAATAAGTCATATTCTCTTTCCAGTAGAATTTGATTGAAAACTAGCTACATGCAAGATTACATTTATTTAGTCCTTACATACAAAGGCTATGCTAGGCATTTAGACACAGATAATAAAAAGGTCACACTCCCTGTCCAAGGAGGGAATCACTTAGAGAGAAAAGTGGAATAAGATGTAAAGGCAACATTTAAAAAAAAAAAAAAAAAGAACAAAAGACACTTTATAAAACCATCCTAGAATCAATTTCCTTGGCATAGTAATGACTACAGTGCATCATCTGAATAACTGATCAGTGTCCATTCAAATCAGCCACCAACACTTCTCCTTCCTCTTCTACTCCACAATCTATGCAACATATTTTGATGTTCCACTGCAAGCCAAGGCTCAGCCTTACAGAGAATTGCCAAGTTGTATTCATTGGCAGTCCGTTTGTTCTAAAGGTCGCCATCATCTTATTTCTTAATCATCTACATGGGCATAAAAGGTCTATTATTATTCCCATCACTGCTTTATCGTGCTTAATAAGAAAAAGTATATAATATTACTAAAATTTTCTTTCATTATAAGTTGTCCCTTTTCTTCAGTACCATTTTTCTAGATTCCATATGTATGTGTTAGAATACCATATTTATCTTTCTCTTTCTGACTCACTTCACTCTGTATTACAGGTTTTAGGTTCATCCACCTCATCAGAACTGACTCAAATGTGTCACTTTTTATGGCTGAGTAATATTCCATTGTGTATATATACCAAAACTTCTTTATCGATTCATCTGTCGATGGACATCTAGGTTGCTTCCATGTTTTAGCTATTGTAAATGATGCTGCAATGAACAATGGGATACATGTCTCTTTCAATTTTGGTTTCCTCAGGGTAGGTACCTAGGAGTGGGATTGCTGGGTCATATGATGGTTTTATTCCTGGTGTTTTAAGGAATCTCCACACCGTCTTCCACAGTGGTTCTATCACTTTACATTCCCACCAACAATGCAGGAGTGTTCCCTTTTCTCTACATGCTTTGCAGCATTTATTGTTTGTAGTATTTATTGTTTAATGAGGGCCATTCTGACACTGTACTTTTGATTTGCATTTCTCTAATAATGAGCGATGTTGAGCATCTTTTCATGTGTTTGTTAGCCATCTGTAGGTCTTTTTTGGAGAAATGTCTGTTTAGGTCTTTTTCCCACTTTTTGATTGGGTTGTTTGTTTTTCTGGTAGAGAAATAGACATAGAGAATAGACTTATGGACATGGGGAGAGGGGAGGAGAGGGTGAGATGAATGGAAAGAGTAACATGGAAACTTACATTACCGTATGTAAAATAGACAGCCAATGGGAATTTGCTGTATGGCTCAGGAAACTCAAACAGGGGCTCTGTATCAACCTAGAGGGGAGGTTCAAATGGAGGGAATATATGTATACCTATGGCTGGTTCATGTTGAGGTCTGACAGAAAACAGCAAAATTCTGTAAAGCAATTATCTGTCAATAAAAAATTAATAAACTTAAACACAAAAAAAGTTGTTACTTTTCCTTTCCTGTAATAGTAAACCAGTAAAAAAAAAAAAAAAAGATACTAAATTTTATTATTATATTATGGGAAAATTCATTAGTAGTAATAAAAATACAGTTTGAGCAATTCACTGAAAATAGAGGTAAAGAGAAGAATGGACATAGTTTGTTTAAACTGATATGATGTGAATGTTGAAATCATGTCATCAAAGAGTATGGGAAATTTATAATACTCAAACAGTAGACTCCCAATTTTGTTTAAATCAGAAGAAAATGTTCATGTGTATTTTCATGTAAGTTTGTTTGTTTACATGTGTTTATGTATTTTATATATGTATATATACATATACATGTATATATATACACATACACATATACACACAGATTG